>NC_134155.1:25429234-26091351 GCF_033958435.1 Carettochelys insculpta
AAGTCCTGGGGTAGGACGTGGGGGCAGCTGGGGAGGGTTAAGCCTGGCGGTGGGTTGGGGCTGTGGGAGGCGGGCGGGGTGGAGGGGTTAGGGCTGCAGGGGGGTGAGGGTGGAGTTGAGCCAGAGCTGTGCATGGGCGGTGAGCTGGAGTCCTGCTCAGGTGGTAAGCCAGGCCACGGGGGGCGCAGGGTTGAGCTGAAACCAGAGCCATGTTTGGGCGGTGAGCCGGCAAGGGGGTTGAACCGGAGCCGCGAGCGGCTTGAACCGGAGCTGTGCACGGGCAGTTTAAACTGGAGTGGGGGGTAGGGGATGGAGGGTGAGCTGGAGCCGTGCGTGAGGGGTGGTAAGCCAGAGCCAGCCATGGGCATGTGGGGTGAGCTGGAGCTGAGCACAGGTGGTGAGTTGGCAGGGGTTTAAACTGGGACCGGGTTGGTTGAGTCAGAGCGGCACCTGAGGGGTGGTGAGCTACAGCCAGAGGCGGAAGTGGGGGGTGAACAGGAGCTTTGCGCGGGTGGTGAGCGCAGCTGGCGGGGGCTAAGCTGGGGCCGTGCGCAGCTGAGGGGGGTTGAGCCAGGGCGGGGAGAGCGAGTTAAGCACAACTGGAAATCGCAGTACAGGGGTTACTATAGGAATCAGGGTCAGACACACAAGAGTGGGGTCGAGTCCTCTGAGTTTCCGTACTATGGGACCTTACTGTATAGGACTGAACTTCCACTTTTTAAGCAATGCCTTTTTGCCTCTAGGTGCTTTTTGTTAATCGCGTTGGCACTCTTTTGGTCCATTACCATGTTTATTATTTTGGGGTATACATTTAAGCTGAGCCTCTTATTATGGCACCCTTAAAAAGTTTGTAGGGATTACACTTCTGGCATTGTATCTTTTTAATTTCTGTTTAACTAATTTCCTCATGGTGTGTAATTCCCCCTTCTAAAATTAAATGCTACTGTGGTCGACTGTTTTGGTGTTTTCCCCTCCACAGGGATGTTAAATGTCATTTGTATGTTATCAGCATTTCAGCTACATTTACTTTCTGGACCAGGTCCTTGCTCCACTTGGGACTACATTAAGAATTCTCTCCTTTTGTGGGTTCCAGGAAAATGTGCTCCAAGAAGCTGTCATTTAAGGTGTCCAGAAACTTCGTCTCTGCCTTTCATCTTGAGGTGGCATATACCAGTCAACAGTGGGATAGAAACCCTCTAACAGGCTTTCAACTTTTTCATGTGTATAGGCCCTCTCATTTCTCTGAGCATTTCACAGTGACTATTATCATCCTGATCAAGTGATTGTTAGCATATCCCTACACTGTATTCTTTTTATTTAAGCATGGAATTACTATTATCCATAGACAGCTAGGGTTCATTTTGATTCATATAAGATTCTTCCTTCATTTCACGCTATGCTTTCCTTCACATAGAATGCCACAGCCCCACAACCTATTCTAACTTTACCATATACCTTGTAACCTGGTTATTCTCATTACACCAAGTTTCTGTGACACTTATTTGGTCAATATCCTCATTAAACACAGGTACTCCAGTTCCCCTGTAAGAATTTAGTTTTAGCATTTGTATATACGCTATTAAAATTATAACTTTTAAGCTGCCTGCCTTTATGTGATATAAGACAGAGTGTGCCAGGAAGGGATACAGCCCCTCAGTGCCCCTTCCTGCATAGGGCTACAATCAGTGGAAGTATGGCCACTGAATTCTGGGAACCCAGGATACGGCCAGCAGGAAACCAGCTTCTGCTTTTCAAACACAACGTTCTCTCTAAGCTAATGGCATAAAAATATCAGAGCAGGTCACAAATAGGCACTGGGGGACAGAAAATTAGACAAACCTGGGCCTCCTAACAAATGACGGAGATACGGAATGGGAAGAAAAGGGTTAAAATTCCTGCAGACCTATCCCACCAAAACCAGACCACTGGCTAGCAATAATCCACAGAGAGAAATCTCAGTTTCAGCGGCAACTGCCTCTTTGAACGCCCCCACCCCACCCTCTTCAGAAGACGTTCATTTACGGTTTTAGGGCTCCTGCTGTCCCCTTTCTTAGAATGATGATCTGCATCTCTCCCACTTCAGGCAGGGGTTTGACCGCAATCCCTGTGCCATTCACTACGACTTTGTGGCAGGTCTGACCCGGGTAAAGCCTCAGTGGTTAGCTCTTCCTCCAGGGGTTTCGCAAGTGCATGCTAGTTACCAACAAGCCTTCACAAAGTGAACAGCATTTACTGTTAGAGCAAAAGCATTGCAGAGAAACAAAGCTATAAAACACAGTAACAGTTACTACGCATGTTAATTGGTTGCAAGGGGTCACCCTTTGGTCTGAGTGAGCCTGGGCAGGACAAAGTCTTTCCAACCCTGCCACAAGACTTGGACTCCCCATTACAGTACATCCACACTGCCCAGGAGATTGACCCAGACAGGGTCAATCTTCCAGAGTTTGATTGTGCATGCCCAGTGGGGGCACAGGAAATCGAACCTTCAGGGGGTGACAGTCGACCCCTGTACTTCTCATCCTCACATGCCGTGGGGCGCTGGTAATCACGCTGAAGCCCTGTGACGAATGCCAGCACAAGCTCCCTGCTTCAGGAAGGAGCCCGAGACACAGATCCAGCCCGTGGGCTATAGGTTTCCCATCTCTGATATACACCCTGGCCCACAGTGCTACGTAAACCATTAATATGCTTACTGTAGTCCCCAGCAGCGTTCCCTGTCAGCTGTGTACTGATGGACACTCATGAGGGAGTCCAGTGCTGCCCAGTTGATTAGCAGGGCCCACAGCTAGGTTTGTGTTTTTCCTGGTGGTGTGAACTCACACATGCCTTGCTGCACATAATTAAATTTCTTCTGCACATGGATGGGGAAAAATCCACACAGATGGAAAATATTATAGAGAAAATTGGTCTCAAATGATACTGCTTGTGGTCATAGTCTCTGTCACAATGGCATTGAAATGGACGGCACTAAGCTGCCCATGTCACTGTGTGGGTTGGAAGAGCACAGCTCTAACTGTTGTGAAAATTGTGCCTACAAACTTACCCTAATTATGAGCTCAACTGTGAAAAAGAGTACAGTCTTAATGTGTCTCTACAGCTCACGCTAACAAATGTTGATGGGAAGAGCTGCAAAAGGACCACAGATAGACTGAACCAGTCCTAACAAAAAGACCTTCTGACATACTTCTAGCACTGTATTTTAAGATCATGCTTTGTAAACAAGAGAAGCTATTTCACTCATCATTCCCTTTTGGGAGCCTCAAAGAAGGGTGCTTTGGGAGAAAAACTGGCTACTGGAGCAAGAATCACCACCCTCAGCATCTCTTGGGACCCCAGGCTTTTGTTACCCTGATCCCGAGAGACACCCTAACCAAACAGAGCAAGAAAGAGGGATCAGATGATACTGTCGTTTCTACCAGCTCCAGCTGAATCCCAAACACCTGTCACAGCCTCTGCCCACTTTGCCCATGTGTCTTCTTTACTTTCGCTACCTGATTACTTCTCTTTCCTTAAGAAGACTGAAACCAATGAGTCTGTCAGGTCTTGGGGTGCCTGAGAAGACCATACTCCGTGTGCCTTTGTTCTTCCAGCAGTGAGGGTACAAGTGAGAGTCACAGGTAGAAGGAACAACGAAGGGTCCTGTGGCACCTTATAGACTAACAGAAAAGTTTTGAGCATGAGCTTTCGTGAGCACAGACTCACTTCATCAGATGCTGGTCTTGGAAATCTGATGAAGTGAGTCTGTGCTCACGAAAGCTCACGCTCAAAACTTTTCTGTTAGTCTATAAGGTGCCACAGGACCCTTCGTTGCTGTTACAGATCCAGACTAATACAGCTTACCCCTCTGATACTTGACAGGTAGAAGGGGTATTTTCTGCCTGTGCTGGTCTCTTCTCTCCCCATTTTGTGTGTCTTTGCCTTGTTTTTTCTTAGGAAATAGGCTCAAACAGTAACAACGTCAACAGCTCCATCCATCTTTAAATCTAAGGGTAAATCTAGACAGCAATGAAAGCCTAGGGACACCTCAGTCTGCTGACTCATGTCAGGGAACTCTGGACTTGAGTGTTTATGTTGCATTTTAACCACAGGTTATGGATTTTCTGACCCATGTTCAAACCTAGGGCTCTGGCATTGTCACTTCAGTGCACAGACCCGAGTCAAAGTATCCCAGACCCAGAGTGGCAAGCACCCCCTCCACACACACCCTAACTCTACAAATGTGTTTACTGTGGGAAAACCCTACTGCTCACCATTTCCTAACTCTGACAGCATTACTGATGGGACTCGGGTGCCATAAGGAGCACATTAGCTGTCTCAGTAGAATGACTACAGTTGGAGATGGCTTTACACTAAACCACCATTTAAACTGAGAACTGGATTTTCCAGCTATAAGCAAGAAGACGCATGTGACCTCAGGATCATCAGCACTCCTGTATCCAGGGCTGTCAAACTACTAAACCGAAACTTTGCAATTATTCGTTTTTAAAATGGGACGTTAAATGAAGGCATTTTTGTTGGGTTGGGTTTGTGTCTGTTTCGAAGTTTGACATAAAAGGTAGGTTTGAGAAGAAAAACACACGTACGCAGCCAGCTAGCTTGGCTGCTGCCAAGGCTGAGAGTGGGGTGTCTGGAAGGGTCCAGAAGCAGGCTGGGGGCCAATGGGAGATGAAGTGCCCCTATGAGAGGTGAAGGGAATCCCCAGGATTTGGGATGTAGTGTGCTCCTGCATCCTGCCACCCCAAAATCCCTTCAGCACATCCTGGGAGGCAGGGAAAAGGAGTCCTTGGGCGGCTGTGTTAGTTACCACTGCTCTACAGTCCACAGGGCGCCACTGCACACATGAAGGGGAGAGGGGGGTAACAGACAGCAGAGCAGGACCAAGCAGCTGACCTGCACTAAAATATGGCTGTGCTTCTGACCGGGCTCTACTGAAAACCCTGCATGTAGATTGGTATTTAACAATGTGTTAATGATAATCTGAGCTACCACCATTTGCAAAGGGAGGTGTGGCTTCCATTTGCAACCCAGTGCAATAGACTGTACCACATATTGTCAGCACAGAGAGGACTAAGGGAATTGCCCAGTAAACAATGGGCTACATCTAGAGGACTTCAGGGATTGAGACAGCAGGGGGCATGTAATAAGAATTAGATTCTAGGTCCCAGCCTAGTATGGGCTCATATCCTCCAGAACCCGTCTTTTTGGTGTCTTAGGTGCAAGCCCTAGGCTAGAGCCACACTGCGGTGGAAGAGCGACCCACTCAGAGTCAGTCTTCCAGGGTTTCGTTTTGTGCATGCGCAAAACAATGCTCCTTAGAGGTCAACGTCAACCCCTTACTCCTCACAAGAGGCAAGAAATGCTCCCTTCAACCTTCCACTGTGTGGACAGACAGTCAACCACAGGTAAATCAACTTTAGCTACACAATTGGCATAGCTAAAACTGTGTATCTAGTGTAGACATAGCCCCACATTAACACAATTGGCAGATGGACATCAGAATGATTAGCCTTGTCACTGAGGCCAGGCTTACAGTGCTGTGTAGACATACCCTAAGCCAGGAGTGGCGAACCTTCAATCTGGGGTCAAAATACAGACTGCAGTTTGCCTGGATGCAAGCCCTGAGGCTCGGGGCTCCCCTTTCTAGCCCCCGGCCTGCGGTAGGATAGGGGGTACGCAGCCCCAAGGCTCACAGGCCAAATCTGGCATGTGAAGGGAAGACACACAGGCTCTGCATACTGCCACTCCTTGCAGTTGGGAGATCGAGAGGCCAGAAACCTATGGGAGGGTTTCTTCTCTGCTCCCATTGGCGCCCAGCTTGTTCCTGGACCCTCCCACTCTTCCAGACACCCCACTCCCAGCCTGCTCCCGCACCCTACCTCCCACCCGGACCCCCACCCCATCACCTCCTGGCAGCAACCTCCCACACACTGAACTCCTCATTTTGGCCAGACCCCAGAGCCTGTGGGATGCTCACAAAATCTATTAACCCTGGGACACCCAAAGAGTTAATCTGTCCTGTGGGAGGTCTCGCAGCTTGGTCCTCCCTCCCACTGCTCCCTCCCATGCAGTGGGGGTGGAGCAACAGGGGAGTGAAGTATCTCATTTGGTGGCCACATCTGTGACTTTTTTTTTTTTTTAGGGAGGGGCTGACACTAACTTGTATGGTGCCCAAGTGATATTTCTGCAGATCAGTGGCTCCCTCAAACCCCGACAAGGTTTCCACACCCCTTCCCTACACCGTTAAAAGAATGAGGTTACAAAAACTGAGGGACCTGTGTGAAGACAGACACGTCACTCCCTACTAGCTGAGCTTGGGGTCTGGAAAGCAGGACATGAGCCCCAGGGAGTGAATGATTAAGTTGATCTCTTTATTGAAACTAGAGCAGGAAAGATATTCTCTGTCAACCTCTGACCAAGGTAGTTTTCTACCATATTTTAATATTCTTGTTTCTCAGATTCACCATTTTCTGAGGGCAACTAGACCACACAGTGGCAGATTTTCCCTGGCTTAATTTATACCTGCTACTCCTAGTTATAAACACATCTATCATGCTAAATCCCTCTTCAGCCTTCCTGTCAACCACCTGAAACAGTGTTAAGTTTATGATCCCTTTGTTCAAGTTATATATAAAAGCAACTACTACTCGACTTGACTTTTCCCACCTACTGCTACCTTAAACGAACTGAATGTTACCCTTCCTGCTCATGCACATATGCTCCACTGAATTATTATACCATAACCCTGCAAATCTGATTAGCTTCTATGATGAGGTAACTACCTCTGTGGACATGGGGAAGTGAAAGGATGTGATGATATACCTGGACTTTAGCAAAGTTTTTGATACAGTCTCCCATGACATTCTTGCCCATAAATTAAGGAAGTACAGATTGAAAACATGGAATGTAAGATGGATAGAAAGCTGGCTAGATGGTTGGGCCCAACGGATAGTGACCAGTGGCTCAATATCTGGTTGGTAATCAGTTTCAAGTGGAGTGCAGAGTCCTGCACATGGGATGGAAGAATCCTAACCATCCTTACACACTGGAGCCTGACCGGCTAAGTAGCAGTGCAGCAGGAAAGGACCTGGGGATTATGGTGGACGATAGGCTGGATATGAATCAACCGTGTACCCTTGTAGCCAAGAAGGCTAACAGCATATTGGGGTGCAGTAGGAGAAGCATTTCCAGCAATCTAGAGAAGTTATTATTCCCCTCTATTTAGCACTGGTGAGGCCTCATTTGGACTATTGTATCCAGTTCTGGGGCCCCCACTACAGAAAGGATGTGGATGAACTGGAGCAGGTTCTGGGGAGGGCAATGAAAATGATTGGGGACTGGAGCAGATGCCCTAGGAGGAGAGGCTTATTTGGAAGAGGATATGGGCTTATTTTGTTTGAAGAATAGAAGAGTGAGGGGCAATCTGATAGCAGTCTTCAGCTTCCTGAAGTGGGGGGGGGGGTCTGAAAGGGATGGAGAGAGGCTGTTCTCAGTACGGAGGGATGGCAGAACAAGGAGCAATGGTCTCAAGTTGCAGCAGGAGAGGTGTAGGTTGGATATTAGGAAAATCTATTTCACCAGGAGGGTAGTGAAGGACTGGAAGACATTACCAAGAGAAAGCAGTCAAGCAGCACTTTAAAATGATCATTTTGCTAGTCTTTAAAGTGCTACTTGACTGCTTTTTGTTTTGATAGTGTATAGACTAGCACAGCTTACACTCTGTTACTATTACCAAGAGAGTTGGTGGAATTTCCATCCCTAGAGGTTTTGCCTTGACAAAGCCCTTGGCTGGGATGACTTAGTTGGGGCTGATCCTGCTTTAGGCAGGAGGCTGGACGAGATGACCTCCTGAGGTCCCTTCCAGCCCCAGGATTCAATGAAATCTCTCACTCACAGTTCTGCAAATAAGTGCTCCATGAGCCAACAAACTGCAGCAATTGTAGCTGCACAGCAATCACCACACAGAAAGAGTACAGTACTCAGTTTTGATGACACGTCAATCAAAGCAGGAAACTCTCCCTTTCCCAGAACTTCTGAGAGGAACAGAAACTAAAGGCAAACAAAAATATCAGCCGCTGAAGAAGGTCACCTAACATCCTACGCAATGCAGAAAACAGCAGACAGAAGTCCAGGCGACCGAGCCCCCCGACCGGCTCTAACTCTTACACTTCCCAAGACCCACACAGGGCGGCAGAGGTGGCACAGGCTCTTTACAACTTGTGTCTTTGCATGTCAGTGACAGCGGGACGGGCACCGGGGTGGTCCGTGGGAGGGTGCAACCCCCGGAGCCCGAGCCCGCCACCCCAGGCAGAGAAGCAGAGCCACCCCACGGTGGGGGTAGCTGCCCCAGGCCCGCAGAGCGGACACCAGCCTTTCCCCGCCACCCGCGAGCGCGCCTTGCGACCTGGAGGGGAAACCCCGCTCCCTGGCGGCCTGCCGAGGCCAGAGCACTGCCCGCCCAGACACAGCGGGGCGGGGCGGGGGCCCGGGGCCGGGTAAGGGGGACAGGGGCGCTGCGGGAATGGGGGAGGGGCCAGGCTCAGGCTGGGGGGCGGCCGGGGGAGGGGCCAGGCTCAGGCTGAGGGGAGGAGAGGGTGGGCAGGCTCAGGCCGGGGGAAGGGAGAGAGGGGGCGCGGCCGGGGGAGGGGAGGAGACGGTGGTCAGGCTCAGGCCGGGGCAAGGGAGAGAGGGGGGCGTGGCCGGGGGAGGGGAGGGGGACCAGGCTCAGGCTGGGGGGCGGCCCGGGGAGGGGCAAGGCTGAGGGGAGGGGGGAGCAGGCTCAGGCCGGAGGAAGGGGGGGCGGGGCCGAGGGAGGGGAGGGGGGAGGGGGGAGGGGAGGGGGGCCAGGCTCAGGCGGGGGGGGCGGGGGGGCAGGCTCACGCTGAGGGCAGAGGTGGGCGTGGCCGGCGGGCGGAACGGGGGAGGCCAGGCTCAGGCTGGGGGAGGGGGCGGGGGGGCAGAGGCAGGCAGAGGGGGGCAGGGCGGCCCATGGCCGGCTGAGGGGACAGCGGGGGGGGGGGGGGGGGGGCCAGGCTCAGGCTGGGGGGCGGCCTGGCGGGTGAAGAAGGTGCCGGGGGCAGGAATCACGGGAGTGGGTGGGCTGGGCTGGGCTGGGAGCGCGCGACGGGCACGCAGGCGGGAGTTGGGGGCGTGGCGGGCACGCGCACCGGGCACGCGCACGGCTCCGTCCGGCGGGCACGCGAGCCCGCATGCCCCGGGGCACGTGCCAAGGCTCGCCCGGCGGCGCTGCGGACGGGAGACCCTGTGTGCAGGGGGCGGAGCCGCGCTCGCCCCGGGCGGCGAGGCGGGGTGGGGGCAGTGCGGGGGTCTCACCTCGGTCCGTCTCCGCCATTCCCGCCCCGCCGCGTACACCTCCCTGCACAGACCCTTCCGCTGCCGCCAATCAGCGCGCGCCGCGCCCCGGGCCAATCAGCGAGCGGAGTCTCCTCCGGGCCGCGGAGATCGGACAGGCCCCCGCCCTGCCAGCCTATCGGGGGTCTGCACGCGAGGAGCGCGGGCGAGGGGCGCGACCACACAGCGGCATGTCCAGTGATAGATCACAGCGCGTCCCTGGCGAGCCAATGGGTCGAGTGGGCGGGAACACCGCCTCTTCCCCGGCACTCATTGGCGGCTCTGAAAGGCGAGGGGTACGTCACAGGAACTGGAGAGGAGCGCTTCCGGGGCGGGTCCTTCCGGCACTCCGCGTGCTGGTCCCGCCTTTGGGCGGGGGCGGGGGCGGGGGTGTGACGTGCCCAGCCGGGCGGCGCGCCCCTGGCCCCCCGGAGCGGGGCGGCGCTCGTGGGCCGGGGAAGGGCGCGCCCAGCCCGCTGGGCAGCCGCTGCTCAGCACGTGCGCTCGGCCCCGTTCAGGGCGAGGCGGCGGGTTCGCGCCTCGGCGGCAGGACCCGCGCGGGGTAAGTGCGGTGCAGGTGGCCTGGCGCGTCTCTTCGGTCTGCGACGTCCGGCGGAGCGACGGATCTCGGCTCCCAGGCGCGGCCTGGGGGAGCGCTGGGTGGAGGAGGCGGCACGCGCGCCTCGCTGCCCTGCTCCTCCTTCCCTGGAGCCCACGCACCACTGGCAGCCCAAGCCCCTTCAGCCGCAGAGCACCAGGTTCAGTGCCAGAACACGGCAGGGTGCCTGGGGCCAGACCATGCCCCAGCCTGCCCTAGCCCCGCTGTGGAGCTGTAGGACACCTGGGCCTGAGTGAGGGGGTGGTTGTGATGCCAGGCTGCATGCAGAGGCTTAGCCTTTCCCAGCCTGTGATATCCACCCTCCCTGTGATGAGGACTGCGCGGTCAGCATGATCCCTTTGTTAAACACGTTCGTGCCAGGTGATAATGTTTTTGTCTTTTATCATTTTTCTATTAGAGATCATGGGGTGGTGACGGTCTGGTTGCACCCACAAAACTGTTCTTGATGTATTTAGTGCACCGATTGAAGTGCACCACATGTTGGAACAGGCATATGCAGGAACCATGGCTGCCTGGTGAGATGATCAGAGGAACCCAGGAGTGCACATTCGTTATTTGCTGGGTGAACAAGAATTACGGAACATACTACCAGTTTGGGGTGTCTGCCTTGTCCTCTAGCAGTCTGACCGGAGACTGGCATTCACAGTTGAGAGCCGCTCCAGACACCATGACACATGGATGTAAAGCATCATTGTTGAAACTAATTGTGATGTCCAGGAAGTTGATGCTTGGTTACTCCAGGGGGAATTCTGTGCTGCTGCACATGTGCAGAATTTGTCCCACACGTATTTTTTTGCATCTGCACAGAAAAATAAATGTCTGATGCAGAAGCAAAGGGAAGCCACAAGAGCATTTATTTGTGATCTATTTATGTGTCATATTACCTTTATCTAAATCCATGGTATGTCCACATCTGGAAATCTGTGTAGAGATGTGGTCGCCCCATCTCAAAAAAGACATATTGGAATTGGAAAAGGTTCAGAAAAGGGCAACAAAATGATTAGGGGTATGGAGTGTCTGCTGTATGAGGAGGGAGTAATAAAACTGGGACTTTTTAATTTGGCTAAAAGACGATTAAGGGGGGATATGATAGAGGTATATAAAATCATGACTGGTGTGTAGAAAATAGATAAGGAATTATTTACTCCTCACAAGAACTAGGGGTCACCAAATGAAATTAATGGGCAGCAGGTTTAAAACAAACAATAGGAAATATTGTTACATGATGCACAGTTAACCTGTGGAACTCCTTGCCAGAGAATGTTGTCAAGGTCAAGACTATGGTACAGTTTAAAAAAGAACGAGATAAATCCATGGGGGCAGGTCCATCGATGGCTGTTCTCCGGGATGGGCAGGAGGGTGTCCCTGGCCTCTGTCTGCAAGAGGCTGGAAATGGGTGACAGGCAACTGATCACTTGATGATTCCCTGCTCTGTTCATTCCCTCTGGGGCTTCTGGCAGTGGCCACTGTTGGAAGACAGGATATTGGGCTTGATGGGCCTATGGTCTGACTCAGTATGGCTGTTATGACCTCCCCAGCAGTATGTTTTGGGTGCCCAGGGCAGCTGGCAGAGAGGTAAGTTACTGGGGGGTGGGGAGTTTGACGAGGGAAGACCTGGTTGATGACTCCTACCCTGTGCTGTGGGTTCAGTTTCTGGCTGGGGAGGATGAGATGACTTCTTGCCCAGCAAAGCATATAGGATTGGTTCAGACCCTCCCCCATGTGCTGGAAGCTCTGAGAACTCCCCATCCCCTGATTCTTGCACCCATTGCTCCTCAGCTGCAGCAGGAGGGATCACTGTACAGGGAGCTGTTCTTCATCTGCCCAGCCCTCCATGCATCCAGACCTGGTCCCACCTGACTGCCAGCTCTCCCACCTGCCCTTTGCTGCCCCCTCTGCCCTGGGCACCTGGACCATCCCAACAAGCAATCTGCTTGTGGATCCCACCCACAGAGCCCCTGCCAATTGCATCTGGACCCCACCCCCCGAATCCTCTTCCCCCAGCATCTGCACTTCCCACGTGGAATCCCTCCCCCTGCTGAGCTCTATCCACATGACATCCAGGCCCTCCCTGCTCAGCCCCACCCACAGAGTCACATTATCATTGCAGCCAGAGTTCCCACAGGTTTTTCCATCCATAGACAGAATAAATTTTATGTGCACCAAGGCATATGGGGATGTGCCCCACCAGTAGAACCATACGCTGTGGGTGCTCTGCTTATCAGCTGGGAGGTACCTGAATCTCTCTCAGGCAGCTGTCCAAGCACTTAGCTTACCGAGAACACTGGTTGCAACCAGAACCTCCCAATGAGCCACTGTGCATCCAGACTGCCCCACACAGACCCCTCCCAACCCACAGCTAGATTCCCTCCACCCTTGGAGCCTTACCTGCTGAGCCTGCCTTGGGGACTGTTGCCAGCTGGCATAAGTTAGAGCAGCACCTCCCAAACTGTTCTGTGTGGTCAGGGATCCAATGAACATGGAGTATTTAGCTTTCCAGAAAGCCTTTGACAAGCTCCCTCACCAAAAGCTCTTAAGAAAACTGTCATGAGATAAGAGGTACGGTCCTATCATGGATCAGTAGCTGGTGAAAAGATAGACAACAAAGGGTAGGACTGAACGGCCAGGGTGGAGAGGCATTCAGGGTGCAGGGTGGAGAGGTGTAACTGGTGATGTCTGCCAAGGGTCTGTACTGGGACCTACCCCGTCCAACATATTCATAAACAATCTGGAGAAGGGGGTAAAGAGTGAGGTGGCAAAATTTGCAGATGCTACAAAACTGCTCAATGTAGTGAAGTTCACAGCAGACTGAAGAGCTTCGAAAGGATCTTGCAAAACTAGGTGACTGGGCAACAAAATGGCAGATGAATCGATAAATTCCAAGTAATGTACAACAGAAAATAATCCCAAATACAGGTACAAAATTAGTTGCCACATAAGAGAAACATCTTGGAGTCACTGTCGATAGTTTTCTGAAAATAGCCATTTAATGTGCAGCAGCCATCAAAAAAGCAAGCAGAACATTAGGAATCATTAAAAAGGGATAGTGAATAAGACAGGGTATCTCACTGCCTCTATATAAATTCACAGTATGCCCACGTCTTGAATACTGCCTACAGACGTGGATGCCTCATCTCAAAGATGTCCTGGCATTGGAAAAAGTTCAGAAACAGGCAACAAAAATTATTAGGGGTTCAGAATGGCTGCCAGATGGAGAATTTAAAAACACAGACTTGCCAGCTTAGAAAAGAGGAGACCTCTGATAGAAATGGGTAAAATGACTGGTGTGGCGAAAGTGAACAAGGGAAAAGTTATTTGCTTGTTCCCATAGCATAAGAACTAGAGGTCACCAAATGACATTAATGGGGAACAGGTTCAAAACAAACAAAAGCAAATATTTCGCCATGCAACACAGTCAGCCTGGCCAGAGGAGGTGGGGAAGGCCAGGGCTTTAGCAGGGTTCAGAAAAGAACTAGATAAGTTCATGGAGGTTTGGTCCAGTCGATGGATATGAGCCAGGGTGGGTAGATATGGTGCCTCTAGCCTATCTGTCAAAAGGTGGGAATGGGTGATGGGGAAGGATCACTCGATGACTACCTGTTGTGTTCATTCTTCTGGGACACCTCACACTGGCCACTGGCAGAAGACAGAATACTGCGCTAGATGGACCTATGGTATGAGCCAGTCTGCCCACTCTTACATTCATACCGACAGTGGAGGTGTGCCCCTTGTGTCTGGAATCCCAAATGGGAGACCACTTATTTACCAAGGAGCGTGCAGCACTCACTTGTCTGGCTAATGGAGGGAATGATCAGCTGTGTACTGGATCTCAGAGGTGGGACCCACTGGGTCAGTCCTGTAAGTGTTAGATGGCTGTGGGGTTGCTGGCGTCTCTCACTCGAAGACTCATTTATTGCTATGTGGCAGCAGGAACCGCAGGCTGATGCTGCGGAGCACTGGGAAAGAATCTGCTTCGTGATGCAGTCGGATGGAGGCTGCCCTCTCTTCCTGCTTTGCAACATCAGTCTGGCCCAAGGAGCCGCCTGCTACTCGCCCATTACATCACAAGCATTTCAGACGTGTCTTCGGGTGGCCGCTGGGATCCCTGTTGTTCTGTCACAAAGAGGAGGCCCTTCCCTGGGGTAAGGGGCTGGTGAGAGGCTGAAGGCACTTCTGGCCGGTCAGAGAACAGCTACAGGTGGAGAGCACAGGCAGGAGGAGAGACCTGCAGCTCTGTGCCGATGCTGAGTGCGCGGACGCTGATTGAGGCAGGCCCCGCAGGACTGGGGCCTGCTCTGCTGTATCTGGAGAGGAGAGAGACGAGCGACAGTTCACCAGGGCAGCCTGGCAGCACAGGCTACGCAATGGCTCTCCCTCCCCAGGAGGGCCGCTAAGGATGCCACGTGTGTGGGAGTCTCATTCTTGGCCAGAGCTCCTGCAGGCGAGCTGGGGAACTACCTCAGCTCTTAGGGGTTTATGCCCTTGAAGGCAGCACCAGCAGGGTGCAGCATAAGGCTGGTCTGTTCCCTCCTCAGCAAAAACTGTCCCTGCAAGAGAGACACTGGCTCTTCTGCCAGCAGTTCTGCATCCTAGTGGTGCTCATCTGTATCCCTTCCTCTGCCTCCCAGTCGGATTCGGTAACCAGGCCAGTGCCTCTGGGCTCAAGGCTCAGGGAGTTTGTGGGAGGGAGAGAGGACTGGCTGATGGGAAGGGTGGGGACAGAGTGCATCTGGGGAGCCTGAGAGAGGTTTTGGCACACAGCTGTTTGCTCTGTATACGGCATGGGTTTTACAACTGGTTTGCACGTCTGCCCAGAGCTCTGGGTGCCTTCCACCACCTGAGCAGTCCTTTGCTTTTCTGGCCATCCTTCTAATCAGCCAGGGCCTTGCTGGCGACGCTGTGCCCACAACAGGCTGCAGTGCGCCAGACATACCCCACATAGTGAAGAGCCAACTTGCCCTTGCTCCGTTATTTGCTGTCTCTGTGTGTAACACACATTACTGGATTACTGCACTACGATTCTCTGCCACCAGAGCCTCAAGTGCCCACTCAGCAGAGCTGCCTCCCAGCTGGGGCTTCTTTCAGGTGACTCTCCACCAAAGGAATTTTCTGCATTTCTCAATCACGTTATTTCTTGCTCACCCTGGGTTGGCCAGGTCCCCGTTAATGGTCCCAACTCCTTCCACTTCCCCTCCCACTTCACTACAGCAGGTATTTGATAACAGCAGAGCTAATGCTTGTTCTCCCCAGGGCTCCTGATCATTTCCTTTCATTCCTGACTCTCCAGCCAGTTTTCCCTCCCAAGGAGCGTCACACCCACTGGGAGATCGTTTCAGCTAAGATGGGAAAGGCTCACACTTTATTCATGTCCACACCAGATAGTAGCTGCCCTCCCATTCTGAACCATCAGTCTCAACAAAAAATCTTTTGTCTGAGCTGATTTCCCCTCCTCCCCGCCGCCCCCAACAAATGCCGTTTCCTGTTCAGAGTTCCTGGAGTTTGCCTGTTTCCCTAGAACGAAACGTCCTTTTCAGTGCTATGCATTACTCATTTCTCCAAGCACAGAGCTGCTCTAAGAGGAAAAGATTAGCTACAAAGTTTTTACTGCTAGAAACTGTCTATCCAGCCCTTTTCCTTCGAACAGCCTGCTTCTCCGGAGAGAAGATTTAAGTTCAGTTCAGAGCATGGGTACATCTAAGTGGCTTGAGCCCTAACATAAGGGAAGAAGCTGCCTTGAAGTGGAATCTAACTCTACCGGACCTTGAGCAATCTGGAACTGAGAACTGAAAGTGAACTTACAAGATACATCTGGAACGAGAGCCCCATCCCTCATAAATATGTGCACTTTCGGGTCATGGTGGACATGTTGCTGACAGACTCCAGGATGAAATACTTACTGCAGGGCTGGTTCTAATGGCCTGGGAACAGGTAGAACTTTTTTATCATGGTCGTTCTTTCCTTTGTGGGCATCTGAGCAGGAAAGTTCTGAAAGGAGAGCTGTACCTGAGACAGGGAGGAAAGTCAGATCAGTTAACAATTCCAGGGGTCTGGCAGCCCTCTGAACACAAAACAATCCACTGGTAGGAAGAACAGACCTTGGATAACCCGGGGGGAGAAGGAATCCAGAGCAGGCTTTCCCCTGGGAATCTGAATAGGGATGACGACGGCCAGGGTACACCCTCTACCTCCACTAGAGCACAGGGGCGCTCAAGCCACCTCTGACACAACCAGCTCACCTCCTATGTATGTCAGAGCACATGCTGCCGTCGGTCACGGCACGCATGCCCAGGCTGCTCTGGCTGGGCTCCTGCGCACAAGGAACAGGCTGCAGCCACTAAACCGTTTTGGAAGGAACTCCCCAGGGCAGAGGCTCTTTGAGAGCTTGATGGTTCCATGGCCACTGGTGAGAGAGGAAGGAAGGAAAAGGGTGGGAGTGGAGGGGGAAGGGCACGTTCAAGAAGGGAGGGGGGGACCAGGGTTCCAGGTGGGAGAAGAGACGGATGAAGCCCTGCCCCACCAGCAGGCTTGGCGAGAACGGGAGAAGAGGGCAAGAGATCTTCGCCGTGGTCCCTTCCGGGCTTTGCAGTGTGAATTGCGTGAGTGACGTCGATGCTGAGAACATCCCCACGGCCACGGCCTGGCAGAGCTGCGCGTTCCAGCTGTATCGCAGGCGTGAGTGACTGGCTCTGTTCCGAAACGTGCATTACAGGGCCATCTCCGGAACGA
The DNA here is from genome assembly GCF_033958435.1 of Carettochelys insculpta. NCBI lineage: Eukaryota > Metazoa > Chordata > Testudines > Carettochelyidae > Carettochelys > Carettochelys insculpta. Next base: position 25,445,928 of record NC_134155.1, read on the forward strand.
TGGCGTGAGTGGGGATGGATGCACTCAAACTCCGCCCCGAGGGCTGGTCCCAGGCCCACAAAGGGACTCCAGCACCTGCAGCCCAGTTGTAGGCACCACGGTGGCCTGCAGAAACTCACTTAGCACCTACGTTTCTGCTGGAAAAGTCTCCTAGATGCCTGTGTTCCTGCTGGGGACTAGGAGCCCAAATGCCCACCCCCCACCTTACTCTCAGCACTGGCCTCAGCCGGGCAGGGATAGACGTTCTCCACCTATGCTGCCGGGGGGGGGAACCATTCAGGAGGTGCACTCTGAGCACATCTACTTCCGTGCAAAGCAGCTGGCGGCCCAGGAAGATCCCAGTTCAGTTCCCCCTCTGCCTGAGGAGGAGACAAGGTTAGACCAGGGCGAGCGCTCTGCGCCCTAGGGTCACCCACACTCAGCTCCCATTCGGTAAGTTGCGCATGATGGAGTGGCCGCCGCCTGAGCGAGGAAGGAGTCCCACGTCAGACTGTCCCAGAGCAGCGCACTTTCCACCCTCTCCTAAGAGCCGGGAGCCCCTCTTCCCATCAAGCAGGCCAGGGTCTAGCTCCTCCCCGGGCGGTGCCCCGACACGGGACTGAGGTTCTGAGGGAGAGACAAATTCCCTGATTTTAACCAACGTCTCTGACTTCAGTTCCAGCTGCTGCTGGGAAGGCTGCAATCCCCCTCTCCCAGCCCGGCCTGGGCTGTCAGTGTCCACTGGGGGCTTCAGCTTCACCCCCTCACCAGGCCAGACCCTCCCCCTGCTATTTTTAGTGAAAGTCAGGGAGCAACCACGAACTCCTGTGATTGTCCTTTGCTTTGTTCTGTCTCAGGGCTTTTACTAAAGTACCTGTGGCAGAACCTGAGCCTTGGTTAGGAAGGAAGATGCTTAAACAGACCTGGAGCCCGTTCTCCCGACAATGAGCGCTGGCTGATTTGCCTGAGCAACCAGAGTTCCTCATGGGGTGGTCCCTGCTGCAGTGCTGCTGAGCATTGGCAGGGGGTAGCACTGCCTGTCACCCAGCAGGAGGGACAGTCACCAAAGCCACCCCACCTTTCGGAAGATCTCCTCCAAGGGGAAGTGCCAGGCATTGGTCCGGAGCTGCTCTATCAGGCGAGTGATGAAGACGGAGCCGGTTTTTGGACTTCTCCAGGACACAGTGTCTGTGGGAACAAAAGGCTGTTACATACCCTGGGGCAAGGCTGCTTCTCTTCTTCCCGGCTACAGCCGACACCAGACAAGAGGGGGAAGGGGTGACGGGGACTGGCAAAGAGATTCCCCGTTCATGGGGCAGCTGGGAGTTCTCGGCCTGGCGGCAGTTAAGCAAAGAGAAGAGGGCACAGCTGAGTGGTTCTGCAGGTCAGGGAGAGGGACAGGCAGGGAGGCTGCTCATCGGCAAGTGAGGCATTTCCACAGACAGGGACCCTTCCGCAGCTCAGGCCAGAAGGGAAAGCTCTCCAGACAGGGAGGGCAGAGAGGGAGCCTGCCCAAGCAGGGGAGGGGCTCTGCCCAGCTACAGCTGGGAGAAGACTGTGGTTTGCCTTAGCTATGGGAGAGGGGGACAGTGTGCACCTGAGGGCTCTGCAAACAGGACCCCTTGTGGGGCTGGTGGAATTACCACTTGAACTGTGGTTTCTTCAAGGCAGGACGGCCACAGATGCGGGAGGCCAGGGAGCAAGCCCCAGCCGTGAGAAGATGCTTGGGAGGCAATAGGTGGCCACTCAGCTACAGGGCCGTTATGAGCACCTGGGCCAGTGCTTTCCTCCACTCAGTCCTTCCATTTCCAGGGCTGGCAGAACACCCTGCCAGTGCAGCCTCCTGCAGACAGTGTCAAAGCAGCCTCCTCTGTGCAGCAAACGTGCCAGGCTCGTTCCAGGGACCCACCACTGCGTAACCTGCTTGGGGAACTGCTGCTCCTGCACAGCCCAGCCACAAACCACCACCCCAGAGTCCCGCATGGAGCCCATCTCGTCTCACTGAGCCAAAACAAACCGTTCACAAAGAGAAACCTGATCTTCATTTCAAGCCTGCAGGTGTCTCTGCCCCAACTGTCCCTTGTTAACTGCTCTCAGGGGAAAAGGTTGGGGCTTTATCTCCAGGCTGAGTTTGTTTAGCCTCGGTTTCCTGCCACTGGATCTCACAAGTGCCCTGCTCTCGGAAATCTGCTCCCTGCAGAGGTACAAAGGGCACATCAGCACTGGAGCCAGCAGGGTGATTTCCAGCCATACCCCTGGGAACTCTGGTCAGGGCTGCACAAGCGGCAGGATGGGCTGGGCCCAATTTCATACCTCATGCGTCAGCAGCCTTGTAAACAGAGCACAGTGAAATACAACGGAGAGGACAACAGCAGAACCGCTCTGAGTCTCTGCTTATCGCAAAGGGGCCCTCACCTGCTGGGCCTCCTGGAAAGGGCTTCCCACTCTGAGTCACAGATCTCCTGCAGGAAATCCAGGTGTGGGTACCGCACCTGCTGCCCCAACTCGAGCCACTCTAGTGAGCCCCTTTGCAGACCTTGATGGCAGCAGTGGCTGGGCAGCCAAGAGACCTCGAGAGACTGTGAGTGCAGCCCCCTGGCTACAGGCACAGCCAGGAATGGGCTTCTGGCCTTCCTGACTCCCGGGCAGCTGGGGGAGAGGCTTGTGCTCCAGCATCTCGGCTCTGCTTTCCAAAGGGGCCTCCAATGCTCCTGGCTGTGCAGTGTTTGGCCGAGGGGAAGCATGGCAAAGAACCGGCCAGCAGTGCTGCCAGCTGTGCTCACTGCGGGGGTCCTTACTGCCAAGCCCAGAGGCGGGTGTTGACCAGGACCCCTGCTGGGCAGGGACCAAGCCGAGATCAGCTAAGCCAAAGTCACGGCATCTTCCCCAGGCTGCTCGCTGGCGGGGGTGGGGGGGTGGAATCTCCAGCATCTCCTGCCCACCCACCGCCTTGGCCAGAGATGGAAAGGGGACATGATCAGATGGATGTGCAAGGAAGGGGGCTCTAGCGCTGGGTTCTGGAAAAGGGAGCAGCCGGGTGACTGGGGGATACTGGTGCAGCAGTCAGGGGATGCTCTGGGACCTGGCCAAGAGACGTGCCTGTGGAAACAGAAAGAAACGAAGAGATTTGGAGATGCTGAGGAAGACCCAGCAGAGCTGGAAATGGCTGGCTGGGCAGCCAGGGAGAGGGTGGAGTCAGATACAGCCACTGGGCGCAGGCCTGCGTGGGGGCTGAGGCTGTCGTACGTGGTGGAGAAGGGGAAGGTCTGGGAGGGGAGAGGAGGAGAGGTGTCTGGGTTCGGCCATGTTCAGGGTAAGATGGCAACAGGGCACGTGCAGGGAGAAGTCAGAGAGCCAAGCCAAGAGGTGGGATTGGATGGCAGGAGACAGGCAAGGCAGGGCGAGAGCTGAGGCCTGAGAGACGCTCTGGAGAGCGAAGGGAAGTGAGCCAAGGGCATAGCCCTGCGAAGACACAAGAGGGCCCAGGGGCAACCCCACCAAAGGGCTTATGTTCCAAGGGCATGGGAGCAGAGTGCCTCAGGCCCAGCGCATGGCTAGGAGGGCAGGCCACAGCAGAGGCCCTGTGGGCTGACCGGGAGGAGGCCGTTAGAGGCTAAGGTGGGAGCAGCTCCGCAGAGCAGAAGCGGGTTGGGAGGGTGTGAGGGACTGGGGGGAGTACAGGTGAGACTCAAGCTGGATGTGTGTGTGACAGGCAGAGCAGCTCCCAGCCACTAAAGACGACCCCCTGGGGCTGTAACCTAAGCTGGCAGGTATCAGAGAGGTCACCGTGTTAGTCTGTAGCTGCGACAACAACAAGAAGTCTTGTGGCACCTTATAGACTAACATATTTTGAAGCGTAACCTTTTGTGGGCAAAGACCTGCTTCATCAGATGCTGGGCTGGCAGGTAACACCTCTGACCTGAACACAGAGCAGGGAGGAGCCCAGCTGGGTTTGAATCAGAGGCAGAAGTTTGAAGCTGGGGGGAGAGGGAGCTGGAAGGCAGCCAGCCTGGTGAGGGGAGGAAGCTACACCCCAGAGGGGCACCCCTCAGGCTCTTCTCCCCAGGACGGGTTGGAATGACTGTCTCTGCTGGCTGCACTGACACCTCTGTGCTGAGCTGGGCCTCTGTCACCTGATAAACTTCCTGTTCTACCTGCTGATGAGAGTCACGGCTGCCTGCAACGGGGTGCAGAGCTTGGGGACCCCTGAACTCCACCACACTGGTGTCAGTTGTGGGATGCACTGCACCCACGGATGAGCTCCCTGCAGCGACTGACTGAGCGCAGGAGAAGGAAGGCGCCTCACAAGAGCCAGAGGTGGAAAAAAGTGATTTTTGGGAGCCTTGCAGTACTGCAGCTTCTGCCAGGGAGTGGATACCACGGGAGACGGCACGGAGGTGGATTCTACCCAACTCCTGAAGGCAGACCTTGTGGGGCTGTGAAGAGAGAGGGGCCTGCCTGTGGGGAAGGTGACCAAGGCCCAGCTGATTGCCCAGCTGGAAGAAAATGACCGATCCGGGGGGCAGATCCTGTCCTGGCAGGAAGTGGCCGGTCACCCGCTGGGAGTGTTTCAGATTCTCAGACAGGAGCGGGGGCTGGACGCCATCAGGCAGACGCGGTGCCCACCAGGTCGTGCTCAGCTAGCGGTGGTCCATCACGGGCGAAGTCCCCCGCGGCAGAACTGTGACGGCTGGAGCTCGAGGTGCGATTAAAGGAACTGGAAGCCCAGGAACGGGAGAGAGTGCAAGCACGAGCGCCAGGAACAGGAGAGACAGCGGGAGGAGAGAGAGCGAGAGCAAGAGCACAAGCGGACCATGGCACAGACGAGATGCGAAGAGGCCCCAGCTGCAGTAAGTGGGGACAGGGACAGGCGGCTCGGGGTGACCAGTCACTTGGAGATGCGCGTGATGGTCCAGCGTCAGGACCCAGGGGACGTGGACAGGTTCCTTACCTTCTTTGAGTGAGCCCGCCAGTTGCACGAGGTTCCCCCAGCCGAATGACTCCAACACCTCACCCCCTTGCTGGGCCAGAAGGCCGCAGCGGTGCTCAGCCAGCTGGTGGGGCTGCAGCCTGGGGACTATGAACGGTTCAAACAGGCCCTGCTGCATAAGTTCGGGTTGACTCCTGAGATGTACAAGAAGTTGTTCCAGGAGGCGCAGAAGAGGCCAGAGGAGACCAATGTAGACGCAGTCTCCCACCTGATGCAACACTACCAAAAGTGGGTGTTCGGGGTGGGAGCCCAGTCCGTAAAGTACCTGGTCAAGCTGATGGTCCTGGAACGATTCTTTGAAATGTGCTCCCCTGACCTGAGGGTGCGGCTCAAGGACCGGACGCCAGGGGATCCACACAGCGTGGGGAAGCTGGCAGATGACTTCACAAACAGCCAGGCCAGGTTTGAAAGTGAACCCCAGAAAGAGAGGGCGTCCCAGAGAGACCGGGAATCTCAGAGAGACCAGTTCGTGGCTGTACAACAGAGGGGACCACCTCTTGGGCGAGCCCAGGAAAGAGGGGGTGGCCACTCACCCCCCCAGAGGGCCAGCCAGAGCCTGGACAGAGCAGCCGGCCCAAGGGACTCAGCAAGACCTGGGCTGTTATCGCTGTGGGCAGAAGGGGCATAGACAGGCCCAGTGCCCCAAGTTCGCAGACAGGTTGAGCAGGCCGGGGGGTCATGGAGTCAACTGGGTGGAGTCCCAGAAGCCAGAGGGGCTGGTGGCCAAGGCGGGTGGTGATGACAGGGTGTCTTCAGCTTGGACCAAGCCCGCCCCACAGACCAGCTCCTCAGGGGGCCCAAATGCTCAGAGGTCAGTTTACAGAGTGGGGGCAGCAATGCCTCTGCGGAGCGAGTGTTTCACACCCCTCGAGGTGGATGGGAGGAAGTCTATGTGGTTCTGGGACACAGGCGCTGACGTGACACTGGCCCGGCCTGGGGTGGTGGCACGGGGCCAGATGATGCCCAATTCCCACCTGACTATAACGGGAATCGACGGAACACCTTTCAAGGTGCCCATGGCGAGGGTGCACCTGAAATGGGGGGATAAGGAAGGCCCCAAGGAAGTGGGCGTGCACAGCCATTTGCCTGCTGATGTACTAATGGGGGGTGATCTGGAGAACTGGCCAGGTGAACGCCCTCGTGCCTTTGTCTTGACCCGCGGCCAAAGAAAATGAGGGGTGCTCTCCCCAGGTTCAGGAGTAGATACCCAGCCAAAGCCACAGAAGCCACAGGGGCCAACCTTGGGAGAAAGGGGGCCCCCAAAAACCAGGTCTCACAGGCTGGTGGTTCTGGAGCCAGGCAGAGAAGGGGAAGCAGCTTCCGCCCCTGCCCCGACCGAAGAGTTCCAGGCAAAGCAGCAGAAAAACCCCGTCCTTGCAGAAGATGAGGGAACTGGCCAGTCTCAGCCCAGCTCCACAGCTGGGGGAGGGCTCCAGGGAGAGATTCCTGTGGGAGAAGGGATTCCTGTACCAGGAATGGGTTCCCAGATGCAAAGCAGAGCCATGGGAGGTCCAGAGGCAACTGGTCGTTCCCCAAAAGTACCGGCGCAGGCTGCTGTACCTAGCCCATGATGTCCCACACGCAGGACACCAGGGGATCCACCGCACCAGGGAAAGGTTGTTACAGAACTTTTTTTGGCCTGGGATCTTTGCAGCGGTCCGTCTATATTGCCTGTCCTGAGATCCCTGCCAGAGGGTGGGGAAAACCCAAGACAAGGGGAAAGATGCCCCGAGGCCACTGCCCATCATAGAGGAGCCTTTCCAGAAAGTGGCTACGGACATAGTGGGACCCTTCAGCAAGACAACGCGTTCTGGAAAGAAATATATTTTGGTGGTGGTAGATTTTGCCACACGATACCCAAAAGCAGTGGCCCTGACCTCTATCGACGCCGACACCGTGGCGGATGCACTGCTGTCCATTTTCAGCAGAGTGGGGTTCCCCAAGGAGGTCCTCACAGATTAGGGGTCCAACTTCATGTCGGCCCTGCTGCAAAGCTTGTGGGACAAGTGTGGGGTCCGGCACACCTGGGCCACAGCCTACCACCTGCAGACCAATGGGCTGGTGGAGAGGTTCAATGGGACTCTGAAGCAGATGCTGAGAACCTTCATGAATCAAAACCCCCATGACTGGGACAACTATTTACCCCACCTGCTGTTTGCATACAGGGGGGTTCCCCAGGAATCCACAGGGTTCTCCCCATTTGAGCTGCTGTATGGAAGGAGGGTACGGGGACCCCTGGACTTGCTCGGAGGAGAGTGGGAGGGGACGGCCCCTCCTGAAGGGGAGTCAGTGGTACAATATGTACTGACCTTCCGGGAAAAACTCACTGAGCTCTTGGGCTGGCCAGGGAGAACCTGTCCAGGGCCCAAAGGAAGCAAAAGGTCTGGTATGACCGTAACGCCCGGGCCCGAGCCTACGCCACTGGGGACCAAGTGATGGTTCTTGTACCTGTGCAGCGGAACAAGCTGAAAGCTGCTTGGGATGGCCCCTTCAAGGTCGTCAACAGATAAACGAGGTGAACTATGTGGTGCAACAGTCGAACCGGGCCCACAGCCACTGGGTCTATCATGTGAACATGATGAAACCTTACTGGGACAGAGAGAACTTGGTGCTGGCCATGTGCAGACACTGGGAGGGGCAGGGGGATGATCCCTTGGTGGATTTGCTCAAAGGGACTGGAGCCGGCTCCTTGCTGGAGTCTGTTCCCCTCTCAGACCAGCTGACCCTGCCCAGCAGACGGAGATCAAGGAGGTGTTGCATTCACACCAGCAGCTGTTCTCTGACAGACCCGGACGCACTGACCTAGCTGTCCACCAAATAGAGACAGGCACCCACGCCCCTATCAAGTGTGCGCTGTTCAGAGCCACAGGGAAGACGGCTCAGGACATAGAGCGGGAGGTTGAAGACATGCTGGCTCTGGGGGTGATCCAACCCTCCTCCAGCCCCTGGGCCTCTCCCGTGGTGTTAGTCCCTAAAAAAGATGGGTCTGTCCGGTTTTGTGTGGACTATCGCAAGCTTAATGCCATCACTGTATCAGAAGCCTACCCCATGCCCAGGTGCGACGACCTCTTGGACAACCTCGGGGGAGCCTGTTACCTCACCACCACAGACCTCACCAAGTGCCATTTGACGAAGATGCCTAGCTCAAGTTGGCTTTCACCACCCCTGTGGGGCTCTGTGAGTTCCTGGTCCTGCCCTTCGGCCTCAAGGGGGCCCTGAAACCTTCCAGCGTCTGGTGGACCAGCTACTGAAAGGGATGAAGAGCTTTGCCCTGGCTTACATGGACGACATTTGCATCTTCAGCCAGACGTGGGAGGACCATGTGTCTCAGGTCAAGCAGGTGCTGGACAGACTTTAGAAGGCTGGGCTGACTATCAGGGCAGGGAAGTGCAAGGTGGGGATGGCTGAGGTGACCTACCTGGGCCACAAGGTGGGCAGCAGCTGCTTAAAGCCAGAGCCAGCTAAAGTGGAGGCTGTCAGAGATTGGCCAACACCCCAGACTAAGAAGCAGGTCCGGGCCTTCATTGGGATGGCGGGGTACTACCGGAGGTTTGTGCCCCACTTTAGCTCCATCGCAGCCCCCCCTCACAGAGCTGTGTAAGGAAGGCAAGCCTGACAAGGTGGTCTGGACCAAGCAGTGCCAAGAGGCCCTCTGCGCGCTGAAGGAGGCTCTGGCTAAGGCCCTCATGCTGGCAAATCCAGACTTTGACAAGCCCTTCATGGTGTCCACCGATGCCTCAGACATGAGGCTGGGCGCTGTGCTAATGCAGGTGAACGACAAGGGGAAGAAACACCCCATCGTGTACCTGAGTAAGAAGCTGCTGCCCCGGGAGCAGAACTACGCAGCCATAGAGAAGGAATGTCTGGCCATGGTGTGGGCACTGGGGAAGCTGCAGCCGTACCTGTTTGGACAGCATTCACCGTGTACACCAATCACTCACCCCTGACCTGGCTGCATCACATGAAAGGGGCCAACGCCAAGATCCTGCGGTGGAGTCTGCTCCTGCAGGACTACGACATGGAGGTGGTCCATGTCAAGGGGAACACCACCAACACAGCCAATGCCCTGTCACACAGGGAGGGCCCCGAACTTCCCCAGGTCACTGGCTAAGTGACCCCACTCAGTTCGGTCTGGGAGTGGGGGCAGTGGATGTGTGAGACTCAGGCTGGACGTGTGTGTGACAGGCAGAGCAGCTCCCAGCAGCTAAGGATGACCCCCTGGGGCTGTAACCTAAGCTAGCAGGTAACACCTCTGCCCTGAACAAAGAGCAGGGAGGAGCCCAGCTGGGTTTGAATCAGAAGTGGCAGTTAGAAGCTGGGGGGAGAGGGAGTTGGAAGGCAGCCAGCCTGGCTAGGGGGGAAGCTACACCCCAGAGGGGCACCCCTTGGGCTCCTCTCCCCAGGATGGGTTAGAATGACTGTCTCTGCCAGCTGTACTGACACCTCTGTGCTAAGCTGGGCCTGTCACCTAATCAACTTCCTCTTCTACCTGCTGAGTGAGAGTCACTCCTGCCTGCGGATGGGGTGCAGTGCTTGGGGACCCCTGAACCTGCATCACAGAGGGACCCCAGGCAGAGCTCTGTAGGTGTCCCAGAACTGCCCCCCCCATCCCTGGGCCTGCTCCCTGGCAGCCAGTTACCTGGTGTTGTGGAATGGAAGCAGAGGAAATCGCTCTCCACGTGGATTTTGTGAACAGCATCATCTTCTAGGCCTTCAGGGGACTGTGGCGTGAGGCTGGAGCCGTTGGCAGGGGCCTCTGCAGAGTCACTCACCCACACGTGTCCCTGGGTCTCTGGGAAACAGGTGCCAGTTAGGGCCCACAAGCAGCCCAGGCCTTCCCCTGCTCACCCCTCTTCCAGTGGCGGCCCTTCCCGCAGTTATGCCCCCTGCCCCGTCCCAGGTGCAGGCTCACCCCCCCGGCAGGCCTGGATGATGATCACTTTGGGTTTGCCCCGCAGCGCCCGGCAGCTCTTGTTGTTGAAGGTGCTGTAGATGGTGTCAATGGGAAGGATGTCTGTGGACCCGTCCTGGCTCTTGGTCCCGCACAGGCCAGCCCTGACACCATGAGACATGAGCACCAGGAAGGTGCTGTCCGACGTCTGGTGCTCCTCCCGAGCAGCAAACCGCTGCAGAGTCTCCAGCATGGCCTGAAAGTGACACAGGGTCAGTGCACAGCAGCCAGGAGAACCAGTGCTCCTCTGGAGAGCCCCACTAGAGTGAGGGATGGGGGGACATGACCTCCAGGGCAGCAGCCAGCGACCTCTCAGATGGAGATTCCCACCCCAAAGAGGGCCTGGCAGGGGGGATCCAACGTTCCCCTACTGCCCGCTCCTAGGAGAAACCCACCCCAAGATCCCTGCGTGGGAGAAATGAGTTAGGGATGAGTCAACCCAAGGTCACAGTATCTTCCCCAGGCCCCTGGGACCATCCCTAGCAGCTTGGGGAGATTCTGTACCTGGGAGTGTAAGTTGTGGCAGGTTTCCACCTTGTACCCCAGACCTTCGAGAAGCCTCTGCATCCCACTCACATCCACGTCAGCCCCGGCCCTCCCGGGGAGATGGTCAAACTCAATATTGGAGATGATGAGGGCCAGGCGGGTTCGCATCCCCTTGGCCTGGATGGGATATATCTGTAAGAAAGGAAAAACCATGCTGGGCCAGCCACACCATAGCCCTCATTTTGGGGGCTGGGTGCACAAGGCAGGATGGAGCCCTGACCCAGAGGGAGGCTGTTACCCACATCTCCAGAAGAGAGACCACGCCTCGAATGAGCAAGAAGCCCCCTTCTGCTCCATGCCCCTCTGCATCCCCACAAGGAGCCCGTCACATGGCCCCAGATGGCGGGGGGTTTCTGCAGAGAAAGAGGGGTTCCCCCAAGTACTCTCACCTGGGACCGTTATTGAGAGGAGAGAGCCTAAGTCATCCTGAAGGGTATAGCCCAAGTTTACCCCAGCGTCAAATAATCCTGCCCACACTAGGGCCACCACAGCCAAAGCTGGGCCGGGTCTGCATAGCCAGGTGGTGGAGAATGGGGGGTCTCAGTGGAGTTCGGGTCAGTTCGGGGAGCATTCCTGCCGTGTCAGGATGTGGGGCGGTTCTAGGGGCTGTGACCAGAGTGAGGTGCAGAGAACCCTGGAAAGCATTGCCTCGGGCCGGGCTCCTGCCTCCTGAGCGTTTTTAGGGGCCCGTGAAGGAGGAGGAGGACGATCTCGGTCTGGCTTTGCAAAATCAAACTGCCTGCGACTAGTCACTGCTGCCTGGGCCCTGCACAGAGCAGCTCGTCATGCCTCACGAGTCCCAGAGCAGCTCAGCTTCTCCTGGCAAAGCAACCGTCCTAGGGAGGGCTCAGAAAGATCCTGCTGCTTCCCACCCCCCAGCCCCTCCCAACATCCAAGGGATCGCATCAGCCACCCGGGCCACGGTGCTGCTGTCAGGGCCTCACAGCTACCTGGCAGGAAGGGGCAACTTGCAGTCTCTGGGCTGCTAAAATCAAAGGTCATCATGTCGCTGAGACCAGCCGCTTCTGCTCTGGCTCCGCTCTACAGGGACAAAGGTGCAGAGCTAGGGCGTGAGGTTGTCAGGGTGGCAGTTCCCACCCCGGTCCCTTGGGACCCACAGGGGTGCAAGGAATCTGTCTGCACACGGGGGAGGCTGTGCCCAAGCTCCGGGCTCTCTGCCCTGCACACCAGACGGGGAAACCCAAAGGGAGCAGGACAGAGCACCTCCTTCGCGTCCTCCCTCTGGATCTGCCGGAAGTCCTCCAGGGGGCAGGGCCTGATCCAGTCCTCGCATGGCACTGGCTGGGTGTCTGCAGCGGACCCTGCGTTGTTCTTCCCAGGGGCTGGCGACGGCTGTGACACTGGAGCCCCTGCATCAGCTGAGAGGAGCAGTTAGTAACTACCCTGAAATCCCCACAGCAAAGCTGAGAGGGGCCGCAGCCTGGTGACGTGGCTGCCCTCCCTGCTGCCTAGTGCAATGTGGGGGCTGTGTGGGCACAAGCCACTGCCTTCTGGGGGCTGGGATAGGCCGAGCCCTGGCTGTGCAACTGGGGGGAGGGCCCACGTGCAGCGGAAACAGTCCCTTCTGCATGGCCATGCAGAGCCTGGGCTGCCACTGTCCATCTGGGTGTGCCGAGGTCACGGAACATGGTGGGCAGGCTCAGGGCAGCCCTGCCCCGTGGTGCTGTGGTAAGAGGGCAGCATCTCCCGCTCCCTGAGCAACATCTGCGGCCTGGCTCAGCTGCCGCCAGCCAGGTCCCAAGGGGAGAGCGCACAGCAGGACACTCATGGGGCTGTACTAGCACCTTAGCCACTCAGCCTTTTGCTGATGCCCAGCAGGGTGGGGTCTCCAGCTGCCGTTGGGACCTGGGGGCTCAGGGAAACCCAGTGCAGACAAAGCCCCTGGAAAGAGCAAGGGCGCGTCCATGGCATTGGTTCTGCCATTCTGTGCCCAGTGGGTAGCATGGGCCTTGGCCACAGCTACTGGGCTTTGTGGCTGGTTTAACGACCCTGTGCACAACACACCCCGCTGGAGGGGGAGAGAACCCTGCACGCAGTGGGGCTCCCAAAGATCAGTGCCCACGTGAGAACCTGGCCCAGCCCAGCAGGGGCCCACCCGGGTGTGCCTCTCCACCGAGCCTGGAGAAGCAGCCCTGCGTCGCCACTCACCTGCCGGGGCTGCCAGCCCCAGTTCTGCGGCCAGGTGCGCATCCCTGCAGCAAAGGTGCTCGATGAATATTTCGCTGGCTCTGGCTCCCTTTTTCCGCACCCCATCAATCAGACATCTGGCTTGGTCGCTCTTCGTGCTGCGGCCCTCACTCACCATCTCCACTTCCGCCTCATTCAGCACCTCTCTCCCCAGCAGGTCGTCCAGGAGGTTGTTAATCACGCCTTTGCTCACACGCTCCACAAACCTGGTCCGCACGTTGCTCAGCTTCTGATCTGTAAGAGCAGGCACATGAGCCCCTGGGCCCTCCCCCCAGGCCCAGCCAGCCCTCAGGGTGTCTGTATGTGGCCTCGGTGGTGCCAAGCCCCACATGCATACCCCGGGCACACCATCACACGGGGGTTGCACTAAGGGAGCTCTCATAGGGACCAGCCGAGGGCAGCCACATCCCACAGGCAGGACTTCATGTATGCCCCACACATCCCCTCACACAAAATCCACCCCCGCCTCCACTCCACCAGCCACCAGCGCAGGCCCAAGAGCACACAAGCTGGGCCGGCTCGTTAACGGGGGACATTTTGGTGAGGTTGTCGTTTTGTCTTCCAGCCTCGCAGCTTTCATTAAAGTGAGTCCATGGCTGTTCCCAGCCTGACGAGAGCTGCAAGGGGTGATGTGTCCCAGGCACACAGTGTGGGGTGAACTCACGCCTCCCAGGACAATGGTGCGAATGGCAACGTCCTGAACGGATTCACATATGAGTCAGGGCTCAGGTCAAATCTCACCCAGGCCGCCGGTGGTCCTAACAACCACTTTCCCTCAGGGTAAGCAGCTAGAAAGCTCCCGTGGGGACCCAGCACACTGGCTCAGCCCAGCCTGTCAGGGAGCCAGCTCTGAGGTGGGGGGCCCGAGGTGCGGGGCAGAGTGTGTGGCCGAAAGGCACAGCCCAGCAGAGCTGCGAGGTCTGCAGGCTCCCCATGGAGATATACAGAGCAGGGAGAGGCTGAGGCTGCACCTAGGAGGGCTTGAGGAGAGGCCCCCAGCCCCCTCCGCCAGGGGACCGCCGGGCAGTCACTACGCTAATGCGGCCGGCACTCACTGAGACAGTGCTGGCTACGTGGGCCGAGGCGGGTGCCACTACCTCGCCCCAGGGGAGGATCCCTCCCAGCCCTGAGCAAGAGACAGGCCAGGGGAAAAGGACCAAGAAGCAGGCAGCGTGGGGGGTGGGGGGTCTGGCCCTCTGGAAGGCAGGTTGGGGTGGGTGAGAGGAGAGTTGGTCTCATCTGGCGGGTGTAGGCAGTGACGCTGGGCTGGTCCCATCCACGGGGTATGGAAGGTTGGGGAAGGACACAGCAACCTGCCCCAGAGGAGGTGGCAGAAGCATCAAGTCAGGCCCCAGGGAAATGGGCAGTGATGTGGGGCTGGCCCCTGCTGGAGGAGGGCTGGTTGAGAGGGGAGTTGGCCCGGTTGAGAGGGGAGTTGGCCCAATCTGAAGGTAGTGGGCTGGGATAGGGGGAGCTGGTCCCATCCAGAGAGAGGGGCCAGGATGGGGAATGAGGGGGATCTGGTCCCATCGGGGGGAAGCAGACAGGGATGGCAGGGCTGGTCCCAGTCAGTGTGAGCGGCCCGGTGGAAGATAAGGAGAGTCTGACCCTAGGCAGGGAGGCAGTGATGGGGGGCGCTGGCCCCAGGCCGGGGATGCAGAAGGGGGGGAAGGGGGGGCACTGGCCCCAGACGGGGGGGAGATGGGGGGCAGGGGGAGATGTGGGTGTCTGGCCCCAGGCGGGGGGGAGATGGGGGGCAGGGGGAGATGGGGGTGTCTGGCCCTGGGCGGGGGGGCAGGGGGAGATGGAGGTGTCTGGCCCCGGGCGGGGGGGAGAAGGGGGGGCAGGGGGAGATGGAGGTGTCTGGCCCCGGGCGGGGGGGCAGGGGGAGATGGGGGTGTCTGGCCCTGGGCGGGGGGGCAGGGGGAGATGGGGGTGTCTGGCCCCAGGCGGGGGGGAGAAGGGGGGGCAGGGGGAGATGGGGGTGTCTGGCCCCAGGCGGGGGGGAGAAGGGGGGCAGGGGGAGATGGGGGTGTCTGGCCCCAGGCGGGGGGGAGATGGGGGGGCAGGGGGAGATGGGGGTGTCTGGCCCTGGGCGGGGGGGCAGGGGGAGATGGGGGTGTCTGGCCCCGGGCGGGGGGGAGAAGGGGGGGCAGGGGGAGATAGGGGTGTCTGGCCCCGGGCGGGGGGGCAGGGGGAGATGGGGGTGTCTGGCCCCAGGCGGGGGGGAGAAGGGGGGGCAGGGGGAGATGGGGGTGTCTGGCCCCAGGCGGGGGGGAGAAGGGGGGGCAGGGGGAGATGGGGGTGTCTGGCCCCGGGCGGGGGGGAGAAGGAGGGGCAGGGGGAGATGGGGGTGTCTGGCCCCGGGCGGGGGGGAGAAGGGGGGGCAGGGGGAGATGGGGGTGTCTGGCCCTGGGCGGGGGGGCAGGGGGAGATGGGGGTGTCTGGCCCCAGGCGGGGGGGAGAAGGGGGGGCAGGGGGAGATGGGGGTGTCTGGCCCCGGGCGGGGGGGAGAAGGGGGGGCAGGGGGAGATAGGGGTGTCTGGCCCCGGGCAGGGGGGCAGGGGGAGATGGGGGTGTCTGGCCCCAGGCGGGGGGGAGAAGGGGGGGCAGGGGGAGATGGGGGTGTCTGGCCCCAGGCGGGGGGGAGAAGGGGGGGCAGGGGGAGATGGGGGTGTCTGGCCCCGGGTGGGGGGGAGAAGGAGGGGCAGGGGGAGATGGAGGTGTCTGGCCCCGGGCGGGGGGGCAGGGGGAGATGGGGGTGTCTGGCCCCGGGCGGGGGGGAGAAGGGGGGGCAGGGGGAGATGGGGGTGTCTGGCCCTGGGCGGGGGGGCAGGGGGAGATGGGGGTGTCTGGCCCCAGGCGGGGGGGAGAAGGGGGGGCAGGGGGAGATGGGGGTGTCTGGCCCCGGGCGGGGGGGCAGGGGGAGATGGGGGTGTCTGGCCCCAGGTGGGGGGGAGAAGGAGGGGCAGGGGGAGATGGGGGTGTCTGGCCCCGGGCGGGGGGGAGAAGGGGGGGCAGGGGGAGATGGGGGTGTCTGGCCCCGGGCGGGGGGGAGAAGGGGGGGCAGGGGGAGATGGGGGTGTCTGGCCCCGGGCGGGGGGGAGAAGGGGGGGCAGGGGGAGATGGGGGTGTCTGGCCCCCGGCAGCGGAAGCGCCCGAGGCCGGGCCCGGCACGGCCGGCAGAGGCGCCGCTCACGCCGCGGGGACCCCGCCGGGGCCGCCACTCACCGGCCATCGCCTACGGGAGCCGGGCCCGGGCCGAGCCGCCGCCGCGGGCTCGGTGAAAGCGAAAGCGGCCCGGCCCCGCCCCGCCCCGCCCCGCCCCCGCCGCGGCAAAGGCCCCCCCCGCCGTCCTCTCCCAGCCCGCGGCCACGAGGAGCTGCCCGGAGCCCCGCCCCGGAGCGCCGCGCCCGGCCCATGGCAGAGCACAGCCGGGCAGCGGGCTGGGTCCGGCCCGGCCCGGGCAGCTCCCGTGTTGGAGCCTCCAAGACAAGAGGACGGGCCCGCCGGGGGGTCTGCACCGGCAGCCGCCCGTTAGCGCAGGGCCCGCGGCCGCTCCCGCTCCGGGCTCCCCAGCTCGGCTCTGCCCGCCCCTGCCATGAGCGCTGCGGCAGAGGCAGGGCCCTGGCTGCGCCGGGACGCAGCGGCCCCGCTGGGGGGGAAGGGGGGCCGCGCTCGCTGGGGCTTCTGTAGGCAGGCTCGTGTGCTGGTTTGCGGCGCCCTCGCAGCCGCGCTGCCTGGGCATTGGTTACGCGGTGCTTTGCCCCTCTCCCTCACGCCCAAAGCCGGAGCTGCAGGGTGCACCGGTGCACCCAAGGGAAGTGGCCCTTGACAGGGCGGGCTCGGCCTGCCCTAGAGGATGCTGGGTGCGGTGTGTTGCTCAAGCTCAGTCCCTTCAAGTCTTGGCTGCTGCAGGACACCACTTCCCTCTATTCTGATTCACGCCAGTGCCCGTCTGTTCCACCACCAGCGTGGGTGGAACCAGCCCTGCTTCCACCACAGCCACACAGCCCCAATTATTTGACAGTTGCCTGAAGCTCCCCCTGCCCCGGGTGCTGCTGCCTGCCTCTGCCCTTTTCCCACAAGCACAGGCCAAATCTCACCTAGTCCCTGAATCCCCAGAGCCTTGGTTCAAGTGGGAAACGCGGCATCCAGCGCTCACTCCCTCCCACTGCAAGCTCAGCTCTGAGCTGCCGCCGGCTCTCCTGGGGGACTGCACTTCAGAGGCGCTGAGCTCACACCGAAGTCAGAGGGAGATGCAAGGACCTCTGAAAATTAGGCCATTCAGTATCTCCCCAGCCCGCCATTCCTGCTGTGCAGCTTTCAGAATCCCCGGGTGTCGGCTCTTTTAACCCACTTCACAGTAGCAGATTTCTTCCAGTCCAATCTCATTTGCTTGTTTTCTGCCCATGCAGGTTCCTCCCCAGGGTCCCTTCTGTTACGTGCCAACAAAACATGTTAGTAAAATGTTAGTGCATTAGAAGCCATCACTGCATATAGCAGAAGGGATTATTGCGAGCCTCTTCTCTGAGCTCTTGCGTAATACAGGCCAAAGAGCATCTCCTGGTGGGACCAGAACTTCTGGCTGAGCCAGAGCAGATCTTTGTGAAAGAACCTCCAATCCTGACTTACAGCCTTCAAGTGAGACACACTCCTGTATCTATAGACGTCCAGCGCCATAGACTAATTACGCTCACCATGAAATGGGTGTCCCTTTCACCCTGGGATAATTGGTCTTGCATCAGCCTCCAGCCCGACTCCTGTAATGCCTTTGCCTTCTCCATTCGGAGACACACAAGTGCAACCACCTCCCATCTTTCACACACAGACTGAGGTTCTTTAGACCTGGTTTGCATTGGAAACATGACAGAGAGAGGTGGAAAATCCACACCTGATTGCACACCTAGATAAGAAGTCTAAACGCGCAAAGGAAGATGACAGATGGCTTCCGTAACCCTAGCTACTACTGCTCAAGGAGGTCTTATGGTGTGGAAAACCCCCATCCATTGCTATAGGCCATGTCTCCACTAAGGCAGGCTGGCACAGCTGCAGTACCACTGCCATGCCACTCTAGTCCCCGCAGAACAGACATGACCTTTCAGGCAGATTTTTTTAGACTTCAGATCATTCCTATGACCCATCTCTGATTTGTCAGCACTTTTTCTGCAGTATGAACACCACAACTGGTTTCCCCAATGCCCCATACAGAGCTAAGACCAGCTCCCTGCACCTACTCAAGATTCCCCTTGGAACTTCAAGGATTGCATTAGTCCTCTTAGCCATGGTATCACACAGAGCTCACAGACCCGAAGGCACATTTCTCTTCTTGGTGCTCTGTGCCCCCTTCAGAGCCCTCTCCCCACTTAGCTCACAGGGTTGCATGAGCCTCCACTGACTGGGCAGCCTGACACCGCTCCTCTAAGAAATTAAAGCTCTTTCACTCCAATGAAAAGTTGGGACCAATAAATAGCAGCAGAGGAAAAGCCAGGTGGAGCTTTACAGGACCAGCAAGCACTGACTATGCACACCTCACTGACACCAAAGGCAGCTTCTACCTTCTGCTCTTACTGTGCCTGTCTACATACAGCCTGGGTCTGAGAGGGAAGTTTGGACTGGGACGGACAGGGACCTTCAGGGAGCTGGGCATCCCTACAGAAGTCTCCAAGCTGGGCAGGAATGGTCAGGCTGTGCATGAGCTTCAGTAATCCCTAGAGCCCCGGGGAAATTCCAGAAGATGGGAAGAAAGCTAATGATGGGCTAATATTCCAAAGGAGAAACAAGCCAGTCTGGATAATTATAGGCCCATCAGACTTTCATCAATCCTGGGCAAGAAAATGGAACAGCTGCTGTGGGATTTAATTAATGGAGAATTAAAGGAGGATAATGTAATCAATGGGGGCTTATAGAAAACAAGATAAAACCATAGAATAATAGAACTGGACGGGACCTCAAGACGTCAAGTCCAGCCCCCTAGCCTCATGGCAGGACCAAGCACCATCTGTATCATTACTTAACCTGTTCTTAAATATCTGCAATGACAGAGCATCTACAACCACCACAGGCAATTTATTCCAGTGCTTAACCATCCTGACAGGAAACTTTTCTTAATGTCCAACCTAAACCTTCCTTGCCACAAATTAAGCTCATTATTTCTTGTCCTATCATCAGAGGCCAAGGAGAATAATTTTTCTCCCTTTTCTCCTCCTTCTTGTAACACCCTTTTAGATACATGAAAGCTGCTATCATGTCACCTCTTAGCCTTCTCTTTTCCAAATTAAACAAACCCAGTTTTTTTAATCTCCTCTCATAGGTCATATTTTCTAGACTTTTAATCATTTTAGTTGCTCTTCTCTGGACCCTCTCCAATTTCTTCCCATCTTTCACGAAGGGCTCATCTACTCTAGCCCCCTCCTTCAAAGGGGCCATGTAAACAAGCCTATTCAGTGAATAGCAATGAGGTGCTGTGCTGCATATGCTGCAGCTCATTAGCATAATTCTCGCCATGCAAACTATGAGGTTGCTAACTTGGAAGCGCTGGCAAGCAGTCTAGCCACAGGCACTTCGAAGTACCCACACTACTTCGAAGTTCCCTTATTCCCAAAATGTTTGTTGGATAACCATTCAGAGAGTACTTATTAATGGATCACAGTCATGCTGGAAAGGAATAATAAGTGGGTTTCCACAGGGGTCAGTTTTGGGGCCACTTCTGTTCAATATATTCATCGATGATTTAGATAATGACATAGAGAGTACACTTATCAATGCCTTCCCTCCCACCCCACCCTGCTGACCAAGCTTGCTATCATCTGCAAACTTGATAAGCATTCTATTCCATTATCTAAATCACTGATGAAGATATATTTTAATAACTACTGTCTGTGAATCCAACCAGTTATGCACCCACCTGACAGTAGTCTCCTCTAAATTGTATTTCCCTAGATTATTTATAAGAAGTTTGAGAGATACTGTATCAAAACGTTTTACTTTTCAAGCCTAGATAGGCCACGTCCACCGCTTCCCCTTTATCCACAAGACTTGTTATCCGGCCAAAGAAAGCTATCAGGTTGGCTTGACATGATTTATTCTTGACAAATCCATGCTGTTACCTATCACCTTATTATCTTCCAGATGTTTGCAGAAGGATTCCTTAATTATTTGTGCTATTACTTTCCTGGCACAGAAGTTAAACTGACTGGTCTGTAATTCCCTGGTTTGTCCTTATTTCCCTTTTTATGGATGGGTGCTACATTTGCCCTTTTCCAATCTTCTGTAATCTCTCCTGATTTCCATGACTTTTCAAAGACAATAGCTAATGGCTTCTACCAGCTCCTTAAGTATTCCAGGATGCATTTGATCAGGCCCTGGTGACTTGAAGACACCTATTTTTCTAAGTAATTTTCAACTTTTTCTTTCCCTATTTTAAATTCTTGATCTGCCCCATTCCCTGTCTCCATCAATCTTCCCAGTGAAAACTGAAACAAAGCAATTGTTAAGTACCTCGTTTTATTGTTTCTCCCTCTTCATTGAGCAACTGGCCTCTGATGAAGTGGCATATGAGAGGACTTTATTCCCCTGGTTAGGTTGCATGTGTTTCCTACTGTCCTGTGGCAACTCAAGGTGTGTGCCTCAGTTTCCCCAGTCACAGCATCAGTGCCTAGTTGGTGATGGGAGGTTTAGTGTGATGAGTACTTCCACATACACAATGGGCTTCCATGGCTATTTCTAACCTAGGTAATCAGGTGACATCTTTCTACCCCAGGAAACAGGACAAAGGCAGGAGGAGGGGCCTAGCTGGTTTGAATTGAAACTGAGCAATCTCGTCTGGCTGGAGATGGAGGGAGGTACTCAGGGACCCCCCCTCACCCCAAAATGGAATGTACAGATAGCTTCTGTTTCTGTGCTGTCAAATCTGTTCCACGCTGTGTCTGTTTAGGATAATAAGCCTTCCGTTCTCCCTGGTGAATGAGTCACATCTGACTGCAGATAAGGGGCAGGGGCTGTTGACCCCCATACTCTGCCCTACCCCCTTCTTGGTCTTGGTCTTGGTCTTGTTTCTAATATGCCTTTAGACTGTTTTCTTGTTTCCCTTCAAGTCTCAAGCTAGACTGAGCTCGTTTTGTGCTTTTTCCCTTTCTAATTTCGTCCCTACATTCTTGCGTTGTTTATATTTATCCTTTGTACTTTGACCTAGTTCCTACTTTTTACACAAATTCCTTTTTGATTGTTAGATCAATCAAGATCTCCTGGCTAAGCCAAGCTGGTCTCTTGCCACAATCTTGTCAAATTAACTGTGTATCTATTTTGAGATTACAAAACTGGTCGATCAAAGTGACAGTACAAAAGTAATAAGACTTCTATAAGGCATTTGACTTGGCACCAGCTGGCACTGTGACTAATAAACTAGAACAACATAAAATTAACATGGCACATGTTACATGGATTAAAAACTGGCTAACTGATGAGTTTCAAAATGTAACTAAACAAAGTATCTTCACTAAACAAGTGTGCTTCTAGGGGAGTCCTACAGGAATCAGTTCCTGGTCCTGTACAAACCATTTTTATCAATGATCTGGAAAAAAATAAAATCACAATACATTTTACAGATGGCACAAAGAGAGAGTGCATGGATACAAAATTTATATCTGCATCTGAGCTGCAAATGATCCACAGATGTAGATATCAGGGGCTATAAAGCCGGCATCTGCAGGGCTCTGTAAATAGTGAAGAGGACAGGTCACTGGCACAGATCAACCTGTTTAGTAAATTGGGCACAAACAAACATACAACAAAAAATTCAACAGAAGTTGGGGGCCTTTGCGTATCTCGGCCAAAGTACTTCCCTGGAAGCCAGTTGTTCAAATACCTAGCAGACAATGATATAGCCAGCCACTGGAAGCTCAAGTTAGAGAAATTCAAACTGTGGAGAGAAGGACATTTCACTTTTCAGACAGCGAGGGGAATTCACCACTGGAACAATTTACCAAAGGAATTTTTGAACCCCATATTGGATGTATTTTCCTAAAAGATCTGTGGTAGTCAAACAGGGGTTATTTCAGGGAAGTTCTCTGGCCAGTGCTAGGAAGATCAGATTATAAATTAAGAGAGTCCCTTCTGGTTTACAATCTATAACCTATCCTAACGAGACATTTGCTACTCTTGTGGTAGCATGTTAGCAATTTAGAACCAAACACTCAATAGCTCCAGAGCCTGGGAATAGCGAGATCAGTGCACACCTTGTTCCTGGTAGAGATGTAAAATCCCATTTAATTGGTTAATCAGTCTAATGGGGTTCAGGGGTCCCCAGGCTCTGCACCCCGTCCACAGGCAAAAATGACTCACTCAGCAGAACAGCAGGTTTATTAGCCAACAGGGCACAGTGCTGTACAGAGGAGTCACTACAGCAATCAGAGACAGTCATTCCAATTAATAAACTAACAGAAATTTTGAAGCATAAGCTTTCGTGGGCAAAGACCCTCTTCGTCTGACGAACCGGGTCTTTGCCCACAAAAGCTTACGCTCCAAAATTTCTGTTAGTCTATACAGTGCCACAGAACTTGTTAAAGATACCAACTAATATGGCTACCTCTCTGATACTCGATTCCAATTCATGTTGGGGAGAGGACACCCCAAGGGGCCCCCTGAGCTGGGGCCTTGCACCTTCCTCTGTCTCTCCCAGTCCAGACTAACTGCCTTCCAACTCCCAGTTACAATGCAGAACTCTCAGGCTCTACCTTCCCCTTTGTCTGTAGCACAGAGTTGTCGCCTGGTCACCTCAGTTACCCTCAGCAGGAGCCCCCCGCCCTCTGTGAGCCACATACACACGTATCCCCCACTCCATCACATCTCTCCCGCCTTCCAGACTGAACTGAGGGGGGTCACTCAGTTGGTGACCTGGAGAAGTTCGGGGCCTTCCCCGCTTGACAGGGCATCAGCTGTACCCTTGGTGCTCCCCTGATGGGTACCAACTCCATGTCATAATCCTGCCGGGGGAGGCTCCACACCAGGAGCTTGGCATTGGCCCCTTTCATGTGATGCAGCTGGGCAAGTCCCATTGGTCCCCTTGAGTTGGTTGGGCTCCCTGCTTCAGCCTCCGTTCCATCAGCCACATTCTCAGGTCGGGCAGTCACAGCCCATACAGCTGCTGCAGCACCAGCAGAAACAGTTCCTCTCTGGTCCAGACCCCCAGCCCATCTGCCCACCAGTCTATACAGCTGCTTCAGCAAATGTCTGGAATTCCATCACTGTCCAGTTAACAAAAGGTACAAATGCTTTGTATCCTTGGCATTTAGCCAGACCACCAAAATGGTTGTGTGCCTCAGTTTCCCCTTTCATATCACCCAATAGGTTTGGAATGTTCTCCTTCACGTGAGAGGTTGCAAGACTACTTACAGGGAACAATGGTGCCAATTTAGAATTGCAAACTCCTTAAACATACAACTCATGCATCTACATCAATGTCAATACATTACATAGTTCTTTCCAAACATTCAGTACGTGGTACAATTCTACAGATTTTGGTAGCAGCACCCCCTTTGTCACAGCAGTCACCATGAGTAACAAGAACAAACCCATTGCAATTGTTCATTTACATTGTTTTGTGTTATACCACAACCTTTGTGTAACATACTTGAGAATCTGGCATTTTGGGGCTAAATGGCTGAGGCCTTTCTTTGCACTATCAAGTTCTAACCTTTCCCCTTGCCTCATGGGGTGGAAATCTGATCCTTCTGGGTCCGCCCTCCTTTCTAACAAGAGCTAGGCCATTGCTGGTCCTCAGGAAGACCTCTTCTTCCTGCTTTCTGAAAGTTTTTTGTGAGTCCCAGATGCAAAACCCACATGAAGGAATCCCTGCTTACCCCTTACTGAACCACAGCTCCTGTGTCCTTCCACCTCCAACTTCTGCCTCCCCATGGAATCAGAAGTGGAGTCCATCACAAGAATACAAGTGTTTCAGGCATCTAGAGATGGGAATTCCAGGCCCTCTCCTGCATCCTACAGAGATTGTGCAACATTCTGGCTGTGTCTACACTAGCCAAAAACTTCGAAATTGCCATGCAAATGGTCATTTCAAAGTTAACTAATGAAGTACTGAAATACATATTCAGCACCTCATTAGCATGCAGGCGGCCGCGGCACTTCGAAATTGACGCAGCTCACCACTGCGCGGCTCATCCAGACGGGGCTCCTTTTCGAAAGGACCCTGGCTACTTCGAAGTCCCCTTATTCTTATGAGCAGATGGGAATAAGGGGTCTTCGAAGTAACCAGGGTCCTTTCAAAAAGGAGCCCCATCTGGACGAGCTGTGCCAATTTCGAAGTGCAGTGGCTGCCCGCATGCGAATGAGGTGCTGAATATGTATTTCAGCGCTTCATTAGTAAACTTCGAAATGGCCATTTCGAAGTTTTTGGCTAGTGTAGACGTAGCCTCTGCTCCACATACTTAGCCACACAATCTTTCCTCTGAACCCAAAACCCACTTATCCCAGTGACTTGGATGAGGACTACACTCCCAGTAAGCTGGTCACACCCAGTCACTTGGGTATCACAGGGCTGCTTACATTCCCTTACAGCTTTCACTTTACTCAGACCAACTTCCATTTCCTGAGACATCTTTACACTGTCTGCTCCGGACCCTTCCAGAGCACAGCCAGTGGTTTCACACTCAGGCAGGTCTTGGCCATCGGGAACTGAGACAAACTTCTCCCCAGACAAACTGCTGCCTTCTACAGACAGGGGGAGTCCCTTCCTCACGAGTTCCCTCAAAGAACAAATAACCTCCATCTGACTTTATAGGGGTCCTGATCCCTTGAGCCACAATCAATTCCTTATGGGCTTCAGCTGCATTCAGATCCATCCCCGGGGTCTTACCACCATTTTCAGCCACCCTAGGCTCAGGCAAAGAACTAACTTCCCCAGAAGTAGAAGCACCTTCCTTGCACAAAGGAACAGTGTCCTTATCAGGGATGCCACTGCCCATCCCAGACACATTCCCTCTGTTCCTGCCCCCATGGCTGATCTCAGACACATGCCCAGAAGGTGAAGCAGCTTCTCTCATGGACAACTTGCCATTCAAAGTGGACAAGCTGCTTTCCTGCACGGACACACAGGCACCTTCCTCAGCCCAGGCCTGGAAAACTCTTCACAGGCCTGTCCTGGCCACCAGTAAACAATGAGTTGGAATCGCTCCTTCCCTCCTTGAGCTGTGGCAGGCCACTCGGTTCAGAGCTCCATGCAGTCCAGGGTTCCCTGCCCCGATCTGGGCTCACCCCTGCAGGAGTTTCCTTAACCCATAGCTCTGCCATTGCACATTCCTGCTGCTGCTCGTTCTCTCAGTTGTTCCCATCCTTGAATCTCAATTCAGTTTCCAGGTGCTGCTGCCGCACAGAGGAGTTGCTGAGGGGGGTTGCAGACTCACAAGCCGATGCCGCTGCCCCCACAATTTCTGGAAGAATCTCTTCAGCGTGTCATCCTTCTCACGAGTCACGCGTTCCTGGGAGTTAGGCCGTAGGCCGCTCCACCTTCTGGTACTGACTCGAACGAACTCCCAGGAGGAACCTGTCCTCGGGTGTGACACCCCCTCTCCAGGACCATGACCACACTCTCTTGGGTTTAGCCACAGGCCCCCCCACCTTGGGAACTGCACCTCACTGCCCATCAGCACACCTCGGTCTCACTGGCCCCCACTTCTTCCTCCTGCGCCCCAGTTACTTACTGCCAGATGCACCATCCACAGGATGCAGTACATCCCACTGCTGGCACCAGCTGTCATAGGGTTCAAGGGTCCCCAAGCTCTGCACCCCATTCACAGGTAGGACTCTCACTCAGCAGGAGAGCAGCAGGTTTATTAGACAACAGGGCACAGTGTCATACAGAGGAGTCAGTACAGCAGACAGAGACAGTCATTCCAATTCATTCCAAAGGTCCCCCGCCCCCCCGCAAGCCAGGGCCTTGCCCTCTCCTTTGTTTCTCTCACTCCCAGCCCAGAATAACTGCTTTACAACTCCCAGTTCAAATTCAAACCCCTCAGGCTCCACCTCCCCCTTTGTGGGCAGCACACAGATGTCACCTGGTTGCCTAGGTTACCCTCAGCAGGAGCCCCACACCCTCCATGAGCCACTCACATACACACACCTATCCCCCATTACATAACACAGTCAAATGTTGGGTTTAACTAGTTAACCAATTAAACAGGCTGGAGGACAGCTGGGGAGGCTGCTCCAGCCCAGGTGGAACATTCTTACCCACAGTGCTGCTGTAGACAGGGGGGCACTCCAGTGCAGCCCCATCCACAGGTACCCAACCCAGAAGTGCTGCAGGTAGAGGCCAGAGCAGCCCTGGTTCCAGTGCACCACACACAGGGCCACTCCAGCCCAGCTCAAGTAGCCTTCTCAACCACCCTTCCCCTGGGGTCGCTGCGGGCAGGGCTACTCTGGCCTGCTTCGAGCACCCTTGCCTGTGGCAGCCTAGCAGGACTGGAGCAACTCCTTGCCTGTGGTGGGTGGGGGGCTGCTCCAGCCTGTACTGGTTAATAGTAACTGGTAAACCCCATTGGTTAACTGGTTAAATGTTCACATCCCTAGTTCCAGGCTTCACTCACCCCAGCCCAACCTGTGTCCAGGGGCTCAAGGAATAGGAACATAGGAATTGCCAGACCGGTCCATTTAGCCCATACCCTGTGTCAAACAGTGGCCATCACGATACACTCCTGAGGCAGGTACAGGAACCCAACAATAGCATCTCTGGGATAATCTGGCCCTCTAAAGACCTTGTTCTAATCCCTAATGGTCACAGCCTAGTTAAACTTTGAAGCAGGAGAACTTAATCTCTCTTCCAAATTAACTGTGATGAGTCTGGAAGTTTTTGTTATCCAGACATATGACCTCATGGCCTCCCTGATGTCCTGCAGTAGTGAGTTCCGCAGTCTTACATGGTGGGTGTAAAGGTATTTCCTTTGATCTGAGCTTCCTGACTCTTAATTTGACATTCCCTGGTTCTTGTGCTATGAGGCAAGGAAACACCCTGGACTCTCATTCCACTAAGGCCAAGTCAGGAGGAGAACATGCTGCCCAGCTCACTGCTGCCCTGCTCTTTGCTGTGTCTCCAGGAAAAGGCCTGCAGCTTTCAATGCCTTTGTGTTGATTTGGCTTTATTTTAAATACTGTACAGAGTCCCAACAAGATATACAGACAGGCAGCGCGAGAGCCGGCAGAACGCTGATTCCAGTCTCTGGTCAAAGATGAGAACCTCCACTAATGCTGGGGCCTCACACTCCCATCTGGATAGACTGGACTCTGATACCCCATACTAAAGCTCAGAGTCCCTGAGAAAGTCCAGTGAAGGAAGGGCCTGTGTGCTTGGAGGCAGCTGAGGACGGGCTGAGAAGAGAAGGGGGCTGGGAAACAGGAACAACCTTAAGACACCAAAGAAAGGATTCAAATAACATAGAAGAACAGGGCCAGGAAGCCAGTGGGTCATTGCCCCAACGTACCTGGCACACACACAATATGGCATAATAATCTGGGGGGGGCCTCAACTCCAGCTCTGCCTTGGCCTGCTGTGATGAGCAGAGGTCAAGTCACCTCCTGCTCCTTGGGGCAGAGAAAGATCCCAGCCCTGTCAGTGCAACCCTGCCTCACTCTACACCTATAGCCTGCCATGCAGACACACAGGCCAGGTGCTGAACCTCTATTCCTAAAGGCCTAACTTGTAGATAGGGGCCACACCTCGGCACAAGGATCCCCATGTCCTTCATATGGTTCTCCAGAAACAAGTAGTCCTGAGTGTCCTGCTCTCTCTGTCTGAACAGGAAGGAGCTCTATGGCACTAGCAGAAAGTTGCAGATGGCAGTGATGAACTCTTGGGACTTATCTGCATGGACCCAGTGGCCAGCGCCTGTGATATAATGGATCTCTGCCTTAGGAAAGAGCCGCTCAATCTCTGGGTAGTCCTCCGAGCTGCAAGAGCAAACAATGGAGAGCTTAGCGCTGGGGTCTGGGGCTTATGCTGGGAACACCTGCCCAACAAGCTCCGTCCAGGGCTCACACAGGGATCCCCCCCATATACAAACCCGAGCTGGGGGATCCTGTAGCTTATTCCACCCCCCAGCACAAGTGGCAGTAAAGTGAGAGGGAACAAGCTGTGGGTCTCAGGCCAGAGAGTCACAGCACTCACCTGACATAGGAGGAGTCAGATCCTGCTAGGAAGAGCGTGGGTCCAGGATAGGGCATGTGGAACACAGGGAAGCCCATGATATCAGCCATATGCTGGGAAATGGCCTCAAGGTTCACCCGCCACATGTACCGACCCTCGACCTCCACCAGATTGGTGAGCAGAAACCGCCTTACCGCCGACGCCTGCAGCAAAGGTCAAGTGGGTCCATATGTCACAGAGGCAAGGCCTCTCCGTAGAGCACACAGTGCAACCAGGGACACACTGTCACACACCAACACTAGCAGACCCGTCATACCAGGTCTTGAGCTGTGCCAGCACCCTTGTCGTGCCACAAAACGTGCTGGCCACCCAACCAACCCCTCAGTGGGAGCCCACTGAGCTTTAGACAGGCTCCAGGGCTAGGACTGAGGGCATGAGGATGGAAAAGCTCCAGCTGGTGCTGACAGGCTCTGTACTCCCACTATAGGGAAAGGAAGGCTCCTTGTGGGATGCCTTACCTGAACGGCTGGATACAGCTGATCCTCCGCCAGCCGGCGTGCGGTGGAGCGGGGTATTCCATTCGGGATGCTCACTCTCCTCATGGCAGAGATATAGGCCTGGAAATTGGTCACAGCCACGCTCTCTGTGGGACTAATGTCTACAGACACCAGGCGCTCCACGAGATCTGGCTGGGAACATAAGCAAGTATAGGGATCCCATGCCAGCCGATGTTCAGGGCCACAAGAAGAGCAAGGAACCACACAGCTACGCCCCCAAGAAGACCAGTTCTGGAAAGGAACTCCCACTCTAGGGCCTTCCAGCCCCATCCTGCCAGCCACTCCCCAACAAAGATACCAGAGCCCCCAACAGAGCAAACAGCAAAGGCAAAACAGGATGGTCATATCCAGTTTATGTTTCCATAGCACTGCCAAGTGAATGCGCCAAAGCCCTTCACCAGCTGCATAGCAGGCAGCTGTCAAGCTAGCTCTGAAATGCAGCCACCACGAGGGAGGAACATCATACGATGACTGCAAGAACGGAGATTATCTTCCCACATGAAATGTCAGAGGGTCACAGGAAGCAGAACCCAGTAACCTGACTTCAACATGGAGGGAGCTGGAAAATGGGAGGGAATTTTGAAGCTCACAGGCAATGAAGTCCTTATTGGAGAGAAAGGAGCTGTAGGTGCACAGCAGCCCTAGGACTATGCTGAGATGTTGCTTCCGTGAAGATGCAGAGAGAAGAGCCACTGGTACCGCCTGCTATCCCATTTCCTGCAGCACTGTGCACTACCTGGGATGCCACAAGAAGTGCTCAGACAGATCCTGCCCAGTTTAGATGTGAGAAGGTCCCAGCTCCTGCTGAATGGATTCCTCCTTAAGGCAGGATCCATTAGCTCCATGCGATCTGTGCTCTGGAGCATTCACACAGAGGCAGCCTATCCCACTGAGCTGTGCTGACCGTGAGCGCACAGGCTACGCTATTGTGCCAGGGGCTCAGAGGAAGAAACAAACCCCTCCACCCAGCCTTTGCTCGATCCCGGCAAGACAGCACAGGCTGGGCTCTAACCCCGCACAGAACAGCAACTCTGACACCACCCCGCATGCTAAGCAAGAGGGTTCATGCTCCTCACCAGGCCTTTTGGGGGAGGAGCTAGCAGCAGTAATTGCCCCAAACTCTGCATCCTGCTGGCTGCTCCCTGGCAGTCATTACATGCACATACCTGTTGCAGTGCCAGTGTCATGGCAGTTTTGCCACCCATGCTGTGGCCAATCAAGACACACTTGG
The DNA here is from genome assembly GCF_033958435.1 of Carettochelys insculpta. Lineage (NCBI taxonomy): Eukaryota > Metazoa > Chordata > Testudines > Carettochelyidae > Carettochelys > Carettochelys insculpta. The sequence continues at coordinate 25,475,541 of NC_134155.1, forward strand.
GCAGGTGCAGCTGACGCAGGAGGCGCTGCACATCCAAGCTCATGGCCTCATAGCTCATGGTGGGGCTGTGTGGGCTGTCACCATGGTTCCGTGCATCCACTGTCAACACCTGCCAGGAAAGAGGAGCCACTACAAGCTGGGCAAGGTAGGCCCAGTGCTTAGGCCCTTGGCTGTCACTTTGCCCAGCCCCTCACACTCACCTTGCGACCAGTCCGCTGCACTAGGGCCCGAGCAATGGCACGGAAATTGCTCTTGCTGCCCAGCAGGCCATGCAGGAAGACGAGTGGGGACTGTGGTGTAGACCCATCAAACACCATGTAGGAGAGAGGCAGTGGCCTGCAAAACAGGGGCACTGAGCCAGGCTGAACTGGGGCAGGACACAAACAGACAAGCTGGAGCAGGACATAGGATCTGGGACAAACAGCACATCTGTATTTTCCAGGACACGACCTTTTCTTTGTTTGTCTGCCCTCAGACTAGATGAACTTTTTAAGTAAGAGGAAATATGCAGGGTTTTTGCTTGTGTAGCAGATGCTGCAGCTCAGAAAGAGTTGTCCCAACACCCCAATTGGTCCATCGACTGCAGTGGGAGATTCCAGATCCTGCCTGCCCTGGTCCAGCCTAGCATGTAGAGGGTACCACCAAGTGCCTCTCTACTGGGCTGCCTGCCGCAAGACAGCCAGAAAGCCTTGCTAGGATGGCGCCCCACCCAGGAGAGGGAGAGAGAGACGGATGGAGAAGTGCTAATGGACCGGCACTGCATCGCTGGACTGTTCCAGCACCCTACCACTGGGACAGGGAATAACACTGCCTGAACCTCAAGCGCGAGGCCACAGATGAGCACTCCCAGGTACCTTCTCCACCCACCCCTCCAAATGCCCCCATCCAATTACCCCCAGTAACCCCTCCCGCGCCCCCTGAAATACCCCCCCAGTTACCCCCGCTAACCCCTCCCGCGCCCCCTGAAATACCCCCCCAGTTACCCCCGCTAACCCCTCCCGCGCCCCCTGAAATACCCCCCCAGTTACCCCGCTAACCCCTCCCGCGCCCCCTGAAATACCCCCCAGTTACTCCCGCTAACCCCTCCCGCGCCCCCTGAAATACCCCCCAGTTACCCCCGCCAACCCCTCCCGCGCCCCCTGAAATACCCCCCAGTTACCCCCGCTAACCCCTCCCGCGCCCCCTGAAATACCCCCCAGTTACCCCCGCTAACCCCTCCCGCGCCCCCTGAAATACCCCCCCAGTTACCCCCGCTAACCCCCCGCGCCCCCTGAAATACCCCCCGTTACCCCCGCCAACCCCTCCCGCGCCCCCTGAAATACCCCCCCAGTTACCCCCGCTAACCCCCCCGCGCCCCCTGAAATACCCCCGTTACCCCCGCTAACCCCTCCCGCGCCCCCTGAAATACCCCCCAGTTACCCCCGCTAACCCCTCCCGCGCCCCCTGAACAGTTACCCCCGCTAACCCCTCCCGGGCCCCCTGAAATACCCCCCCAGTTACCCCCGCTAACCCCTCCCGCGCCCCCTGAAATACCCCCGTTACCCCGCTAACCCCTCCCGCGCCCCCTGAAATACCCCCGTTACCCCGCTAACCCCTCCCGCGCCCCCTGAAATACCCCCCAGTTACCCCCGCTAACCCCTCCCGCGCCCCCTGAAATACCCCCCCAGTTACCCCCGCTAACCCCTCCCGCGCCCCCTGAGCAGCCCCGGAAATGCCGGGCCGGGCCCGGTGCTGGGGCGGGCCGCTTACGCCGCAGAGCCGCGCCCGGCGGCCGTGAAGGAGGCGGGGGCGGCGCGGGACGGCGGCCGGGGCCCGGCCGGGCGATGCGGGGCCCGCGGGAGGCAGCGCAGCATGCTGGGCCGAGGCGGCGCCCCGTGGTCGCCAAGGTGACCGGCCGGGGGCGCGGTCCCGCCCGCCGAGGAGGAGGAGCCAGTGGGAAGCCAGGGGCGGGGTCTGACGGGGCCCCGCCCCTCGCCCCTCGGCTCCCCTCCCGGCCCCGCCCACCGCTCCTGGCGGGGCGGGACCCGGTCGGGCTGGCTCGCGCCGGCGGCCGGTATCGGTCACGTGGCGTCAGGCGGGTTTCGCTGGGCTCGGGGCGCGGCTGCGCAGCGTCTTCCGCTCTCTGCCGGCAGCGGCTGCGCCGGGCCCACCCCGCTCCAGTTCCCGTTTCCCCGGCCAGGGCCGCCCCCGCCCATCTCTGAAATCCCCCGGCCAGGGCCGCCCCCGCCCGCCTCGGACCACCCCCCCCACCGGCCAGGGCCGCCCCCGCCCATCTCTGACCTCCCCCCCCACTGGCCAAGGCTGCCTCCTGTCTCTGCACCCCCACCCCCCAGGCCAGTGCTGCCCCCGCCTGTCTGACACCCGCCTCCCGGTCCAGGGCTGCCCCTGCGTTTCACCTCCCCCCCCCCCCCCCGCTAGCCAGGGATGCCCTCCCACCTCTCCACCCCCCAACAGGCCAGTTCTCCCCCTACCGCTGCCCTCCCCTGGGTGGGTGCTGTATCCTGCTTTGCCCCCACCCCCCGCTAGGACCCAGGGGTTGAGACAGCTGCCTTCCCTGCAAGCAGACCACTTGGGCGCCCCCCCTCCCCAAGAGAGATTCAAATACTGCCCAGCTGGTTAGCAGAGCCCCTACTGCTCACAGCTGGCAGCCTGTGTTGGGGGGACATTGCCACAGGAGACAGCTCTGTCTGATGTTCCCCTGTGAGTTATGGGGCAGGGTTCTCCAAGCTGGCCTGCCTTTGCCCTGCTATTCTCTGGGTAGGGGGGAGAGGGTCACTCCACACTAGCCCCCTAGGTGCCCTAGCCGGGTGCCTCCTCTGCCCCCCTGCTGGGCAGGGCCTGCCCTGCCCTGCCCTGCCCTGATCGGGAACGTCCCCCTTCAGCCCTGCCATGGTAGTTGGCTGTCCCAGCCAGGGCGTCTACTGCCATCCTCCGCATTGCCCTGGGGAGTTGGCACTTGGATGGCACAGATCATTGGATCTGTGTGGAATTGTTCTTGCTATCACTCTGAGCGTGGCTGGGGTGCTGTGCCATCTTTTCTGGTCACCATTGTGGCTGGCCCCTGTGTTAATCATCTTCCAAGTGTTTGAGGATGAGAGCCAAGAGTGAGAAATCAGCTGAGCAGGTGGAGCCTGGTAAAGCTTGTGAGGCTATCAAGCCATAAAACTAGCTGGGACAAGGGGCCAGATCCTTCCGATAAGCCAGGTTACCTGAGGGAACAGAGCTGGGCCTGCTGTGAGCATGTGACCAGTGTGCTGAGTGCCACTCCAGACTAGCTCTGTGACCTTTGTCCAGGTACCCAGTGTATAGTTGGGGCTCTTGACCTGGGGAACATGCAGGAAGAAGTTATTGTGAGGATTTCATAAGGGTTTCTGCAGCTGACTTGGCAGAGTTTATGGTCTTTTCTGTTTCCCTCACTTCCAGTTTTTATAGCATGGCTTTTTTGCCCTAATTTCTGACATGGTGGCAGAGGTATTTTCTTGTCCTCTGAAATTTGGGGTACACATATAGTTTGAGCCTCTATTGTTTTGAAAAGGTTCCATGCAACTTGCAGTGATTTCACCCTTGTGACTGTTCCTTTTAATTTCCATTTAACTAGCTCCCTTGGTACATTCTCCCCACAGTTTTATATGCCCTGCTTTGCAACAGTTATGTGTTCAGCCCCTTGTCTTGGAGAAACTGATAATATGCACCATAAGCAGTGCGCCCAAATCACTGGTTCAACACTGTCCTCAGTACATGACACTTAGATCTGTAATCAAACAAAACGGAAGTTTCATTATCAGAGCTTGAAATAGAGGGTCAAATAAAAAGTAGTCAAAATCAAGGGTTTGGAAACAAAAGGGTCCACTTAGAACAGTATGCTCAGGCTATAGTCTGAATGACTTTTCTAATTTTGTCTAGCAAGGGGAATAGTTACAGAGAGGTAGCCTTGTTAGGCTGTATCTTCACAAAACAAAACAGCAGTCATGTAGCACTTTAAAGATTAACAAAATGATTTATTAGGTGATGAGCTTTCACGAGGAACCATGCTCCAAAGAAATACTAATCCTGGAACTTTTCCCTGCAACAAACCCCATGGCCAACTCTGTCCACATATTTATGCTGGAGACACCATCACTGGATGTAACCATGTCAGTTACATGATCAGGAGCTCATATTCCTGTACCTCCACCAATGTGCTATATGCTATCATGTGCCAGCCGTGCCCCTCTGCTATGTATATTGGACAGACTGGACAAAGAATGAATGGACACAAATCAGACATCAGGAATCTGAATATACATAAACCTGTCAGTGAGGATTTCAAGGGAGCAGGTCATAGCATTAAAGACCTGAAAATCTGCGTCCTAAAACAAAGAGACTTAAACACCAGATTACAAAGGGAGACATCTAACCTGGAGTTTATTCTTGTTTGACACTTTGTGCCTACGTCTCAATAGAGATAGCAATTACCTTACGCATTACAAGGACAGTTTCCCCACCTTTGATATTCGTAATGATCTCAGGCAAGACACTTGCAGTAAGTAATACTACGACCATGTAATAATCATGGCAACTAGCAAGTTCTCGCTTATGATTCTGTGCTCAGAGCCCTGCATGCTAGTTTACAGCTTGTTAATTTCTGCCTGCAGGAACCGACACGCTACCCCCACCCCACTGCAGTGTGGCATACATACCAGATCAGCCTTGCAGGCAAGTGGCCATTCATGTCCTGCCTTTTTTCCCTGGTGAGGGACCTGCTGCTCAGAGGGAAGAAGCAATGTGCATGTGCAGAGACAGAAATGCAGGCATCTAGGCAGCTTTCCCTGCTGTGGGAGCCTCATAAGTGTAGGCCCCTATGGGGTTAGGGGCTGCCAAGTTGAGGGTCTGTGGCTCACATGGTGCCTAAAAATAGGATCTAGGTATCTGCATCTGGGGTTGAGGTGTCTAAGTCCCTTTGTGGATCTGGACCTTAGCACTTGTCATGACTTTTACAGTGGGACCAGGCCAGGCACCCTAACAGGTAATGTTGAAACCCAACTAGGGATGTAACTCCAGGTTCATCTACCCTGCAGTCTGAGGCATGACTGCAGCTCACATAGCTATCTTTCCTGAACTGGTGAGGTGAGCTTTCTTCAGCTCACCTGAGCTAGCGTTCACCTAGCTATTGTGACTAAAACACAGTAGTGAAGATGTGGTGGGGCATACAGGCCTCAGCATGGCCTGTACAAATCCACCTGGGAATCTATGTACAGACACTTGTTTCCAGCAAGCACTGGGGACTGTGCTGCCATGTTCAGGATTGTCCTGATGGGAGCGAGGCATGGGGAACACCCCTCCACCAGTGCCCCAGGCCCTGCCCCTTCCCTGCTCCTCCCCGATCCTGTCCCCTTACTCCCTCCACCGGTAACAGGGCCAGGGGATTACACACAGCTACAGCAGGGGATTGCCTTACCGCCCCCCCACACACACTCACCACACAGGCAGCAGGAGTGGCAGCCTACTCCACTGCACTATGTTTCCTGCTGCTGTCGGGCCCCCAAGAGTGTGGGACCTGGGGCTGTGCCCCCACCTCATCCTATGGATGGGACGGATCTCATGATGTCTGTACTGTATTGCTATCAGTAGCTGTGCTTGCTAGATTCAATGTAGCGTGGAAATACCTACCCGGGCAGCACTCTCACTGCTGATTGCAATGTAGACGTACTCTAAGGATGTAAAACAGACTGTCAAATTGCAGCAGTGTTCTTGGCATGTGATTGTTACTGAATCAAACAATAGTTACAAGTCAGATTAGCTGGAATGAGGCAGTGTGAATATCAGAAATGAGAATTTGGCAAATTCAAAACACCGGGCAGTCTGGGCATACCCAGGAAAGTTTCCATCCCTACCACCACCTCTGTCTCTATTTTGCTGACATGCCTCTTAATGCTGCAAGGCCATTTGTGTCTTACAATAAGTCAGGGCTTTTGCAGCACAATGCCCTATGCCATACTCTCCCTTTTGGCCTGTGTCAAGCCTGGGTGTCTGAGTCCCCTCTTGCAAAGGGGTTTGTCCTACTGGGGCTCTGTGGGGTGCAGCTGGATAGTGTCATCTCTGACATACTGGCAGGTGGCTGGGGACAGGAGAAGTACTGGCCCCCTGTGAGCTGGGATCTGAGCAGGGTCTTCTAGGCACCACATGAGGGTCAATATTTCTGGTGTGGAGGGCCCCTTTATCAGGTCAGGAGATGTCCTGAGGTTCCCCTGAGACAGGCCAAATCCCGTGGCCTGCAGCAAAAAGCCCAAAGGGTTGGCTTTCTGGCTGCAGTGCTGGAAGGCTGTGCTTGCCCTGCTGCCTTAACAGCCTCTTTTGTTTGTCCTGGGAAGGGCAGGGCTAATGGTGGCTCTGGAGCCACAAGTGCAGTAAGCAGGGGATGGAATGGCCCTGGAGGTCAGGAGAACACCATCTCCCCTGGCCAGGACTCAGCTGGTTACTCCATAAATCCCAGTCAGTGCTCAGTTCAAGCCAGCAAGTCACGTGCCAGGTCCGTTTGGCCTAAACAACAGGCAGTTTTGTTACTAACAACCAAAGGCTAGTGACCAGTCGGAGCGTGACCAGCTGGGAGCTGCAAACGGGGGGCTGCTAACGGGAGTTTGCTTGGGAGAGAACATGAACCCCACTGAACCAGCTCTAATATCGTCTGAGCAAATTCTCTGAAGAAAGAGAAAAAAAAGGATAGTGAGAAGTTGAGCTGTGGGGATAGCTCAGTGGTTTGAGGACTGGCTTGTTAAATCCTGGGTTGTGAGCACAGCCCTTGAGGGGGCCATTTAGGGATCTGGGGGAAAACAGATTTTTGTTGGGGGTGGGGAGGAATAGCTCAGTAGTTTGAGCATTGGCCCCCTGAACCCAGGGTTGTGAGCTCAATCCTTAAGGAGGCCATTTAGGGACTGGGGCAAATAGATGTCAGGGATGGTGCTTGGTCCTGCCAAGAGAACAAGGGACTGGACTAAATGACCTCCTGAGGTCCCTTCCAGCTCTAGGAGATGTGTATCTCCAATTATAAAGTCTAATGGCAAGTCAGCTGTTATGATCTGTACTGCATGTGCTATGTTTGTTTTCCTCCCAGAAGACAGAAGGGATTTCATATGTACCAAGTGCAAGCTGGTTGCCATCTTGGAAGAAGAGATTAGAGGACTTGAGGTGCAAATATCAACCTGTCAGTCCATCAGAGAAGGTGACAATTTTCTCAGTAGAAGGCATCATTTAGTCCTGCAGGCACAGCAGGTTGAGCAACTGATGAGGGCAATAGAAACTGAGGAAGAAAACTGGAAGCATGTAACCTCCAGGAGATGAAAGCCAATTCAGTTATCTCCAATTCCTGTAGAGGCAAGTAACCATTTCAAGCTCTCTGCATGGGTGCTACAGTGGAGAATGCTGTGGCAGAGACCTCTCAGAGAAGGGATCAGAAGAAAACCCAGCTGGCTGGAAGGCATGGGATGAGAAGTCCTAGGGATGGCGGTTCTATAACCACCACCCCTAAGAGAAGAAGACAGGTGGTGGTGGTTGGGGACTCCCTCCTAAGAGGGACTGAGTCATCCATCTGCCATCCAGACCTGGAATCTCGGGAAAATAGCTGCTTACCAAGAGCTAGAATCTGGGATGTGACAGAGAGGCTTCCAGAAATCATCAAACCTGCAGATTATTAGCCCTTCCTACTTCTCAATGTAGGAACTAACAACACAGCAAAGAATGACCTTGAGCTGATCGCTGCAGATTATGTAACTCTGAGGAAACATCAAGGAATATGGAGTGTGAGTGGCGTTCTCATCCATCCCTCCTGTCGAAGGAAGGGGTCCAGGTAGAGATCATCAAACCATGGAAGTAAACGTGTGGTTGTGCAGGTGGTGTCGAAGAGAGGGCTTTGATTTCTTCAACCATGCGATTCTGTTTTGGGAACAAGAATTGTTAGGAAGAGACAGGATCCATCTAACAAAGAGAGGAAGGAGTATCTTTGCAGGCAGGCTTGCAAACATAATGAGGAGGGCTTTAATCTAGGTTTGTTGGGGGACGGTGACCCAAGCCCTGAGGTAAGTGGGGAAGGAAGAAGGTACAACAAAGGAGGACCACTCATTCAAAAGGAGAAAGTAGGCCAATCAGCTTCTTATCTAAGGTGTTTGCACACGAATGCAAGAAGCCTGGGAAACAAACAGGAGGAATTGGAGGCCCTGGCACAGTCAAAGAAGTATGAGGTGATGGGAGTAATGGAGACTTGGTGGGATGACTCACATAACTGGAGCACGGTCATGGAAGGGTATAAACTGTTCAGGAAGGACAGGCAGGGGAGAAAAGGAGGAGGAGTTGTGATTTATGTGAGAGAGCAGTATGATTGCTCAGAGCTCCAGTACATGGAGGGAGAAGAGACAGTTGAGTGTCTTTGGGTTAAGTTTGCAAACAGAAGCAGCAGGGGTGATGTAGTGTTTGATGTCTACTATAGGCCACCAGATCAGGCAGATGAGGTAGATGAGAATTTCTTCAGACAACTAAGAGAAGCTTCCAAATCATAGGTGCTGGTTCTCATGGGAGACTTTAACCACCCAGACATTTGTTGGGAGACCAATACAGCAGCACAGAAACAATCCAGGAAGGTTTTTGGAGAATGTTGGGGATCACTTCCTTGTACAAGTGCTGAAGGAACTGACCGGGGCCATGTGCAGCTTGACCTGCTGCTCACAAACAGGGAAGAACTAGTAGGAGAAATAGAAGTGAGTGGCAACCTGGGCCGTAGTGATCATGAAATGGTAGATTTCAGGATTCTGATAAAAAGAAGAAAGGTGAGCAGTAAAATACAGACCCTTGATTTCAGAAGAGCAGACTTCGACTCGCTGAGAGCAGTGATGGGCAAGATCCCCTGGGAAGCTAATATGAAGGGTAAAGGAGTTCAGGAGAACTGGCAGTATTTTAAAGAGGTCTTATCAAAGGCACAGGAACAAACCATCCCAATGTACAGTAAGAGAAGCAAATATGGTAGGCAATGAGCTTGGCTTACAAGAGAAATCCTTGTTGTGCTTAAACTCAAAAAGGATGTGTATAAGAAGTGGAAACTTGGACAGATGACTAAGGAGGAGTATAAATATACAGCTGGAGAATGCCGGGGTAATCAGGAAAGCAAAAGCACAATTGGAACTGCAGCTAGCACGGGATGTGAAAGGCAGCAAGAAGGGTTTCTACAGACATGTTAGCAGTAACAGGGTTATCAGGGAGGGTGTGGGGCCGTTACTGGTTGAGGGAGGTAACCTAGTGACGGATGATGTGGGAAAGGCTGAAGCACTCAATGCTTTTTTTGCCTCAGTCTTCAGGGACAAGGTCAGCTCCCCAACCACAGCACTAGGCAATGCAGTGTGGGAAGGATCTGGGCAGCCCTCAGTGGGGAAAGAACAGGTTAAAAGATATTTAGAAAAGCTAGACGCACACAAATTTAATGCATCCAAGGGTGCTGAGGAAATTGGCAGATATCATTGCAGAGCCATTGGCTATTATCTTTGGAAACTTGTGGAGATTGGGAGAGCTCCCAGGTGACTGGAAGAAGGCAAACGTAGTGCCCGTCTTTTAAAAAGGAAAGAAGACAATCCAGGGAACTACAGACTGGTCAGCCTCACCACATACCCCGGGAAAATCATGGAGGGAATCCTCAAGGAATCCATTTTGGAGCACTTGGAAGAGGGGAAAGTGATCAAGAGTAGTCAACATGGATTCACCAAGGGCAAGTCCTGCCTGACCAATCGGATTAGCTTCTATGATGAGGTAACAGGCTCTATGGACATAGGGAAGTCAATGGATGTGATATACCTTGACTTCAGCAAAGCTTTTGATACAGTCTCCCACAATATTCTTGCCCCTAAGTTAAGGAAGGATGGATTGGATACATGGACTGTAAGATGGATAGAAAACTGGCTTGACAAACAGGCCCGATGGGTAGTGGTCAATGACTCAGCATCTGATTGGTGGTCAGTTTCATGTAGAGTGCCTCAAGGATCAGTTCTAGGGCCAGTACTGTTAAACATCTTTATTAATGACCCAAATGAGGGGATGGATTGCACCCTCAGCAAATCTGCAGATGACACGAAGGTAGGGGGTCAGATAGATAAATTGGAGGGTAGGGTTTGGGTCCAGAGTGACCTGGACAAATTGGAGGATTGGCCCAAAATAAATTTGATGAGGTTCAACAAGGACAAGTGCAGAGTCTTGGACTTGGAATGGAAGAATCCCAAGCACTCGTACAGGCTGAGGACAAACTGACTAAGTAGCAGTGCAGCAGAAGAGGACCTGGCGATTACAGTGCATGGGAGGCTGGATATGAGTCGACAGTGTGCCCTTGTAGCCAAGAAGGCTAACAGCATATTAGGATGCACTAGGAGAAGCATTTCCAGCAGATCTAGAGAAATTATTATTCCCTTCTACTCAGCTCTGGTGAGGCCTCATCTGGAGTATTGCATTCAGTTCTGGGCCCCCAGTATAGAAACGATGTGGACACTTTGGAGAGGGTTCAGCGGAGGGCAACAAAAATGATTAAGGGTCTGGAGCACATAACCTATGAGGAGAGGCTGTGAGATCTGGGCTTTCTGGAGCACATAACCTATGAGGAGAGGCTGTGAGATCTGGGCTTATTTAGTTTTCAGAAGAGAAGACTGAGGGGCAATTTGATAGTCTTCAACTTTCTGAAAGGGGGCTCTAAAGAGGATGGAGAGAGGCTGTTCTCAATGGTGACAGATGACAGAACAAGGAGCAATGGACTCAAGTTAAAGAGGAAGAGGTGTAGGTTGGATATTAGGAAAAACTATTTCCCCAGGAGGGTGGTGAAGCACTGGAATGCGTTACCAAGAGAGGGGGTAGAATCTCCATCCCTAGAGATTTTTAAGTCCCAGCTTAACGTAGTCATGGCTGGGATGGTTTAGTTGGGGTTGATCCTGCTTCAGGCAGGAAGCTGGACTAGAGGACCTCCTGAGGTCCATTCCAGCCCTAGAATTCTATGATTCTATGACTTTCCTAGGAGGAGAAAGAACCAGGCAGACCTAGCAGTGCTGTGGAGAGCAGGGCCAGGTGGGCACCCAATGCGTTACCATATGGCAGGGCTCCAGCAAAACAGCCAGGCTAATTTCCACTAAGTTCCCTGAGAGTGCAGGGGTCTGGAGTGCCCCCCAACCCCCCAGCTCTCCCCATGCGTTTCAAAAGAGGGTCACTTCCTGGGTGGGAGCTCTGCTGGGTAACACAGAGAGAAGGCCCTATCCAGTCAAGGCCTGGTCTCAGCACCTGCCAAAGAGTTCCTGCTGCTCCTGGGGTTGGTCTCTGGCCCTGCTACGAGATCTCCAGTAGATTACAGAGCAGGGTGAGCTGCATGTCCTCATGGAGGAAAAGGGGGAAGAGCAGGAAGCCCTCGGGCCTGGGACTGTGCGACCTGCCTCCCCTTTGCAGGGCTGGGGCTGGGCGTAGGTTTGTCTGTGTCTCGTGAAAGGTGAGGGCAGGAGGGCGGTGCCTGTCCACCAGATGCACTCTGTTGCTGGCAGCAGGCTAACACAAACAGCAGCTTGCGCAATCCTGCCCATCCCCCACACAGGGAAGAGACCTGTCCCCACCTAGGCAAGGCCAGAAACACTTTGAACTGTGCTTGGCAGGGAAAGTAAACAGAGCTGCACATGAGCTGCTGCTCCAGTTTCTGTTAACCCATCAGCTCAGGGCAGGAAGAGTCAGAGTATCGCCACAGGGGGCCCCCCCACCTCTGGCCGTGGCTTGGGGACCCCTCTCTGGTAAGGGACCCCACTCACTAGGCTGGGGCTTGGGGTGAGAACTCCTGGGACTCCCGTCCAGCTACAGCATGCGGAGGGAGTGGAGACAAGAGGGAGCTGGCAGCGTGAACCCATGGGGGAGGGAGAACTGACCTTCCCGGAGCTCGCTGACTCTCGCTCTCCCTCCCAGACAGAAGCCTGAGCCCCTGCTGCAGCCAGGGGAGGGACAGCTGGTTCCTAGCCCATAGCTGCAGACGCCGGAGAAGGACACGTCACTCGGCTCGCACTGGGATCAGACAGTTTTATTGAAAATGTAGCTCTGTACAATGCGGTGGAAGCACGACTGACACCCGTGTGTAACAGGCATGGCCTATCCAGCACAGGTAGGCAGGACCTGCGAGAGACTACCGCCTAGCACCCCCCACCCAGTGTCCACTATCCTCCTCTCCCGGCCCCACAGCAGAGGCTGGGCTCTTCATCCCTCTCCTGGCCCACAAACCCCCCTCCGGCCCTCGGACACTGAAACGATGAGGTCGGCCGTTCTGGGGCCAAGGCGAGGCCCCAGCAGCGCAGGTGGGTGCTAGGGTGCAGTGTGTCCCACCAACAGCTTCCTTTGAAATCAAATCATGGTGAAAAATCTCTCCCGGGTACCGTAAACCAGCCGTATTTACACAGCCCTCAAAGCTGCAGCTCAGTATCCACCCCGAGCACTTCCCTGGCAGAAGGACCACACCCAGGACCCTCTCCACACCCTTTGCCAGAGCCCCTCCCCTGTTGTCATGAGCCACCTCCTTTCTCCAGCCTTGGCCTGGACTGCTAAGATACGGCTTGCATCGCTCTCTCCCTTGTGAGCTGGTGAGCGCCATAGCGCCTGCTCCGCCCTGTGCCAGGCCTCTCCTGCTGGCCTGTGCAGAACAGCAGGGCAGAAGTCAGAGGTGACTCAGGAGAGAGCAGAGAGTCCTCTAGGAGCAGGGCATGGAGTGCACAACCCTCTGCCCTCTGGCAACTCCACTCCAGACCGTGTGTCTCCCTCTGCTCTAACCTTAGCAGAAAGGACAGGAGGAGACGTGCTCCCAGCAACGCCCCTGCCAAAACTCTTGTGAGACAGGGTTAAAGAGGGGGTCCTACCACACAGGGCACAGCTGAGGCCAACCGGGAGAGGCTGCTGGCACCTTCCATACCAACATCTTTTGGCATTTTGTTACCTTTCCGCCCTCCCGCCCCCGGGGCCAGACTCAGCCAGAGCCTTGGCCAAGAGCCCAGTGGGTCTTCTCCAGCCAGCAGGGATGAGGGTGTCTCAGAGCTGGGGGGTAATAGATCAAAGAGAAAGCAACAACCAACCAGAATGAGAGTCTTAGTCAGGGTCTTGTTCCCTCCACCAGCAGCCCTGAGGGAGACAGAACAGTTCCTCCTCCACCCAGCCCTGGGAATGACAGTCAGAGTCCGGTGAGTAGCCAGCCACCCCTGCAAGGGCGGCCCTGGCCTCCTGCGTTCCTACGGGCTACAGAGAGTAGGTGAGAAGGCAGTGACAGTCAGGAGCAGCCTGCTGAATGGATCAGGGCACGCCGGAGGGTCGCCAGGCTGCCTCCTTCACACGTAGTTCCTCTTGTCGTAGTTGGGCCCGGTGGATCTAGGAGCAGAATAAGCCACCTTGCTGGGAGAGTACTTCTCATCCTTGGGGGGACAGGAGCAGCAAAGCAAAGCCCCCCCAAAGAGCTGCAGTGCGGCAGCTGCCCAGCCCACGTAGAGGGAGGCGCCCAGCTCCCGCTTCTGTGCATCTAGCACTATGGGGTTGTAGAAGTCGCGGATGATGGTGTTGGCTGACCAGCACACAGGGATGAGGGTCATGATCCCAGCCAGCAAGAAGATCACGCCAGACACAATGGTAATCTTGGCCTTGGTGGCCTCATCTTCCACGCACCTAGTGCACTGCGCACCAATGAGGGCAACCAGGAGGCCCAGCACGGCCAGCACAATGGCGATCACTATCAGGGCACGGGCCGCCTGCAGGTCCTGGGGCAGCGCCAGCATGGAGTCGTAGACCTTGCACTGCATCTGGCCCGTGCTCTGCACCACACAGTTCATCCACAGCCCCTCCCAGATGATCTGCGCCACCACGATGTTGTTCCCGATAAAGGCCGTCACCCTCCACATGGGCAGCGCGCAGCACAGGATGGCGCCTACCCAGCCCAGCACCGAGAGGGCCACGCCACCGATCTCCAGCCCCATCGACATGTTGGCAAGCAGTCGATACTTTCACGGCAACGGCAGGAAGGCAGCGGGACTCCTTAGCTGGCTGCACCTGCAGGCACCTGTTGCTGTCTGCGTAGGATCCGCTCGCTCACTGCTGAGTGCACCTGTGAGCCTGGCTGCCTTATATCAGTGAGCGTAGCTAGGGCTGGGCTGCATGACCTCAGCCTGCTCGCACAGGGGAGGGGTTTCGCCTGCAGACTGCTCACTGGCTCTTCCGCCCCCACCCTGCCCCGCTCCCCCTTTGTTTATGGAGATGGTGTTGGTGAGAGAGGAGAATGCAGGAGGCGCCAAGGGGTGGAGCCGGAACCCTTCCCCCTCCCCAGCCTGGGCTCTGCCTTCCAGCCTGCTGTTTTCTTGGCCATCTCTGGTGACAGATGCTGTCTGGGCGGGTGCCAGGCAGCCAGAGAACTGGGGATTAGCTGGAAGACAGGAAAGGATTCCTGTGCTCCCTGGCACAGGCCACCTGCTGCATCCCGGGGGGTGTCGTCCCGGCCTCCAGGGAGGAGGCTGCAGACCCTGTAAAGGGCAGCAGGTAGGACCCTTGGCATTTAGTAGCTGCTCCTGTGAGACTGTACACACACGGCTGTCCAGACTGGGAAGGCCCACGTAGCCACACCCGAGCACCCTCCCCTCGGGTGCCGAACCCTCAGCCAGCGCACCTGCCAGCATCAGCTGCCAGCCTCGGCTCAGCAGAGCCCTGCTCCAAGGAGCCAGCGCCAGGCAGTCCTGCTGCACTGTTGGTGTGGCCAGTGGTCCTGATGGCATGGGCCCGTCACACTCCAGGCCCATCGGCAGAGTCACGGCTCTGCTCTCCTCTCTGCACAAGAGTGCCTCAGGCAGCTGCAGAGGGCTTGGAAGGAGCGGCAGTGGAGAGCAGGTTTTAGGTGGAAAAGTCCTGCTGGGCTACAGTCAGATGGCAATTATTCCCCTGCTCTTCCCCTGCTGACAGCTCTGTGCCTGGCCCCCCCATGCCCAGCCAAGCAAGCAGAGCGGCTCTCCACACAGGGAGCCTGTCACCTGCTCTGGGACCCACATCATACAATCGCACCTGGGGCTGGGTCCTTAATGTGCCATACCACCAATTAACCACCTGCCCCCCACTAATTCTGCTGCCTCCTATTCCCCGCATCCAACTGACCTGTACTACTGAGCCAGAGCCCCTTTCTCTGGGGGGCACCAGCAAGGACCCTGGCATGATCCCTGCTTGCCACTGGCTAAGACAGCCACTTGGGAGTAAGGCCAGACCTACGCTAAAGCAGAAGGCCAAAGTAAGGCATAGCAATTCCAGCTACATTATGTACGTAGCTGGAGTCAATACACCTCTATTTGGGCTTCTGCACTGTCTACGCAGCGGGGCGTCCCTCATGCCTAACAAGGGGCAGGAGAACAGTGCCGACGCGGGTGCCCTGTGAGTCTGATTTAGCGCGTCCTTACCAGTTGCACTAAATCAAACTCCGGAAGATCAATCGTAATGGCAGGGACCTTCCCGGTAGCGAAGACGTAGCCTAACAGTAGGATGTGCCTGACCACAGCTCCTGTCCTTGCAGGACAGCCGATCTCAAAGCAGGTCCAAGGACAGGCTGCTTGTTAGTCAGGCACATGAGAGGGGGCGTGCAATGCACAAGAGCTGGAAGCCCCAGAGAGAACCCGATTGCAGTCACACAAGAGGGAGAGGTGGGCAGGAAGTCCCAGAGCAGGTGAGAGCACAGGAGAGCTCCTGGGGTCAGGAAGGGCTGGGTGGGCTGGCTGTGACATGCCACTTGGTCAGGGTGGGGATGCAGCCACAGCTCTTTGACTGGGGCTAAACTCATCTCATTCACCTCCCAGCAAGCCCGTTTCCAAAGTGTTAATGTGCTGCTGGACTCACAGCAGAGCTGAAGGCCAGGCACCTTAGCATGGAGCATCTCTGCCAAGTGGAGGCCATTCCTTAGCATTCAGAGCACTGGACAAGGCATTTATGACTGCTCCTGTCTAAGCCGCCCATGGTTCAAAGCTCCTGTCATAATGGACCCAGCTGTCAGCCTGGGTCCACACAGAGATGTAGGTGCAGTGGTGCTCAGCCTTGCGACGCTGAACTGAAGGTCACTGACACACACTGCCTTCCACACAGTACATGTCTTGTGTCCCGGCTCCCTGCATAACACCTCGGGAGAGAGGGATGGAGCCACACGAGCCAGCATGCCGGGTGGGGATAACCAACAGGAGACATGTGCCCTAAGCCATGCCCTGTTCTCAGAGCCAGAGGTGCGTCCAGGCTGCAGGAAGGTTAGTTAGTGCTCTCTGAAGTGGACGTGCTGCCTGGAGTCAGAGGGTTCCTTGTGGGAGTCGCTCTCACTGGCACTCTGCACAGCTGGCCGAGGAGGCGGTAGTGCCACCCACCTTACAACTTGCAGCCCAGTGGTTAGAGCCCTCACCTGTGCTGTGGGAGATCCAGGTTCAATTCCCTTTGTGCCGAGGGGGCGGGGAGAGGATTTGAATGGGGGTGTCTCACCTGGGCTATAACTGCTGAGCTCTGGAATCCTCTGACAGGTGCTCCCCTGTGCTGAGGCTAGTACTTGTGAGGATTTAATCCACCATGGGACAGCTACAACAGGAGGCAGGTGGGAACTGCAGAGCCGAGCATCCCAGCACGCAGTAGGGAGTAACCTCTCCTGGGAGGTGGGTGAGCCCTGTCAGATCCTGCCCCCTTGCCCAGCAGGATGCCCTCCTGCCAGTTTTGGAACAGGACCTGCCCTGGTAGGTGACCTCCTGATACACCTACTGGAGTGGTCTGGCATTTGTGAGAGGTGATTGAAAGCCTGTCCTCACCCTGGGGCGGAGGCAGGAGATGGGTGTCTGAGCACCTAGAGGGTGCAGCAGCACATGCCCAGAGGCAGAAACTTAAGCACCAAGGGAATGTTTACCCTGCGAACCACCCCAAATTTAATCATGTCCAGGGTCAGTGCATGGGAGCATTATGGACCACGGTGGAGCCGAACACGGACTTAGGCAGCAAACATAAGAACAGCCAGACTGGGTCAGATCAAAGGTCTATTTAGCCCAGTATCCTGTCTTCCGACAGTGGCCAATACCAGATGTCCCCGAGGAAGTGAACAGAACAGGTAGTCACTGAGTGATCCCTCTCCTGTCATCCTTTTCCAACCTCTGACAAACACATTTTCAGCCTCTGACAAACGAGGGACACCATTCCTCCTGACTGGCTGGTAGCCACTGATGGATTTAACTTCCATGAAGTTATCTAATTCTTTTTTGAACTCTGTTAAAGTCCTGGGCTTCACAACATCCTCTGATAAGGAGTTCCACCCCTATGTACCTTTGTTGACCTGTGGGTGCTTGTGCTGACAGGGTCGGTGTAGTACTGGCCCACGATCCGACGTGAAGGGCCCTGGAAGACAGCGCTGCAGCTTGGCCATCCCCAGAACTAAGAAAGTAGCTGTTCTGGAGCTGCTGTGTCTTTAAGAGAATGAACAGACACTGCTGCTGGAAAAGTATAACTAGTGGGGTTCCGCAGGGGTCTGTTTTAGGACCGGTTCTGTTCAATATCTTCATTAACGATTTAGATATTGACATAGAAAGTACACTTATTAAGTTTGCAGATGATACCAAGCTGGGAGGGGTTGCAACTTCTTTGGAGGATAGGGTCATAATTCAAAAGGATCTGGATAAACTGGAGAAATGGGCTGAGGTAAACAGGATGAAGTTTAATAAGGACAAATGCAAAGTGCTCCACTTGGGAAGGAACAATCAGTGTTACACATACAGAATGGGAAAGGACTGCCTAGGAATGAGTACAGCAGAAAGGGATCTAGGGGTTATAGTGGACCACAAGCTAAATATGAGTCAACAGTGTGATGCTGTTGCGAAAAAGGCAAACATGATTCTAGGATGCATTAACAGGTGTGTTGTGAACAAGACACGAGAAGTCATTCTCCCGCTCTACTCTGCGCTGGTTAGGCCTCAGCTGGAGTATTGTGTCCAGTTCTGGGCACCGCAGTTCAGGAAGGATGTGGAGAAATTGGAGAGGGTCCAGAGGAGAGCAACGAGAATGATCAAAGGTCTAGAGAACATGACCTGTGAAGAAAGGCTGAAAGAATTGGGCTTGTTTAGTTTAGAAAAGAGAAGATTGAGGGGGGACATGATAGCAGTTTTCAGGTATCTAAAAGGGTGTCATAAGGCAGAGGGAGGGAACTTGTTCTTCCTTGCCTCTGAGGATAGAACAAGAGGCAATGGACTGAAATTGCAGCAGGGGAGGTTCAGGTTGGACATTAGGAAAAAGTTCCGAACTGTCAGGGTGATCAAACACTGGAACGAATTGCCAAGGGAGGTGGTAGAATCTCCATCACTGGAGATATTTAAGAAGAGGTTAGATAGATGGCTTTCAGGGATGGTCTAGAAAGTGCTTGGTGCTGCCTTGAGGGCAGGGGGCTGGACTCGATGGCCTCTCGAGGTCCCTTCCAGTCCTACTCTTCTATGATTCTAGGGGACAGGAGCTGACAGTTGGTTCTAGGTTAGCCAGACAAGCTGGCCAGAGCTAAGATGCTCTGTGTGTGTTGACTAAGACTCCTGTTGAATTATGAGCAATAGGTGATCATAAAAACTAGTGAGTTCCTGGAATAGAAAACATTACGTTACACCTAGCATGGGGTGAGTGATACAAGGAACTGGAAGAATTAAAAAACTCACAGACAGGCACCTGAGGAAAAAGTTACTCATCAGTGAAAACCAGGTTAGGGTGAAATAAGCTGGTTCGATTGAGAGTTCCCACGTTTAAACCTCAACTGTTCTGGGAATGCCGCAGAAAATGGGAAAAGGTTTAACAAGAACTGGATTTATTTCTGAGGACACAAGGAAGACGGACCGAAAGTTGCAATCTTTTCAGGCACTGAAGCAATCTTATCCTGTGCTTCATTTGAGCTTTATGTTATCGAACAAGCTGACTATGAGTTTTTCTTTTAAAAATGGAGGAATGCTGTTTACCAAAAGAAAAGAAACACTTGAAAGACTTCAGTGTTATCTGAGGAATCAAACAGAGGAAGAAGCTGATTCACAGATTAAGGATAAGAAATCAGAGCTGCGTCTACACGTGCACGCTACTTCGAAGTAGCGGCAGTAACTTCGAAATAGCGCCCGTCACGTCTACACGTGTTGGGCGCTATTTCGAAGTTGAAATCGACGTTAGGCGGCGAGACGTCGAAGTCGCTAACCCCATGAGGGGATGGGAATAGCGCCCTACTTCGACGTTCAACATCGAAGTAGGGACGTGTAGACGATCCGCGTCCCGCAACATCGAAATTGCTGGGTCCTCCATGGCGGCCATCAGCTGGGGGGTTGAGAGATACTCTCTCTCCAGCCCTTGCGGGGCTCTGTGGTCACCGTGGGCAGCAGCCCTTAGCCCAGGGCTTCTGGCTGCTGCTGCTGCAGCTGGGGGTCCGTGCTGCATATACAGGGTCTGCAACTAGTTGTTGGCTCTGTGGATCTTGCACTGTTTAATGAAAGTGTGTCTGGGAGGGGCCCTTTAAGGGAGCGACTTGCTGTTGAGTCCGCCCCGTGACCCTGTCTGCAGCTGTGCCTGGCTCCCTTATTTCGATGTGTGCTACTTTGGCATGTAGACGTTCCCTCGCTGTGCCTATTTCGATGTTGGGCTGAGCAACGTTGAAGTTGAACATCGACGTTGCCAGCCCTGGAGGACGTGTAGACGTTATTCATCGAAATAGCCTATTTCGATGTCGCAACATCGAAATAAACTATTTCGAAGTTGGGTGCACGTGTAGACGTAGCCCAGATGTGATTTCCAAAGTCAATCAGAGTCAATCAGAAATCAAATATCAGTATAAAAGCCCACGATCAGAAGAGCAAGATCTAAATCTGAAAAAAATAGTGAGAATTTGCCAAACTAATGAACTTAATAAAAACGATTGCAATGGTTGATTCATGAAAATGACTGATTAATAAAAATGATTGGTTGAAAAAATGATAAATTAATAACAATGCAAGAAAAGAGACTGATGTGAATATAGACTTCCTAAGGAAAAGGAAAGAACAAGACTATGGAGAGAAACTGAGTGAAAGTATTTCAGGTAAAACATATGCAAAATATACTAGATGTGAAAAGAAAGACCATGTAACATTGTCTGGCATATGGTCAAATCTGTCTGCAAAAGTTTGTCAGTGGAGAGTCCTGAAGAAAATCAGAATAAATACATCTCATTCAGAATTCCCAAACAAGGTATGCAGAGCTGGCAGAAAGTTTGTTTCAGAGTATTGTGAAATAGAGTCACTGTTTGAACTACAAGGAAGATTCAATAGGTATATTGTCTTTTGATAGAACATTTATTTAATATTTAATAGACACAGGTGCAGAAGCTGGGGTTTGAAAGTAGCCATTCTTCTACAAAAGAATTTTACTACAAGATTACAGAGGGAGCCATCTCAATGGAATACATTTGCAAATTCAACACATTCAAGTTAGGTCTTAATGGAGATCTTAACTATTTTATGCATTACAAGGGCGATTTCCCCACCTTTGATATTACAGGAATGGGACACATCCTACCTAATTTGCTTCATTAACTGGTCCTATTAGTGACAGATATCCCCTTTTATTTCTTTTCTCCCCTCTCCCCTCCCTGCTATAGAAACCCTGGATTCTATTTGTCTACTCCATTCATCTAAGGAAGTGGGTCTTAACCACAAAAGCTCATGACCTAATACATTTGTTGGCCTCAAAGGTGCGACAGGACTGCTTGTTAGAAATACATAGCAATTTACAATCGTCTCATAGTAAAAGAATTCCTGTTATGGGTATTCGTAATAGTCAACTTTCAACTTCAGGTTTAGAAACATGTTTAGCCCTACATCTATTTAATATCTGAGGGGTCACCGTGTCAGTCTGTATCTCCAAAAATGAGAAGTCCTGTGGCATCATATAGGTTAACAGATTTATTGGAAAATAAGCTTTTGTGGGCAAAGACCCACTTTGTCAGATGCATCTGATGAAGTGGGTCTTTGCCCACAAAATCTAATTAATAGAATCCAGATTATTCGGTACTCTGAAATACTGAAAATGGAACATCAATTTATAGAGTTATTTACTGGTGTTGCCTAATTGAACATAATGCATAAAAAGCAGTTAAATGAAACAAAGAAATCAATTATACATGCACTAGAAAACCCTATGCACTTTAACAAATAGGGTGGAAAAGAAATGGGAAAAGTTAGTTGTTAGATTATAATTAAAACAGTGGACATGCCTACTGAGAGCGTTAATCCATAACAGGAAAAAGATGGACCCTTACCCTTAAAGGAGAATGGTAAAAGGGAACATTTTAAAATACTTGCCAGGGAAGAAATATTGCAGGAGTCAGGGCAGGGGCTGGGAAGTGTAGATGGGGGGGAGGTTCAAGGCAGGGATGTGTGTCGGTGAAGGGCAGGGGCTGGGAAGTGTGGATGGGGGGTTCAAGGCAGGGATGTGTGTCGGTGAAGGGCAGGGGCTGGGAAGTGTGGATGGGGAGGTTTAAGGCAGGGATGTGTGTCGGTGAAGGGCAGGGGCTGGGAAGTGTGGATGGGGGGGTTCAAGGCAGGGATGTGTGTCGGTGAAGGGCAGGGGCTGGGAAGTGTAGATGGGGGGGAGGTTCAAGGCAGGGATGTGTGTCGGTGAAGGGCAGGGGGCTGGGAAGTGTGGATGGGGGGGTTCAAGGCAGGGATGTGTGTCAGTGAAGGGCAGGGGGCTGGGAAGTGTGGATGGGGGAGAGGTTCAAGGCAGGGATGTGTGTCGGTGAAGGGCAGGGGGCTGGGAAGTGTGGATGGGGGAGAGGTTCAAGGCAGGGATGTGTTTCGGTGAAGGGCAGGGGGTTTGGGGCTGGCGTGGACACAGTCTGCCCCACGCTGCTCCTGCCCATGACCAAACTGGAGCTGTGGAATGGTACTTGCAGGCAAGGCAGAGGGCAAACACCCCCAGGGCTGCACACTGCAGGGAGGGGTGTGTCCTGCTCCCAGTGCAGCAGGGGGGGCGAGGAGCCCCACGCTTCAGGCAGCAGCCTGGCTGGGAGCGCACGTCTCCCTCTGCAGCTTTGGGGCCAGTCAAGCACTGGGGTGGGCAGCCTGGCTCCGAGCCTCCGGCTGCAGCAGCTCCAGGGGTTGGAGAGAACAGCTCTCCACACCACAGTCCTTGACAGGCTGCTGTGTGGCTGCACAGCTTACAGGGAACTTCATTGTCAACCCTTTGGGGTCATGCTGGAGCCTCCCTGTGTAGGGTATCATGTCGTGACAAAACCTCCAGGAGTACCTCCGACTAAAACTGGTGACCTGGAGCCATCAGGTGCCCATCGCATCAAAGCAGACTGATGGGGCATCTGCCCTGCAAGGGTGAGAGCCAGCAGTATGGGAGCTGATTAGACACATATTAAAAGATGCAGGGAAAGCACATAAGAGTTCTGATGAGACAACGCAAGGAGGAGGGCTCAAGCCTGTCAACGGTCCCTCTGATCTTTTCCATCCCTGTGCAGAATACATATTTTATGCCCGCCAAGGCAACTGCGCCTGTGCCCACCAGCAGAGCCATGCACTGCCGAGCTGTGGGTGCTCTGCTATTCAGCGGGGTGGAATTCAAATCTCTCCTCTGGGGCCACGCACGTGCACACTTTGGGGAAGGGGGGAGAGTTGAAGTGGGGAGGGGTGCAGGCTCTGGCACCACCAAAATTCGTGGAATCCTGCCGCCCCAGACGCCAGCAATTCAAAGGGGCCTGGGGCTCCCAGCTATCACCACTGTTACTGCAGCAGTAGTGATGGCCAGAGCTCTGGGCCCTTTACATTACCACCAGAGCCCCACTCTGCACATTCCCTGCAGCTCTGAGGGTGGGGCTGGGGGTTGCCCAGCATCGTGGTCCAGATGGTGCTGAGGGCTGGATGCCCTGGCCGTGCTCCTTCTGCCAGAGGCTTCGCCCCTTCCATATGCATGGAGACCCCCCTCTCCCATACTCACACACCTTGCAGTCAGTCCTTCTGTTCATCCAGGTCAAATGCATCACTGCAACAAGGATGGGGACAGACCTACAGACAGAGCAAGAGAGGAGATGGCTGGAGAGAGACAGGCTGTCTGGGAGCCCAGTGCAGGAGAGGCAGCAGGAGGAGAGAGAGGAGGACAGGGACCTTCAGCATCAGCTCTGGATGGGGCTCCTGAGCCTGCAAAACTGCAGTCCAGGGAGAAGTGAGAGATGTGGCAAGTTCCTGCAATGTCCCTGAAGACTGTATTGTGTGTGTTGCTGTGGGACAGGAGGGTCTACCGTCTCTTTCGGGATACAGCTGTGACGGGTTCAGACCTGGGAGCACCAGCAATTATGTCGAAAAAGTGCCAAATGAGGGTGCCAGACTTCCAGGACAGTGCAAAGCAGATTTCCTGGAAATCCTTAAGGAGAGGTTATCACAAGATACTAAAACTCCAATTATGCAAATCCCAGCCCTTTGAATGCATGCCCCGAGGAAAGGCTCCTGCCAGGGCTTCCAGTCTCAGCACCCCACCAGCTGAGGCAGCTGAAGCTCTGCGCAGCCTTGCCATGCTTGTTTTGACAAGTTAAAATCGAACGTCATTTTGACATTTCAAAATGAAGGTTTGGGCCCCCTTCCCCCTCAGGAAATTCTGAAGCTGGGAGGTTTTGTTCCTATGCAGAATGCATTGTTTTTTAATTTAGGGATTTCACGCAGAATGGGAATTCCCACCCAAATTCTAAACACTCTGAATGTTGTCAAAGCAATCTCCAGTCCCTGCTTCTCCCACCTGGAAGGACAGGCAGCCTGCGGAGCCCAAGCTATTTTAGTTCAAGCCTGTGCTTGCTGGAGGTGCTGTGGGGCATGGGAGAGGATCTGGGGGTGTGTATCCCAGCTGCTCCAGTCCCAGCCTCTCCCAGCAGGAGGTGCTGTGCTGAACGGTGAGACCCACTGCTCTGTGCACAGAAGTGAAGTTTATTTAATTTCTGAGGTTCTGTATCACATCTTGTATTTAACATGCTGTCCAAAACTAGGACAGTTTATGTAAGATTACGGCCCTATCACCTTATACACACACCGATTGTTTCTTATCTGCCTCAGCCCAAGGAGCTCAGGAAGTAGTTGACTCCCTTTGCATCACTGTGCCAAGTGCAGGCAAGCTGCTTCATGGGCCCCACTGCCTCCAGAAAGCCCTGTGGCAGAAGAGAGGCAAACAGCCTGCCATGAGTGACATCAAACTGTCCTGAATCTGTCTCACTACTCCCTCTGTGCCTGCCACCTGCGTCCTAGCCCCCCCCGCAGAGTCGGTGCATGCCTGCAGCGCAAGGGGATTTACTGGTGCTTTTCTCCAGGAGACACACAGGTTTCTAGTCCAGTCACCCATTTTTTATTTTTAGAGGATACACAACTGGTGTCTGTACCTGCATCTGTAGAAGTGATCTGTGAATATAAATTGGAGATCCGCAGATTTGCACGGCTCTAGTTGTTTTGCCCTTGAGTTTAGTAGATGCTGACCATCTGTGTAATCTCAGCCAGAGACAACCTGTGTAATCTCAGTGTCCCACAGCTACAGCCATGTGGCAGGACTACAAACATCTGAAAGACCAGAAACCACACAGCCAAACCACCAGAGGATCGACTGGGAAAGGCCTCGATTCCCTTCGGTCTGCCCCCCTCCAGAGACAGTAGGATCACAGCAAGGTGACCTCTTAAACCAAGGGTATTTGTGAGTTCAGCCCAAACTCTGGGTAGCTCTGTCCCCCAGGTCCCACCCACTGCCCTCCACTCCTGCTCACTGCCTTGTTTGCAGAGTTGGCCAATCTCAAATGGGAGGGTGGGGAAGGGGCAGGGTTTGGTTCCTCATCTGAATATGGAGGAACTGCATGGCCTCTCCTGCCAGCATGGAGGTGACAGAATGATGTTCCCTAGGGCCAGAATGCCACAGATCTGCTCTTCTGGATGAGCTGCAAGGCACACACAGAGCTTCATGCCCTGCCTCAGGCTGTGAGCACTGAACACTAAGGCCATTGTAGACAGACTCCTGCACATCCAGAGGACAATGGAAATGGGGTTTTATAAAAACAAACAAACCGGGATGCTGTCTTGGATGACCTTCTCGTAAACAAACTGGGGAAATTCAGCTGAGTTGGAGCTACTGCGAGTGATTATCTGTGGTTCATAGTCCTGCTGGGAGTGCGTCAGGAGTGGGGTTCCCCAGGGACTGGTCCCATGTCCCATTCATTTCAGTGTCTTCACCAGTGATTTAGGTAATGGCACAGAGAGTGCATGTAGAAAATTTGTGGGTGATACCAAGCTGGGAGTGGTTGCAGCTGCTTTTGGGGTAAGATTATAATTCAAAATTATCTGGACAAACTGGAGAAATGGTTGGAAGTAAATAGGATGAAGTATAAGCACAAATGCAAAGTACTCCGCTTAGGAAGGACCAGTAACAGAGAGGGAGCTGTGCTAGTCTATATACTGTCAAAGCAAAAAAGCAGTCAAGCAGCACTTTAACGACTAACAGAATAATTTGTTAGGTGATGAGGTTTCATGGGACAGACCCACTTCCTCAGACCATAGTCATACCAGAACAGACTCAATATTAGGAAGGACCAGTGAGTTTCATGCATACAAAACTGGAACTGACTGCCTAGGAAGGAGTACTGTGGGAAGGGATTGTGCTGAATTACGAGCTAAATGTGAGTCAACAGTGTGACTGTGGCAAAATAAGCAAACATCCTTTTGGGATCAGCAGGAATGTTATGAGCAAGCCATGAAAGCTAACTCTCCCGCCCAGCCCTGCGCTGATGCGCCCCTAACTGTAGTGCTGTGTCCAATTTGTGCACCACGTCCCAGGTAAGATTTGGAGACAGTCCAGAGAAGAGCCAAAATAAAATAAAATAAAATGTTTAGACCACATGAGCTCTGGGGGAAGATTGAAGGAACTGGGTTTGTTTAGCCTGGAGAAGAGGACTCGAGAGGGGACATGACGACAGTTTTCAAGGAGGAGGGAGAAAAATGATTCTCCTTAACACCTGAGTGTAGGACAAACAGCTCATGATGCAGCCAGGGAAGTTAGGTTGGACATTTGCTGGGAGGCTGGGGAACCCTCTACTCTTTGGTCAGGAGCAGGTCAGACAAGCCCCTGCCAGGGATGGGCTGGTGCCCTGGAGGACCCCACACTGTGATTTACTTTTCAAGGCTCCTGGCCAATGGGAGCTGTAGAGCTGGGACTTGGGCAGCGTCAGCATGTGGAGCTCCTCCCCTCCCCCCCGCCTTCCGGGGGCAGGGACCTGGCCACTGCTCTGCGATGTGAGCAGGATCAGGCCAGGGAGGGCGAGGAGTCGATGGGGGACCCATAGACCCCTTGGGACTTCCCTTGCAGACCCCCCTTTGGATACTACTGGGTCCTGCCATGAGCACGGGGTCCCACAAGGGTCCCACAAGCGTCGTGGTGGGAGGGACCCGAGCCCCCTGCACCTGTTTGGCCAACCTGCTCTGAAACACTGGCAGCTGTGGGTCCAGGGCAGTGACTCCCATGAGGGTGTGATGGGTGAGGGGCAGGCGGAGCCCCAGCGCTCTGGCTTTGAGGCCGTAGGGCCCAGCTCTGGCCCGCAGGGACTTCCCCGCAGGGCCACAGAAACTGTGGGGAAGGAAGTGGCGCACTCGGGAGCGGTGACTCACCCGCTCCGAGAGTCCAGGTGTGGGAACCTCTGTCCCCTGAGTCAGGCACATGGCCGGGGCAGGGATTGGCCGCAACCAAGAGCCTGGCCTGTCGCACAGGCATCGCCGGCCCGTCTCCCCAGAACCCACCGCTTCTCCCGTCTCCCCTCCCTGCACCCCTCTGCACCCCCGGACAGCCTCCCAGCACCCCCCCGCATCTCCCCCCGCACATCTCCCCCCTCCCGCCCGGACAGCCTCCCAGCACCCCCCCCCGCATCTCCCCCCTCCCCCCCGGACAGCCTCCCAGCACCCCCCCCCGCATCTCCCCCCTCCCCCCCGGACAGCCTCCCAGCACCCCCCCGCATCTCCCCCCGCACATCTCCCCCCTCCCCCCCGGACAGCCTCCCAGCACCCCCCCCGCATCTCCCGTCTCCCCCATCTCCCCCCGCACATCTCCCCCCTCCCCGCCGGACAGCCTCCCAGCACCCCCCCCGCATCTCCCGTCTCCCCCATCTCCCCCCGCACATCTCCCCCCTCCCCCCCGGACAGCCTCCCAGCACCCCCCCCGCATCTCCCGTCTCCCCCCATCTCCCCCCGCACAGCCTCCCAGCACCCCCCGCATCTCCCGTCTCCCCCCTCCCCCCCGGATGGCCTCCCAGCACCCCCCCCGCATCTCCCGTCTCCCCCATCTCCCCCTGCACATCTCCCCCCTCCCCCTGGGCGGCCTCCCAGCACCCCCCGCATCTTCCCCCCCATATCTTCCCCTCACACCCCCGGGCGGTCTCCCTGCACGCCCCCGCATCTCCCCCCGCACCCCCGGGCAGCCTCCCAGCACCCCCACCGCATCTCCCTCCTCCCCCCGCGCATCTCCCCCCGCACATCTCCTCCCTCCCCCCGCATCCCCGGGCAGCCTCCCAGCACCGCCCCGCATCTCCCTCCTCTCCCCCCGCACCCCCCATCTCTCCCCCGCACATCTCCGCCCTCCCCCCGCCCCCGGGCGGCCTTCCCACCCCCTCTCCAGCTGCCCCGCAGCCCATCCTCGGCCGTCCCGCCCCGCTCCCCCGCACCTCCCCAGCTCGCACGTGGCGGCCGCGGAGCCCCGAGGGCCGCTCGGCTCCATGTGCCAGGGGGTCCCGCCTCTCCCGGGCGCCCAATCCCGGCGCCGGGGCTGGTCCCCTCCCAGCCGCACCTGCGGCCGGGAGCCCCTGGCCCGCAGGCGCCGCCCGGAGCGCTCAATCGCCAGCAGCCGCTGCCCCAGCTCCCGGTGAGTCACCCGCCCTCCGGCGCCAGCCCCGGCCCTGGCTCCGGGGCTGGCTGTGGGGAGGCTAGCCTGGAACCACAGTGCCCTATGGGGGGCGGGTGTGGGGCTGGCTGCCCCACCTCAGACCTCAGTACCCCATGGGGGGCGGGTGTGGGGCTGGCTGCCCCACCTCAGACCTCAGTACCCCATGGGGGGCGGGTGTGGGGCTGACTGCCCCACCTCAGACCTCAGTACCCCATGGGGGGCGGGTGTGGGGCTGACTGTCCTGTCTGGGACGTCGGTGCCCCATGGGGGGCAGGGTATGAGGCTGGCTGCCCCATCTCAGACCTCATCGTCCCATGGGGGTCAGGGTGTGGGACTGGCTGCCCCGTCTGGGACCTCAGTGCCCCATAGGTGGACACGGTTTGGTGCTGGCTGTCCTGCCTGGAACCACAGTGCCCTATGGTAGGCAGGGTGGGGGCTGGCTGCCCCATCTGGGACCTCGGTGCCCCATGGGGGGCGGGGTGTGGGGCTGGCTGTCCCATCTGGGATCTTGGAGCCTCATGAGAGTTGGGGGTCTGGCTGCCCCATCTGGGACCTCGATGCCACATAGTGGGACAGGGTCTGGTGCTGGCTGTCCTGCCTGGAACCACGGTGCCCTATGGCAAGCAGGGTGAGGGCGAGCTGCCCCATCTGGGACCTCGGTGCCCCATAGGGGACAGGATGGGGCTGGCTGCCCCGTCTGGGATCTTGGAGCCTCATGGGAGTTGGGGGTCTGGCTGCCCCATCTGGGACTCCGTCTCACTGGGCTGTTGCTGTGCGGAGCGGTGTGGAAGGAGACTGTCCCTGAACAGGATCTGCGCTGTTTGGGGCTCCGTTGCTTAGTGGCACAGCTGGCGCTGTCACCGGCAGGTCCGGGCAGGTGGTGACACAGCGTGGTATCTGGCAGCTGTCCCTGCTCAGGATTTGTGTGGTGCTGCCCACAGAGCCCCCTCTGCTCAGGACCCGGGTGCGGGGGCAGCTATGTCAAACCTGCTTGAAGGGAGGAGGACAGAGAAGCCTAAAAGTGACAGGGCAAAATGTTGAGGCGGGAGCCGCTCCAGCAGGCACCTACGTCTCTGCGCGGGCCCCAGGCGCACTGGAGTGGGCCCAGCTCTGCTCCAAGCCTGGCCCTGCCGCAGCTGGGAGTTGCACCCGTTCCTGGAAGGTGCTTTCCTCTCCTGCGTCTCTGGGGTGTTACGTGGTGCCCATTGTCACAGGACTGCAGCCCTAGGGCTGAGGTGCAGGATCAGCCCCGCAGGGCAGCGGGAGGGTCAACGCAGGCATGTCTGGAAAGCACCCAGAGAGCCTGGGGCGGACGGGCAGCATCGGGTTTCATTCACGAGTGTAATTATTATTGGGAGGACGAGGGACGTTGTGTCAATTGGGGCCTGAAGGGAAGGCAGGAGATTCACAACACAAGGCGGGAAAGCCCAGGCTGCAGATGCTCAGACAGCTGGCCCTGCTCTGCAGGGGTCTAGGTTGCCCCAGGTACTGGCTGTGGGCTGCCATGCACCAGGCCACCTGGCTCCTGAGGGTGCCCAGCTTTTCAGCACCTGCATCCTCAAACCGGGCATTTCCCTGACTGTCAGGCCAGACAGGCCTGGTGCTGTGGGCATGCCCCATGTGAAAAAGCCAAGGGGAGACCGCTGTGCCCCCAAAGACCCAAGAGACCAGTGTTTGGAGCAGTCACACAGGGCATGGGTGGATCCAGGGCAAGTACACCACGGCCTGCACCCCCCACGCAGAACTATGCTCACTTTCTCCTCTTGGCCCAGTGAATGTTTTACACTCTGTGACACCACTCCCGGCTGGCAGTCCCTGGGGAGAGAGGAAAGCAGCTCCCAATCAGGTCCACTGGGGATTTAACTTCGGTCTCCTATAGTCTAAGAGCTGTGACACAGTTGAGGGGGTGGGCGCGTGCTGCCTCTGCCTGAGAACAGGCTGACCCGGTTCAGGTGCCCGGGGTAGGACCAGCAGCCTGGTTCCCTTGAGGGGACAGAGGCCTCGGTGGAGCCTGCTGGCTCACGTAGGGGTGCAAGGCAAAGCCTCCTTGCGCATCCAGCCTGGAATCTCCAACAACTGTTTGGGAGTTGCCACCGTGAACATTGCCGAGAGCCTTCGTGACTCCCCACGTGCTGTGGGCTGGGGCAGGCTGGGGTAGGCCTCGTGTTGGCAGCAGGCTGAGCAGCAGCCCCCTAGAAGGGATGGGATGGATGACATGCTTAGGGGAAGGTCAGAGCAGCCAGATTCCAGTCCCCACCGGGGTGAGGCCTGTTCCCCACCCAGCCCTCCAAAGGGCAAAGCAGTGGGACAAACAGCCTGGGCAGAATCTGCGCCTGACATCACGTGGCCCCAGGAGTCCCCAGTCAGTATGCCTGTGAGCAGCAGGGCCATCCCATGGCAAGGTGGGAGCAGGTCTGAGCTCCTGGCGCTGCGGTGTAAAGGTGAGGGACAGAGAGCTGGGGAATCCACCCCTCTCTCCCAGATGCAGAGTGGTTTCCCTGCAGTCCGACAGCAATTCCAGGCCAAGCAGTGGCCTGGCTGGTCCAGGACTTGGCTCACAGAAAATGTGGGGAGGGTATTACAGCTCATGTCTGTCCACACAAGCTCATGGGAGATGGTTCCTGGCAGAATCCTCTGGCGAGAGCTCCAGGGTGGTTGCTAAAGGGGATGGCATTGACGTAACAGCTGCGTGTGCGGCATGGACGTGGGTCCGCGCGCCGTTCTGAGCCGAAAATGAGAGCAATGGAAGAGCAAGATGGCCGAGGCGAGATGGGTTAGAAGCTGGCGTACTGCTGCGGCTGGAACACGCAGCGGTGATTGGGGAGTGGCTGTTGACTGGGTGTGTGTCTAATGGGGTTCTGCCCAGACCGGTTCTCGGCCCGTTTTTATCAGTGACCTGAATGAGAACATAAAGTCGTCTCTGGTAACGTTTGCAGGTGACTCGATGGGGGGCATAGTCTGTAATGGAGAAGTCGGTGGTACGGAGAGAGCAGGATCAGTCAGGAAAGTGGAGGGAAGCAAACAAGCCGTGTTTTTAATACACCCAAATGTGAAGTTATCCAGGGAAGCCGCTGCCCGCGCGCGGTAGCTACAGGCTCCCCAGGAGTCGTGCTGGGGAACTGGCGAACAGGAGCTCTGCGTGTGGTGCTGTGGCCGAAAGGACCAGTGCAGGAGAATCTCGATTGGGTGTCCAGAGGTGATTTTACCTCTGCGTCTGCAGTAGTGCAGTCGCTGCTGGAACCCCTCATCTGCTGCAGGTGCCACGGTGCTGGAAGGGAGTTGATACATTGGAGGCCTTCGGGAGAGACCCAAGAGACGTATTAGGGGTTGGAAAAGGTGCCTTTGGGCGGGAGCTGTGAACGCGTCCGGGCTGGTTGTGTTCCAGGAGTTGGGCTGCTGGGCCCTCTCCCCTGCAGAACACAGATGCTTTGTTCCTGCGTCAGGAGGCCCTTTTCTCCCACAGCAGGTAATCAGCTCTGAGCATCAATGGCAGCTCTGTCTTGGCCGGGAGAGTGGGGGCGGGTGCAGAGAGAAAGAGACTGTCTCGCGCTCGGGTGTGTGCGTGTATGTGAGCCGGGGCCCCTCCCTTGCGTCCTTCAACCTGTGCTGTGCAAGGCAGGAGGCCGGCGCCTACGTTCCCAGAGGGCCCTTCCGGCTGCCTCTGTGTGCTGTGCAGAGAGGGGTGGTGGAAGGAAACTTTCCCTGCTGTTCAGAACTCTCCTGGGGACCCTGCGCAACGGCCACACGGCAAAGCAAGGGGGGCCTGCGACGTCTGGATGCAGGACTGTGCTGGGGCTGCAGGGGCTCTGGCCATGTGCAGTACTCCGTAGCAGAGAGCTGATGCAGCTGGTGCACAGGGCCCTCTCCCCGCTGCAGGACAGAGAGCACACCCGTGTAACGCACGTTGGAGACATGGGTTAACTGACCAACTCCCCCTGCCAGCTCTCTTGCTGTTCTTTGGATCTGTGCGCCTTAGCTAGAGTAGAAGCCAAAGAGTTTATATGAGGTGTATTTGCTTTAAAAGGTATGTCGGCTAATAAGAAATGACAAAGTAGAATAGAGGTGGTTGGCTGATAATGTTCACAAAGTCGGAATGGAACTTAACCTGAGAGATTGTAATGACCAAGACAGGCCCGAATGCAGGAATTTCTGTAGGGAAGGGCACTTCTTTGTAAATGTGGGCCACAATTTTTTTAAATATAGAGGCATTCAAGATAGTCGTGCAATGAGTGTGCATACAAGAGGATAATGAAAAAATAGAGTGGAATAGTGATTGATAAAATGATTTTGTTACCGCGTAGCCAAAATGTATACCATAATAAAAGTTTTATAGAAATTGCCATCTGGGAGCTCACCATAATATCTCAAGCAAAAAACAATATTTCCTCCTTCTTTTCCCTTTCCTGTTGCTACCAGCCAACGGCATGCTGGGAAATGTACTCCCTTCCCTGCTTCAGTGCCAGCAGTCTAGGCAGGGAGCTGGCCAAGGGGCTACAGCTCTCAGAGTGCCTTGGTTTCCCCCATCATGCCCTGCATGCTTCCCTTGCACAGTGCTGCAGGGAGGACAGAAGAGAAACTAGACATGTGAGGGTGCGTTTGTAACCTTCATGCCTCCCTTGCTCATGACCCGACACCTTACTTTGCCACTTGTACGTGCACAAGACCATCACATGTTAAGCCCAAACTGTAATATGCATATCATAATTCTGAAGCTTTGCTAATTTCTCTGGAATTTCACCCAATCTGTGGCTTCTTATGGTACTTTAACCAAAGATTCAAACAGTGGTCGAATAATCTGTATTGATTTTTGTAGTTTTTCTCATTTGTTTCTTTATAAACAGATTAATTACTCACCACAACAGAGGGAAAATCTTTACAAGCCAAAGTGTCACCCTCTTGTGGTGTAATTCTCTTGCAAGAGTGCAATTTCTAGGATCTAGGTTGACCTCCTTGGAACACTGAGAATTGACAAAGTAACTTCTGCTGTAATGAAGCCCAGCTTTCTCTTGCATCATTATCAGGATGACGAGTTTCTCTTGTCTTAGCAGTCTCAGCCGAGTTACTGAATCAGCATGACTTAAGACTAGCCTTGTGAATGAAACACAAGGACACATATGTTTGAGTCACTGAGAGGTTAAAGGTACATGCTTTCTGACAAGCATGTCGCCTCCAGTGACCAAGTCATCACGTGAGTAGAAGCTGTTCTGCTTCTTATCTGTTGGAACTGGTATGGATATGGGTCCTCCAGATCAGCCTGGCTGTGGCAACGGCTGGTTCTCGAGTTAGATCAGAGTTCCTTCAGGTGAGTCACTCAAGGGTTCATAGTCTTTTCTGGATGTTGCTGTGGTCTCCCCGGTTAGGGCTTGCAAAGACAGAGGGCCATTGTCGGAACAGAACTCAGGGACTTGCAACGTGTAACCTGTAGGCGTCGTGCTGCCTCGTGGACTTCTCATAGATTTAAGCTAATGGCTCCCTTATATGTGCATGGGGAGAGCAGGGGGTCTCAGCAGCCAGTGCACCCAGCGGGGAGCTGCCTGAGCTAGACAGTCAGAAATGCAGAAGAGAGGACAAGCTTACCTCTCAGATTCGAGAATGGGCTTGGGCCCCTCGCTCCAGCCTGTCAGGCCAGAGGCCAAGGGTTGGGCAGGATTCCCGGGTTTTCAGTCTGTCCTTTGCTGGATTTTGAGCAAGGCTGTGAGTGCTACCGCCCTGCGGGGGAGCAGGGGGTTAAACATGTGGTGCCCTACGTGGCTGGGCTGGGAGCGGGTGTGCACCGGTGAGCCGGAAGAACACCCAGCCGGCCTGCCTCAGCTGTGCTGTGCAGGGCTGGATGCTGCCGCAGGGGTCTGAGACCACCTACCAGATGGGGCCGTGCTGTGGAGACGGGTGGGGAATGTCTGCCCGGCGGGCTCAGAGCAGCTCACTAGCTGTGGGGTGCTGTGAGGTTCAGGTCTCTTTTCTTGTGGCCA
Source organism: Carettochelys insculpta (assembly GCF_033958435.1). Classification (NCBI taxonomy): domain Eukaryota; kingdom Metazoa; phylum Chordata; order Testudines; family Carettochelyidae; genus Carettochelys; species Carettochelys insculpta. Next base: position 25,509,437 of record NC_134155.1, read on the forward strand.
TCAGAGGAGGGTGATCTGGGGCTGGGCAGTAGCTCTCGCGGGTTGAGCCCACCTAGGCAGTTAGGCACCCCTGAATTGTTATCCAGCAGGGGCTGGGGGACGACAGTCTCTGGGGTTCAGGGGTGACATCGAGACCAAAACCTCGTTCTGGCTCCCACTAACTGGTCCCTCCCCTCTGTCTCCCTTGGGGCCTGGTGCGACGCTCTCTGGACGTTCCTCTCTCTTTTTTGCAAAGCATCCTGTGCCAGGCCAGTCCGTGTTTGCGTAGCGCAGCGGTTTGTCTGGTGCGCGTCGGACCACCTGCTGAGGCCCCCAGCTTGGCTCTGGGGAGCAACCCGCGTCCGCGCGTTACCATCCTGGGCCCCTCTGCTGGCAGCTCCTGGGCCAGTATTGCACAACACCCCTCTGCTTGCGTGGGAGCAGCGCGACTCCCAGTTCTCCCCATCTTCGCCCCGCGCGGTCGGAGGGCACGGCCGGTCTGCAGGCAGACCAGGCTTTTCGGAAGGTCTCCTCGCGCTTCCGGGTGGCTCTGTCCTGCGCCAGTCTCAGGTCACGCGACTCACGTACTCGGTCATTGCCCGGAGGTGAGCGTCAGGGACGCGACAGCAGTAATCTAACCACTCCTGGATTAGTCCCTGAACCTCGGTGAGAAGCCTGGGGGGGAGGGGGGTCAGCAACTGGCAGCTCTGGAGCCGCGTGTGGCTCATTAAGGAGTCAGTTGTGGCTCTGAGCGCCGCAGCTGCTGACTCCTCTCCTCCGGACAGCGCTCCTCAGCCCTCCGAGCTGCACAGCTCCCAACAGCTCCATGCTGGGCTGGTGCTGCCTCTCCTCGGCCCCAGTGCAGACGGGCTGTGGGGGCTCCAGGCTGTAGCTGGTGCCGTCCCTGTGTTCTGGGCCAGCCCTTCTCGGGAGGGGGGAAGCCGCTCGGCGTGCAGCTGTTCCCTCCCGCCGGTGAAGCCGTGTCCCTAGAAGGGAAGCTCCGTTACCCGAGCAGCCCACCTCTGCGGTGGGCATGGCTCAGCTCTCCCCCAGCAGCGGAATGTCTCCACGCCAGCCTGCCTCCTGCTGGGTGCACGTGGGCTCCCCAGCCCGCACCACCCATGGGTTAGTCCCAGGGGCTGGGTTTAGGGCTGAGAGGGGTTAATCCTGGGGGTGTGGAGGCAGGTTTGGGGGCCATGGGAGGCAGAGCCTGGGAAGTGGGGGAGCGTGGAGGGTTGATGGGAATGTTGCTCCTTCCTGCTCAAGAGCCTGTCCCCAGGCACAGCGTTTTCCTCGTCCTCGTTTGCTCTCCAACCCGGGGGTGAAAAGTAACTGAAACTTTCTAACAGGTACAAAGCGCTCTGGGTGGCTGTTCTCAAAGCAGGGGTGGTGGAAGTCTGGTTTGCCGGTACTGACAAAGGACCGGCTCGTATTACGCGCGCCGCAGCTCTCGAAGGGCTGATTTCGTAACGGAGCTGGAAAAAGTGGCTCCTCTCGCTGTTTGGGTGCAGACCCCTGGGTCGGGAGGTGCACCATGCGCAACAGGCTCTCTGTGCAAACTGGTTGCCCGGCTGGTCAGTGCGTGTGGCCTGGTACCACTGTAGTTGGGGCCCTGTGGGCATCAGCGTGTCGTGAGCTCACGTGTCTCATGAGATGCAGCTTGGTTGGACATGAGTTCTCTTTCTTGGCATGGGCTGGCGCGTGCCCCCGGGCCAGCGCAGCCCCTTTCTCCAGGGCACTGTTTGGGGGGTTGCACGAAGGCGAACCCCCCAAACAAAGCACCTCAGCACAGATCCAGCAATTACTGTCCCGGGGCCCGGCAGCAGCTTTGCTTGGCTCTGCTATTCGTGGGCATTCTCCCCTGGCCTTGCAGCCCTGTGCTGGAACAGGGAAGCCCCAGCAACCTGCCAGCTCCCTGTAGCTCCCCTCCAGGGGCTGGAGCCCCACAGGTGGTGGTGTGCCTCCTGCCCCCCAGTGTGCCTGGCTGGGACAGAGGCACGGGGGCGTCACAGCACTCAGCAGTTCGGCATCCAGGCGATGAGAGGAACAGCCCACGGAGGCTGGGTGCGGTGCCCAGGCACCAAGAGCGAGTGGCTGGGACAGCTGCCAGGGTCAGCCCAGGGGAGAGCACAGTGGAGTTTGGTCCCTACATCCGGGATGCAGGGAGGTGCCTGTCCCTGCTTGTGGCACACTGCTGAGAACACCGCAACTGTGGCTGTCCAGGGGTTCACCGCGGCTGTAAGAACACCCACAGCACCGGCTCTCGAGGCCCGGCTCGGCTGCCTGGGCTCACGGGGCTGGGGCTGCTCCCCGGGCCGAACGCTGGGGGGGAGACGTTTGGGCTCAGGCTGGAGCCCCAAGCACCAACACCCCAGGGCTTCAGTCCCAGGTCTCCAGCCAGGCCCTGGGGGTGCTGTGTCGCCCCAGAGCTGGAGCCAGCTGCCGCCGTGCTGCAGGGCTGTGGGTGCAGTGGCGCCTGCCTCCCTCCCAGTGGTTCGAGCACTCAGCAGGGGAGGCTCCGGTGCCCTTGACCACAGGGGGAAGGGTTGCAGCAGGATCGGGCCCAGCCACAGGGCTGCGGCCATTGCGCTGGCGAAGCTGCTCCCGTTTGGATAAGAAGTGGGGGGTCAGTGCTGTGGGGCCTGGGCCTCCCACCTCCCCGCTGGCCGTGTGCCTGCGCTCCTCCAGGGTGGAACCGAGCTGCCCAGCCCCAACCATGGCATCCCAGTGCCCCTCTCCCGGCCGGTGGGAGACCCCTCCTCAGCTCCCGCAGAGGGGCTTGAACCTCCCGCATCCCGGACCAGGGCGCTTCCACTGGTCTGCAAGTGACAGGTGGGCACAGGCTGGTCTGCACACTCCTCTGGCCAGAGCTCACGTGGGACCCCCTGGGCAGCGGACCTCGGAGCAGGTCCCTGGGACGGGCCACGTGGAGCTGAGGGGTGGGGGACGCCCCTCCTCTCTGGCTCTGTGGCACACGCTGGGCCTTGGGCAGGAGAGAGGCAGCAGACGTGCCCGTGGCCGGATGCGGGCGCTTAGGGGGTGTTGTACTGTACTGCTGCGGCAGCAGCCAAGCAGACGCTCGGTGCATCTCAGCAGAGCCCAAGTCTGGGATCCAGGGGCTGGTTTCAGGTGCTTAAAGGGTGGGCAGCTGCTCAGCCCAGGGGTTGGGGTTCTTATTGGGATAAGGCTCCTACATTGGCAGATGGGCTCCTGGTTGCCCTGGTGGGGCCAGCTCTGGGTGCCCGGCTCACGGCTGCAAACATTGCTGGGCACCTAGGACACCCCCGTTCTCAGCCTATTACAATGTACGCAAGGGAATCCCTGTGCCGCACCCCCGGATACAGGGCTTCCATCAGCAGCAGCTCCACTACGAAAATGTCCCAGCACCAGCTGCACCCAATGCACGGCTCAGTCTGCCGCAGAGCGCCTGCAACTGCAGAGTGTGGAGCAGCGGTGCCCAAGCGTTTCGGCATCACACCCCCTTTTGAGTTCTGAGAAACCCTCACGCCCCCCACCTCTTCTTTACCCTCGTCCGACCCCCTTCCACACAAAATTCAATTCAATCCCAGCCCGCGCTGCCACGGCCAGCCACCCACCAGCTGCTAGCGCGCCAGCCGGCCACCCACCAGCCGCTAACCTGCCAGCCGCCAACCCACCAGCCGCCCGCCCGCCCACCAGCTGCCCGCCAGCCGCCAACCCCCCAGCCGCCAACCCGCCAGCCGCCTGCCAACCAGCCACCCCCAAGCCACTAACCCACCAGCCGCCCGCCCGCCTGCCAGCCACCCGCCTGCCAGCTGCTAACCCGCCAGCCGCCCTCCCGCCAGCTGCCAACCCACCAGCCGCTAACCTGCCAGCCGCTAACCTGCCAGCCACCCACCCGCCAGCCACCCACCAGCTGCTAACCCGCCAGCTGCCCGCTCACTAGCCGCCCGCCCACCAGCTGCCCACCAGCCACTAACCCGCCAGCCTCCTGCCCGCCAGCTGCTAGCCCCCCAGCCGCCTGCCCACCAGCCGCCCGCCCGCCCGCCCGCCAGCCTCCCGCCCACCAACCGCCCAGCAGCCGCCCGCCCGCCAGCCGCCCGCCCGCCAGCCTCCCACCTGCCAGCAGCCCAGCGGCTGCCCGCCCGCCCGCCAGCCGCCCGCCCACCAGCTGCCCACTAGCTACTAACCCACCAGCCGCCTGCCCACCCACCAGCCGCCTGCCCACCAGCCACTAACCTGCCACCTGCCCACCCATCAGCCACTAACCCACCACCCTCCTGTCCACCAGCCTCCCGTCCACCAACCACCCGCCCACCAGCCACTAGCCTGCCACCCACCCAACCACCAGCCGCCCTCCCACCAGCCACTAACCTGCCACCCGCCCACCCACCAGCCACCTGCCCACCAGCCACCAACCTGCCACCTGCCCACCCACCAGCTGCCCGTCCACCAGCCACCTGCCCACCAGCTGCCCACTCACCAGCCACTAGCCTGCCCCCCACCCACCCACCAGCCGCCCGCCCACAAGCCGCCCCCCCACCAGCCACTAACCTGCCACCCGCCCGCCCACCAGCCACTAGCCTGCCACCCACCCTGCCACCAGCCGCCCGCCCACCAGCCACCAAGCCACCAGACACTAACCCACCACCCGTCTGCCCACCAGCCACTAGCCTGCCACCCACCCTGCCACCAGCCACCCGCCCACCCACCAGCCACCAAGCCACCAGCTGCCCGCCCACCAGCCTCCCATCCACCAGCCACTAGCCTGCCACCCACCCAACTACCAGCCGCCCTCCCACCAGTCACTAACCTGCCACCCGCCCACCCACCAGCCACCTGCCCACCAGCCACCAATCTGCCACCTGCCCACCCACCAGCTGCCCGTCCACTAGCCACCTTCCCACCAGCCGCCCACCCACCAGCCACTAGCCTGCCCCCCACCCAACCACCAGCCGCCTGCCCACCAGCTGCCCCCCCACCAGCCACTAACCTGCCACCCGCCCACCTACCAGCCACCAACCCAGCAGCCGCCCGCCCACCAGCCACTAACCTGCCACCTGCCCACCCACCAGCCACTAACCCTCCACCCGCCCATCCAGCCACCAACCCACCAGCCACCTGAGCCCCATGCTGCTGGGGCCAGCCACCCGCCCACCAGCCACCCACCTCATCCATCAACCAGCTGCCCACCAGCCACCCGCCTGCCAGCCTGAGCCACCCAAGCCTCATGAACCCTAAAAGCTGCCCCCCCGAGCCCTGCGAGCTCACCTGCCCAGGTCCCTCCCCTCCCCCGAAGCCAGGCACCCCCAGCCTCCCACTCTCCCTCCATCCCCCTCCCTGGAGCTAGGCACCCCCGACCCCATCTAACCCCATCCTCCTCTCCTTTCCCAACCCACACTCACTCACCTTTGCAGGAGGCAGCTAGCCCCATGTGGATATTTGCTGGCTGCTTCCTTATTACAGCAGCTGTGCCGGGTCACCAATGTAAAATGCCAAGGGCTGAGAGCCGGAAGCAAAGGCCGGCTCTTTCTTTGGGTGGGGAGGAATGCTGGGGGGGCTGGGCCACCTCATGCCCCCCCCCGGAATTTCTTCATGCCCCCCAGGGGGCCACACTCCCAGTTTGGGAAACCAGGGTCTAGAGCATCTCAAGAAGCAGAGGAGGTAAATAAGGAAGTGACTTCACAGCCTTGCAAGAGTCTGGGCTTCAGCTGGGCTAGTTATTCAGCCTCCATCCTCGGCGTGACTCAGAAACAGCTCCTGAGATTGGCACGCACACAGGCTCTGTCACCCCACGGGACTGGCCTCGGCGGCTGGCTGTAGCCTGGCTGTTATTAACAGGTGCTGTCGCCTGTCATCACAGCGTCCCGCACATCGCAGCTCTGTTTGGAAAGGGTCGCGAGGATGGCCCCTGACTCCAGTTCTGACTCACCCTGGTTTTGCTACCAGGAGCAGTGGTCTGACGTTACAGAGGGAGAGGTGGAGGTTGGATATAAGGAGAGGGGGGTGAAGCACTGGAATGTGTTGCCTAGAGAGCTGGTGGAATCTCCATCCCTTGAGGTTTTTAAGTCCCGGCTTGACAAGGTCCTGGCTGGGATGTCTTAGTTGCGGTTGATCCTGCTTTGGGCAGGGGTTGGACTCGATGACCTTCTGAGGTCCCTTCCAGACCTGGGCTTCTGGGATTCTCCGAGGCTGTGCTGGAGGCTGTTGTGGAGGCAGGGGAACATACTTGCACATGTGGTGGTTGTGTCCCTGGAGTAGAAGGTATGAGGAAAAAATTACTCAAGAGATTCACCTGCGGATAAAACAATTCCCTGAGCCCTGGCCATAAGGCACTGGTAAAGTTGCTGCAGAACGACGGATACATTTGATTGTTAGTCTCAGCAGCATGAGTTGCATTGCCCATGACTGGGGAATGTGGCTGCTCGTCCTGTGGAGCTGGGGAGAAGTGACATCTGGACAGCCTTGGCGCCCAGGTTCCTCCCGATGAGGTACCAGATCGCAGGCGATGGCCTACGTGGGCATTTATTGTCATTTTGGCTTTTTTAAGAGATGACACAGAGACCCAACACCATGTAATTACAACTGCGGTTTGGGGCTGGCTTCGGATGTTCGCACTGTTTGCCTTTGGCAGCACATACCACGTCGCTCACACTCCCACCTGTGCCGCGAGGAGGATGCTTTTGGTCCCTGCTATGGGAGCTCCTGCCAGAAGAGCAGCTGAGGTCAGGACCTCGTTGTGCCAGGCACTGCGGAAATGCCCAGAGACCGACCCTGTCCCAGGGAGCTACCAAGGGGGAGCCAGACACCGCAACCCTTGGTGTTACAGCATCTGAGTGCTGGCACACTCACTGCTGAGTTAAGCAGCTGGAGTCCCTACCTGTGCATGTGGCACCAAAGAACAGGAGTCCCAAGAACCAGCAAGCTGTGTTGCTTACGTCCGCAGCCAGGGGACCCGACTGAGTCTCTCCGGGGGACTTAGGTACCTAGACCCAGGCTGCAGGGATGGGAACTGGTGTTGATGGAATAAATTTTATTATGTGCACCAAGGCACATGCAGACAGGCACCACTGCTGGAAACGCATCCTGCTGTCGTTGGCAGCTGTGGGAACTCTGCTAACTCTCCTGGGCAGGCGCCCACGCACTCAGCTTCCAGGGAACCCTGCCCCTGGGTCAGGTGCTCTGCCCCTGCTGGTGGCCCCATGGCCACTTGGGGGCTAAGGCGTCTGCTCCAGCCACGTTCGGCTCATGCCGTTGACCCTCGTGCACGTCGGTCCGGAGGCCCCAGGCTTGACCCTGCCCACTTCCCGCAAGCCGAGCCCGTTATTGTAACGGGAGCTCAGCAGTTTCCCAGGTCGCTCTGAGGCCAGGCCCAGAAGGGCGGGTCAAGCTTGGGTTTGGGTTGGGGAGCAGAGGTGCCAGGACAGTGGCATGGAAGCGCCCCGGAGACACCTCCTGCCCTGCAGTGTATAATAGCGAGTGTGTGGCCTAGGAGCAGTAACTGGGGTGCAGGCCGGCGCGGTGGCTGAACGTGGCTGGGCACTGCAGCTCGTTAGCAATGGCCCTGGCGCCCGACTCTGTCAGGAAAGCTCCCTGAAAAGGTTTGTGGCGCTTCCCCGGGCCCGGTCTCCCCTTTCTGGACAAACAGGTAAAGTCTCCCAGGTGCTGCTGTCATTCTCCAACACAGCTCCAGTGAAGTGCTCCACCCTGCTCTGGCAGGACGGCTCGCCTTAGCCACCAGCCAAACCCTGCCAGCGCCACTCCTCGGGACCGCCTCCAGAGTGCCTGCTACGGACAGACGCGTTGCGCTGATCCAGCCGTTCCCCCAGCTTTCGCTGGGCACATTTGTCACCCCACGTGGGATACCCCCAGGGTTGGGGCCAGGACGGTTAGCACTGCCTGCTACGCCGCTCCCGGCGCCGGTACGGGGGGGACACACGGAGCCACGCTGGTTCCCTGGCTGCGCTGCCTGGTGCTGCCGCATGCAAACCGTTGTCTCCGCAAAGAGCCAGCCGGCTTTACAGCCTCGTGAGGAGCCAGCCCTTCCCCCCGGTGTTACCGGGCAGGCGGCCCGCGGCAGCCAGCAATGGGTCCCCTGGCTGACTGCCCCAGCTCCCGGTCGGCGTGGGCCAGCAGGAGCCGTTAGCGCTTGTGCAGTAGGCGGCAGCTTGCTTAGCGTGGACACAGTCGCATTCAGACACCGCTTCCCGCCGTCTGGCCACTAGGGCTGAGGCAGCGCCAGGCTGGGTCATGGGGCTGCTTCTGAGGGGCAGAAAGTCTGGGTCAGAGGCCTGTGGGTCTTTCCGGGCTGTGCCCGACAAGCGCTTTTCTCAGGCACCTTATCTGTGAAGGGGGCAGGTGACAGCTGCCCCCAGGCCGCACCCCTGGCCCTCGGAGGTGCATGGCCTTAGGACTCCTGGGCTTGGAGCTTGCACCAGAGGGAGTTTTCCACTAGGCTCCAAAGAGGGTGATAGGCCCTTGCTCTGTTCCCCACCATAGTCTGGGCCTGCCACCCCTGCCCTGCCGAGCCCCCAAGCCTGTCAGCTGCCCCTGTCCGTCAGCGGAGTCTCTGGAGAGCTGTGGGCAGGGAGCTGATTTTGCTGGTGGGCTTTGGTGTCTCATGGGGGGGCGGCAGGGGCTGTGGGGAGAAGCCGGAGCACAGTTTGTGCCTTGGGGTCTGCTCCTGTTCTGCTGCGGTGGCACTGGGCCAACTTTTTAGGGTGCGGATGCTGAGCGACACCTCCCACTTAACACCTGCTCGTGCCCCTCCCAGGGCTGATACCTGGCAGCAGTGGAGTCCACTGCATCAGGCTGGGGGGAGCTGGCAACCCTAACCCTTCACTGCCTCGGGCTGGGGCAGCCGCTGAGCCCCAGCTGAGACCAGGAGCTGGTGGGACCGTGGGTGGCTGCAGAGCCAGTGGCCTGGACCCCAGGGCTGGCAGACCCTGAGAGGCTGGTGGGCGGAGGGACCCTGGGGGCAGCAAAGCCAGGGGGATCAGTGGGACCCCAGATGTTGACAGTGGGGCCAGATCCCAGGCACGGACTCCGCCGACTCCTATTTCCCGTGCCTATGTTCTGCCGTTCCCAGTGGCCCTAGGAGGTTCTCCTCAGTGCACAGCTCTGACCTCTGGGCCGGTGCTTGTCCCGCGTGGCCATGCGCCATGTGCCTGGCCAGTGTCACACAGCTCGCTGGGAAGGCCCCGGGACCCTGCTGTTCTTCACTCTCTGGGCCTGGGCTGCGGTCCTGGCTGTTGGAAGCCACAGCGACGGGCATGGCAGAAATGCCCAGCAAGCTGGGCCCCTGCGGGGCTAGTGAGGGGTTCAGGGTGAGACTGTTTCTCTTGTCTTCTATCCCACCAAGCGCCTGGGGCTCTGCGCTGCCGGCGAGCAGCTCTGCAGGGCTGGGAAGGGGAGCTGGGCGCCCCGCTGTGTCCCCTGCAGCGCGGTGCCCTCCCTGAGGCTGTCTGTCAGCGGCTGGGCTCCCACCAAGCGCGCCCTGTGGCTGGGGTAGAGCAGTGTGTCTGCCTCCAGCTCCTGGCCAGGCCCAGCCCACGCCCCCGGTGCTCTGCCATGTGACCGTCAGTGCCAGCTGCCCCAGGTGAGAGGCAGGACTGTCCGTTCCTCCCCCAGCCGGGGTGTGGGTGAGTCAGCGGGGGGGCCAGAGGGCAGTGTGCTGGCTGCGGGCGCAGGGGAGGAAGGGATGCTGGGTGATGACAGCTCACTGCGAACGCCGGTGTGCTGCACTTGTTCCCAGGGAGCTGTCCTGGCCCTTCTGCTGCAGCAGCTCCGACTGGTTTGGGACCAACTCTGAGGATTGGGTGGGGCCAGGCGTACTCAGGACAGCGTATCCCTGAGGCCTGATTCACACCGGATGCTGTCAGCAGCCAGCTCAGTGCAAAGGAGGGCGGCCTGGGCTCTCTCGGCTGGGCTCGGGTGGGACGAGGTGCCAGGGGGCTGCCCTGCGGGGAGGGACGAAGAAGGGAACTGGTGGCAGCTGGGGAGAGCCCAGCCCTGTAACAGCAGTGATGCCTGGGAGCACCAGTCTTCAGAGGGGAAACTCAGGCACCATGACCAAAATCAGACAGTATGTCAGTGGCAGAGCCCAGAGACCTGCCCCAGCCCTTTGAGCTTCCTCCCCTTCACCCGCCAGCGGTCCCTGTGAGCTGAGTGCTTAGAAGGGTGCCCAGGAGAGAGTCAGGTGCTGCCCAGCTGGTTACAGATGCCCACAGCTGCAGCATGTGTTTCTATTGGTGGTGCGCATCTGCACATGCCTTGGTGCAGAGAACAAAATTTATTCCGCCCACGGATGGAAAAAATGAGAGGGGACCCTGCGGCTCGCGGAGTCAGCGCTCTCCTCAGCCCCCAGAGAGACGTTCGAGGTGGGACTTCGGCAAAGCTGGGGCAAAGCCTGATTCGGAGAACAGGAGGGAGCTGGAAGGCAGCTCAGGCGGGTGCCCGTGGGAGGGGAGCAGCCTCCCTGTCTGCGGGTAGGTCTGTAGTCTGGTCCAGCTGGAGCAGCAGGAATGCTGCGCTGTGAGTGGGAGAGCCCCTGGCTGTACTGAGAACGCAGAGCCCAGGAATCCCGGGAAACTGGTTGTGCTCATTTCGCCTGGGCGAGGGGAGTGAATCTCCACCCACCGCTGAGTCCTATAATTTCTGTAAATGGTCCAGCCGCAGAGCATTCCTCCTCCGCTCCCAGGGACGCCAGCAGCTCCAGCGGGACTCACGCGAGGCCGAGAGCAGAGGCAGGAGCCATGGTGTCGATGGGGCTGCAGGTGCTGGCCATTGTGCTTGCCGTCATCGGCTGGCTGGGCGCCATCCTGTGCTGCGCGCTGCCCATGTGGAGGGTGACGGCCTTCATCGGCAACAACATCGTGGTGGCGCAGATCATCTGGGAGGGGCTGTGGATGAACTGTATGGTGCAGAGCACGGGCCAGATACAGTGCAAGGTCTACGACTCCATTCTGGCGCTGCCCCATGACTTGCAGGTGGCCCGCGCCCTGATGGTGGTCACCATTGTGCTGGCCATAGTGGGCCTGTTCCTGTCCATCGTGGGTGGGAAATGCACCAACTGCGTGGAGGACAGTGCGCCCAAAGCCAGGGTCATGCTGGCCGCCGGGATCATCTTCATCATCGCGGGTGTCATGATCCTCATCCCCGTCTCCTGGTCAGCCAACAGCATCATTCTGGATTTCTACAATCCCCTGATCACCGAGGCGCAGAAGAGGGAACTGGGAGCCTCGCTGTACATCGGCTGGGCTGCCTGCGGCCTCCTGATCATCGGTGGGGCGCTGCTTTGCTCCAACTGCCACTACCGGCACGAGAAGCCCTGCGCTGCCACGTACACGGTGGCTCGCTCTGTACCGGTCAACAACTACGTCTAGGGACCCTGTGTGCTCTGCGCCCCGCCTCTGGGCCTCCCCCACACACCTGGACTGTGCGTGCTCTGCGCCCCGCCTCTGGGCCCCCCCACCTGGACCCTGTGTGCTCTGTGCCCCGCCTCTGGGCTCCCCCCCACACCTGGACTGTGCGTGCTCTGCGCCCTGCCTCTGGGCCCCCCCACCACACCTGGACTGTAAGTGCTCTGTGCCCTGCCTCTGGGCCCCCCCGCCTGGACCCTGCGTGCTCTGCGCCCCACCTCTGGGCCCCCCCCGCACCGGGACTGTGTGTGCTCTGCGCCCCTGCCTCTGGGCTCTCTGCACCCCTGCCTCTGGGTCCCCCCCCCCGCCTGGACCCTGTGTGCTCTGCGCCCCTGCCTCTGGGGCCACCCCCTGGACCCTGTGTGCTTTGTGCTTCCCCCCTTTGGGGTCACCCCTCAACAAGACAATCAAGAAGCCACCTCCTGTCATGACCTACCCTCCTGCTTTGCTTGTACAGTACTTTATGCTGCTGCCTGAGCCCAGCTCTCCCTGCGGCCTGACCGCAGACGGGCGCTGGCCAGGGGCTTCCCAAAGACGGGGCCTCGGGAGAGCGACGCAGGCTCCAGGAGCAGGAGGCCCATGGCGCGGGGCTGGCTGGTGGCTCTGACACGCCCCCAGCACATCCCTGGCTGGCAGGTGCAGCTGGTGAGCGGCTGCGCCGGCCCCAGCGCTCAGAATCTGCCACTGCAGCTTGTTTGTGCCGCAGCCCAGGGAGTTCCCAGGGTCACCTGAGCGAAGCCAGCCGGGGCTCTGGTCCTGCTGGGCATTGCCAGCCAGCCCGCGCGGTGCTGGCCCCCCTGTGCCCCTGAGGGAGCGGGGCGAGCTGCTCTGTGTGGCGCGTGCAGAGACAAGAGTTTGCAGGTGCTTCTCCGTTCCCGGGAGAATTCAGCTGGTTCTTTCCTCCCAGTGAAGACAGAGAAGAGCTAGAAAGAGCCCTGCTGGTGAGGCGCTGGGAGGTGGTGCTGGGGCAGGGCAGGGCAGTGCCCCTGGGAGCAGAGTGCGGCCTTGGCAGAGGAAGGGGGAGCTGCACCCGCTCAGGAGTTGCTATTCCTCCCCTGCAGCGTCTGCGGGGAGAGCACGGGCCTGGAGCCTCCTTCCAGGACCAGACCTCAGGTCACCGTTGGGTGCTTGTGTGTCTGAGGGGCTTAGGCCAAGGCAGGTACTTTCAGCCCGAGGCTGCCCCAGGTCTGGCCGTGTCTCAGGCAGGCGGGCCTGCCAGCGTCCCAGTGCCCGAGTGTCTGGGCCTCGGGCTCTGGGTGTGTCTCTGAGTTTCGGTGTGTGCCTGTCACGCTGCCTGGCTCTGGGCGTGTCTCTGGCTCGCTCTCAGGGCTCGCCCAGGGGCTCCGGCCAGGACCCCGCTAGGCACTTTTCCTGGTTGTGCAGCGCCGCTTGGGGATGTGACGTGGACCGCAGAGCTGCAGCGCCGGCACCACCGTACCAGCCACAAGGGCCTTGGTTGGCCAAGCTCATTTGAAGCAGGGAGCCGGGATAAGCTGGAATGGCAATGGCGCTCTCGCTGGGCCCAGCCGCTGCTCCCCGGAGCTTTGCCCCGCTGTACCGCCGGGGCCGTACCGGAGAAGGGACCTGGCCTGCCCTCGCGTCCCTCTCGCAGGGCTTGGTCCGGCTGGCTCAGCCCGCCCTGTGCTCCGGCTTCGACCCATTCTGAGCCCTGTGTTTGTTCAGCTGCACCTGTGGTTTCTGCGTGAGCGGCGCTGCAGGAGGGGCCGTGCCTGGGCCGGGGACTGGGCTCGCCTGGGCAAACCGGTTTGGGAGGTGGCAGCGGAGCCAGACAGGCTGAGCAGGAGCAGAAAGGAAAGGCCCTTCTGCCAGCTGCTGCCCACGTCCCGCTGGGAGGGCCTGTCCCCGACCACGGCCAAGGGGCACACGCGCCGGCCTGCCCAGATCCGAGGCTGGACTCCCAGTGCTTGCGCTCGTGCCGGCTCCCAGCTCTACCCACTAGGCCAGGTGGCTCCGGGCTCGCTCTGGGAAGGAGCCCCCGTCAACGTGACTGATTTGCCTCACCAGTGGGGTCCCACAGACTGCCCCGAGAGCTGGGCGGCGCCGGGGGCTCTGCTGCCCCACGGGGGCTCGGAGGGAGAGGGCTGCGGAAGCTGGCGTGCCAGGAGGGGCAGGGCAGCGTGAGCAGGGCCCTGGGGTGCCAGGAGAGGGCTGGAAGGGGTTTGTACCCCCCAAGTGAGGTGGGAGCCCCTCTCCTCCCTGGCTGTGCAGATGGGGCCAAGTTGTGATCTTCCTGCCGATGTGAAATGTTCGGTAACTGCAGTGTGATTTTCTACATTAAACTGCGGCTGTTCCCAGCCCTGCTGCGCCGCGTCTCTCTCACCTCTCCCGACCGCGGCCTGCACCCCGGCCGTCGGAGCACCAAGGCAGGGGAGGGACTGGGGGGGGGTGTCCAGAACCAGGGGTGCAGGCTGGATACAGCAGCAACGCTTGTCTTGAGCTAGCACCCCCCAGCCTTTGCCCCTGCACCCTCCATGGCCCCTTCGGAGCCGTGTCCCTGCTTCCCTCTTTCCAGAGCCCCACCCTGCCCTTGGATTGGGCGCCCCACGCACCCTGCCTCCCACCACTAGAGCCCCTCTCTGACCCCCGGCACGTGCTCCCCACTGACTCCGCCGCCTCCAGTTGCTGGGCCTGAACCCGAGTGCTGCTTGGGACCGCGGGCTTCTCCGGCACGGCCCCTTCGCACCGATGGGCTGTGTCTCGCAGCTGCACTCTCCGAAGGGCTGTGGGCGCGTCTCTGCTGTGTGATGGAGGTGGTCAGCGACCCCTGGGTGCGTGGTGGGATGCAGCTCAGCGGGGCTGGGGCAGCAGGCAGGCTATGGGGAAAGGAAGGACTGGCTTGGGGTCAGGCTTGGGGCCACCCAGCAGGTCTCGCGCTCAGGGGCTATGTGCACTGCAGACGGGTGTCTGTCTCTCCCAGCCAGCACTGCTAGCCTGAGCCAGCACATTAAAGGGGGTCGGCAGCGGCTCTGGTTAGCCAGTCACCTGGCCCAAGCCGGGCTGAGGCCGGAGTCTGAGCTCTTGGCTCTGGCTCAAATTGCCACCCTGTACGCCGAGCCCGCACAAGTCTGTCTGCTCTGGCTGCTGCGGCCCCATCACCAGGCTCCCTGTGACCCCAGAACCCTGTGCCAGGCCTGCCTCCTCACCCTGTCTGTGGGGGTATGTGGCTGGGGGCACCCCACTGCCACCCCGCTCTCTACTGGCTGTAGGGGCAGCCAGCTTGTTGGCTCGCTGAATGGTGCCATCCCTGTGTCAGGCACTCAGGCTCCCCAACCCTCAGCTCGCGCTGGATCGTTATTGCTTGGGCCAGCCGTCTGCTGCCCAGTCACCTGTTTATCAGCCATAGCTGCAGTCAGCAGGCTACTGGCAAGCCCATTCATTAACTGTTTGACTTAGCCGGGTGCAGCCGTATCGCATAGCTCTGCAGATTTGCCAGGCCCTCACACCCCTAAATAACAAAGCCAGACCCCCCACCAAGTTAAGAGATTTTTCATAATTGTCAGCTGGGTGCCTGTGGCCCAGCCAGATTTTGGGGCCTGCTTCCCAGCTTTGCTCTGTAGCCAGGGGGCTAGAAAATGACTTTGTGAATGAAAGCTGAGCTTCTCACATCATCCCAGGACTCCAGGGGCTGGGGATGCCATAACTCATCAAACACCCCAGGTGTTGCCGTGGAATCACAAGAGATGGCAGCGGAGGAATGCTCCAGGGGCTCATATGGCAGTCAGCCTCCTGTGAAAGGACTGTGATGCTCTGGCGTGCTGGGTGCGGCTGAGTGACTTTTTCTAAGGGGTTGTAGTCGCCTCGCCCTGCCACTGGCCCACCGTACATCTCCAGGGCTGCTGCAGCAGGGAGGCGAGTTTCACCCTTCCTGGTTTGCCTGTAACCCCAGTTGCTGCAGCCCCCCAACGTCCATTTCTCTGCCAGGTTCCCTTCCAGGCTGAGCGAGGCTGGGTCATAGATTTCTAGGCCAGACGGGACCACTGTGAGCATCTAGTCTGGCTTCTTGCGTGACACAGGACAAAGAACAGCCCCACAGCAGACCCTAGAACGGATTGTTGAGAAAGACCTCCAGCCTCGCTTTAAAGCCCCATCCTGATCTGCGGCTTGTCAGGAACAGAAAAGCCACCGTGCCCCGGGCGCAGTTCTAGGGGGTTCCCCTGCTGGAAACGTAGGCCTGGTTTGTCCAGCTGCCACTTCCAGGCATGGGCTCATGCCAGGCCTTCTGCTGAGCTCACCATTAACTGCTTGTCCCTGGGCAGGTACGGCCAGACGGCGCAAGCCACCTCTAACTCTCTCTTTGGCAAACGTGAACTCGCCTGAGCTCCTTGAGCCGATGGCGCTAATGTGGGCTTTCTAGTCTTCTCAAGCGTCTCAGCGCTCTCCCTACCCCCTTCAATCCATCAGCCTCTGTCCTGAATATGGACACCAGAGAAGGCCACGGGATTCCAGCTGTGGTCACGCCAGTGGCACACCCAGAGGGCAAAGGGCTTCAAAACTTTTCCAGAGCCCCTGCTTCTGGGGACAGGCCGCCTCAGGCCAGATGCTGTTCTCTATCCCGACGTGTCCATTTCCATTTAGTCGTGTTAAAATGCACCTTGTTGGCTTGGGCCAAGCTTGCCAGGGGATCCAGACTGCTCAGTGTCCCTTGCCTGTCCTCCTGGCTATTTCCCAGCTCCTCAGCCATTGCCTCATCTGCCAGCTTCAGCCAGGGCAAGTTATGGTTTCTTGGCGGCAATTAATGCAAAGGTTAAATTGCTGAGGGCCAGGGCAGCCGGAACAATCTGCAGAGTGGGGGTGCCGAGAGCCATTGAACCAAATGGTAAAGCCTGGGTACAAAGGACACCCCCACACTCCTAGTCCCAGCACCTATGCACAGGGCCACGTGGGATCCCTGCAGGATCCCATTAGAAACACCCCATTCCCCATGGGCACTCACACCATGGGACTTACCAGCTAGCCCACCCTGAGTCACTGAACACACAAATACGGGACAGAAATGAACATTTCTGCCTTTATGGTATGATTATTGAGGGCTCCACCGTGTCCAGGTAACAAGGAGCTGATACCATGGCCAGGATTCCTCCTGTCCCTAATATACTTAAAGACCCTCCTCCTTTTGTCCTTACTGGTTGAACCAAGTCGGGAGGACACGGCCCACTCCAACAGCTTTGGGAAGAGATGGCTGTGATAGGACGGGGTCTCTGGAGACAGCTAGAGAAATCACTCCAGGGTAACTTTGCTTAAAATCTGGGCTACTCACAGCCCCAGGCTGGGGTTTCCTTCTCACTAAGGCAAGTCCAACCAGCCACCACAGCTCCTCTGCCAGCCCCACTGGCCAGCCAGAAGCCACACAAGGAAATCCGCAGACTCCCAGCAGCTCTACCAGCCCAGACCAACAACCCCAACTTCAGGTGAGCGGTTATTAAACCTATCTCACCAACTCTACACAGATTCTTCCGGGCTCCAAAGGGTATCCAGCCACAGTCCCTGGTCAATATATACCTGGATTGTACCCATGTGTGCCAATCCTTCAGATCTAAATATCTAACGATTTATGAATAAAGAACAGGGTTAGAGAGACAAACTGTTGAAGTGATACTTTACGTGCATCAGTCACAGCTACTGATGCAGGCCCATGATGTTATCTGCTGTCTCTGAAAGTCCATTTCAGGTCACAGTGTTTTATTTACTGGAGAATTGTAGATCCAGCCTGCTGGGATCCACATGCTCCAACACGAGTCCTTGGAGTAGGAGCCAGAGGCACAAAGAACAGTAGCTCGAGGTGGACACTGCGAGGGCCAACTCATGGGTCTTCACTTCTGCTCAGGGACAAAGCCCTTTCTTCTTCCCATCAGGCCCTTGAGGGTCAAAAGTCACCTGACCCAGGTGGGCTGTTGTGGCAAATGCCATTGGATGAATCCCAGGAGACAGTCTCAAAGTGTTAGATGTGTATTGTCCTTTGTCTCAGTCAAGTGCCCTGGCTGCGGTGGCCATCACGCCTCCCACTGTGTGCTTTTGGCTCTGAATGTTCCTGATACAACCACAGAGCTAAAATCTATAACTCTACCTGCAAACATGGCACAGACGTATAAGCACCTGTAGATTCTAGGCACCATCAGCATTCGTTAAACATCTCACTTGCCCTCTCCGGCACCATATTTGGGGGCAATAGCTACACCGGGCACATAAAACGGCTTCCACAGCCAGTATAAAAATCCAGACAGGTCACAATGGCCCCAGCGTCTGACCTGAGCCGGGGAGACGAACAGCTGACGCCTGCCACATGCCAGGCCCCAGTGACTCCTGGGGCCCCTGTCCAAGGAGGGGCTCCGATGGGTTCCCATGCTGGGGGTACTTCTGGAAGCTCAGGAGGAAGGAATCCCACCCAGGGGCAAGACGACAGGGGGCCAATGGGCCATGGTCCTCCCCTGTCCAGAAGTGGATGGGCTTGGCCAGTCCTCTTCTCACCACAGGCCTGAAGCCCTTCCCCTCCTCGCCAGGCTGGACCCCGGGGAGGTTGGGCAGCTGTGGGGAGGGCCAGTGGCTACTCTTGGGCCCCACCACCCAGGCAGGGGAAGGGGCCCAGGCTCCCCAGGGAGCAGGGCCTCAGGGGAAGAGCAGGGGCAGAGTGGGGCTGCAGAGCAGGCATGGCAGTGTGGCCCCCCCACGTTTAGGTGGAGTCCGTGGGCCCGGAGCCTCCTGCAGAGAGAGGGAGGAGGGAGAGGGCAGAGCACCTGGGGCTGGGAGCAGGGGAGGAAGACCAAACCGCCTTAGCAGCAGCAGCCTTTGGAGCAGGAGCGGCTGCCCACCCTGCAGGGCTTTGTGATCCCCAGCTGGGGCTGCTGGCCCGGCACGATCCCCGAGTCACGCGCTGTTGGTTTTCCTTCTTTTCGCCGCACAGAGCGACTTCACAGGCGGGCTGGCAGCTTCCCAGCCCCAGGGGAACAGGTGTGGGGGGACAAGGAGCTGGTCTTGCCCAGGCAGCCTCAGTACTTCCCGCACCGTACCACGCGGAGCTCCCGCTGCCAGTTAAAGGAATACCACTTTATTCCCACCACCATGGCAGCAGCAGCTGGAGCCTCGGCCCTTGAAAGCCCACTAGGGAATGAGCAATTCAGGTTTTGCACGGTGGGCTGTAAATAAGGCCCTGGCCACACACACCATCCACGATGAGGAAGAGTCCTGGCCCACATCCCCCCCTCACCCGGGGCTGCAGGGACGTAGGAGTCACTTCCAGGAGCAGCACAGGGCCTGAGCCAGGAGGAGCGTTCCTTAGCTCCGCTGCACTGCCGGACGGTTAGCAGCCAATCTCCTGATGTGCCCGCGGGAGGCTCCAGACCAGCGCTCCGCCCTGGGGCGGGAAAACCAGAGGGAATGAATTTCCGTCTGCGCACCGCCATGGAGGGACGTGCAGCCAGGGGCCGCTGAGCAGCTGGATATGAGCTAGAAGTTACAAAACGTGCGCCAGGTCAATGGCTCCAGCACAGCGGTTCCCAGCCTCTTCCAGACGGGGACCCATTTTGACAGTTCAGGAAGACTTGGTGACCCACAGCGATTTGACACGGGAGGGAGAGGGGGAGAACAGAGCTGTAAGTAGGTACGTTTGGGCCTGAGGCAGGAATATAAAACTGTGCCCCCTCAGGTTTATTTATTCACAGTAGTTATTCCATAGGAAAGGGGACGTATATTCATAAAATAACAACGCTGCAGTTACTATAGTTATGGGGTGGTGGGAAGACATCCCCAAACTGCTCCCCCCGACTTAAACCCCACAACCCAGGGCTTGGGGAGTCCCATTGAGGGGCTAGGAGTCACTCAGGGCTGGAGGGGGTGAGTGGGGCTAGGGGAGTCACACACAGGCTAGGAGTCACTCAGGGGTTGAAGGGGGCTAAAGGTGCCTCACTCGGGGGCTAGGAGAGGGCTGCAGGGGGCTAGGGGAGTCACACTCAAGGGCTGGAGGGGCCTAGTGAAAGTGACACCACCACCAGGAGTGTGCGTTGGTCAGGAGGGGAGTGTGAAAGTGTATGTGTGAGTGATGGAGACACACCCACTGTGCAAAGTCAAGTGACAGAGAGGCGCGCTGCCCCTTTAAGTACACTGAGCACTGCCAACTCCCTCAGCATCCTTGGATGCTCTTAACCTGTTCTGTCCCCACCGCGCACTGCCCCCCTCCTTCCCACACTGCACTGCCTAGTGCCGTAGTCTGGGAGCTGACCTTGCCTGTGAAGACCGAGGCAAAAAAAGCATTGAGTGCTTCAGTCTTTCCCACATCATCTGTCACTAGGTTACCCCCCTCAACCAGTAACGGCCCCACACCCTCCCTGATCACCCGCTTATTGCTAACATGTCTGTAGAAACCCTTCTTGTTGCCCTTCACATCCCTTGCCAGCTGCAGTTCCAATTGTGCTTTTGCTTTCCTGGTTACCCCGGCATTCTCCAGCCGTATATTTATACTCCTGCTTGCTCATCTGTCCAAGTTTCCACGTCTTCTATGCATCTCTTCTGAGTTTAAGTTCACCGAGGATTTCCATGGTAATCCGAGCTGGTTGCCTACCATACTTGCTTTTCTCACTGCGCATGGGGATAATTTGTTCCTGTGCCTTCAATGAGACTTTAAAATACTGCCAGTTCTCCTGAACTCCTTTCCCCTTCATATTAGTTTCCCAGGGGATCCTGCCCATCAGTTCTCTCAGGGAGTCGAAGTCTGCTCTTCTGAAATCAAGGGTCTGCATTTTACTGCTCACCTTTCTGCCTTTTGTCAGGATCCTGAAATCCAGCATTTCGTGTGCACGCAGGTTGCCACCCCCTTCTATTTCTTCTACTAGTTCTTCCCTGTTTGTGAGCAGCAGGTCAAGTTGTGCACGGCCCTGGTCAGTTCCTTCAGCACCTGTACAAGGAAATTATCCCTAACCTTCTCCAAAAACTTCCTGGATTGTCTGTGTGCTGCTGTATTGGTCTCCCAGCAAACATCTGGGTCAGGGTTTCCCAAACTTTATATAGTTGGAACCTGTTTTTATTTCAGTACCTGTTTTTGTGGCCCAAAAATATAAACACATTTAAAAAAAATGAAAAATAATTTTTCACCTTTTATTATTTATTCCCACTAATAATAGTACATAATAATATAAATCTTGATATAAAATATTTGAGTGTCTAACACTGTTGGTACCTTAATTATGCGGAAAAATATGAAATGTACCAAATTAATAGGATGACGCACGATAATTTGTATATTTTCTAAGGACTGCTACTGGGTCACAGGCCGCACGTTGGGAAACACTGGCCTGGGTGATTAAAGTCTCCCATGAGAACCAGGGCCTGTGATCTGGAAGCTTTTCTTAGTTGTCTAAAGAAAGCCCCATCTACCTCCTCCCCCCTCTCTGGCGGTCTATAGCAGATTCCAGCCACACCATCCCCTCTATTGCTCTCGCATCTAAGCTTAAACCAGGAGGTTTAATGCTGCCGTTTTACTTCCTTTTTCTGTGCTGCCCTCACCGGTTCTTGTGCCTGCAGGACTAAATGCTGCCAGCTATCCAGAAGGTCCTCATCTTCTCTGATGGAACGTAGGGTTGGGCTCTGGGCCTCTGGTCTGCCACCCCCCAACAGACTCCTCAGCTGTTGGTCTTGTTGGCCTCTGAAGCATGAAGGGGAGAGGAGAGAGAAAAGAAGAGGGCAAAAAGCAAGAAAGCCCACCAGCCCCGTGGGGCTCCCACAAGGCGAACTCCCCTCTTGGCTGCTTGCTCCGGCTGCCTGTTTTGTGAGGCTGCTGGCTCCAGCTCAGAGCCCGGCTTGAGTCGGGTTCTGGCCTTGGCTCTGGGAGGGGAAAGTTGTCAGAGGGTCAGAGCAATACGCCCACACAGGGAGCTGGCCCAGGACTTCTGCAAGAGAGCATGGCTGAAGGGGTGAGACTCGAGTCTGCTCTGCAGGGACTTGTGTTGTGTCCCCAGGAAGAAGGGTGGGCAGGGCACAGAATCACCGCCACCCGTCTGCAAGGGAGGTGAGACGTGAGCCCCTGGCTCTCAGCTCCTTGTCCCTCCTCTAGGCTAAGAGGGGCTGGAACTGGGGGCACAGGCTAGTGAGGGGGGGGCCACCCCCTGAGGGCTGAGGAGCTGGAACACTCAGAACATCATGAGCGTGCACACGTATGCACATACACACACGTACCTACACACGCGTGTGAACGTGTGCACACGCATGCCAGAGCAGTCATAGAAAACACTTAGCCCAAAGAGCTAAAGTTAGACACTGGGGCGTGCGGTGGGCAGGTCTGGGCAAAGGTAACCCTCAGCTACTCAGCCTACAGGACGCCAGCTCTGCCTCCCATGCATGGATGTCCAGCACATGACCCCAAGAGCCATGTCTTCCCGTGGGGGGGTGGTGGAAAACTGAGGCCCAGCCAGGTCAGAGTGATTTGCCCAAGGTCACCCGGGGAGTCGGTGGCAGAGCCAAGTCTTCTTGGACTTTGCTCCCACCCGCCTTGTGGCTGCTGGCCCTGGTTTCGCCCCGATGTTCAGCACAGGACGTGCAGCCTGTGCCGTGTGGCATCTCTAACCCGCTCTTCCCACTGTCTCCCAGGGTGCGAGCCTGACTTGCCTGAGAGCCATGGCGGTGATGGCCCTGCAGCTGGGAGGCCTGGCCCTGGCAGTGCTGGGCTGGCTGGGCACCATCCTGACCTGCGCACTACCCATGTGGAAGGTGACGGCCTTCATCGGCTCCAACATCATTGTGGCGCAGGTGTTCTGGGAGGGGCTGTGGATGAACTGTGTGTACGAGAGCACAGGGCAGATGCAGTGCAAGGTCTACGACTCGCTGCTGGACCTCTCCGCAGACCTGCAGGCGGCGCGCGCCCTCGTTGTGGCCTCCATCGTGGTGTCCTTCCTGGCCCTGCTGGTCGCCATCCTTGGGGCCGAGTGCACCACCTGCATCGATGATGAGGGAGCCAAGGCCAAGGTCTCCGTTGCCGCTGGGGCGGTCTTCATTCTGGCCGGGGTGGGGCTGCTCATCCCCGTGTCTTGGTCAGCCAACACCATCATCAGCAACTTCTACAATCCCCTGGTGCCGGAGGCGCTGAAGCGGGAGCTGGGGGCTTCCCTCTACGTGGGCTGGGCCTCAAGTGCCCTCCTGGTGTCTGGGGGAGCCATCCTGTGCTGCTCCTGCCCCCCCAGCCAAGCGGCACCGTATCCCTTGAAGAATAGGGCAGTGAAGCACTCCAGCCTGGGGAGCTACGCCCTCAAAAACTACGTGTGAGGAGCCCGGCCTTGCTCTCCCTGGACCACCCCCAGCCCTGGCCCATCCTGCCTGCTCGCAGGCCCCCTTGCACTCAGCCACGTGCTGGGCGGCGTCCAAAGCCCTGTGTGTAGTTTGCAGGGGTTCTTCTCCCAGCTGGGACCCTGGCCTGGTGTATTCCTCCCACCTGCAGCTCAAACCACGACCCAGCTCCCGCAAGCGTGCCCCTGCCCTCAGCCGCCTCATCTGTCCCACGGCCCCACGTGTCCCCCTGCCCGCAGGCCACCCCACGCCCTACCTCCTTGTGCATCACCTGCCTGCATCCCATCCTCTCTCCCCTGGCCTTTCCATGCCCCCTCCCTGCAAGGATCCCCTCCTTGCTGGTGTGCTGCCCCACACATCCCCTCCCCCACGTCCCACCTAACGTGTGCCCCCTCCCCTCCCTGCCTGTTCTGCTCTGCGTAGGCCCTGGTACCGCCCGCCTACCCAAGTGCCCCCTCGTCAGGCCTCGCGCAGGGTGGCTAGTGCCAGTCCCTTGTCCATCCGTCTCTCCTGTGCAAGGGAGATGCGTGCTCAGCGGGGCGCCGGCTGCTTCGCACGCTCAGACTGTCAGACAAAGCTGGTTAGGATAAGGGGCTTGTGTTCAGAGCACAGGCAATGCACTCAGTGGTGGTCCCTAGAGGCTGGTGCACCCGAGCCCCTGCCTGGGCACCTCCAGGTCCGCTTGGCGCCCCTCCCTCAGGGCTCCGTTCACCCTTTAACACGAAAGTGCAGCGTGGAACAGTAACAAGCCCCCTGATGCGCTTTGGGCCCTGACAGCTGAGGGCTGGAGCTTCCCAGCCTGCAGCAGGGCATAGGGTCTCCTGCCTTCTCCAGCCTGTGGCTGCAGTCACAGGGGACCGCACTGCCAATCCCCCCTGGAGCCGGGCTCCTTTGTTTCACCTGGCTGGGACTCAGCCCAGGTGCTCTGTGGTTTCCGTACCTGCTGGCTGCTGTGCTCCAGGACAGGGCTGGCTGCTCCCCGGGCCCAGGAGGGGCAGACAGGCTGGGGACAGTCCTGGCTTCCAGGGCAGGGCAGGCTGGGATCTGGCCCCATCCCTCACTGGCTCTTGCAGCACTGGGGTTGCGCTGATGGGCAGCTTTCCCCTGGCTGGGGGGAGCTGAGCTATTGACAGCGGGTCTCATTCCAGCGCTTCAGGTGCTGCCATCTCTCCAGGGAGCCGGCCACGGGGCTCCTCGGAGACCGGAGGCTTGGTCCTTGGGCTGAGGTAGCGGGGAAGCCAGTGCAGGGAGGCGGTGGCGACGTGTTGCCGCTTTCTGAACTAGCTGGTGTTTCCAGAGTGCTGATGGCATCCTGCCCGCGGCTCTTGCCCTGCTGCACTCTGCCCAAGCGGGCACCACAACCCTGTGCCACTCCACTGGGACGTCACTGATTTTAAACGACATACGAGAACCGTCTCCGTAACCGCTCTCCTCAGTGTGGGGCCAAGGGAGGTGTCCAGCGAAAGCCGAACCTGTTCGTGCTACTCGCCTGCCTGGGCCACGTTTGTGTGGGAAGTTAGAGACATTGGCTCTGCACCTGCATTAGAAATGTTTCAGAGCTGGAATTCACAAAGGCAGGTGCGGCCACCTCCCAGGCAGCTGACGTGGGCTAAACAAAGGACTTTGAATCCACCTCTTATGAATTTGACTGAGACGTGCTGGCTAACCACGCGGCCGATGGCAGAGCGCCCCAACAAGCAGCCCGATCAGGTGATCGCCTCTGAGCACCTGCCGAGGAGGAGGGGCTTTCCACCACATGGCAAGCCTGGAAAGATGACCCAGGCAGTGGCCAGTTTGGTTTTTCAGTCCTCATGTACGAAGCCTGCCTGGCCTGGGGATCTGTCCCTTGGAGACTCCCTTCAGACTGTGGCCGGCATCAATAGCTTTCACTGACGGGTGTAATTTAGCCATTCGGTCATTTCTCTCTCACCCTGTTATTTCTTTCTTGGGTAATAAACCTTTAGCTGTTAGATGCTAAAGGACTGGCCCGCGTGCTGTTTGGGGTAAGATCCAAGTATATATTGACCTGAGGTGTGGCAGGACCCTTCAGGGGCTGGAAGAATCTATGTGGATTTGGTGAAATAGGTTTTTATAACCCCCCACCTGAATAAGGAGGGTTCTGCTTTGGGCATTGGTACGGCTGGAGAATCCGTGGGATTTGCTTGCAGCCAGAGGCGTGGCAGAGGTGCTTTTGTGGCTGGCTTGATGCGCCTTATTGAAAAGCAAACTCCGGCCTGGGCTCCGAGTGGGCTGGTTTTAAGCAATTTGCCCAGGGTTGGTTCTCTCAGCTGTGCCCAGAAACCCCCCTAAATATTGCCCCGTGCCAGCCTGCGGTGGTAGAAACCAGCCACACCTCGTCCTTGCTTGTGCTTTCTCACTTCACCCCACGTCTGCCTGGTCTGGGTGCCCTCCGCACCAGCTCAGAGTGTCTGCGACCTGCCCCTCACCCTGGCGGCTGCAGACCCCAGCTGTGTTTTTTCGGTCCTCCCAGCAGCTGGGGGTGGTGAGACCAGGAGAAGGTGACGGGAGGGGCGGGGGTTCCTTAATGCTTCTTGTCCCTCCTGGGGCCAGCACTGGGTGGCCAGGTCCATGCAGGAGGCCCACAGGCTAGACAGATGGTACATATCTTGCCCAACAGGGCAGACATGGGGCCTCGCTTTGGTGCCCAAGAGGTGACCCCCTGGGCCTGATTCACCCACAGCATCTCTGGGCTCCAGGTGGCACATCAGGACATGGGCCCAGGGGTCTCAGTGGGGCTCTGCAAATCATCAGCCACAGCTGCGAGCAGGCCCTGCTGCATGCAGCGTAGGGCCCCGGAGCTGTGAGCTCCCTCCAGGGGCTGAGGGGAGCGGCACGGTTAGGCAGGGGCTGGGGAAGGGGGGTGACCAGCCCCTCACTCTGTGCCCCACAGGCGAGCTCTGGCCCTGCGTGGTGCTGGCCTGCAGCTCCAGGCCTGAGCAGCTCAGCAGCTGTGGGGCAAGATGCAGCTTGTGGCCTCTGGCCTGGTCCGGCAGCTGGGCTGGGGCTGGGCTGACTTCACAGGAGGCTGAAGACCTCTGGGGAGGCTCCTTGGGGGGTAGTAACATGTCCAGGAGTGGTGGTGCTGGAGTGGGGGGCTCAAGGCTGTGGCCCCCTTCATTTCACCTGCCTTACGGGGGGTGGCCAGAGAGGCGTGGTGGGGATGGCCTTGGGAGAACAGCCGGCACGAGGGGGGTGCAGTGGGGGAAGAGGCCAAATGGGGTAAGGCCTTGGGGTGCAGTACAGGTGGGGCATCAGGGAAGGGGGACCAGGGGCAGGGCCACAGTCAGGGAGCTGGTGGCTCCCCAGCAGCGCCTGAGTTCAGAGCTGGCGGCAGCAGGCTCCGAGCTGTGCACCCCATGCAGGGGAGGGACTCGGGCCTGGGCCCCCAGCCCCCAGGGAAACAGCAGGTCGAGCACCTAGCTCCTGATACAACCAGCCATGGAGCAGGCAGTGCTGAGGGATGGGTCCAGGAGGCTTGAGCCACTGCCCAACCCACAGGCCCTGCCCCACATCGCCCCCCAGCCCCATGGCCTGTGCCTAGCTCACGACCCTCCTCCAGGCACCATCCCCCTGACGCTGCCAGGCCACCCTCCTCCGGCGTCTGCAAGCCCCTGCAGCGTAGCTTAGCCCTGCCTAGAGCCTCCTGCCCCCCGCCTGCTGCCTGTGAGCACTGGACAGCAGGGGCGAGAGGGGAAGGATGGCGGGGGGGTGGGGGCAGCGCTGGCCATGTGACAACCCCCCCGCTGGGGGGGACTGGGATTGTGCCCCCTCTGCCCCAGGCCCTGCCTCCTCCCACCCCACCCAGATCCTGCCTCCCGCCCCCACTTTTCCCCAGCCCTGCTCTGCTCACTGCTGCCAAGAGCCGCTTTAGCTGCAGCTCCCCTCCCCTTGGGGCCGCTGTCAGATACGGAGGGGGGCAACCCCCCTGCAGCCATCAGGGCCCCCTAGCCCCCGGGCCAGAGGCTCCGGCTCCTGCTTCTCCTGCCCATGGCTGTCAGGCGCACACAGACCCCCCTTGTATTGCCAGTGCCTGAAAGGATGAGGCCAAAGTTCAACCTGCTTCCACCCCAGCTCTTGGACACCCCCAGCCTCTGCTCCGACCAGTCAAATGACGATGTCTGCCCAGCCCAGGGCAGGCTGGACACCTGAAAGGGTTAAGCCTGGCCACAGCCCTGGGGCGGTGCATTGGCCCATTGTGCAGTCAGGGCAACTGAGGAACAGAAAGCACATGTGTGTCAGTGTCCAGCAGTCACTGATTTAGGAAAGGACCCAGGAGCCAAGCCCCCTTCTGATGGTTCACCCGAGTCTGGAGTCACCCCCAGGGGTGCTGCACTGGGCTGCCTCAGCCCATCCCTGCCTGGCACCCGTTGTTGGGCTCCTGCTGCTTGGCTGCCTCTGGAGCACGGGCAGGAGTCTGGGGACCTCCCCCTGCCTGGCCTGGACTCCAGGGCACTGCTGACAGCCCCGGGTGGGTTGTGGCTCATGCCCGCTTGTCCCTGACATTCCCCCCATGGCTTCTCAGGCACCCCTGCGGCTGCTGGCGGCCAGTGCTGGGCACTTCTCTAGTCCAGGCCCTTGACTGAGCCCAGCCTCAGGGCCAAGCCCTTCTGCCTCTCTCCAAGGCACAGGAGCATTGCCCGTCTCTGGGGGTGCTCAAGGCCTGGCAGCTCCTGGCACTTCTTCCTTGCAGCTCAGCTGGCAGGGGCTGGTTCCCTGCTGGAGCTGTCTGTGGGGCAGGCTGCTTGCGTCCTCTGGCTCAGCATGCAGGCAGCCCAGCCCTGGGAATGCTGCTCCCTGCCACCTGGTGCAGCCACTGCTCCGCGGTTTGCTCGCCTGGCTGCACTAGAGGCTGCCCGGGGGGCCAAAGGGGACGGCCAAGGAGCAGCTAAGTGTGGCCAGAGCTGATGAGACCCAAGGCAGTGCCCACAGCTGCCTACACAGCAGCACACAGGGACTAGCGCTGGCCTTCCTACCCCTCCCCAGCGCACATATTCTCTGGGGCTGAGCCACCCCCGGCCTGGTGCTCACGCACAGCCACTGTGGGCTGGCAGACTTGGCTTTGCTTTGGAAAGGTGAAGCAGCAGCCAGGGTCCAGAGGCCGAGGCTGCCCGAGTGCCCCAAGGGCTGGGGAGGGGACCTGGGGCCACAGCTTCCTGCTCAGAGCTACCCTGTGGCCCAGCCTTTGCTTCTGCAGGGGAGGCAGCCTGAACCCCTCTCAGGAGAGGACCCACTGCCCCAGCAGCTTGCAACCTGTCTGCACAGTCCCCAGATCAGGAGCTGCACCCTCAGCCAGGGGAGGGAGCTTGGCTGGGCCTGGGCAGACAGACCTGCACACGCTTTGCACAGGTGTGAGGGACGACCCAGTTCCAGGCAGGGAGCAAGCTGCCCTGGGGCTCAGCTGCAGGCGGGGGCTGGCCCAGAGGGGCCCACTGCCACCCGGTTTGCTTTGCCCTGGTGGGAAATGGCCCCTGCAGGAGGTGGGGAGAAGCAAGATGGGAGAAGAAGTGATGCAACAAATGGCAAACTCCAGGGTGGAGTGGGTCGGCCGGGGGTCAATCCCTGGGACTGACACCCTCCCGGCCCCCTGGGGACATTGTCTGAAGGAGGCAAATAGTGGCAGACAGGCCCACCAGCGGGAGCTGTATCATTTGTACTGGGGAGCTGTGGTGGCCAGTGGTATATGCCCAGAATAAGGGACCCCCCACCCGCCACCTGCATGACCCTGTTACCCCTGCAAGGCTGGACCCTGGCTGCACACGCCCACGCCTGCCTGCAGCAGCCTGCCCAGCAGCGCCACCTCTGCGTGGCTGCACAGGGATGGCGCGCCACAGGAATAGCTCTGCGTCACCAGCCCAGATACTCCGCCCCCCCCCGCCCCCAGCTGCCCCCTCCCGGTGCTGGGTGCCGAGCTGAGCTGGCTCCTGCCCTAGGCAGCCTGCACTGCGAGTGCGCTGCAAAGCCGCCAGACCGGCTCAGCTCCCCGGCTGCCTGGCCGCTGCCCCGCGTGTGTGGGCCTGGTGGCCAGGAGGGCTGTGGAGTGACCCTGCTTTTGGCGCTGGGAGGCCCACCCAATGTACCCGGCGGGGACGCACAGGAAGGGCTGAGCTGAAGATGGCACCCAGCATGCTGGAATGAGGGGTGCTGGGGGCGCTGCTGGAGCCCCCGCCTGGGAGCGGTTCTCAGCATGTACAGGGGTGACAATCTGGTTTAGTGGTCTCAGCCCCCCCACTGTATGCACAGCAGCTACAGGCCTGAGAGCCAGGGCGGCCGGGGCATTGGGCCCAGGGTGGGGGCAAAGCTCAGGAGCTCAGCAGTTGCCAGGCTGAGCCTGAGTGGACAGCTGGATACCTCGGTGGCCAGGGCAGAGACAGGGCAGAGAGAGCACCAGGCGCTGACTGGGGGCTGGGAAGAGCTCCCCGGCCCTGGGAGCAGAGAGGAAGGCACACAGCCTGGCGAGCAGGGGCAGGAAAGCAGGTTTGGAGCAAGTCTCCGGGTCCAGGCAGCCGAGAAGTGGCGGAAGAGGACTGGAGCGGGCGCAGGCTGGGCCAGAGGCATGGAGCTCCCAGCCGTGACTCAACGAGCTGAGTGCCAGCAGCTGGCTGGGGCAGTGGGGAAGGAGGCAGGAGGAGACGAGGGCGCCCTCTAATTTTGCCCCATCCAGGTGCGGAATAAATTTTGTTCTGTGCGCTGAGACGTGGCAGTTGTGCGCTGTGACGTGGCTGTTGTGCGCTGAGGCTTGGCGGTTGTGTGCTGAGACTTGGCTGTTGTGTGCACTGTGACGTGGCTGTTGCGCGCTGAGATGTGGCAGTTGTGCGCTGAGACGTGGCGGTTGTGTGCACTGTGACGTGGCAGTTGTGTGCTGAGACATGGTGGTTGTGTGCACCGTGGTGTGGCTGTTGCGCGCTGAGACGTGGCAGTTGTGCGCTGAGATGTGGCGGTTGTGCGCTGAGACTTGGCGGCTGTGTGCACTGTGACGTGGCGGTTGTGTGCTGAGACTTGGCGGTTGTGCGCACTGTGACGTGGCTGTTGCGTGCTGAGATGTGGCAGTTGTGCGCTGAGATGTGGCGGTTGTGCGCTGAGACTTGGCGGTTGTGCGCACTGACGTGGTGGTTGTGCGCACTGTGACATGGCTGTTGTGCGCGGTGATGTGGCTGTTGTGTGCTGAGACGTAGTGGTTGTGCACACGTGACGTGGCTGTTGTGCGCTGAGACGTGGCAGTTGTGTGCGCTGAGACGTAGTGGTTGTGCGCACTGTGATGTGGCAGTTGTGCGCTGAGATGTGGCGGTTGTGCACTGAGACGTGGCGGTTGTGCGCTGAGATGTGGCGGTTGTGCGCTGTGACGTGGTGGTTGTGCGCTGAGACGTGGCGGTTGTGCGCGCTGTGACGTGGCGGTTGTGCGCTGAGACGTGGCGGTTGTGCGCTGTGACGTGGCGGTTGTGCGCGCTGTGATGTGGCGGTTGTGCGCGCTGTGATGTGGCGGTTGTGCGCTGAGACGTGGCAGTTGTGCGCTGAGACGTGGCGGTTGTGCGCGCTGTGACGTGGTGGTTGTGCGCTGAGACGTGGCGGTTGTGCGCTGTGACGTGGCGGTTGTGCGCTGAGACGTGGCGGTTGTGCGCGCTGTGACGTGGCGGTTGTGCGCTGAGACGTGGCGGTTGTGCGCGCTGTGATGTGGCGGTTGTGCGTGCTGTGATGTGGCGGTTGTGCGCTGAGATGTGGCGGTTGTGCGCTGAGACTTGGCGGTTGTGCGCACTGACGTGGTGGTTGTGCGCACTGTGACATGGCTGTTGTGCGCGGTGATGTGGCTGTTGTGTGCTGAGACGTAGTGGTTGTGCACACGTGACGTGGCTGTTGTGCGCTGAGACGTGGCAGTTGTGTGCGCTGAGACGTAGTGGTTGTGCGCACTGTGATGTGGCAGTTGTGCGCTGAGATGTGGCGGTTGTGCACTGAGACGTGGCGGTTGTGCGCTGAGATGTGGCGGTTGTGCGCTGTGACGTGGTGGTTGTGCGCTGAGACGTGGCGGTTGTGCGCGCTGTGACGTGGCGGTTGTGCGCTGAGACGTGGCAGTTGTGCACACTGAGACGTGGCGGTTGTGCGCTGAGACGTGGCGGTTGTGCGCTGTGACGTGGCGGTTGTGCGCGCTGTGATGTGGCGGTTGTGCGCGCTGTGATGTGGCGGTTGTGCGCTGAGACGTGGCAGTTGTGCGCTGAGACGTGGCGGTTGTGCGCGCTGTGACGTGGTGGTTGTGCGCTGAGACGTGGCGGTTGTGCGCTGTGACGTGGCGGTTGTGCGCTGAGACGTGGCGGTTGTGCGCGCTGTGATGTGGCGGTTGTGCGTGCTGTGATGTGGCGGTTGTGCGCTGAGACGTGGCAGTTGTGCGCTGAGACGTGGCGGTTGTGCGCGCTGTGACGTGGCAGTTGTGCACACTGAGACGTGGCGGTTGTGCGCTGAGACGTGGCGGTTGTGCGCTGTGACGTGGCGGTTGTGCGCGCTGTGATGTGGCGGTTGTGCGCGCTGTGATGTGGCGGTTGTGCGCTGAGACGTGGCAGTTGTGCGCTGAGACGTGGCGGTTGTGCGCGCTGTGACGTGGTGGTTGTGCGCTGAGACGTGGCGGTTGTGCGCTGTGACGTGGCGGTTGTGCGCTGAGACGTGGCGGTTGTGCGCGCTGTGACGTGGCGGTTGTGCGCTGAGACGTGGCGGTTGTGCGCGCTGTGACGTGGCGGTTGTGCGCTGAGACGTGGCGGTTGTGCGCGCTGTGATGTGGCGGTTGTGCGTGCTGTGATGTGGCGGTTGTGCGCTGAGATGTGGCGGTTGTGCGCTGAGACTTGGCGGTTGTGCGCACTGACGTGGTGGTTGTGCGCACTGTGACATGGCTGTTGTGCGCGGTGATGTGGCTGTTGTGTGCTGAGACGTAGTGGTTGTGCACACGTGACGTGGCTGTTGTGCGCTGAGACGTGGCAGTTGTGTGCGCTGAGACGTAGTGGTTGTGCGCACTGTGATGTGGCAGTTGTGCGCTGAGATGTGGCGGTTGTGCACTGAGACGTGGCGGTTGTGCGCTGAGATGTGGCGGTTGTGCGCTGTGACGTGGTGGTTGTGCGCTGAGACGTGGCGGTTGTGCGCGCTGTGACGTGGCGGTTGTGCGCTGAGACGTGGCAGTTGTGCACACTGAGACGTGGCGGTTGTGCGCTGAGACGTGGCGGTTGTGCGCTGTGACGTGGCGGTTGTGCGCGCTGTGATGTGGCGGTTGTGCGCGCTGTGATGTGGCGGTTGTGCGCTGAGACGTGGCAGTTGTGCGCTGAGACGTGGCGGTTGTGCGCGCTGTGACGTGGTGGTTGTGCGCTGAGACGTGGCGGTTGTGCGCTGTGACGTGGCGGTTGTGCGCTGAGACGTGGCGGTTGTGCGCGCTGTGACGTGGCGGTTGTGCGCTGAGACGTGGCGGTTGTGCGCGCTGTGATGTGGCGGTTGTGCGTGCTGTGATGTGGCGGTTGTGCGCTGAGACGTGGCAGTTGTGCGCTGAGACGTGGCGGTTGTGCGCGCTGTGACGTGGCGGTTGTGCGCTGAGACGTGGCGGTTGTGCGCTGTGACGTGGCAGTTGTGTGCGCTGAGACGTAGTGGTTGTGCGCACTGTGATGTGGCAGTTGTGCGCTGAGACGTGGCGGTTGTGCGCTGAGACGTGGCGGTTGTGCGCTGTGACGTGGCGGTTGTGCGCTGAGACGTGGCGGTTGTGCGCGCTGTGACGTGGCGGTTGTGCGCTGAGACGTGGCGGTTGTGCGCGCTGTGATGTGGCGGTTGTGCGCTGAGACGTGGCAGTTGTGCGCTGAGACGTGGCAGTTGTGTGCGCTGAGACGTAGTGGTTGTGCGCACTGTGATGTGGCAGTTGTGCGCTGAGACGTGGCGGTTGTGCGCTGAGACGTGGCGGTTGTGCGCTGTGACGTGGCGGTTGTGCGCTGAGACGTGGCGGTTGTGCGCGCTGTGACGTGGCGGTTGTGCGCTGAGACGTGGCGGTTGTGCGCGCTGTGATGTGGCGGTTGTGCGCTGAGACGTGGCAGTTGTGCGCTGAGACGTGGCGGTTGTGCGCGCTGTGACGTGGCGGTTGTGCGCTGAGACGTGGCGGTTGTGCGCTGTGACGTGGCGGTTGTGCGCTGAGACGTGGCTATGCACCACCGGTAGAAACACTGAGAGTGTTCTGCCACTCCGGTGGGTGGCGCGCACTCAGCGTACAGGGCACACTGCAGGAGGCCCAGAGCGCGCAGGTGTTGGACGGGGAAGCAGCCAGCGGAGGGTAGGGTGTGGCAGCTGTGGCAAGAGGGACCTGGGAAAGAAGCTGAGTGGCCACCAGCCCCTGGCCCTGCCCTTCCACTGAGGGTCCTCTCTCTGCCCCCCTCGCCCACTGGAACCCCAACCACCTCACCGCCATGGACAGAGGAGTCCCAGCCGAACTGCCCTGAGCTCTGACTCACCCACCCCAGCTGGCCTGAGCACTGGCTGCCCCCTAGGCTGGCCCAACCTGCCCTGGCCTGTTACCCCTGCCCAGGGGGCGTGGTGAGAGCCAGATTGTCCTTGTGGGGTACAGCCCCAGCCCCTCCTCTAGCCAGGGCTGATGGGATGTGCCTGGTGACTGCCCTCCCTGGAGCCAGGAGCCCCTTGCTTCTGATGCACATACACCACCCAGGAACGTAGGCCGAGTCCCTGGCTGTCTCCCTCTCCCTCCCGGCCACTCCCAGACCCTGACCTTCTCCCGGCACCCCACAGCTCAGCCCTGGGAGGCCCTGGCGGCCAGGCCACGACCCCTCCCATGGGGAATTACTGCAAGGGGCAGAGGGGGTACAAGTCCCCCCGGAGAGCACGGCCGCACCCCTGCGTGCTACCGCACCCCAGCTCCTCCAACCCCCGGCCCAAGCCGAAGAGGCGGCTTTGGGGGTTGCGGTGCGGCTGGGAAGTCCCCAGCCCCAGCTGTTCCAGATGCCTCAGGCAGCGGGGGCCAATGTGGCCAGCCCCAGCAGTTCCGGTCCGCTGGGCTGGAGTCAGACACTCCGCCTCAGAAGGAGCAGCTGCTGCTGCCGGCCAAGAGCTAGTCGGGAGGAGGAAAGAAAGAGCTCTCGGGAGCTGCTCTGCCAGCGGGTGTCTCCCCAGGCTGGGGCAGGGCCTGGCACGGTTAGCAGCTCCCTAGGGGTCTCCAGTCCACGTCACGTGACGGTCGAGGGGCCTCCCCTCCTGCCAGCCCTCCTCTGCCAGCTGCCAGGGCACTGCCCCTGCCCCTCAGCTCTGTCTGCCCTCGCAGGCAAAGTGGGCAGGGCGCTTGACACCGGCTGGGGCCCTATCCCAATGCCTCCCGCAGGCAGCGGCGACTCTCGCTCAGCGGGGGAGCAGGAGGGTTATCAGGCGACAGGGACACAGCGTAGAGCCCAATGTGGCAGCACAGGCACCAGACGCCATCAGTACCATCCAGCTTGGGGAGAGAGGCCCGAGTCAGGGCCCCGGCCTTCCCCGCCTCCCAAGCCAGTGGAGGCTGACCCACTCCCAGTGCTTGGGGCCAGACCCCAGCCAGCTCAACCTCCAGTCTCTGTCTGGCTTCCTGGCAAAAGGTATCAGCTGCTTGTCCCCTGCCCCCCCGGGCTCAGGTTACAATGGGTCCCAGCCATGGTGGGGGGTGCGGGTGGCCGGGGCAGCGTCCCTCAGTGGGAGTCTCCCCCAAAAGGCCCCCCACCACCTAGGTTTTGGTGCAGTGCCCAGGGAAACTGAGGCACACTCTTGGGGCTACGAGAGGGCAGTTGAACTCACACACAAGGTACCCAGGTGAACGAACCCCCCAGTTGGGCACATGGTCGGAGCTGCAGTGGTGCAGGGGTGGGGCAAGAGGCTGGGCCTGTGCGTGCCAGGCACCACGCAGAGGCTGAGGGGCAGGTTAAGGCCGTAGCTGGCCAAGGGAGTCCAGCTCTGGGAGCAGCAGCTGCGTTCAGCTGCCCATCAGAGCAATGGCGCCCCCTCGTGCCAGCCTCAGGCCCAGCTCCAGGGCAGCGTTAGGCCAGAAATGGCCTCTGCACTTGGCCTTGTGGGACCCACGCTCCCCACCAGTGCCAGCCCAGCCCTGCCTCTGCACGCCTGCGGGGAGGAGGGCGGGCGTCTCCGGGAGGAGGGACTGCGGGGAGGAGGGACTGCCTGGGTCAGGCCAGAGGATGGTCGGTCTGCCACTTTCTACCAGCAGCGAGGCCCGTCCAGCAGCCAGAGCCCAGCAGCCACTGCTCCGACCAGCAGCTCAGGGGGATGTTCTGGGGGCGCTCTGGGAATGGAGGAGCTCTCCCCCGCGCACCAGCACCTGGGGATCTAGGGTCACCCCTCAGGGCGCTCCCCGTGCATTCAAACATGCATCTGGTGAAGCCGGGCTTTGCCCGCCAAGTCTCACCCTCCAGTACATCTTAGTCTACAAGGTGCCACAGGCCTTCTCCTTGTCTCTGTGGGCACGGACTAACCCAGCCACCCTCTGAGACTATCCCACGGGCTGGAGCCATCCTACCCCAAGTGGCTTTCAGGCCAATCACACGCCCCTGCCCGGCAGCGCTAGCACGTGCGCTGGGTACGGTCTTGGGCATTCCCACGCTTTTCTCCCGCCCCGACCTGACTCCACCCGGCGCCAAAGGGGAGCTCAGCAAACCCCAGCTCGGGCGCTGAGCTGAGTGATGGGCCTCGAGCAGCGCGCTCGGGGGCAGGGACAGACTGACCCCTCCTCTGGCTCCGTGGCCCACAGCAGCAGGTCCGGAGCCCCACTGCAGGGCGCTTGCTCCTCGGCAGCCCCCAGCGATGGTCAATGCACCATGACAGCCTGGGGCGGGGGACAGAGGAACATGGCGCTCCCATGCAGACGCTCTCCTGTCAGGCCCGCTGCCTGCCCCACAGCACCTTCCTGGCACGGGACTGCGTCCTCCCAGCAGTGCAGGGGGAAGCCCTCCCCACCTGCTGGACTCATTGCTGGGTCTCTCCCCCACTGCCCTGCAGGAATCCCCCACCCCGGCAGGAACGATGCCCTGTGAGGAAGTTGGGGGCATGTGGGTCTGATTCCCTGGGTCAGGCTGCGCGTGTTTCCTGCTGTCTGGTAGCGACCCGAGGTAGGCGCCTCAGTTTCCCAAGGCACAACATCAGCGCATGGCGCTGAGGGGCGTAGGCAATGGCCCCCCTGGCCCTAGTAACCCAGGCAACCAGGTGACTCTTGTCTTCCCCAGGGAAGGGGGCAAGGCGGGAGGAGGGCCTGGCTGGTTTGCATTGGAACGGGGCAGTCTCAGCGGACTTGAGTGGGAGGAAGGGGACCAGAGCCCGGCTCAGGGACCCTCTGGGCCCCTCCCCAGGATGGATGGTGCTGACGGCTTCTGGTTCCTGCGCTGACCCGTCTGTTCTACACTGTGTCCCTGTCACCCCATAACCCGCCTGTTCCCCCTGCTGAGTGAGTCACATCTGCCTGCGGCTGGGGGCAGGGCCTAGGGCCCCCTTACTCTGTGACACAGCTGTTGTCTGGCTCTGCATTATCCCTATGGCAACAGCTGTGGGGCTCCGGCATCACCACAGCAACCACGGGGCTGCCTGGTGGCCATGGTAACTGCTGGGGTGTGGCTCGGGTGGCAGGCCGGACCGGATGTCAGTCTGGGGGCTGCCCGCGCCGGAGGGATCTGGCGGGCAGGAGTGCGGGATGGACGCTCGACAGGCCGTGCCTGGCCCCCCGGAGGTCTGGCTGCAGCAGCTGAGAGCTGTCCCTGGGGCTGGGCAAAGCCAGGGGTGACTCCAGCTCAGCCCAGGGAAACCCCCAGGCTTGTGGCCCGTTCCCCTGGGCACCAGCTAGCCCCACCCCGATTGCATTTGCCCCAGGACTATGGGCACCCCATGGGCATGTGGGCCACTCGCTCCTTGGTCCCGGGGCGGTGGGTGCCCCTGGGGACAGGGCCCTCTCGCCCCTCAGTCCCGGTCAGGGCTGCCCCTTGCTGGTGCCGGGCTCCTCACTCTCCCTTTCCCCCCACAGCTGTATGGCAGCGACGTGTTTTTCTACAAATGGCTGCTGTCGAAGCTGGTCCCTGCTGGCCGTGGGGCTGTCAAGCTGCCTGAGGGGGCTGATGGGGGCTTTGCCTGCTCTGGGCTGCAGGATGTGCCGGTGCCCTCTTTGCTCACGAGGCCTGGAGCTGCTGTGAGCGGTTTACTAAACCCCTTCTGCCTTTTGCTGCTGTCTCTGCAGGTGAGCCTGCTCGGCTGGTACGCCCGCCTCCGGCAGGCGCAGGCGCATGCGATCAGCTGCCTCCGCCTCTCGCTGGAGCTCGGCACCAACGTGTTCTTCTACTGGGCTCAGCACCTGCTGCTGGGCTGCATGCTCCTGCTGCTGCTGGGCTGGAAGGTCTCCCAGAGAAGCCAGCAGTGGGTCCAGATGCAGCTGCAGTGGAGCTGGGTGAGAAGCGAGGGCAGAGGGTGGCAGCGATGCCAAGTGTCCCATTCCCATGGGAATACCCAGGCTGGCATCTGCCGCAAACCCCTGGCAAGGGGAGCCACAGGCCACCCCGTGCTAGCCTGTGCCCAGATGTGTCTGCAGCCGTCTCCTCGCCCAGCGCAGGCCTACCCGAGGCAGCCGCCACCAACTCCCCCTCCCTGTGTGCGCTGGCCCTGGCTAGCCACGCACCTGCCTGGCCCCCGGTGTTCCTGGTTACCTGCCCCTTGGCTTCAGGCCTTGCCAGCTGGTGGCACAGGTCGGGCTCCGGGAGCCAGCAGCCAGCCCTCTGCACCCATCATGCTGGCCACTCATTTCCCTGCCTCGCCTTTGTTTCTGCCAGAGGGCCCTCAAGAGGCGGTTTGCTGCTGCGCTGCTGACCAGCGGCTGGTGTCTGGAGGCCTCAGTAGCCTGGGGACCAGCCTACTTCCTCACTTGGCTCACCAGCCTCACGGCCTGGCTCCTGCAAGCTGCATTTGCCCACACGCTCCGGGCGGCGGTGCAGGCAGAGGCTCAGGGCGTGGAGATGGGGATGGAGACGCCCAAGAGGGGAGAAAGCCCTGGTGCTGCCCTCACACCGAAGGAGTCGCGCTGGCAGGGGGAGGAGGAGAAAGCCGAAGCTTCCTCGCACAGCCTCTAATAAAAGCTGCTGGCCAGGCTGCTGCTCGCTCGTGGCCGTGGGGGTGGGCGAGGGAGTGGGACTAGCAGAGCCCTTTGTCCGGCAGTGGCCAGACCACTCCCTGCTGCAGAGCCCCTGCTCTCTGGGAGTCTCCAAGCTCAGTGTACCACCCCCGGTGGTGGCCTCTGTCCCCCGAGCCATGCTGATGCCATGCAGCTCTCTGCGCGGCCCCTCCGGGCACCCAGCCTGGGCCTCTGGTGGGTGGCTGGCAGACGGCCTCTCCAGGGACCTGCCAGCCCAGCCCTGCCTCGCTGGCTGGGCCTGCTTGGACCCACAGGCTGCTCTTGTCACTGCTCCAGCATCATGGATCTTCCAGCCAGAAGGGACCATGTGGCCAGCCCGTGGCCAGCCTGGCTTGGACAGAGACACCCGCAGTGAGTCCTGCATGGAGCCCAGCAGCTCCTGGCTCAGCTAGAGCCATGCCAAGCTGCCAGCCGGGCGCTCTGCCAGTCAGCTGGGTGACACCCGACTCTCTCCTGGGTGGCCACCCAGCACTCAGCTTACAGTCAGAGGGCTGGGGTGGGTGTGTGCGTGGGGGGGGGGGGGTTACAGTCAGAGGGCTGGGGTGGGTGTGTGCGTGGGGGGGATTACAGACTCCAGGGTGCAGTGTGGGGGTGTGAGGGGACTGGCTGGGGCAGGGCTGGGATGTGGGAGGGGGGTTCAGCATGTTGGGTCCCAGGAAGCAGCTCCCTGCTGGGTCCCCAGCCAGCCTTCAGGCTCCCGTCGGCAGCGGGCCCCCTTTCAAAACTGGACTCCTGGCCCCGCTAAAGAAGGGCCTGGCCTGGTCCTCAGGAGAGCTGGGCTCTGCACTGACTCCCTGTATGGGCTCAGGTGAGCCAGATGGCCTTCCTGTGCCCAGGTACAGGCCACTCGCTGGCACGGCGCCGCAGGGGAGGCCAGTGGGCACTGGGCACACAGACGCCAGAGCCGGAGACTCCCACAGCTTTGACCTTCCTGGGCTGACCTCGGAGCTGCAGCCTCCCCTTCCACACCGTGTGCTTCCTGCAGAGAGCTCGGAGGCCCAGCACCCCACCCCGCAGTCAGCAGTGACGCTCCGCCCGCCTGCGGAACAGAAGGGCTATGAGGTGACAGGGGCGCAATGTAGACCAGGCTTGTCAGCACAGAAACCAGGAGCATTTGCTCACATCCATCCCCAGGCAAGGGGGGGCTGCAAGCCAGGGCTCTGGGTGTCCCCCTGCACCCTAAGCTGCCTGGCCCCAGCCAGGCCCGTTGCTCCTCGCCTGACCTTTGTCCTGCTTCTCAGGCCAAAGTGTCATCTGTTTTCTTTGCCCTCCAGGTGACAAAGGACTCGGCCATTGTTAGTGTGCAGGCAGCTGGGCAGCCTCACCTGCCCCAAGACCTCAGTAAAAGTCACACCCCCAATTCCCCCCACCTAGATACTGTTGGGCACCCAGAGAAACTGAGGCACGCAGGGTGTTAGGCTGGGACAGGCAGAGTCACATGCAAGGAACCCAGGTGAATAAACCCCACTGTGTTGCACCAGCTGCCTGTGGCCACAGCCTTGTGGGCGGCTCCCGTCTGACGCTGGCACAGCCCGGGACAGAGCATGGCGGAGACTGGAGGTCGGGAATGGCGACGATGCAGCTCACTGTGCCACTGCCCTGTGCCAGGGCCCCTCTCCTGGGGAGCAGTCCCTGCTTTGGGCGCTAGAGGGCACCTCCTGCCTGCAGGTCCCAGCCCCTAGCTGGCAAACCTGTTGCTCCATGGACACTGGGGCACGGCCTGGATGGGACCCCCCAGGTCTCCTGCAGGTGGGCCAGGCCCCAGCCCGTGCCCAGCAGCCCCACAGAGCCGTGGGACCTCGGTACGCCCCCGGCACCACCGTAACTGGGCCCAGAAACAGCACTCAGAACAGCACAGCTGGACTCGGGCTGGTGGCCAGGCTGAGCAGGGCTGCAGCCCCCGGCGCTGGGGACCCCCAGCATCTGACTGCTGGAAGCCGGTCCCGGGCGATGGGCTGGGTCACTGCACCACGGCCTGCTCTGCTCACGCCCCTGCACAGGCCAGGCTCAGAGAGCAGGTTGCAGTCTCGGGTGCACCATTGCTCTGATCTGGTGTGTGGTTACAGCCCACAGCTCTGTATAGCCCCCGGCCTGGCCTGTCTTCCGCATGTGACCCCCATGGCCTTGTGCCCCCCTCCCCACCCCGGGGACGGGGGCCCTTCTATGAGCCACATGGCCGTTTGCTCTTGTAACCCACACACTAGAGGTTGGGTCACTGTCCCCTGCGGCGGCACCTGGCCCACTTACGGAGGGCCAGCCGCGTCGCCTCCCAGCCTGAGCTGAGCACCCCAGCTGTTAGCCCAAGCGGCTCAGGGCAGCAGGTCCAGGGCTGTGCTGCCCACCTGGTCACCAGGGCTGGGGGAGCTCAGCTGGCCTACCTGGAGCTCAGGGATTGGCCGTCTGGTGCATTGGGGTGAGGGGCTGTAGTGGGTTCCTGGGGGCGGGGTGGGGGGCTGGAAGCAGCCAGGGGTGGGAGGGAGAGGGGC
This sequence comes from Carettochelys insculpta, assembly GCF_033958435.1. NCBI lineage: Eukaryota > Metazoa > Chordata > Testudines > Carettochelyidae > Carettochelys > Carettochelys insculpta. The sequence goes on from NC_134155.1 coordinate 25,549,765, forward strand.
CTTGGGCACAAGGCAGGGGCAGGAGCTGGCTGTGCCCATAGCAGGTCACTGGCTGCCCAAGCTTGGGCCTCGTGGCCAGTGATCCCTCCAGGCTTTTCTGCCCGGGGGTGGGGGGGGAAATAAATGTTTTATGTGCCCCCAGGCCTGTGCCTGTGCCCCATGCATAGAAACAAAACCCACCTGGCGGTGTTCTGCTGTGCAGCTGGGTTGGAGGGGGGGGGGCGCGATTTGGTGACATGGGGGTGGGGATTTGGTGACACAGAGGGGGTCGGGGGGGCAGGGCAGCTTATATAGCCCCCTCTGTGAGCACTGCTGGCCGGGTGACTGGCTCTGGGGCCGGCGGTTCAGGAAGGGCCTTGCTGAATGGCCCAGGAGGGAAGAGGCCCGAGAGGGACGCGAGGGTTAGAAACTCGCCTGGTAGCAACAGGCGCCGTCAGCGCTTCGCTCCCAGGCTGCACACACCGATGTGGGGAACGAGCGTGTAATGACGGGCTCCCGGGGCCAGCCGAGAAAGGGGTAACACGCAGGCCCCGGCTTTGGGGGCCACCCTTCGGCCCCAGCCCCCAGGCACGGGATTCACAGGCGCCAGGCAGGATCCGGCGCCACCTGATGCTGGGGTCTCATGCGGGGTGTGCGCCACAGGCACCGATGCTCAGACCTCCTTGTGCAGGGGAAACCGGCCCCCACCTGGGCCCTGCAGCGTTTGCAGCTGGGCCTTACCCAGGCGCTAACGGCCCGTTGCACACTTTAAAGTTGTGGCCATAGTTAATCACAGCCCTCGCGCCTCTTACATGAGAAACAAGCTGGGGAGCTCATCCCCAGCCAGCCCTGGCTCCGGGGCCAGGCTGGCTCGTGTTCCTGCGCTTGGCCCTGTCAGCTGCAGCTGGGCGGCCGGCTCGCAGAGCCCCAGCCTTTGCAGATAAATGCTCAGCTCTGCTGGTGCTTTTCTAAACATCGTGTTCCGGGGCTGGCGCGCTCGGGCCTGCTGCAAACAGCTGTGAAAACAGCCCCACGCCACGCCCTGCAGCACCGCCGCGCCATACTGGCCTGGCTCCCGCCGGCACCTGGACCACAGCTGCCCCCCTCCATCCCGCCGGTCTGCGCTCAATGTCACCGAATCCGCCCCAGGCATGGCTGTTGGGTGGGGACATGGGGCGGGGGAGGCAGAGTCAGGGGCCAGGAGCACCTCAGCCCCAGGCTGAGCTGGCTTGGGAGGGTGGCCTGGGGCACCAGCACCTCAGGACAATGACCTGGAAAGGTGAGAAGGCACCAGCAAGGGAGGAGCAATGCGCCATGGACCCACAGCATGTGTGCCCTGCCCAGGGCCACCAAACCCTCCCCAGCCCTGCCCAGGGCCACCAAACCCCTCCCCCGCCCTGCCCAGAGCCACCAAACCGCTCCCCAGCCCTGCCCAGGGCCACCAAACCCCTCCCCAGCCCTTCCCTGTGCCACCAAACCGCTCCCCAGCCCTGCCCTGTACCACCAAACCGCACCCCAGCCCTGCCCTGTACCACCAAACCGCTCCCCAGCCCTGCCCAGAGCCACCAAACCGCTCCCCAGCCCTGCCCAGGGCCACCAAACCGCTCCCCAGCCCTTCCCTGTGCCACCAAACCGCTCCCCCGCCCTGCCCAGGGCCACCAAACCACTCCCCAGCCCTGCCCAGGGCCACCAAACCCCTCCCCCGCCCTGCCCAGAGCCACCAAACTGCTCCCCAGCCCTGCCCTGTGCCACCAAACCGCTCCCCAGCCCTGTCCTGTGCCACCAAACCCCTCCCCAGCCCTTCCCTGTGCCACCAAACCGCTCCCCAGCCCTGCCCTGTACCACCAAACCGCTCCCCAGCCCTGCCCAGGGCCACCAAACCGCTCCCCAGCCCTGCCCTGTGCCACCAAACCGCTCCCCAACCCTGCCCTGTACCACCAAACCGCTCCCCAGCCCTGCCCAGGGCCACCAAACTGCTCCCCAGCCCTGTCCTGTGCCACCAAACCGCGCCCCAGCCCTGCCCAGGGCCACCAAACCCCTCCCCCGCCCTGCCCAGAGCCACCAAACTGCTCCCCAGCCCTGCCCTGTGCCACCAAACCGCTCCCCAGCCCTGCCCAGGGCCACCAAACCCCTCCCCAGCCCTGCCCTGTGCCACCAAACTGCTCCCCAGCCCTGCCCTGTACCACCAAACCGCTCCCCAGCCCTGCCCAGGGCCACCAAACCCCTCCCCAGCCCTGCCCAGGGCCACCAAACCGCTCCCCCGCCCTGCCCAGGGCCACCAAACCGCTCCCCAGCCCTGCCCAGGGCCACCAAACCCCTCCCCAGCCCTGCCCAGGGCCACCAAACCTCTCCCCAGCCCTGCCCAGGGCCACCAAACCGCTCCCCCGCCCTGCCCAGAGCCACCAAACCGCTCCCCAGCCCTGTCCTGTGCCACCAAACCGCTCCCCAGCCCTGCCCTGCGCCACCAAACTGCTCCCCAGCCCTGCCCTGTGCCACCAAACCGCTCCCCAGCCCTGCCCTGTACCACCAAACCGCTCCCCCTCCCTGCCCAGAGCCACCAAACCGCTCCCCAGCCCTGCCCAGGGCCACCAAACCGCTCCCAGCCCTGCCCTGTGCCACCAAACCGCTCCCCAGCCCTGTACCTCCCAATCACCCCTCTCCCCACCTCTTGTCACCAGATGCTCGGCGCATCCTCCTGGCTGAGTCCCCTCTCTCCTGCCCTCTCTCCTGCCTGCTCCTGGGCCCCTCTGTCACTTGCTAACAGAGCTTGACAGCTCCAGGGCTCCAAGGTGAGACCTCTTCTGAGAGTGGGCTAATACTGGGGTGTGTTGGCAGTAGCCCCAACACCCACCCCCTCCCTGGGGTCTCCACCAGTCTCCCCACCCTCACACCACAGCAGTCAGGGCTCCTGGCATGGGAAGCCCCAAGCTCTGCTGTCCAGAAGGGCTCCTGGGTCTTATCCAGCTGGCCCTCAGCAGGTGGGAAACCACATAGGCAACGGCTGGCACTTCTGGGCCTGCGCCATCCCCAGCTGCCACGCCCCCCGACAGCCCAGTGCAGGAGCCTGTGCTTTGTGCTGGCTGGGGCAGACCACCGCCCGCTCTGTGTGTCGCTGTCAGCAGGGCCTCTTCCAAGCGACAGGGCCCATGCACCAGCTGGGAGAGTGGCAGGTATGCTGCTTTGCCCAGTGGGTGCTGTTGCTGAAGCGGTGGGAGGTCAGGGTTTGTAGGGGGCTGGTGACAAGAGAGGCCCACCACCAAGCGAGTCCCAGGCTGGGCGAGGCAGAGAACGCCTCAGAGATCTGAGCGCTCTGAACCAGTTCAGATCTGCAGCGGCCGAGGCTGTTCACCCAAGGAATTAGCTGAGAAATCGCAGAGCCCCTGGCACTGATATTTGGAAGCCTGCAGAAGAGCCAATGTGGTGCCCATCCTACAAAGCGGGGAAAGGAGCAGCTGGGGAACTACGGACCAGTCTGCCTGATGCCGATCCCTGGGCAGCTACCGCGGCACCACACAAACCATTCAGTTTGTGCCTGGGGGGGGCACTAGCAGGCCCCAGGGATTTAACCAACACCAATCCCTGCCAAACCAGCTGTAACAGCATGCTAGAGTGTGCTACGCCATTCAGCCACTTGGCAATGTGGTACGTAACACAGTACAGGACAGCCCTGAGTTATGCGGGGGTTGCAACCCTGTGCACGCTCACGTAACTCAAATTTTGTGCACGTCGGGGGCGGGGGAGCTGGGAACCAGGCGGCCGCCTGGCTCCCAGCTTCCTCCGCTGACGGGAGCCAATAAACTGACCAGTGCTGGTGAGCTGTCCCTTCAACTCTCTTATCTAGGTCTTTCTCTGAGGCCACATCCCTAATCTTCTCTTTGAGCACTGCTCTGTACGCATTCCCTATTTCTTCCTTGCCTAGTCTCGCCATGTCTCTTCTCTTTTCAAATGGTCTTACCCTTTCTCTTGACTTTCATTGTGATGTTTGCAATCATTAGTCTGCGGTCTGAGTCTGTATCTGCTCCTTGGAAAGTTTGTCACTGCTTGTATGTTACCCATCTTTTTCTTATCAAAATCATATTTTTCAAGTTCTTGGACTTCCTGTCATTTGATCTCCACGTCCACTTTCTTCAGTCCTTTTGCTGGAATCTTGTGTTGCAGATGACCATCTTGTGCTCCACAGCAAACTCTAGTAGTTTCTTGCCTCATTTGTTTCTTTGTCTGTATTCAGACCTTCCCATGCCTCTCTCTCCCAACTTTCGTTATCTGTTCTGACCTTCGAGTTCCAACCTCCTCTGATGATCAGCACATCTCTCTTTGGTATCTCCTCCAGCATCTTTGTCAAGTCTTCAAAGAATAGCTCAATCCCTTCCTCCGTACTGTCCGACGTGGGTACATACACCTGAATGACCGAGATGTTGAACGGTTTTGCTTTGAATCTCACTACCATCTTTCTTACACTCACATCATTTAGTCACACTGGAATCAGATTTCATTCTTATTGTTTCTTGGTCTGTGCATCGTCACTCGTCTGACAAACCCTCCTTCTTTATCCAGGCTTGGGACTGGCAAGAGGCAATTGAGCAGACTGTTCCAGAAGAAGAGAAGATCAATAAGAAGAAGTGGATTAAGCAGGAGACACTGAAGTTAGTCCAAGAGAAGAGAGCATTGAAGATCAGAAGGGATGTTTCCAGGAGGGTGAAACAGCAACATAGGTTGAAATGCAACGAGGTAAGGAAAGCAGCTAGAAGGGATAAGGTGAAATGGTTTGAGGAGCAGTGTGAAGATATAGAGAGGCATTACAGTGAATGTAAGACCAGGGAGATTATTAGGAATATTAATAGGAATTGGCAGCCGAAGCAGATGGTGATCAAAGTCGAGAATGAAGAGGTGCTCGTCACAAGGAGAAGATTGTGCAGCGATGGACAAGATATTGCACCATCTATACACAGCGCAGTTGGATTCGAGTGTCTCAGAGAGACTGATCAAAGAACTGAAAGAGATATCTCCCCCGAGCATCAAGATCGAGACCAACATTTTGAAGGAGGAAGTAGAAAAAGCAATGAAATGACTAAAGAAAAACAAGAGCCCTGGAAATACTTTGATCGCAGGGGAGATGATTAAATATGGCAGAGAAAGCATGATTCAGGAAACACACTGGCTACATAATATGGCATGGAAAGAAGGGAAGGCACCTAAGGAATGGACAAGATCCATGCTGGTGGCAATACACAAGAAAGGAAGTGCATTGAAGTGCAAGAACTACAGAACAATTGCCCTAATGAGTCATCTAGGCCAGGTGCTGATGATGATACTGACAGAGAGACTAAGACTGCAGACAGGAGAACATCTAGTGGATGACCAAGCGGGGTTCAGGAAAGAGAAAAGTACCATATGGCAGATATTGGCACTAAGACTGATAGTGGAGAAAGCTCGACGAAAGAACTAGAACATCTGCACTTGCTTTGTCAATTTTCAGAAGGTATTTGACAGTATAGGTCAGAAAGTGGCTTGGGTGGGGTTGCAGTTGTATGGAGTGGAGAGCAGACTGATATGGTTGTTGAAGGAACTTGCCAAGGGTCCGAAACCACCCATCATCCAGATCATTAATGAAGTTGTTGAACAAAATCAGCCCCAGGATCAACCTTTGGGGTACTCTCCTTGATACTGGCTGCCATCAAACTGTTGATAACTACCCATCGTGCCCAATGATCTAACCTCTTTTTATCCACCTACAGTTCATTTATCCAAGCTATACTTCTTTAACTTGCTGGTAAAAAAAACTGGGGGAGACCATATAAAAAGTTTTGCTGAAGTCAAGGTATATCACATCCACCACTTTCCCCATGTCCACATCACGTTTTCTCATCACAGAAGACAATTACAATTGTCCGTCATGACCTGCCCTTGGTGAATCCAAGTTGATTGTTCCTGATCATTTGCTTCTCCTCCAAGTGTTTCAAAATGGATTTTTTGAAGACCTTGTCCATGATTTTTCCAGGGACTCAGATGAGGCTGATCAGTCTGTAGTTACCTGGATCGTCCTTGTTGCCCTTTTTGAAGATAGGCACTATACTTGCCTTTTTCTAATCATTTGGGACCTCCCCAGTTGCCAGCAATTTTCAGAGATAATGGACAAAGGCTCTGCCATAACATCTGCCAATCCCGTCAGCATCCGCAGATGCAGTAGATCTGGCCCCACGGATCTGTGTATGTGTAGTTTTTGTAAAAAAGTCCTTAACTTGTTCTTCCCTCACTCAGGGCTGCCCCCCTCCATCCCATTCTGTGCTGCCCAGTGCAGCAGTCTGGGATTTGGCCTTGTCTATGAAGACCAAGACAAAAAAAAAATTGAGTATTTCTGGTTTTTCCATGTCTGGCACTAGGCTGACTTAAGTAAGTGTCCCACACCTTCCCTGACCTTCCTCTTATTCCTAACATACCTGTAGAAACCTCTCTTGTTACCCATCACATCTCCTGTAAACTGCAACTCCAGCTGCACTTTGCTCTTCCTGAGCATGCTTTTATACTCTCCTCCCTAGCCATCCATCCAAGTTTCTACTTCTTACAAGCTTACTTTTCGTATTTAAGCTCACCCAAGATTTCTCTACTGAGCCAAGCAGGTCTCCTGCCGTATTTGCTCTTCCTTCTCACCTTGGGGTGGTTTGTTTATACGTCCTCAATAAGGCTTCTTTGAAATACAGCCATGTCTCCTGGAGTCTGGCCTGCATATTACCTTCCTTGGATCCTGCTCATCAGTTCCCTGTGGGAGTCAGTTTGATTTTCTGAATTCCAGGGTCCATATTCTGTTGCTCTCCTTTTTTACTTTGGCCAGCATCCTGAACGTGACCATCTCATGGGCACTGCTTCTGTGCCCTGAAGGAAAAACCTTTGTCCCATAGCTTGATTGGTCAAAAGTTCAAAGCCCATGGTGTGTAGTAATTTAAGCTGCCAGGCTGCTGCCTCCATCTACTTGAAAAAGTATGAAAAGACTCAGTAAAGGTATCCCAAATCTTTCTCTTCCCCCTTTGCGGCAAAGCTTTTTACCCCATCAAAGAAAGCCATCAGATCAGTTTGACATAGTTTGTTTCTGACAGACCCACACTGAGGGTCACTTATCACTTTCCTATCTTCCAGATGTTTGCAAACTGATTTCTTAATGATTTGCTCATTACCTTTCCAGGTACTGAAGCTAAACTGACTGGTTTGTAATTCCCCTGTTCAGCCTTATTTTTTGTAGATTGTCTTTATATTTGCCTCTTTCCAGTTCTCTGGAATTTCTTCTGTCTTTCATGACTTTTCAAAGATAATTGCTAATGGCTCAGATATTTCCCAGCCAGCTCCTTGAGTATTCTAGGATGCGTTTCATCAGGCTCTGGCAATTTGAAGACATTAACTTGTCTAAATGTTGAATTTTTATAAGCGCTCTGCATGCGCTGGCTGAAAATTGCAACTTTGGAACTGCAAACCATAAAAATACCACAGACAGGCTGATTATTGGGTACACAGACAAAATTCTTTCGGAGCAGCTCCAATTAAAAACAGACTTAACCTTATTTACAGCTATTCTTCAATAGTACAGCAGACTGAGCCGGTGAGACAACAAAACCGAGAGCAACTCGCCAAACATGGAAAATAAGACACCATCTTAGAAGCTGGTAATAGATGCAACCTGAGTGCTACGATCAGTAACACAAGATCCCCGAGAGAAAGGGGAAAGAGAACTTCCAGACAAAGAAGGACAAATCTGAGTGAATTCCAGCGAAGCCTTATGGCCTAAAGACAAAGAAATGGAAAAATTCACATCCCACATCCCACCAAAGGCACAAGAAGTAACACGTTGCTAAAAATGTGGGTATTTTGTAGTTGCCTGATGCATCTGTGATGGAGTGGGGGACACGTGTGTGTACATGTGTGTCCCACAGAGGGTGTGGGGATCCTGCTGAGGGTAATGTAGGTGACCAGGTGACACCTCTGGACTGTAAACAAAGGGGGAGGTGGAGCCTGAGGGGTTTGAATGGGAACTGGGAGTTGGAAAGCAGTGAGTCTGGGCTGGGAGAGAGAGAGAGAGACAAAGAAGGGGGCAAGGCCCCAGCTCTGGGGGCCCCTCGGGGCCTCCTCTCCCCAGCGTGAATTGGACTGGCTGTCTCTTCCTGCTGCACTGACTCCTCTGTACAATGCTGTGTCCTGTTGGCTAATAAACCTGCTGTTCTCCTGCTGAGTCGGAGTCACTCCTGCCTGCGGACAGGGTGCAGAGCTTGGGGGACCCCTGAACCCCATCACAGCATCAAAGCAGTCAGGGAGTTGACTTCTCGTAAAGACAACCAGGAGTCATTGTTACTGGGATCCGTCATGGTTGATGACACAGCCTGCTGGAGAGTGAAACTGAACAGAGGGGTGGCCATGTCAGTCTGTATCTGCAAAAACAACGAGCAGACCTGTGGCATCTTATAACTAACGGATTCATTGGAGCAGAAGCTTTTGTGGGCAAAGGGAGCATCTGACGAAGTGGGTCTTTGCCCTCGAACGCCTATGCTCCAATGTATCTGAATATCCACAGGAAGAGTTTAAAGAGGATTGAGGGGCAGAGCCCTGGTCAGCTCAGAAGGGACTTACACTCCGAGTGCGCAGCTTTTCGGTTGGTTTTGCGGTAAACTGGCCCAGCCAGAGCCTGTGAGGGGGTGCTGGGTGGCTTCAGCTCTGGGAGGGTGTGCTGGGGTCTCCTGCCCTGCCTTGCTCCCGAGGGCTCCTGCTTTGCCCTCGAGGCTCCACAGCCCAGTCAGCCCTAGTCCCAATACACGGGCCTTGCAGCCCAGTCAGGTCTCAGTGACCTAGTCCCAGTTCACAGGGAGTCCCATTCCAGTCAGGCCACAGCAGCCTCGGTCCTCCCTGCCTCAGGCTCACAGGGAGGTGGGGGTAGGGGAGCTTGGGCCCTCCTGCTCCACCAAGCTCCAGCCCAGAGCCCTGTTGGTGGTGGGCATGGGACCCCAGCCACCCGCTCAGCAGGGATCCCACCGCAGCATGCTGAGCTCCCTGGGAACGTTCCTGGTTCCCCCACCCTGGCTACTTCCTACCTGCTCCTGATGCAGTCCGCCGTGCGCCGTCCGCTCTGGCCGGGCTTCCTCCCGCCGCTTCTCCTGCGGGTGGCTCCTCCGGCGGCAGCGGCAGTTGCTGCTCCCAGGCTCCAGCGGGAGTTCCTTCCCCCCTGCTGGCCAGCCCCACTGCCAGGCTTCCCCAGCCTTTATACCTGGTCCACTGCCGGATCATGGCCAGCAGGGCCTTGCGGGGGGGGGCCTTTTCTAGCCAATAGGCCTGGCCCTCACCTCCCTGCTCAGTGCGGGATTGGTACACCCTGTCACACACCCTCCCCCTTAAGAGAGGTTCCACGTGTTGCTCCTCCCCCTCTTGTCAGGGTCGAGGCAGGAAAAGAAGTCCACATTCGCGTGGGCCTTCCCCGTCGGTGCGCCACTGGGAACGAATAGGGCCGCCGGGACAAATCCCAGCACATAATCCGCGTGTTTGAGTCTTTCATTGTCTGTAGCCATCTAAGTGGTGTGTGGTCCATCACTAAAATAAAGGAATTGCCCAGTAGGTAATATCGAAGGGCTTCGATGGCCCATTTACTGCCAATGCCTCCCCTTCAATCCTGGGGAAACAGCTTGTGTCTTAAGTAGAGGATCGGGTGTTCCACTCTGCCCACCTCCCGCGACAGTACCACTCCCAGGCCCACCTCGGAGGCATCCACGTGCAGGAAGAACAGCCTGTCGGTCTGGCTGGGCAAGGACGGGCTCCCGGGTTAGGTGGTCTCGTAGGGTTCTAAATGCTTTCTCATATTCCTCTGACCGCTCCACTCTCCGGGGTTGTTGATTCTTAGTCAAGTCCGCTAGTGGGAGAGCTATGGTGGAAAAGTTAGGAATAAACCAGCAATAATACCCCACTAATCCCAGGAATTGGAGTACCTGGTGCTTTGTGGTGGGGGGGGAGTGGTCCCGAGGGCCTGCACTTTGTCAATTAGCGGCTGCACCTTCCCCTTTCCCACTGTATAGCCTAGGTACATCACCTCATGGTGGCTCAGGTGGCACTTGATGGGGTTTGCTGTCAATCCTGCCTCCTCTAGCTCCTGTAGCACCTTCTCCAGATGTTGTAAATGTTCCTCCCAGGGCTGGCTGGGAATGATGATGTTGATATAGGCAGCTGCATACCCTTCATGCGGGCCCAGCACCTGGTTCATAAGGCTCTGAAATGTAGCCGCCGCCCCATGAAGCCCAAATGGCATCACTGTAAATTAGTACAGCCCAAATTGAGTCGGGAATGCCGTCTTTCCCTTTGCCACGGGGGTCAAGGGGATCTGCCAGTGCCCCTTCATGAGATCTAGTGTTGAGATGAACTCAGCGCGCCCTACTCGCTCCAGCAGTTCATCCACCTGGGGCGTGGGGTACATGTCAAACCCTGAGATGGTGTTCACTTTGCGAAAGTCGATGCAGCATCTCACCGTTCCATCAGCTTGGAGACTAACACGATAGGGCTGAGCCACTTGCTTTGTGACTCCTCAACCCCCACCCCGCCCAGTGCCAACATCTTGCCCAGTTCCTCCCAGACAGTGTCCCACATCTTCCTGGGTAGGGACCGATGGTGGTCTCTCACCTTCTGACCTGGGGTGGTCGCGATGTGGTGGTTGGTTAAGTTGGTCCTCCCCAGCTTGTCTCATAGGACTTGTGGGAACCAGGCAATCACTTCTTGCGGCTGTTCCTGCTGTTCCACCTTCAGCTCAGGTCCAAGGTCTACTGACTGGGGTTCCTGGGTCTCCCCAGCCTGCCGCTGGAGCTCTGCCTGCAGGGGTGAAGGGGCGCTCAGCATGGCTTCACATTCCTTCCACACCTTTAGGAGGTTCACATGCTAGATGCAGGTCTCTTTATGGTGCCCAAGCAGCTGTACTTCATAATCCACGGGTCCTGCCCTGTGGGTCACTTCGAAAGGACCTTGCCATTTGGCTAGCAGGTTGGAATCAGCCAAAGGTAGTTAGAGTAATACCTGATCTCCAGGTTGAAAGGTCCTCATCTTCACCCCCCGGTTATAGTTTCGTGCTTGGTCCTCCTGGGCATTCCTCAGGTTGTCACAGGCCAGATGTCCCAGCTCCTCCAGCCATTCCCAAAGCTGCAGCATGGAGCAGACCGGCCCCTATGTGCGGGTTTCCTGCTGTTCCCACGCCTCCCTCACTAAGTCCAGGATTCCCCGGGGGCGGCGCCTGTACAGTAGTTTGACTGGAGAGAACCTGGTGGAGGCCTGAGGCACCTCTCTCACAGCAAAAAGGAGTGGTGGTTTCCACTTGTCCCACAGCTGCAGGTCCTCTTCCGTGAATTTATGGAGCATGGCTTTGAGAGTCCTATTAAAACACTTGACAAACCTGTATGTGTGTGGGCGGTGAACGGATGCTGCTCGTGGGCCTCCACTGTCAGCAACACCATGGTTGTGGGATATGCCCTCACATCACTGTGTATACATTGCAATTGCACCGTGGTGTTCCCCTGGGTGAGCCAGCTCCTTGCAGATTAGGGTTTGACTACACCCTCAGTCTACCAAGGCCAGGGTCTCCCTCCCCTCTACTTTCACCAAAACCGCTATCCGCGAGTGGTCCCTGCTCCGAGCCTGGGACCCAGCCACCAACACCTGCTCGAAACTGCAGTCCATGAACAGGCAATCCCACTTGAAGTGGCCCTCCTGGCCACACTCATAACAGCAGCCTCTGCTTGGGCCGGCCAGTGAAGGCTCCTGGAGAGGGTACATCGCTCTTGGGGTGGGTCCATCTCCCCTCGACCTGGGGATTCTCGGCAGGTTCCTTGCGCCGGGCTGCTTTTACGAGGTCGTACGGCTACAGGGCGTGATGTGGACCCTCCCTCGCGGTCCTATCCAGCCCCCCACTCAGCCCCTTACCCAGCAGTCCCAGACCATGGGGTGGTTGTTGCTCATCCTTCAGAAGCTCTTCTGCTGCCATGTAATCCTCCTTCAGGGTGACGGCCCAGGCCAGAGTCTCAGGTTGGTGCTGCTGCACCCCCTCTATTCCCCCTCGTGGTAGGATTTCACGAACTGCTCCAGGGCTACTAGTTCTACCACCTGGGTCGCTATTCTCTGGTCTGGCTCCAGCCATCACCAGCACTGGTGCTGGATCTTCTGGGCCACCCCCAGGGGCAAGGCCCCAGGCAGTACTTTCCTGCCACAGCCACTGGCGATATGTCTCTGCACTTATCCCCACCTGGGCTAATATGGCCGCCTTCACCCACGGATATGCCCGCACCTCCTGAAGGTCCATACTGTGGTATGCCAGATGCACCAGCCCCATCAGGTAGGGGACCAATAAGGTGGCCCAATGCTCGGGGGGCCATTCCGCCACTGCCACCAGGTAGGCCTCAGGTTCACCAGGTCACCAGGTAGGCCTCAGGCTCATCGTGAGAGCCCATCTGGGTGCGCTTTAATGGTAGCCCAGCCAGTCCCCCACTGGCTCCCCTTCATCGGTATCTGGGTGTGCTGGGGGCATCACCTTCCACAAGGAGGTCGTGTGCTGCACCAGGCGCTCCTGCTGTGCGAGTCGCTGGTCAGCGAGTGTTCAATGGCTGTTGCTGCTGCTCCTGTTGCTGAGTAGCCTGCACCTGTTGCTGGTTAGCCAGGGCTTGCAGTAGTTGGCTCTGCAGTTGCTGTTTCTGGGCTGCCTGTTTCTGTTGGTGGCCCATCAGCCACTCGAACAATTCAGTGGGGTCCTTCCTCAGGGCGTCCTAGTCTGCCTGCCTTAGTGTGTCTGTGGGGAATACTCAGAAGAAAAGGGTTTTCTCTCTCTCTCTTTTTTTTCTTTGGGACTTCCTTCCCTGGTCCCTCACATTCCCCCAATACCAGGGGTGGGGATCAGTTCATCCCACATTCTCCACCAGGTGTGGCAGGGTCTCCTGCCCCACCTTGCTCCCAAGGACTGCTGCATTGCCCTCAAGGGTCCACAGCCCAGTCTGGACTCGCAGCCCACTCAGGCCTCAGCAGCCTCGGTCCTCCCTGCCTCAGGCTCACAGGGAGGTGGGGGTAGGGGAGCTTGGGCCCACCCACTCCACCAAGCTCCAGCCCAAGGCCCTGTTGGTGGTGAGTATGTTCCCCCAACCCCGAGCTCAGCAGGGATCCCACCACAACATGCTGAGTGCCCTGGAAACCTTCCGGATTCCCCCACCCTGGGCTACTTCCTACCCCGTTCCTGCTGCAATCCGCCATCTCTGCTCTGGCCGGGCTTCCTCCAGCTGCTCTTGCTCTGGACGGCTCCTCCGCCGGTGGCGGCTGCTGCTGCTGAGTGGATTGCTGCTCCCAGGCTCCAGCGGGAGTTCCTTCCGCCCTGCTGGCCAGCCCCACTGCCAGGCTTCCCCAGCCTTTATACCTGGGCTACTGCCGGAGCAAGCCCAGCAGGGCCTCGGGGGGGGCGGTCTTTTCTAGCCAATAGGCCTGGCCTCCACCTCCCTGCTCGGTGCAGGGTTGGTACACCCCATCACAGAGGTGTTGATGGTGATTGCATGTGATCAAAGAGCAAGAACTTTCTCAGCCATGGAATGGCAGCTGTGCCCAGGGCCAGGCCTAGCCACTGGGCAGCCACGGGCAAATTTCAGCAGCCCCTTGAAAATCGCAGCCCCCACAATAACCCCGAGCCCAGCGCTCTGCCCCAGCTCTGCACCCAGTCGCCGGCCCAATCCTGGAGTGTGCGGCGTGGCAGGGGCCACCCAGGAGCAGAGCGCCCGCCCGGCAGGACGTGCAGGCAGCGTGGTGGGAGCTGGCCCGGGAGCACGGGGAGCATGGTGGAGTCCAGCCTGTACTGCCCGCCCGGGAGTATGGGCAGAACAAGGGGGCTGGCCCAGATTGGAGCACTGGCCTTGGAGTGTGGGCAGCGTGGCAGGGGCCAGGCAGGAGCTCAGGCAGCGTGGCAGGGGCCATTCCAGGAGTGGAGTGCCTGTCTGGGAACGTACAGCACAGGGGAAAGTTGGCTGCTGAGACAGCAGCCGAACCCAACACACTAGACTGGCTTTTTGGTGGCCTCTTGAAAGTGGCGGCCCCAGGTGACTGTCCAGCTCACTGGCCCCTAAGACCGGCTCTGGCCATGCCAGGCTTTGTGGGAAAGGTGGAAGAGCTGGACTGAGAATTTGATGGTATTGAACTTCTGAAAAGAGACCCAGGACAAAGGCACCCAAAAGACAATGGGCAGTGTTCAGCCCACCCACTGGAGAGACCATGGGTAAGAGGAAGTGGAGATTTATGCAAATAATCCCCTGTGACCAAGCGTCTTTACCTGGGCTCTGGGGATTATTTTTCCAGGGATCTAGATATTCGGTACTGGAAAGACACCACGTGCTGCAGAGTTAGAGACTGAGGTGCATGTTTGCTCATTTTGGTATTCCAGACTAACTAGTGATGGACAGTCGAATGGACCACAATTCACTATAGTAGAAGTTAAATGATTCCTAATGAAATATAACTCAGATCATGTTACTAGCAGCCCACACTACAGACACATGAATGGAAAGGCCAAGAGAACTCTTCAGACAGCCAAGAAAATCCAACAGCAGGAAAAGCCATTCCTTGCTCCTCCGAGTTACAGATCCACCCCAGTCGTGGCTCTTGCACAGAGTCCTGTCCAGCGCAGAACTACCGTTCTAAGTTTGGAAAAGTATTTGTATGCTGACTGTCCAGACATACAGGGAGCAGCCAAATCAGATAAAGCAAAAAGAGCTTGTGAACATTTTTATAATAGATGACACTCAGAGAACAGCCAAGTTGAGAACCTGGTGATCGTGTTTATGGCAAATCTGTTGGGGAAGAGTCAACATGGTTTTCGTAAAGGGAAATCCTGCCTCACCAATCTGCTAACGTTCTTTCCAAGGCCGGCAAAAAGTGGACAAGAGCGACGCAGTGGATAGAAAGTACTTTTTACAAGCTTTTGTCAAAGTCCTCACCAAAGCCCTTAAGCAAAGGAAGCCGTCACAGAATAAGAGGGACGTTCTTGTCATGGATCAGTAACCGGTTAACTAATAGGAAACAGGGTAGGAATCAATGGGCAGTTTCAGAGTGGAGTGAGGCAACTGGGCATGTCCCACAGGGACCTGTATTGCCGCCGGTACTGTTCAATCCAATTTATTCACCAATGAGTTGACAAAAGGGTTACACAGCGAGGTGGCAAAATCTGCAGATGATACACAACCGCTCAAGATAGTTAAGTCCAAGGCAGATTTCAAAAAGCTACGAAAGAATCTCACAAAACTGGGTGAATGGGCAACAAAATGGCAGATGAAATTCAATGGTGTTAAAAGCAAAGTAATCGACGCTGGCAAACACAAAACCATAATAAGACAAAAGATATCATACTTCCCCTATATAAAACTATGGTACGCCCACGTCTTGAGTACTGCGTGCAGATGTGGTCTCCTCACCTCAAAAAAGATATATTGGCATTAGAAAAGGTTCAGAAAAGGGCGACTAAGATGATTAGGGGCTTGGAACGGGTCCCATATGGGGAGAGGCTAGAGAGACTGGGACTTTTCAGTTTGGAAAAGAGGCGATTGAGGGGCGATATGATAGAGGTATATAAAATCATGAATGGTGTGGAGAAAGTGAATATAGAAAAATTATTTACCTTTTCCCATAATACAAGAACTAGGGGACACCAAATGAAATTGATGGGTAGTAGGTTCAAAACTAATAAAAGGAAATTTTTCTTCACACAGCGCACAGTCAACCTGTGGAACTCCTTGCCCGAGGAGGCTGTGAAGGCCAGGACTCTATTAGGGTTTAAAAAAGAGCTTGATAAATTTTTGCAGGTTAGGTCCATAAATGGCTATTAGCCAGGGATAAAGTATGGTGCCCTAGCCTTCAGAACAAGGGCAGGAGATGGATGGCAGGAGATAAATCACTTGATCATTGTCTTCTGCTCTCCTTCTCTGGGGCACCTGGCATTGGCCACCGTCGGCAGATGGGATGCTGGGCTGGATGGACCTTTGGTCTGACCCAGTATGGCCATTCTTATGTTCTTATGTTCAACTTGCACATAAAATTATGGGTCCAAATTAGCTGTTACCACTCAAGAAAACTCTTGAAGTTACCATGAATAGTTCTCCGGAACACCTACTCAATGGGCTGCAGCAGTCAAAAAAGCCAACAGGATCCTGCAAATCATTAGCAAAGAGATAAATAATAAAACAGAAAATAGCATGTGGCCTCTGTATAAATCCACCATGCACCCCGGAATACTGCACGGAGATGTGGTCACCCATCTCACACCAAGCTGGGAAAGATGGCAAGTGCTTTGGAGGGTAGGGATATAATTGAAAATGACCTGGACAAACTGGAGAAAAGGTCTGAGGTAAATAGGATGAAATTCAATATAGACAAATGCAAAGTGCTCCACTTAGGAAGGACCAGTCAGCTGCATGCGTAGAGAATGGGAAGTGGCAGCCTAGAAGGAGTCCTGTGGGAAGGGACGTAGGGTTAATGTTGGACCGCAAACTAAATATGAGTCAACAGCATGACGCTGCAAAGAAAACCAAGATCATTCTGGGATGCATTAACTGGAGTGTTTTAAGCAAGGCGTGAGAAGTAATGTAGGGTGAGGCCTCTTTCTGTAACCCTATTGGCCTTCATCTGCAGCTAGATTGAAAGGATGTGGCCATTAGCTGAAAACCAGGAAGTCACATACTCACATCCCATCTACCGTCCGAAAGGGTTGCTGGGGGGAGAAGAGGAAAAATCATTCTCCTTAGCCATGGATGAAAGGACAAGGAGAAATGGGATTAAATTGCAACAAGGGAGGCCTAGGGTGTGCATTAGGAAAATATTCCTGTCAGTGTGGCTAAGCACTGGAATCTATTGCTTGGGGAGGTTGTGGAATCTCCATCACTGGAGATATTTAAGAGCAGGTTACCACATACCAGTCCGGGATGGTCTAGACGGTGCTTGGTCCTGCCTTGAGCACAGGGTCTGGACTAGATGACCCTCTCAAGGTCTTGTCTGGTCCTATGATTCTACAGTTATTTAATAGCAGCTTCACTGACCTTGGCCTGTGGAAGACGGTGGCAGAATTTACAATATTGTTCCTAGTGGCCTGCAGCGATCACCTGAAAAGACACCTAGAGCCATCTGGGGCAACACCCATCTTGGCCAACACCCACTGTATGTGGGGCGTTTGCTAAGCCATGTGCTTGCCAAAGGATGCAGTGCTGGGGTGACCTCACAACCTGCTTTTCGTTGTTGTTTTGTGTGCTTCTGCAGATGCAGCCATCCAAGGACTTCCACTGTCCCCAGTAGCCTGTGGTTAGATGTTGGCAGATGTACATGTGGGTGGCTCTGTGGGCCACCTCAGCTCTGTGCTGGCAGCTGGCGCAGCAGCCATTGAGCAAGCTGCTCACAGCTGCAAAAACCTTTAAAGCAGGGAGGTTTATTGGCACCGAAGAGCAGTACCCAGTGTCCCACAGACTCTGCCAGGCCACTGATACCCAAGCGCTCTAACAACGCAGCAGGTAAGTGAATTGTGGGAGGTTCCATTTCTTCCTAGACCAGACAAAGCCAGTCCTTCTGAGGTGCAGCTCTATACCCTGATACAAACACCTTAGTACTGCCCCTCTGATAGAGCCTCTGACCTGGGTCATTATCACCAGGGCTTTTCTTGTGCTGGTTCTTGCTGGTACTGAGTACCAGTGCCTTGGCACGGGATTGGCAGGAGGCTGGGGGTGGGGAGCTCCTCTTTTTTCACACAAAAGGCACTGGTGCAGGTTGATTCAAACATCTCTGTTCCCCACTGGCACCCTGACCTCATCTGTAGGGGCTCAGAGTGTTCCTGTTATCCTCGGGGAAAGGCTCTGTGCCATCTTGAAGAGTGGGAAGGGTTTGCCTGAGTGCTCAGTGCCTAGACTGTGGCCCTCATCTGGCTCTTGCCAGGTCTTAGACTCAGGCTGTCTTCATACGGCATAACCCAGTGGTCAGGGCAGGTGGTCCCCTGGCAAGAGGGAGACGCAGGGTTGCGTCACTGCTCTGCCTTGGAACAGGAATTCGAACCAGCCAATCTGTAAAGGACTTAGAGCTTGTCTACTCTACCAGGGCTCCTTCCATTTACACGCCTCATGGGGAAGCGCGAAATCAGCCTAGGTACTCCTCGAGATCATGAGGCGTAATGGAGGCCAACTGGAAAGTCTTCCATCGACCTTCCTCTATGTGGCCAGCCATGTAAGTCGATTCTAGCTATGCAATTGCTGTAGCTAGAATTACGTACGTAAGTATCTCATAGAGCTGGACGGGACCTCGACAGGTCATTGAGTCCAGTCTCCCGCACTCAGAGTGTTGAACTGAAAAGTACTGCATGGGATCTTTTCAGGGGAAAAGGCAAAATGCTGCATTTATTGGTAATACCCATATAGCAATCAACACTTATCATATGCATATGCTATATCCCATTCCCATTCACACACACACACACACACACACACAAGCACACTCCTGTCTTGTTGCTGTTACCAATAGTTGCTCCCCCTAACTGCCCTGGCCCTGTGAGTTAGATGGGGGAAGGGTGGAGCCAGGCTTCTGCTGATCCGGGTGGGTGCTCCAGTGATGATAAAACAAAACCCAGGTCTCCATGCGAGATGTCTTCATTTATACAGGCCTCTCTCTCAGGCAGGTTGCCACAAGTTAGCCATCTCATGCAGATGCATCATCTGGGAGTGCAGTCTTAAGAATATGCATTTAGCACCTTCTTCTGGTGGTGCTTCCAAAGTCAGGCACTTGCTGGTGACTCCCAAGGCATCCACGTGTCCAGTCTTCTTTCAATGGGCCCACTTCACAGGCTCCATTGTTCTTCTCACTGGTCTTGGATCTACCTTCTCCATACCTGGAGGTGCCTGTCTCCCACCTTTCCATTCACACCTCATTCACTCAAGAGGACAATCTATGAAGCAATCCCAAAGTAAAGGGCACAGAGAGTTTTTTCTTGACCTTCCCTACTTCTAGGAACTGTTCTACAAAATAGAACTACATTTCTATAGAACAGGGCTTAATACAATGATACATAAAATGACTTGACAATATTTAAAAATTCCAATGGGAAGATAGTTAAAACAGAGATGTATCTACAAGAGCAGGAGCCATCCCCATCCCTGACAGATTCTTTTAAATCTAACCTGCCTCAGATCTGAGAAAGGCCCCCTCAGCGACTGAGCTCACAAACCTGGGTTTACAAGGCCAGCATTCTAACCACTGAGCTCTCCCTCCCCTCATAGCACACCTGCAATCAACTTAACTCCCTTGTGCAGACCAAGCCTCAGCGATGATGTGGAAGTCAGTTCTGTATGAGCTCCCAGTGCGCTGCTGTGACTCAGACAGCAAGTGTGTGTCTTGAGTGCATAAGAGGGGAATATTGACAAGGAGCAGGATTGCTATGTTTTCCCTGAATACAGCATAGATGAGACCATCCTAGCTATAATGACCATTACTTGATCGCATTTATTATGTGCACATGGAATCAAATCCAAACCAGTCATCTGGGCAGTTGGTGCTTCCAGAGGCCCATTTCACAAAGCTGAAATCAACAATGAGACAAATCATAGAATCATAGAATCCCAGGGCTGGAAGGGACCTCAGGAGGTCATTGAGTCCAGCCCCCTGCTTCAAGCAGGATCAACCCCAACTAAGTCGCCCCAGCCAGGACTTTGTCAAGCCGGGACTTAAAAACCTCAAGGGATGGAAGAAAGTGGTTACATAAGAGCACAAGAACGGCCATACAGGGTTAGGCCAATGGTTCATCCTGACTTCTGGCAGTGGCCAGTGCCAGGTGTCCCAGACGGAATGAATAGAACAAGAACAATCATCAAATGATCCATCCCCTGGTGGACAGAGGCCAGGGACAGTCAGAGCATTGTGCACCATCCCTGCCCACCTGGCTAAGAGCCATTGATGTACTTGTCCTCTAGGAACTTATCTAGCTCCTTTTTTAAGCCATTTTTGAGAGACAGAATGCAAACAGGAAAAATGAGAATAAGTGGGAATTATTGAAGAACACTTTGGTAGATCAGCAGTTCCCAAACTTTTCAGCATCACGCCCCCCGTTTGATTTTTGAGACACCCTCATGCCCCCCCCCAGGCCAGCCACCCCAGCCGCCTGTAAGCCGCCTGCCAGAGCCCCTCTACCTCCCAAAGCCAGGCACTCCCGGCCCCCATCTAACCCCTTACTCCTCCTCCCCGCAACCCACACTCACTCACCTTTGCAGGAGGCAGCTAGCTCCACCTGGGCCTTTGCCACCTCCCTGCTTTTTATAGCGGCTGTGCTGGGTCACCCTCATGAAATGGCAGGGGCTGAGAGCCGGAAGCAAGGGCTGGCACTTTCTTGGGGTGGGAGGAATGACTGCAGGGGAGCTGGGTTGCCTTGCGCTCCCCCTGGAATTTCTTCATGCCCCCCAGTTTGGGAAGCCATGTGTGATGGAGTGGGGGGAGTGCATGTGTGAGACTCACGCTGGATGTGGGAGACAAGGGCTACGTCTACACGTGCCCCAAACTTCAAAACGGCCACACAAATGGCCATTTCGAAGTTTACTAATGAAGCGCTGAAATGCATATTCAGCGCTTCATTAGCATGCGGACGGCTGCGGCACTTCGAAATTGACGCGCCTCGCCGCTGCGCGTCTCATCCAGACGGGGCTCCTTTTCAAAAGGACCCCGCCTACTTCGAAGTCCCCTTATTCCCATGAGCTGATGAAAACTCATAAGAGGGACACTAAGTTCCCATTAAAATACATGCAAAAGTCTCTGATTCATTCCAAGTGCTGTAATTCGGTGAAGGAGTGGCATCGTGTGGTGCTCATATTAGCCAGGGAGGAAGTTCACTTGTCTAGTGAACAATGGTAGGTGTGCATGTCCCTTGTTTTAGTGAGTACTCATAAGTAAAGTTCTCATTTAACGAGGGATGAGTGTAAACACACATCAAAAGGAAGAAATGGGAAGCTGACAATGATATCAATCAGGACCGAGGAATTGTAGAAAGTGGATAATGGAAGCAAAAGGACATCACTTGAAATTTATGTCTGGCAGAATTAAGGACAAGAACAAGGGTGGAAATTTCAGAAATCAAATGGAGAGAGAAATCTCTGAGCTGCAATTTATTTACAAATTTAACTCCATTAACCAAGGATTAAACAGAGACTGGGAGTGGCTCGCACCTTACAAAAGGAGCTTCTCTGCCCTAGGTGTTAACATCTCCCCATTGGACTGACAATGGGCGATATCCCCCCATCTTATCTGAACTGTTTGTTCCTCTCTTCATACATACTGCTGATAAAGGGCCTTTTCCATCCTGACTGAATAGACTTGTCAGCTCTGGCTCTCCCCTTTTACTGGGACCTCACACTTTAAGCACCCCTCTGACATCACTCTCCCATTCATGCATCTGACGAAGTGGGTCTCTGCCCACGAAAGCTTACGCTCCAAAATATCTGTTAGTGTATAAGATGCCACAGGATTTCTTGTTGTTCTCGAAGATACAGAGTAACAGGGCTACCTCTCTGATAAGGAACAGAGAGAAAGACGTGCTAATCTATATACCATCAAAACAAAAAAGCAGTCAAGTAGCACTTTAAAGACGAACAAAATAATTTATTAGGTGATGAGCTTTCGCGGGACAGACCTAGTTCTTCAGACCATAGCCATACCAGAACAGACTCAATATTTAAGGCACAGAGAACCAAAAATAGCAATCAAGGTGGACAAATCAGGAAAAAAATTATCAAGGTGAGCAAATCAGAGAGCAGAGGGGCAGAAGGGGGAGGGGCATCAAGAATTAGATTAAGCCAAGTATGCAAATGAGCCCCTATAATGACCCAGAAAATTCCCACCCAGTTCAAACCACGTGTTAATATGTCAAATTTGAATATAAAAGAGCGTTCAGCAGCCTCTCTTTCAGGAGCGTTGTGAAAATTCCCCTTCAGTAAGACGCAGTTTGTGGCTTTTAAAAACGTGCGTTTGAGAAAAGAATTCTGCGAATGGCATTGGTCCATGTGCAATTATTATTTGTGTTCTGTACCTGAGAGAAAGCTAATGATGTATTCATGCAACATGCAGCCAGTAACTCATGATGATATTAAACTGCAGCCCCCTGGCTGCCGCCAGTCCAGACTTTGGCAGGGTACGTGGGCTGTGGGCTGGTGCATTCACCCCACGCTTAGGAGCCAGTGCAAGCCGACGAAGGCTTTCATTGCTTTCTTAAGTAAAAACCTGGCGGGGGGACTGCATGTCCAGGGCGTAGGGAGAGCTCGTTCTGTAAAGTGGGGGGATCAAGAATTCACCCCACAGCCCCCTGTCCATTGTTACGACTCAACAGAACGCTGGCATTAGTGCTGGAGGGCTATGACGTGGCGCTGGTCCATATTACCGGCAAGGAAAACATCAGCCTAGGGTTCTGAACCTGTGGCTACGGCTGGCTACCTCTCCTGCTGCAGTGCAAGGGGTGATTGACGGACTCTGCAAGGCAACCACCACGGGTCGGGGGCCTGGGGCGTGATAGGAATCCTGGGGACATGCTCAGTAATTCACAAGTAGGCCCCATCACCCTGGTCGATGTAACTGCTGCTGTGCCAGAGATTGTGCCCCGAAAGCCGGGAAGGTCAAGGCCAGTTGCCAGGAGGTGCCACATCTGGGAGCTGCTCAGGCAGGGCAGGGAGCAACAGCGCTGATCTCCGCGTGGGGTTGTTGCGTGGCGTGTGTCTCACAGCGTGCCTGCTTGCACAGGGAGCTCGGCTAATCCCACCTGCCAAAGCAGCCAGAGATGGTCACATGGAGAGGAGGGAACACAGCCAGAGGGCGGCCTGCTTGCCACGGAGCTCCCAGGGTTCGGCTGGTACTCCAGGGGGGTGCAAGGAGGCCCCAGGAGCCTGTGCTGGAGTGGGGCGTGTTTCAGGGAAAGGGGCCCATGGCCTGCCTGCAAGCGCCGGAAGTCTCGCCCGTAGGACGTGGGGCTGAGGTTATTTTGTACCGAACAGACGCGGCTCCTGACGATAGTTCTACAGGCTGTCAGCGATATAACCCGACCTGGATTTTCACCAGTGACACTGCCGGCCTCCGGCGGCTGGACTCCCCGGGGGATGCGCAGTGCTCGGGCCTTGGCGGGTGCCCGTGGCTGACCTGCAGGGGGAAGCAGAGCCCGCGTGGGCTGGCCGCAGGGAGCTGGTGCCTGGCAGTCAAAGCCCAGGCTCAAACTAGGGCTCAACGGGCTGGTCAGACTCTGCCCTCCCAGCTGTCCCTGAACACCAAAGGCCCCGTCTAGAACATGCTGCCACACAGCCCGTGCCCTGCCACAGCACTGCCCGGCCATTGTTCAACACAGGCTTTTGGGTAAGCAGGGACCAAGTGTGATGGAGTGGGGGGAGTGCATGTGTGAGACTCAGGCTGGATGTGTGTGAGACAAGCAGAGCAGCTCCCAGCGGCTAAGGATGACCCTGGGGCTACAACCTAGGCTGGCAGGTAACACCTCTGCCCTGAACAACAAGGAGGGAGGAGCTGAGCTGGGTTTGAATTGGAGGCGGCAGTTAGAAGCTGGAGGGAAGAGGAAGCTGGAAGGCAGCCAGCCAGGCAAGGGGGAAGCTACAACCCAGAGGGGCACCCCTCGGGCTCCTCTCCCCAGGACGGGCTGGAATGACTGTCTCTGACTGCTGCAGTGACTCTTTGGTGAGAAACTGGGCCTCTGTTGCCTAATAAACTTCCAATTCTACCTGCTGAGTGAGAGTCACTCCTGCCAGCGGACGGGGTGCAGTGCATGGGGACCCCTGAACCCCATCACACTGGTGTCAGCAGTGGGATGCACTGCACCCACGGATGAGCTCCAGCGGTGGCTGGCTGAGCGCAGGAGAAGGAAGGAGCCTCACAAGAGCTGGAGGGGCTGGAGGAGGAACAGAGCGATTCCTGCAGCTGCTGCTGGTGAGTGGATACCCCGGGGAGACAGTGGGGAGACAGATATACCCAGCTCCTGAAGGCAGAGCTAGTGGGGCTGTGCAAGAGGGGCCTGACTGCGAGGAAGGCGACCAAGGCCCAGCTGATTGCCCAGCTGAAAGAGAATGACCGATCCGGGGGGCCAGAACCTGTCCCAGCAGGAAGTGGCCAGTCACCCCCGGAAGTGTTTCGGATTCTCAGACAGGAGTGGGGGCTCGACACCATCAGGCAGACGCGGTGCCCACCAGGTCGTGCTCAGCTAGTGGTGGTCCATCGCGGGCAGAGTCCCCCACTGCAGAGCTGCGACGGCTGGAGCTCGAGGTGAGATTAAAGGAACTGGAAGCCCAGGAACGGCAGAGGGAACATGAGCGCCAGCTACAAGAGAGACAGCGGGAGGAGAGAGAGCGAGAGCGGGAGGAGAGAGAGCGAGAGTGAGAGCATGAGCGGGCCATGGCAGAGGCGAGATGCCAAGAGGCCCCAGCTGCGGTAAGCGGGGAGAGGACCAGGTGGCTCGGGGTGGCCAGTCACTTGGAGATGCGCATGGTGGCCCAGTGTCAGGACCCAGGGGACATGGACGAGTTCCTTTCCGCCTTTGAGCGAGCCTGTGAGCTGCACGAGGTTCCCCCAGCCGAATGGCTCCGACACCTCACCCCCTTGCTGGGCCAGAAGGCCGCAGCGGTGCTCAGCCAGCTGGAGGGGCTGCAGCCTGGGGACTATGAACGGGTCAAACAGGCCCTGCTGCATAAGTTCGGGCAGACTCCGGAGAGGTACAAGAAGAAGTTCCAGGAGGCGCAGAAGAAGCCAGAGGAAACCTATTGTGATGGGGTTCAGGGGTCCCCCTGCACTGCACCCCGTCCGCTGGCAGGAGTGACTCTCACTCAGCAGGTACAACAGAAGGTTTATTAGGCAACAGATGTCCAGTTTCTCACAGAAGCGACAGCATAGCAGCCAGAGACAGTCCTTCCAACCTGTTGTGATGGAGTGGGGGATAACTGTGTGTGTGTGTGTGGCTCACAGAGGGTGTGGGGCTCCTGCTGAGGGTAACCCTGACGACCAGGTAACACCTTTGTACTGCAGACAAAGGAGGAGGTGGAGCCTGAGGGGTTTGAATTGGAACTGGGAGTTGGGAAGCAGTTAGTCTGGGCTGGGAAAGAGAGACAAAGGAGGGGGCCAGGCCCCAGCTCTGGGGGCCCCTCGGGGCCTCCTCTCCCCAACATGGATTGGACTGGCTGTCTCTGCCTGCTGCACTGACTCCTCTGTACGATGCTGTGTCCTGTCGGCTAATAAACCCGCTGTTCTCCTGCTAAGTGAGAGACTCTCCTGCCTGCGGACAGGGTGCAGAGCTTGGGGGACCCCAGAACCCCATCACACTGGTGTCAGAAGTGGGATGTTCTGCACCCCGAGGATGGAGCATCCAGCAGTAAGTGACCGGGGCCCTGGAAGAAGTGGGGCCTGCGAGACCCAGGTGTGCTGAAGGGCAGTGAGGTGCAGTTCCCCAAGGCGGAGGGGCCTGCGGCCAAACCCAGGCAACTGCGGTTGTGGTCCTCGAGAGGGGGTGTCACACCCGAGGAGGGGTTACTCCTGGGAATCTGTTGGAGTCGGTCCCAGAAGGTGGAGGGGCCGAGAGCCCAACCCCCAGGAACAAGTGACCCCTGAGGAGGCTAACGCTGAATGAGTCCTTCCCAAGACAGGGTGCTCATGGTCCCTGAGACCGGGTGTCACACTGAAGAAGGGGTTCCGCTGGGAGTCTGTTGGAGTTGGTCCCAGAGGGCAGAGGGGCCTACGGCCTAACCCCGGGCAGCTTGTGACCCGCAAGAAGCCTGGCTCACTGAAGGGATTCTTCCAGGAATCGTGGGGTGCAGAGAGCATCAGCCTGAGAGCCTGCAACCACGCTGAGCAACTCCACTGTGAAGTGGCAGCACCTGGAAACCGAATCGAGATTAAAGAAGCTGGACAAGGCAGCGTGGATGTGCAGTGGCAGAGCTGAGGGTTAAGGAGAATCCTGCAGAGGTGAGCCCGGATCGGGGCAGGGAACCCTGGACTGCCTGGAGCTCTGAACCGAGTGGCCTGCCACAGCTCAAGGAGGGAAGGAGCGATTCCAACCCATCATCTACTAGTGGCCAAGACAGACCTGCGAAGAGTTTTCCAGGCCTGGGCCAAGGAAGGTGCCTGTGTGTCTGTGCAGGAAAGCAGCTGATCCACTGGGAATGGCAAGTTGTCTGTGAGAGAAGCTGCTCCACCTTCTGTGTGTGTGTGGAGACCAGCCGGGGGGCTGGGACAAAGGAGAAAGTGTCTCCCATTGTCTGTCTGTGTTGAACAGCAGCAGCAGCCTGGGGAGAGAGCAGAGCCTGCGTTTGGAAAAGGTGCCAATGAAGAAACTAGCCCATTGTCTGAGGAAGACTTCCCCAGCCTAGGATGGCTGGAGAAGGAACCACCAGGAAAGAGCATTCCAGGTGTGCCTAAACCCAGCCATGGGGGCTGGAGCAGAGGGAATGGCTCTGGGATGGGCAGTGGTATCCCTGCTAAGGACACTGGTCCTTGGTGCAAGAAAAGTGCTTCTGCTTCTGGGGAAGTGAATCCTTTGCCTGAGCCTGTGGGGGCTCGAGATGGAGCCAAGATCCCAGAGCTGGATCTGAGGGCAGCTGAAGCCCAGATGGGAAGTGGGCCTACCTCTGTGTCTCTCAGGGGGGATGATGCTTTAACTCGGTCTGATCCAGTTAGTATCATCAGGGAATCCCAGAGACCAGACGATTCTGGTCCTTGTTCTTTGCCTGATGCTGAGGTGTTACTGGGAGGGGGTGAGAGGACTCTGTCCTACCAGAGTCATCCTCTCGCCAGGACACAAGAACAGACGGGCAATGGAGTTACGCTGACTGATGAAGATAAAGGAGCTGGTAGCAGAAGGGAGGAAAGGGACCCTAATCTTCTGTCCGGTGGTACTGGCTGTCTGCCTGGAGGGGGATTACGTGGGAATCTGCCTAATGGGCCAGAAGTGATCCTGGGCGTAGGTGAAACCCAGGAGCTGGTTGTGGCTCAAGGGAGCAGTGCCCCCGTGGAGGCAGACAGGGGTGAGTTATTGTTTGGGGGAGCTCTTGAGGAAGAGAATTTCCCTGAAACTTTTCCTGACCCCTCTGTGGGGACTGCAGAAAATGGGAGTGAGGTGAAGGAGAGTGAACAAAAAAGGTGCTTGTCTGTAAGAGCCAGAGCAGCCCTTTGCCTGGGGAGAAGTTTGTTTCAGCTCCTGATGGCCAGGACCTGCCTGTGTGTGAAACCACTGGCTGTGGTCTGGAAGGGTCCAAAGCAGGCAGTATAAAAGTTTCTCAGGAATTGGAAGCTGGTGCAAGTAAAGTAAAAACTATCAGGGAATGTGAGCAGCCCTGTGAGAACCAAGTAAAACAGCTGCACAGCCAATCTCTGTAGGATGCAGGAGAGTGCCAGCAATTCCCCATCTCCAGATGGTGGAAACACGTATATTCTTATACTGGACTCCACTTCTGATTCCATGGGGAGGCAGTAGTTGGAGGGGGAAGGACAAAGGAGCTGTGGTCCTGGTGGGCCAGTAAGGGATAAACAGGGATTCCTCCATGTGGATTCTGCGTCTGGGACTCACAAAACAACTCTCAGAAAGCAGTTTGGTTTGCAAATTTCCAGGCTGGCTGGGAGGGGGCCATCTCCCTGAGATCATCAATGGCCCAGCTCTTGTTAGAAGGGAGGGCACAGCCAGAGAGATCAAATTTCCACCCCGGGGGCAAGAGAGAAGATCAGAACTTGATGGTGCTAAGAAAGGCCTCAGCCATTTATCCCCAAAATACCAGATTCTCAAGGATGTTGCACAAAGGTTGTGGTCTACCAAAGAGCAACGTAAATGTACAGTTGCAATGGGTTTGTTCTGTTACTCACACTGACTGCTGTAACCAAGGGGTGCTGCTACCAAAAGCTGTAGAATTGTACCATGCACTGAATGTTTGAAAAGAGCCATGTGACATGATGACATTGGTGTAGAAGCATGAATTGTATGTTGAAGGAGTCTGTAACTCTGAAATGTCACCATTGTTCCCTGTAACTAGTCTTGCAACCTCTGACATGAGAAGGAACATTCCAAACCTATTGTGTGGCATGGAAGGGGAAACTGAGGCACACAGCCATTGTGGTGGTCTGGCTAAATGCCAAGGATGGAAGCATTTGTACCTTCCGTTACTGGACTGTAACTGAATTCCAGACATTGGCTGGAGCAGCTGTATGGACTGGTGGTCAGATGGGGCAGGACCCAGACCACAAAAGACCTGTTTGATCTGTTGGTGCTGCAGCATCTGTATGGGCTCTGCCCGCCCGACTTGAGAACGTGGCTGACGGACCGGGGCCGAAGCAGCGAGACCGACCAACCCAAGGGAACTAAAGGGACTTGACCGGCTGCATCACATGAAAAGGGCCAAGACCAAGCTCCTGACTTGGAGCCTCCCCCAGCAGGACTATGACGTGGAGGTGGTGCACATCAAGGGGAGAACAGAGGGTACAGCCAATGCCCTGTCACAAGGGGAGAGCCCCGAACTTCCCCAGGTCACCAGTTGAGTGACCCCACTCAGTTCGGTCTGGAAGGGGGGAGAGATGTGATGGAGTGGGGGATAACTGTGTGTGTGTGTGTGTGGCTCACAGAGGGTGTGGGGCTCCTGCTGAGGGTAACCCTGACGACCAGGTAACACCTTTGTACTGCAGACAAAGGAGGAGGTGGAGCCTGAGGGGTTTGAATTGGAACTGGGAGTTGGGAAGCAGTTAGTCTGGGCTGGGAAAGAGAGACAAAGGAGGGGGCCAGGCCCCAGCTCTGGGGGCCCCTCGGGGCCTCCTCTCCCCAACATGGATTGGACTGGCTGTCTCTGCCTGCTGCACTGACTCCTCTGTACGATGCTGTGTCCTGTCGGCTAATAAACCCGCTGTTCTCCTGCTAAGTGAGAGACTCTCCTGCCTGCGGACAGGGTGCAGAGCTTGGGGGACCCCAGAACCCCATCACACCTGTCCTGGGGAGAAGACCCGAGGGGTGCCCCTCTGGGGTGTAGCTTCCCCCTCCTCAGGCTGGCTGCCTTCCAGCTCTCCCTTTTCCTAGCCTCTAACTGCCACCCCCCGATTCAAAACCCCTCTCAGCTCCTCCCTGCTCTTTGTTCAGGCAGAGGTGTTACCTGCCAGTTGTAGCCCCAGGGTCATCCTTAGCCACTGGGAGCTGTTGCTTGCCTCAGACATCCAGCCTGACTCACACATGCACTCCCCCCACTCCATCACATCTCTCCCCCCTTCCAGACCGAACTGAGCGGGGTCACTTAGCCAGTGACCTGGGGAAGTTCGGGGCCCTCCCTGCGTGACAGGGCATCGGCTATGGTGTTGTTGTTCCCCTTGACGTGGACCACCTCCATGTCGTAGTCCTGCAGGAGCAGACTCCACCGCAGGAGCTTGGCGTTGGCCCCTTTCATGTGATGCAGCCAGGTCAGGGGTGAGTGATCGGTGTACACGGTGAAACGCCGTCCAAACAGGTACGGCTGCAGCTTCCCCAGCGCCCACACCATGGCCAGACATTCCTTCTCTATGGCTGCGTAGTTCTGCTCCCGGGGCAGCAGCTTTTTACTCAGGTACACGATGGGGTGTTTCTCCCCTTTGTCATTCACTTGCATTAGCACCGCCCCCAGCCCCATGTCTGAGGCATCGGTGAACACCAGGAAGGGCTTGTTGAAGTCTGGATTTGCCAGCACTGGGGCCCTGACCAGAGCCTCCTTCAGCGCACAGAGGGCCTCTTGGCACTGCTCGGTCCAGACCACCTTGTCAGACTTTCCCTTTTTACACAGCTCCGTGAGGGGGGCTGCGATGGAGCTAAAGTGGGGCACAAACCTCCGGTAGTACCCCGCCATCCCAATGAAGGCCTGGACCTGCTTCTTAGTCTGGGGTGTTGGCCAATCTCTGACAGCCTCCACTCTAGCTGGCTCTGGCTTTAAGCAGCCGCTGCCCACCTTGTGGCCCAGGTAGGTCACCTCAGCCATTCCCACCTTGCACTTCCCTGCCTTGATAGTCAGACCAGCCTTCTGGAGTCGGTGTAGCACCTGCTTGAGTTGGGACACATGGTCCTCCCACGTCTGGCTGAAGATGCAAACGTCGTCCATGTACGCCAGGGCAAAGCTCTCCCTCCCTTTCAGTAGCTGGTCCACCAGACGCTGGAAGGTAGCGGGTGCCCCCTTGAGGCCAAAGGGCAGGACCAGGAACTCGTAGAGCCCCACAGGAGTGATGAAAGCTGACTTCAGCCGGGCATCTTCGTCTAATGGCACTTGCCAGTACCCCTTGGTGAGGTCTATGGTGGTGAGGTAACGGGCTCCCCCCAGCTTGTCTAAAAGGTCATCAGGCCTGGGCATGGGGTAGGCGTCTGATACAGTGATGGCGTTAAGCTTGCGATAGTCCACACAAAACCGAACAGACCCATCTTTTTTAGGGACTAACACCACGGGAGAGGCCCAGGGGCTGGACGAGGGTTGGATCACCCCCAGAGCCAGCATGTCTTCAACCTCCCGCTCTATGTCCTGAGCCGTCCTCCCTGTGGCTCTGAATGGCACACACTTGATAGGGGCGTGGGTGCCTGTCTCTATTTGGTGGACAGCCAGGTCAGTGCGTCCAGGTCTGTCAGAGAACAGCTGTTGGTGCGAATGCAGCACCTCCTTGATCTCCGTCTGCTGGGCCGGGGTCAGCTGGTCTGAGAGGGGAATAGACTCCAGCAAGGAGCCGGCTCCAGTCCTTGTGAGTAAATCCACCAAGGGATCATCCCCCTGCCCCTCCCAGTGCCTGCACACGGCCAGCACCAAGTTCTGTCTGTCCCAGTAAGGTTTCATCATGTTCACATGATAGACCCGGTGGCTGTGGGCCCGGCTTGACAGTTCCACCACATAATTCACGTCATTTAGCTGTTTGACAACCTTGAAGGGCCCATCCCAGGCCACTTGCAGCTTGTTCCGCCGCACAGGTACAAGGAGCATCACTTGATCTCCGGTGGCACAGGCTCGGGCCCTGGCGTTTCGGTCATACCAGACCTTTTGCTTCCTTTGGGCCATGGAGAGGTTCTCCCTGGCCAGGCCCATGAGCTCGGTGAGTTTTTCCCGGAAGGTTAGTACATACTGTACCACTGACTCCCCTTCAGGAGAGGATGTCCCCTCCCACTCTTCTCTGAGCAAGTCCAAGGGTCCCCGTACCCTCCTTCCATACAGCAGCTCAAACGGGGAGAACCCCGTGGATTCCTGGGGCACCTCCCTGTATGCAAACAGCAGGTGGGGTAAGTACTTGTCCCAGTCATGGGGGTATTGATTCATGAAGGTTCTCAGCATCTGCTTCAGAGTCCCATTGAACCTCTCCACCAGCCCATTGGTCTGCGGGTGGAAGGCTGTGGCCCAGGTGTGCCGGACCCCACACTTGTCCCACAAGCTTTGCAGTAGGGCTGACATGAAGTTGGACCCCTGATCTGTGAGGACCTCCTTGGGGAACCCCACTCTGCTGAAAATGGACAGCAGTGCATCCGCCACGGTGTCAGCGTCGATAGAGGTCAAGGCCACTGCTTCTGGGTATCGAGTGGCAAAATCTACCTCTACCAAACTATATTTCTTCCCCGAACGCGTTGCCTTGCTGAAGGGACCCACTATGTCTATAGCCACTTTCTGGAAAGGCTCCTCTATGATGGGCAGTGGCCTCAGGGCAGCTTTCCCCTTGTCTTGGCTCTTCCCCACCGTCTGGCAGGGATCGCAGGACAGGCAATACAGACGGACAGCTGCAAAGATCCCTGGCCAGAAAAAGTTCTATAACAACCTTCTCCTGGTGCGGTGGATCCCCTGGTGTCCTGCGAGCGGGACATCATGGGCTAGGTACAGCAGCCTGCGCCGGTACTTTTGGGGAACCACCAGTTGCCTCTGGACCTTCCATGGCTCCGCTTTGCGTCTGGGAGCCCATTCCCGGTACAGGAATCCCTTTTCCCACAGGAATCTCTCCCTGCAGCCCTCCCCCAGCTGTGGAGCTGGGCTGAGACTGGCCAGTTCCCTCAGCTTCTGCAAGGAGGGGTCTCTCTGCTGCTCTGCCTGGAATTCTTCCGCTCGGGCAGGAGCGGATGCTACTTCCCCATCCCTGCCTGGCTCCAGCACCCCTGGCCTGTGAGACCTGGTTTTTGGGGGCCCCCTTTCTCTCAGGGTTGGCCCCTGTGGCTCCTGTGACTTTGGCTGGGTCTGTACCCCTGAATCTGGGGAGCGCACCCCTCGTTTTCTTTGGCTACGGGTCAGGACCAGGGCACGAGGGCGTTCACCTTGCCAGTTCTCCAGGTCAGCCCCCATCAGTACATCCGCCGGCAAATGGCTGTGCACACCCACTTCCTTGGGGCCTTCCTTCTTCCCCCATTTCAGGTGCACCCTCGCCATGGGCACCTTGAAAGGGGTCCCATCAATTCCTGTTATCGTCAGGTGGGAATCGGGTATCATGCAGCCCGGTGCCACCACCCCGGGTCGGGCCAGCGTCACGTCAGCGCCTGTGTCCCAGAACCCCGTGACCTTTTTCTCGTCTACTTCGAGGTGTTTGAGACACTTGCTCCACAGAGGTGGTGCCGCCCCCACTCTGTAAACTGACCTCTGAGCATTTGGTCCCCCTGAGGAGCTGGTCTGCGGGGCGGACTCGGCCCAATCCGAGTGCCCATTGTCAGCACCACCCGCCTTGGCCGCCAGCCCCTCTGGCTTCTGGGACCCCACCCAGTTGACTCCATGACCCCCTGGCCTGCTCAGCCTGTCTGGGAGCCTGGGGCACTGGGCTGCTCTATGCCCCTTTCGCCCACAGCGATAACAGCCTGGGTCTTGTTGTGTCCCTCGGGCCGGCTGCTCTGTCTGGGCTCTGTTTGGCTCTCTGAGGGGTGGGTGGCTGGCCCCTCTTTCCTGGGCTTGCCCAAGAGGTGGTCCCCTCTGTCGTACAGTTAGGGACCGGTCTCTCTGAGATTCTCGGTTTCTCCAGGACTCCCTCTCCCTCCGGGACTCCCTCTCTCTCCGAGACTCCCTCTCTTTGTGGGGCTCACTTTCAAACCTGGCCCGGCTGTTTGTGAAGTCATCTGCCAGTTTCCCTGCATCATGTGAGTCCCCTGGCTTCCGGTCCACGAGCCACACCCTCAGGTCAGGTGCGCACATCTCGTAGAATCGCTCCACGACCGCCAGCTCAATCAGGTCCTCTACGGACTGGACTCCCATTCCGAACGCCCACTTCTGGTAGTATTGCTTCAGATGGGCGGTTGTATCTACATGGGTTTCCTCTGGCCTCTTCTGTGCCTCCTGGAACTTCTTCTTGTACATCTCCGGAGTCAGCCCGAACTTATGCAGCAGGGCCTGTTTGAACCGTTCATAGTCCCCAGGCTGCAGCCCCACCAGCTGGCTGAGCACCGCTGCGGTCTTCTGGCCCAGCAAGGGGGTGAGGTGCCGGAGCCACTCATCTGGGGGAACCTCATGCAACTCACAGGCTCGCTCAAAGGCGGTAAGGAACTCGTCCATGTCCCCTGGGTCCTGACACTGGGCCAGCACACGCGTCTCCAAGTGACTGGCCACCCCGAGCCGTCTGCCCCTCTCCCCGCTTACCGCAGCTGGGGCCTCTTGGCGTCTCGCCTCTGCCATGGTTCGCTCATGCTCCCGCTCTCGCTCTCTCTCCTCCCGCTGTCTCTCTTGTAGCTGGCGCTCGTGCTGATGCTCTCTTTCCCGTTCCTGGCGCTCACGCTCTCTTTCCCGTTCCTGGTGCTCCAGTTCCTTTAATTTCACCTCGAGTTCCAGCCGTCGCAGCTCTGCGGCGGGGGACTCTGCCCGCGATGGACCACCGCTAGCTGAGCACGACCTGGCGGGCACCGCGTCTGTCTGACGGCGTCGAGCCCCTGCTCCTGTCGGAGAATCCGAAACGCTTCCCGAGGCGGACCGGCCACTTTCTGCCGGGACAGGCTCTGCCCCCCCGGATCGGTCATTCTCTTCCAGCTGTGCAATCAGCTGGGCCTTGGTCGCCTTCCCCACGGTCAGGCCCCTCTCTCTGCACAGCCCCGCTAGCTCTGCCTTCAGGAGTCGGGTATAATCCATCTCCCCGCTATCTCCCGGGGTATCCACTCACCAGCAGCAGCTGCAGGAATGGCTCTGTTCCCCCTCTGGCTCTTGTGAGACTCCTTCCTTCTCTGGTGCTCAGTCAGCCACTGCTGGGAGCTCATCCGTGGGTGCAGCGCATCCCACTCCTGACACCAGTGTGATGGGGTTCAGGGGTCCCCCTGCACTGCACCCCGTCCGCTGGCAGGAGAGACTCTTACTCAGCAGGTACAACAGAAGGTTTATTAGGCAACAGATGTCCAGTTTCTCACAGAAGCGACAGCACAGCAGCCAGAGACAGTCCTTCCAACCTGTTCTGGGGGGAAGACCTCGAGGGGTGCCCCTCTGTGGTGTAGCTTTCCCCCTCCTCAGGCTGGCTGCCTTCCAGCTCTCCCTTTTCCTAGCCTCTAACTGCCGCCCCTGATTCAAAAAACCAGCTCAGCTCCTCCCTGCTCTTTGTTCAGGCGGAGGTGTCACCTGCCAGTTGTAGCCCCAGGGTCATCCTTAGCCACTGGGAGCTGCTGCTTGCCTCAGACATCCAGCCTGACTCACACATGCACCCCCCCCACTCCATCACACCTATGTAGATGCAGCCTCCCGCCTGAGGCAATAATACCAGAAGTGGGTGTTCAGGATGGGAGTCCAGTCTGTAAAGGACCTGGTCGAGCTGGCGGTCCTGGAGCGATTCTGCGAGATGTGCTCCCCTGACCTGAGGGTGTGGCTCGTGGACTGGAGGCCTGGGGATCCACACAGTGAAGGGAAGCTGGCAGATGACTTCACAAAAAGCTGGGCCAGGTTTCAAAGTGATCCCCAGAAAGAGAGGGCGTCCCGGAGAGAGGGGAAGTCCTGGAGAGACCAGTTCCTGGCTGTACCTCAGAGGTGACCACCTCTTGGGCGAGTCCAGGAAAGAGGGGCTGGCCACTCACCCCCCAGAGGACCAGCCAGAGCCTGGACAGAGCAGCCGGCCTGAGGGACACAACAAGACCCGGGCTGTTATCGCTGTGGGCGAAAGGGGCATAGATCAGCCCAGTGCCCCAAGTTCCCAGATAGGTTGAGCAGGCCGGGGGGTCATGGAGTCAACTGGGTGGAGTCCCAGAAGCCAGAGGGGCTGGCGGCCAAGGGGGGTGGTGCTGACAGTGTGTCCTCGGATTGGGCTGAGCCCACCCCACAGACCAGCTCCTCAGGGGGCCAAATGCTCAGAGGTCAGTTTACAGAGTGGGGGCAGCAATGCCTCTGTGGAGCGAGTGTTTCACACCCCTCGAGGTGGATGGGAGAAAGGTCACAGTGTTCTGGGACACAGGCGCTGACGTGACGCTGGCCCAGCCCGGGGTGGTGGCACCGGGCCGGACGATGCCCAATTCCCACCTGACTGTAACAGGAATCGACAGGACCCCTTTCAAGGTGCCCATGGTCAGGGTGCACCTGAAATGGGGGGATAAGGAAGGCCCCAGGGAGGTGGGTGTGCACAGCCATTTGCCTGTAGATGTACTAATGGGGGGTGATCTGGAGAACTGGCCAGGTGAACGCCCTCGTACCCTGGTCTTGACCCGTAGCCAAAGAAAAAGAGGGGTGTGTTCCCCAGGTTCGAGGGTAGATACCCAGCCAAAGCCACAGAAGCCACAGGGGCCAACCTTGGGAGAAAGGGGGCCCCCAAAATCCAGGTCTCACTGGCCAGTGGTTCTGGAGCCAGGCAGGGAAGGGGAAGTGGCTTCTGCCCCTGCCCCGGCCGAAGAGTTCCAGGCAGAGCAGCAGAGAGACCCCTCCTTGCAGAAGCTGAGGGAATTGGCCAGTCTCAGCCCAGCTCCACAGCTGGGGGAGGGCTGCAGGGAGAGATTCCTGTGGGAAAAGGGATTCCTGTACCGGGAATGGGTTCCCAGATGCAAAGCGGAGCCATGGAAGGTCCAAAGGCAACTGGTGGTTCCCCAAAAGTGCCAGCGCAGGCTGCTGTACCTAGCCCATGATGTCCCGCTCGCAGGACACCAGGGGATCCACCGTACCAAGGGAAGGTTGTTACAGAATTTTTTCTGGCCAGGGATCTTTGCGGCTGTCCGTCAATATTGCCTGTCCTGCGATCCCTGCCAGAGGGTGGGGAAGACCCGGGATAAGGGGAAAGCCGCCCTGAGGCCACTGCCCATCATAGAGGAGCCTTTCCAGCAAGTGGCTATGGACATAGTGGGACCCTTCAGCAAGGCAACGCGTTCGGGGAAGAAATATATTTTGGTGGTGGTAGATTTTGCCACGCGATACCCAGAAGCAGTGGCCCTGACCTCTATCGAAGCTGACACCGTGGCAGATGCACTGCTGTCCATTTTCAGCAGAGTGGGGTTCCCCAAGGAGGTCCTCATGGATCTGGGGTCCAATTTCATGTCAGCCCTGCTGCAAAGCTTGTGGGACAAGTGTGGGGTCCGGCACACCTGGGCCACAGCCTACCACTTGCAGACCAATGGGCTGGTGGAGAGGTTCAATGGGACTCTAAAGCAGATGCGAGAACCGTCTTGAATCAATACCCCCATGACTGGGACAAGTACTTACCCCACCTGCTGTTTGCATACAGGGAGGTGCCCCAGGAATCCACGGGGCTCTCCCCGTTTGAGCTGCTGTACGGAAGGAGGGTACGGGGACCCTTGGATTTGCTCAGAGAAGAGTGGGAGGGGACGGCCTCTCCTGAAGGGGACTCAGTGGTACAGTATGTACTGACCTTCCGGGAAAAACTCCCCGAGTTCATGGGCCTGGCCAGGGAGAACCTCTCCAGGTCCCAAAGGAAGCAAAAGGTCTGGTATAACCGTAACGCCCGGACCCGAGCCTTCGCCACCGGGGACCAAGTGATGGTCCTTGTTCCCGTGCGGCAGAACAAGCTGCAAGCAGCCTGGGATGGGCCCTTCAAGGTTGTCAAACAGCTAAATGACGTGAATTATGTGGTGGAACTGTCGAACTGGGCCCACAGCCACCGGGTCTATCATGTGAACATGATGAAACCTTACTGGGACAGACAGAACTTGGTGCTGGCCGTGTGCAGGCACTGGGAGGGGCAGGGGGATGATCCCTTGGTGGATTTACTCACAAGGACTGGAGCCGGCTCCTTGCTGGAGTCTATTCCCCTCTCAGACCAGCTGACCCCGGCCCAGCAGACAGAGATCAAGGAGGTGCTGCAGTCACACCAACAGCTGTTCTCTGACAGACCCGGACGCGCTGAACTGGCTGTCCACCGAATAGAGACAGGCACCCACGCCAAACAGGGAAGACGGCTCAGGACATAGAGCGGGAGGTTGAAGACATGCTGGCTCTGGGGGTGATCCAACCCTCGTCCAGCCCCTGGGCCTCTCCTGTGGTGTTAGTCCCTAAAACAGATGAGTCTGTTCGGTTTTGTGTGGACTATTGCAAGCTTAACGCCATCACTGTATTGTATACCTACCCCATGCCCAGGCCTGATGACCTCTTAGACAAGCTGGGGGGGAGCCTGTTTCCTCACCACTATAGACCTCACCAAGGGGTACTGGCAAGTGCCATTAGACGACGATGCCTGGCTCAAGTCGGCTTTCATCACCCCTGTGGGGCTCTACGAGTTCCTGGTCCTGCCCTTCGGCCTCAAGGGCGCTCCCGCTACCTTCCAGCGTCTGGTGGACCAGCTACTGAAAGGGACGGAGAGCTTTGCCCTGGCTTACATGGATGACATTTGCATCTTCAGCCAGACGTGGGAGGACCATGTCCCAGGTCAAGTGGGTCCTGGACCGACTCCAGAAGGCCGGGCTGACTATCAAGGCAGGGAAGTGCAAGGTGGGGATGGCTGAGGTGACCTACCTGGGCCACAAGGTGGGTAGCGGCCGCTTAAAGCCAGAGCCAGCTAAAGTGGAGGCTGTCAGAGATTGGCCAACACCCCAGACTAAGAAGCAGGTCCGGGCCTTCATTGGGATGGCGGGGTACTACCGGAGGTTTGTGCCCCACTTAAGCTCCATCGCAGCCCCCCTCATGGAGCTGTGTAAAAAGGGAAAGCCTGACAAGGTGGTCTGGACCAAGCAGTGCCAAGAGGCCCTCTGCGTGCTGAAGGAGGCTCGGGTCAGGGCCCCCGTGCTGGCAAATCCAGACTTCAACAAGCCCTTCCTGGTGTTCACCGATGCCTCAGACGTGGGGCTGGGGGCGGTGCTAATGCAGGTGAACGACAAGGGGGAGAAACACCCCGTCATGTATGTGAGTAAGAAGCTGCTGCCCCAGGAGCAGAACTACGCGGCCATAGAGGAGGAATGTCTGGCCATGGTGTGGGCACTGGGGAAGCTGCAGCCGTACCTGTTTGGACGGCGTTTCACCGTGTACACCGATCACTCACCCCTGACCTGGCTGCATCACATGAAAGGGCCCAACGCCAAGCTCCTGCGGTGGAGTCTGCTCCTGCAGGACTACAACATGGAGGTGATCCATGTGAAGGGGAACAACAACCCCATAGCTGATGCCCTGTCACACAGGGAGGGCCCCGAACTTCCCCAGGTCACTGTCTAAGTGACCCCGCTCAGTTCGGTCTGGAAGCGGGAGAGATGTGATGGAGTGGGGGCAGTGCATGTGTGAGACTCAGGCTGGATGTGTGTGAGACAAGCAGAGCAGCTCTCAGTGGCTAAGGATGACCCTGGGGCTATAACCTAGGCTGGCAGGTAACACCTCTCCCTGAACAAAGAGGAGGGAGGACCCGAACTGGGTTTGAATTGGAGGGGGCAGTTAGAAGCTAGAGGGGAGAGGGAGCTGGCAGGCAGCCAGCTGGGTGATGGGGGAAGCTACACCCCAGAGGGGCACCCCTCGGGCTCCTCTCCCCAGGACGGGTTGGAAGGACTGTCTCTGACTGCTGCACTGACTCTTCTGTGAGAAACTGGTCCTCTGTTGCCTAATAAACTCCCTATTCTACCTGCTGAGTGAGAGTCACTCCTGCCTGTGGCCAGGGTGCAGTGCATGGGGACCTCTGAAACCCATCACACCAAGTCATTGGAGAGCCTACAGGGGCCGGTCAGCCCCTCACCCCGCAGCTGGGAACTACTGGGCAGCCAGGGGGGGTTCTCCATATACCACCTGCTCCGGGAGGGTAAAGGCCGCTGGTATCTGTCTGTCTGTCTGTCCACACACTCCTTCTGTCTGTCTGTGCCCCGAGAGGTGCCGAGACCACTGCCCAGGGAGAGCAAAGTCTGTTGGGCAGCCTTTGCTGTGAGCCAGCTGCAGAAACCCCTGGGGTTGGCCCCACAGGTTGGAGGTTCAGTTCCTCCTGGCATTACCGATCACGCCCCCCGCCCGTCCCCACATCCCCTCTGGCTTAGGACTTCGTGTATCACCCCAATATCCGTCCTCCAGCCAGCCCGGAGCTTTGCTCAGCCCTCGGTGTGACGCGGGGCAGGGTGGCGTGGTGGGCCAGTGCTCTGGCACCCAGCAGGGTGTGCATACGGCGCTCTGCCCCCTCCTCCCCCAAGGCCCTGACTCCAGGTGCAGCAGCCCCCAGTGTGCTGCCCCAAAGCTCCCTGTGACGCGAGGACCGGCCGGAGCGCTCGGCGCGGTTGCCGGCTGCAGCATGTCCCACGTCCCCCAGCCGCATCTCACACCAGTGCCACTGACTGCCCAGGAGCGATGTGCCGCTTCCCAGCTGGGGAGGCAGGGGAGCCGGGGTGGAAGGCAGCCCTGTGCCCCTTTCTCGCACGCCCCAGGCACTGGCAGGAGAATCTGTAGCCCCCACACCAACCCTTATATGTTTCTTGGCTGCCCTGCTGCTCGGCCGGCCAGGTATGTAGCTATTCCAGCCATTTCCTGCTGCACTGGGGAAAAATCCTTTGAGATAAATATACAATTAACATAAATAAACCCGGTGCTAATGGCATTGCAGACGGATTGCGTCGGTGGCAGCGCAGCCAGCCCCAGCCCAGCCTGTGTTCCCTTTGGCAGCGGAGGCCGGGAGCGCTGCCCTGGCAGTGTCACGGCCATGAGCCCCCTCCCCTGCGCCTGCCTGATTTATTAGCAGCATTCCCTCCCCGAAACACGCCGCGGCCTGGCCCAGCCGTTGGCTCGCGTGAGCACAGCCAGGAGGCATCTCCTCCCAGCGGGCTGCAAAATGGAGCCGCTTGCCCAGGTGGGTGGGTGGGGGGGACACGGGCTGGCTCATGCAAGCAACCCCCTGTCCCCCGACAGCTCTGCTGACGCCCATGCTGGGCCCTGGGCTTGTGAACAAGGTCTCCACCGGCACATCCCTCGCTGCCGGTGCTGGGCGAGAGCCTCGTGCCGCAGGGCCCCCCCTCTGCCGCCACCTGCCCATCGCCAGCAGGTGTAGCAGCAGCGGGGCAGGCACTGTGCGGGCAGCTGGTCCATGGAGCCAGGCGAAGCCTCTGCCGCGGCACCTTGCCCCTCTGAGCAGCTGGGCTAAAGGACAGGGGGGCGTCTGGGTCTCCCCTGCTGGCGCAGCGTCAGGGTCCCGGGCAGCCTTCCTCTGTGGGGTGGGGTCGGCTGATGAGCCGGGGCGCAGGGCACCTTCATCTCCTCCTGCTCCCCTCAGGGCCTGTGGCCCGCCGCAGGTGTGGTGACCCCTCCTCCCCACACGGCTGCACAGGAGGCCCACTACAGCCGGCCTGCCGCAGCCTGGCGCTGGGGACACCCCCCCGCCCTGACCCTGCAGAGACTGTGCTGAAGGGCGCAGGCTGCGGGTATCAGGTGCCAGGGAGCCAGGCCACAGCTGCAGAAGGGGCGCGTGCTCACCCGCAGAGCCCCGAAGGGACGGCTCTGGGCCCAGGGTCTTCTGCCGCAGCACATTCCCAGCACTGCCCCTGCGGCACCGGAGACCCTGCCCCACCGCAGGCTGCAGCGCATCTGTCCCACGAACGCTCCACTGCCCCGACCCACCCGCTCTGGTTGTTCCACACGTGGAATAACTTTTGTTCCGCGCACTGAGCCACCTGTGCCCACGGGCACCACCCCTAGAAACAGCTGGGCTGAGCTGGCATGGGGGCCAGGGCTGTGCTGTCCACCAGGGCCCCTCCCTCACAGGCCGCCGTGTCCTGCCTTTCCTGAGCGGTCGTGGCTGCCGCACCAGCGGCATGAGGGGA
The DNA here is from genome assembly GCF_033958435.1 of Carettochelys insculpta. Classification (NCBI taxonomy): domain Eukaryota; kingdom Metazoa; phylum Chordata; order Testudines; family Carettochelyidae; genus Carettochelys; species Carettochelys insculpta. The sequence goes on from NC_134155.1 coordinate 25,590,857, forward strand.
GGGGCCCTGAGAGCAGGAGCTGCGGCGGAGGTTCTTGGTCAGGCAGCTTAACGAGCGTGCTCAGGCGCCCTGGGCATCGTTTATGTAATGAACGGCTGTCGTTTGCGTGGACCACTCCCAGCCGGCAAGCCGGGTGCGTGGCTGCAGGTGGTCTGTGCGGGCCACGCCGCCAGTCGAGCCATTGCCCCTTCAGAGGTCACACCCTTCCACTGTGAAAACGGCGTCTCCTGAGCGTGCCAGGCTGTCCCCCACCAGCGCCTCAGCTGGGACCTGGCTAGAGCGTGGGGCACCTGGGGAGCGGAGAGGGGTGAAATGGTGCTAAGGAGTCCCTGGCTCAGCCTCTGTCCTGCCCCCCACGCTTGCAGGCTCCCAGAGCCGGGCTTGTGCAGCTTGGACACTCCCCTGCCCATCACACCCGCTTTTTTCCAGTGCCACTGGGGCGTGTCCAGGGTCCCGTGCTCCTTCTCCATGCTTCTGGGCCAACCCCTGCGCTTGGGCTGGGGAGACAACCTGGGGCAACCCCTCTCCCAGCTGGGGGAAATCTCTCTCTGGGGCCGGCTGCTGCTGTCAGGGCTTGGGGGGTCAGGCGTCCCTGTCCCTGGAGCCCCTGGGAACCAGCGCCTGCACTGCCAGGGGCCCATGCACCAACTCCAGCCGGCGTCGCTCAGGGCAGGGCATGGGGGCAGCCGAGTGGTGCAAGCTGCTGCAGGCGGTGGCCGGGAGCTGAGCTGTGCCCCGTGGCTGGCAGGCTGTGGCAGGAAATGAGGCTGATGTCACAGACGGTCCAGGTGTGAGGCCTGGAGCATCACCAGCATCTGAAGAAGTGAGTTAACTCACAAAAGCTCATGCTCTAAACTTTTCTGTTAGTCTATAAGGTGCCGCAGGACCCTTCGTTGTGTGGGCTAGGCGCTCCCATTGGTTAAGGGAGGGGGGTTGCCAGGATGACTGGGGGGTCACCCCCGCTCCCCTTTCCCTCCTGCTGCCAGGGGAGTCAGCAGTGCTGGCCCATGGGGGGCATAAGGGGGGCTCCTCCCATGGGGCTCTGCCCCCTTGCTAAGGGGGTGGGAGATGTACCATGGAGACGGCAGCCCCACGCCGGCTGTGCCATCTGGCCTGACCCTGCTGGTCACTGCTACAGCCCGAGGGGCTTAGCTCCTGCCACGCTCCTGTGCTCTGCCCTCGGCCTCAGGGCCCTGGTCTCTGCCTGCCAGCAGGCCACTGTTGTAGCAGCGTCTCCTCGGGGAGCCCTGCTGCCACCCCACTGGCTGTCCTGCACCTGCTCATGCAGCCGGCTCCTGCTCCAGGGCCGGGGGGCTCCTGGGTCTGGAGCCTGCAGTGCTGAGCTTGGGCATGGTGTGACCACTCCCTGGGCTCGGCCACCTGGGCTCCTGCTTACTCTGCAGCAGGGTGCTCTGAGCTGCAGGCGCTGTGGCCAGCCCAGCCCTGAAACCAGCTTGCACAGTGCTGCAGCTGTGGACTCTTTGGGCTGGCAGGCAAACCCCGCCTGAGGTTCCTTTGCCTGGCACAGCCACAGCACCTGTGTTTGGGGCCTAGGTCTCCTCCAAGCCGCACGGCATGAGGCCGGCAGCCTGGGCTGGCTGCCTGGTGAGAGGACCCGGGCCTGAAGCAGGTCCCTTCTGCCTCCTGCACTGTGCGGCTGGGCCGTGCCAGGCTGCCCTGCCTGCGTGCCCTGGGCACTCGGTACCGCCTCTCCAGGAGCAGCCGCCCATGCGGTAAGTGGCGGCCACGCGCTGGGGTGCAGTTGGGCCACTAGGTGGCTCTGTGTGTCACAGTTTAGCACCAGTCTAGAGGTGTCCCCGTGGGAGTCGGGTTGAGCAGAAACGAGGAGGCCACAGCACCGGAAAGATGAGCGTTGGCTTTGCTGCACTTGGGGTTCCAGCCCACGTAGGCTGATGCCCAAATGAACGTGTCAGTCTCTAAGGGGCTGCAGGACTCCTCGTTAGTTTAAACACAGCCACCGCTCCTGAGCGTCCATTCAACTAGCTAATGGAGAACACGCGGGTGTATCCCTGTGGGACAGAAGCTCCGTGGCCAGTCCATAAAGGGTCCGGAAGCCACATCTGCTAACAACAGCCCTGCATCCTCCAATGTACAAGAAGTACCTGGCACGGCTTCAGAAAAAACTAGTGTCAGAGAACAAACCAGAAAGAAAACAGCAGCGAAGGTTGCAGGAGCTCATCAACAGGCTGTTTCCATTGCCCTTCGGCATGGGGAGACCGGAAGCAATATCTCACGTCGCTACACAGCTCCGCGAGGACACAAGCAGCACATGCTGTAAAATCCTTTGTCTTTGCTGTCCGCAGCCCCAAAGGTATGGGCTGGCTATGCTACGCGGGGGACCAGCTCGGCACCGACGGAGCCACCAGGCGTTGATTCATTGTGTAACTGAAGACACAAGAAATCGCTCTCCTAACGTGCTCCCCTCAATGCTGGTACTCCAACAAAACAAGAAGAGTGGGGGAGCAGCCGCTGTTGACCTTGCTGCCTGGAAGATACGGCAGTAGAGCAACAGAGAAGGCATGTGTGGACCAAGCCTCAGTGCACATGCTGGCTCTGTTTGGCGAACACTTTATACCTCACAGAAAGGTGCTTGAAAGAAAATTCGAGACACTTCAGAACCAAGAGAAGATGTTGTGAGCATTGTCAGAGCCCTGCCGTTTGGGGAGGGAAGAACATGAAGGTAGTTGTAGGGTAAACACTGGTTTTGCAGACAAGCATCTTCCCCAGCAGCAAAGATTACAGCGGGGCTCAGGCTGTGGTTTGGGGTTCTATGGCACGTGCTGACACAGGCCAGACTGGAGAATGACGCTGTCTAGTCACCAGAAAACTATTGGCTTGAACACTGACTCGGGAACAGGTGTGACCATCATCTCAAAAGCGGTTTCCAGTCCCCTTCCGCCCCTCCCTGAGCTACAGTCACCTGACATGGCTCGGGCGAGCCCTCGGGATTCCTGAGCCGTGTGGGCCCCTTCACCCCAGAACACAAAGGCGAGAGCTGTGCATTCAGAGAGCACATGGCCCAAGCCCACCGACCTTCTCAGCCGCCGCGTGCCGGCTCGGGGGGCCGTCTGAGGAAGGAGAGTGGGACAACAAGAGTTAAAGGCAGGTATTTGAAACGGGAACTTTACACTGGGGAGCGTAGTTCCAAGCTGCAGTTCCTGCCAATGCGGAGGTCGCCCACCACCCTTCTTAACAGCTGGGCTGTGAAGCCCCCGCTTCCCCTCCTGCGTATTTCAGCAATCTTTGTTCCCTTTGATCAGTGAGGCATGTGAAACTTTCACTTCATCACAGCATCTCCCTGCCATGCCTAGAACCCGCCTGATCCAATCCAAGCCGCCTTTAATCTTGCTGGAATTTGTATGTGATGTGCAGCCCTTGGGCAAGGCAGGAATCTGGAACAAGCAGGCGGGCAGAGTCAATCCTATTTCATGGGCTTACCACATGCGAGATTTCCGGAGCCTCTGGAAGTGATCAGGGGTAAGGCGGAGAAGCCCGGCCAACCCTCTTGGCATACTCCCTGGAAGAGCATCCCTTGCAGCTAGGCACCTGGGGCTCCAGCCATCAAGGGCTTGCTCCTCCGGGGCTGCCCTGCGGCAAGGTGAGGTTATGGACCTGCTCCATTAAGCCGCCCTTGGCACCCGCCCCCACCCCCGCAGCTGCCTGGAGCTGCCCTATGGACTCAAGGCCGGATTGACGTGCAGGGTGGGACGCTCGGGGGCTGAGCACAGGAGAGCCCACTGGGCTGAGGGCTGGGGGGGAGTTACATGCGAGGAGAGAGGGGGAAGCCTTGAGAGCTGGACCTGCAGCCGTTGGGGCGAAGAGTCGCCGTCCCCAGGAAGGGGCCTGCTGTGGTGAAGTTGCAGCTTTCAGCCCTGGCAGGGGCTGGATTCCTTCATGGCCTTCACAAGAGCAGCAACAAAGGGTCCTGTGGCACCTTATAGACTAACAGAAAAGTTTTGAGCATGAGCTTTTGTGAGCACAGACTTATTTCATCATGCGGTGCATGGTATGGCGTGGCGTGGCGTGGTATGGCGTGGCATGCTGTGGTGTGTTGCATGGTATGGTGTGGTGTGGCGTGGCATGGTATGGTGTGGCATGCCGTGCTGTGTTGCATGGTATGGTGTGGCATGCCGTGGTGTGTTGCATGGTATGGCGTGGTGTGGCATGGCGTGGCATGCCATGGTATGGTGCGTGGTGTGGTGCATGGTATGGCGCAGCGTGGCATGCCGTGGTGTGTTGCATGGTATGACATGGCGTGGTATGCCGTGGTGCGGTGCATGGCATGGCGTGGTAAGGCGTGGTATGGCGTGGCATGCCGTGGTGCGGTGCAGTGTGGTGTGGCATTTAGCAGTGTGATATGACGTGGCGTGGCATGGCTCACCTCTCCTGCCCCAGGAGCTGGAGGGATAAGCCGAGTTTGTTTGCTGGGTGTGCAGGGAGTGGGGCCTGGTGCCCTTAACCCTGGGACAGGGGTGAACTGAAAGGGGGTACGCAGGGAGGAGCCAGGGGGAAGCAGCACTGGACTGCAGTGGAGCAGAGAGCTGTGCTGAGCACAGGGGCCCTCAGCTGGAACCTGGAGCAGGGACCCTGCCAACCACAGCAGCATAAAATCCAAAGCGTGGCCAGAGCCACAGGCAGAGCGAACGGGCCCAGAGCTGGGCGAATGGCACACACGAGGGCAATGGGCCTGAGCATTTCCTGGGCTCCTGACTACCCCCAAAGGGCTCAGTGGGACTTTGGGACTGGAGGAGGGGCAAGCCATGGCAGCCCCCCTAGGTCAGCCGGCAGCCTATGGCTGGAGCTGGGGTGAGGAACCAATTGCGGTACCACCCCGCCACTCGGAACTGCCCCCATGGTCAGCGCCCCGGTACTATCCACCCTCCCAGCATTACACCCCATCACCCTGCCCCCATGGGGCTCCCACGGCCGGAGCAGACAGGGGACGCTGCTGGCCTTGGCCTGTACAAATCCATCCCTCCCGCCCAGGTCCCAAGTGCTCAAAGCCCCTCTGCGTCATGGGTGCAGAGCTGCAGGTGAGCTCCAGGAGAGTGGCCCAGGGACAGGCAATCCACTCCATCCTGCAGCACCCGACCCAGGCCTGCGCCCAGCCCCATGTCACGCTGGCCTGCTTGGCTGCCATGTAAGAGTGGGCGCCCGTTTCCCTTTCACTGGCCATGCTCACGCTGCGCCTGCTCCCAGCTCCCTGTTCCCGGCTCAGGCACTTCAGGTTATTCCCTCCAGTGGACGAGCTGCGTTCTGCCGCGTTGGCTTCCCCCCTCTCGCTCTCACACGCGCCCAGAGCTTCTCTGGCCTTGCTGGGGCTCTCAGCTCCCGCCTCACAGCAGTGTGCCTGGAGCTCCCTAGTGGGCAGGCTCTGATCTGTGGCAATGTCCCGCAGGGTGGCACTAGCAGCGCCCGACCCGACATTTGCTTGGCCCGGGCCTTTTGCCACCTCCTGCTGGGCGAGCCCCTGGAAAGAGTTTTCAGCGTGAGCTTTCCAATGCTGGCGACCATCCGGCAGTGCTGGTGCACCAGACCTGAGGGCCGTCCCTCCGCCGCTGTCCCCAGTGTGCCATGCAAGCGTTGTTCTTGGTGAACTCGTGCTGCCGAGCGCTCGCGTTCTGCCCTCGCAGCCGTTGAACGGTGGCTGCTTGGAATGGGTGCTCGGTTATTTCACAGGGGGCTGACCTCAGCGGTGTTCTCCAGCGTAATTCTGCTTCTGCCTTCGGAGCATAACGCCACGTTCGCCTTCCTCCACTGCCCCAGCATCTGCCCGTTGGCTGGGTCATTCAGGGACTGCGTGGGCCAGCGTGCACCCCCGGCCACCATTGCCACGGCTGTTTATTCCTTGGATGAGGCTTGCCCGGCCTGAGTTTGCTGCTGTCACGGAGTGGGGGGTCCCCAGGCCCTGCCCCCAGCCGCAGGCAGACATGACTCTCTCAGCAGGGGGAGCAGGCGGGTTATGGGGCAAGAGGGACACAGCGTAGAACAGATGGGTCAGAGCAGGAACCAGAAGCCGTCAGCACCATCCATCCTGGGGAGGGACCAGAGGGGTCTCCAAGCAGGGCCCTGGTCCTCTTGCTTCTGTCTCCAGCCAGAAACACTGCCCCACCCAGCAGCCCAGTTGAAAGTCCAACCAGCCAGCCCCTCCTCCCGCCTTGCCCTGTTCCCCGGAGAAGACAGGCGTCACCGCTCGGGTGCCTGGGTTACAGAGGCTGGGGAGGGCCATTGCCTATGTGTCATCACGCTGAAACTCCCCTCAGCACTATGTACTCATGCTGTGCCTGGGGAAACTGAGGCACACGCCTCGGGTTGATGCAGGACAGGAGGAAACGCACGCAGCCTGACCGGGGAATAAAATCCTTGCACCCCACATCGGCACATTGGGTCACCCCATGCCACGGTCCCATCCAGGCAGACATGACCCATACCCTGGTGGGGGTCTCTCAGGATCCGGCCTGCCCAGAGGGTCACAGTACGGATGTGAGAAGGCCCATAAAGGTCCCACCTGGCCCTGTGTGCAGTGGCTTTCTCTGCACACCGCTGCTCCAGGGCTCAGGACCGCCTGCTGGGAAGCACAGCCGCATGAGTCCCTGCCTGGGTGCCCAGTCGGGGAGAGACGAGGCAGGTGCCTGCCTGTATGGTAATGACACCGACAGAGCGGGTCAGGGCAGGCTTGTGTGGGCTGCTGTCCAGCGTGCGGCTGGAGCCTGGCGGGTGGCAGGAACACGCTGGCAGCCGTGTGATGCAGGGCCGCCCCCTGCTGCAGGCCAACCTGCACAGCTGTGGGACCTCCGGTGGTGCATCCCCAGGTGGCCCAGCTCCCTGCGGCCGGCTATGAGTGGGACAGGGAGGCCCAGCGAGGAGCAGCTCCCACGGGGGCTGCAGAGGGATGCACGGAGCCCATTCGGGAGCCCGCACTCTGGCTGGATCAGTTCCCTGGCCTGTCAGAGGCCGTCCGGCTGTGGAGTGAGCCAAGAGGGAGCTGCGTGCCTGAGCTGGCCGCTGGGGACAGGGACAGGTGGAGCTGCACATCCTGCAGCTGGAGAGGAGCCTGATAACCTCCCCATGGCTGAGCCAGCCTCGCTCGGCACCGCCGGCAGAGGGGCCGGGGGAGAGCCGGGCTCTGGGAGAGCTGCCTTGGAAGCGTGGGTGCTCGGGGAGAGACCAGAGCTGGGCCATTTGCTGCTCTTCTGGTCACAGCTGTTTAATGGGCCAATGAGGGTTCATGAGGAGTTTCCCTTTCCCTGGGCCTCTCAAGGTTCTGCAGCCCCTCAGGGGTCACCCTTGGCCCAGGGAGGGTGGTGAGAGGGGTCCCTAGTTAGCCTCTTGCTGATCCATGCCTGGGGAGGCTGTAAGGCAGCTAAGAAGCGACGGGCCCACACTCAGGCAGCAGGGGATAGACCAGCCCTGGGGCACCTCAGCCTGTCTTTGGGGTCTGGGAGCAAACAGGGGCAGGATGGAAGGAACAGGGAGGCAAGGTTAGCAGATGAGCACTCGGAGAACGTCCCAACTGTGAGGCCCTGGAGACCGCAGCCTCCCTTCCCCCAGAAGGGGCAAACCCAGAATCTAGGTGCAAACAACCCCGTAGCTTGGGGGGATTAGGAGCAGGACCCAAAGAGTTTGCTCGGGCCAGTCTCCGGTTGGTCCCGGAGCTGATCCAGGCGTCTGTTGCCTTTCGTTGGGTGCTCCTGTGTGGTGCAGTCCTGAGAGGGGGAGACACAATGAGAATCGAGGCTGAATTTTCAGGAGCAACCCTAGTTTTATAGGTTCGATAAGTCCAAGGCCAGAAGGGGCCATCTAACCTGGCCTCCTGTGAACCCTGCCTGGCCAGAGACCTGCTGCTGCGTGACTCCGGGAGCAGAGCTTTGAGAGAAGCTGCCAGCCTTGATTTAAATCGGCAATCCCCCGAGCCCCTTCCTCAGTTATCCCAATTAGCCCAGAATTACTCTCGCTGAACAATTTGCACCTTGTGTCTAGTCTGAATTTGTCCGATTTCCAGCCGGGGGTTCGTGTTACACCTTTCCCAAAGGAGCCCATTGTGCAGTGTGTATTCCTCAGGTAGATGCTTCCAGACTGTGACCAGAACACCTGTTTGCCTTCTCGGAGCTCTCCGTGCCTCTCACTCCAAAGCAGGTTTTCTAATCCTGCCGCTGTTCTAATCGCTCCTCTGACCCTGCTCCAATTTAGCCACATCCTGCTGCAGCCGTGGGCACCCGACCGGGACACACAGTTCCAGGGAAGTCACACCAGCAGTGTGCCCTTGAATTTTTTCCAGAAAAGATTTTGTGTGCATCAGGGCATGAGTGACGGTGCACCCCCTGCAGAAACACAGGCCGCCAGCTGCGGTGGCTGGGCGCTCTGCTAACCCGCTGGGCGGCATTTGAATCTCTCCTGGCTGGCTGTCCAAATGTTCCTCCTGCACAGAACAGAGCCCCCGACCACAGAGGTAAAATAACTCCTCGACTCCTGCCCATGCGCTCCCTGGCATCATGCCCTTGCCTTGCACCGGCGCTGCCCAGGTTCATTGGCTCACGCAGCAGAACCCCAAATCTCTTCCAGACTCGCTGCTTCTCGGGCTATTTTTCCAGTTCAGTGCCAAAAATGTTCAGTGCCGTGGGGCCCAGAACCGTTCTCTTTGGGCCCCACTGGAAACCCACCCACCCAGAGACAATCCCCATTCGCAGTTACATCTGGAGACCCGCCAGTCAGCCTTGTTTTAGTCCATTTCATTTCATGCCATGTTCATTTGATAGTATTTCTAGTTTGCAAATCAAAATATCTCAGAGTAGCAAGTCAGATGCCCGACAGAGGACGTCCGCCAGCATGGGATCCTTCGTGTCAACCAAACCTGTAACCTCCTCAAACAGAGATGCCAGGTTAGTTTGACAGGATCTGTTTTCCAGCCAGGCTGATTTGCATTCAGGACACTCCCCTGATGCTGGACTGTTGCACAGCTGTGTCCCCACAAATCTCTACCCTGGGCTGCCTTTTTGCCCTCAGAACAGCCACTCCAGGCCTGCTTATGCAGTCGTCAGCATGTAAACTCACTGCCAGCCGGACATGGGAGCCCTCAGACCAGTCACTCCTGGGTCAGGAACACACCCAGATAGTTACACCTCATGCTGGCCTGGGGATGGGCTGCCTGGGTCCAGTGGGGAGTTATAGACCTGAGCGGAAAGCTACCGGGGCAGCCTCCCTCACTTGGCTGCACCCCAGCAGGAGGGTGCCCCAGGGGATGGGCTCACTTCTGGGAAGGCCAGGAGCCAGATGGCCCCCTTGCCAGCCTTTGCAGCCCACACCCATAACCTTGTCACCACATGGCTGTGGCACCAAGGGGTGTCTGCTCCGGGTGCAGAAGAGGCTGGAGGAAATGGACTGGAGAAGGAGAGAGGCAGCAAAGCAGGAAAAGTCTGACGGAGTAACAATTGAGCAGAGGAAAAAGGAAATCCTCTTGGAGTGGGAAGTGTTTTCCAGGCTGTCTGGCCACATCCATGAGCTCATTCTTGGGCCTGGGTTAACGTGGAACAGGAGGTCCATCACTCAAACCACCAGGACAACAGCCCCTGGCACCCCCATCAAGCAGAGCTCACTGCCCTAGGGTAACCTTGGCAAGGCGCTTCCCGGCCCTTCTCCAGGGCCTCAGAAAAACCCTACTCCCACAGAAAAGGAGCTGGAGACCCCGAGTTCAGTCTAAAGGTTTTCAGCCAGGCTCACCCAGGGGCAGCCTCCTTACCCTCAGACCCTCACGGAGCTAAAGAAAGGAATTTACCCAAATAAATTATAAAATCTTATGATGGAGAAACATAACCCAACATTCTAACTCTTTCCTAAGCCTCAACATTGTCTTCACAGCTATAGTAAATACAAACAAAGGGAACGCTTGACCAGTTGGAGAGATCTCCAAAGCTTTGGTTTAGTTTTCCCGCGTCTCATCTGGTGTCTGATCACCGAGGCTGCACTGTTTGCTGAGTCAGGATGTGCTTATAGGCTTTCTCCATGGAATCCAGGCAGGTTTCCCTCCACTGTGGCTCACGGCTGGGCAGCCAACAAACAGACCGGACCAACTATGATGGGGGACATGATAGCGGTATTCAGGTATCTAAAAGGGTGTCATAAGGAGGAGGGAGAAAACTTGTTCTTCTTGGCCTCTGAGGATGGGGCAAGAGGCAATGGGCTTAAACTGCAGCAAGACAGGTTTAGGTTGGACATTAGAAAGAAGTTCCTAAGTGTCAGTGCAGTCAAACAGTGGAATAAATTGCCAAGGGAGGTTGTGGAATCTCCATTGCTGGAGATATTTAAGAACAGGTTAGATAGATGTCTATCAGGGATGGTTTAGACAGTGCTCGGTCCTGCCATTGGGGCAGGGGGCTGGACTCAATGGCCTCTTGAGGTCCCTTCCAGTCTTAGCGTTCTATGATTCTATGAGTCAGGCTTTTCCTGGCCCAGCCCCTTAGGACGCTGTCTCACAGGCGTCCTGACTTTTTGAAGAAAATGAGCAAATTGTCCCATATTTTGTGGGGCTCCTGTCCCCCAGCACCCGGTGCCTTGGAGTGACAGCCTCCACTTCTGGGGAGCCTGGCTGCAGGCAGCTGCCCAGTTCCCTGGGGCCCCGTGTGCTGCCAGGGACCTCCTTCACGGTATGGCTGCTGTCTCCAGCGTCCCGCACCTCAGGGTGGCAACATCAGATGCAGGGGAGCTCCTTTGCAGGGCAGCTGCCCCATTCCCCAGCACCCCACAGCGGCAGCCCCCGGTGCCACCAAGCTCCTCTGTGGGGCAGCTGTCTTGTTCCCCAGCACCCTGTGCCTTGGGGAGGCAGCTCCTGCTGTGGGGAAGCTCCTCCATGGAGGGGGGAGCTGCCCTGTTCCTGGCACAGCAGCCCCCACTGCCAGGGACCCCTGCTGCGGGGTGGCTGCCACATTCCTCTTTACCCCCACTCCCAACCGAGAGGCTGTGCGCCCCTATCCTCAGCACCCCCACCAGGAGGCCACGGAGTCCTTATCCCCAGCGCCCCAGCTTGGCTAGTAGCTATAGATGGACCTAAAGGCCGTGAATTTATCTAGCTCTTCTTTGAACCGTTACAATGTCAGCCTTCACAACATCCCCGACGAGGAGTTCCACAGGTTGACCATGTGCTGGGGGAAGGACGCCCTTTGGTTAGTTGTAACCCCGCTGCCTGTGCATTTCAGCGGTGACTCCTAGTTCCTGTGTCCTGAGGAGTGAATAACACTTCCTGATTCCCTCTGGCCACCCGCCGTGGCTTTGGTCACATCCCCGCTGCCGGTTCTTTCCCAAGCTGAAAAGCTGCAGTCATACGAATCTCTCCTCACAAGCAACTCCAAACCCCTCTGCTGTTCCCTTGCCCTTTTCCGAACCTTTTCCAATGCCAAGATCTCTTCTCCGAGAGGAGGCGACCATGTCTGCAAGCAGTCTGCAAGCTGTGGGTGTACAGGGATTTATATCGCAGCAATAAGTTATCCTTGGCCTCGTCTCCATCCTGGTTGTAACGAGTTCCAACGTTCTGCTGGCTTTTCGACGGCTGCTGCCCATTGGGTGGCTCTTGCCAGCACATGCGCCGGCCGCGGCGCCGCCCAGATCTCTCCCCTGAGCGCTAGCAGCTCGTTTGGACGCCGCCGGTTTGCAGAGTTGGGATTGTGTTTCCAATGTGGCCTCTTTGCATTTATCGGCGCTGAATTCCATCTGCCAGTTTGTTGCCCACTCAGCATGGGAGATCCCAGCATCACTCCTCAGTCTGCCCGGCCCATTTTGTACCATCTCTAGCCGCGTGGCTTCTTCACAGTCTACCCCTTTCCCCAGATCCCCGTTGACTCTCCAGGGGGCTGTGGCTGAGCTCAGGGCCCAATCCTGCTGGTGCTGGGACTTTCCAGTGCTGTTTTCCCCAGGCTTTGTGTCGCAGCGCAGCCCCAGCTGGGCAGCACAGAGCACTGTCTCATTCAGATGTCGTGATGTAGTGCGGGATACCTGTGTACGTGTGTCTCACACGGGGGTGGGGTCCTGCTGAGGGTAACCGAGGTGACCAGGTGACACCTCTGGGCTGCAGACAAAGGGGGTGATGGAGCCTGAGGGGTTTGAATTGGAACTGGGAGTTGGAAGCAGTGAGTCTGGGCTGGGAGACAGAAGAGGAGGGGGCAAGGCCCTGGCTCTGGGGGCTCCTTGGGACCTCCTCTCCCCAGCATGGATGGGACTGGCTGTCTCTGCCGGCTGCACTGACTCCTCTGTATGACGCTGTGTCCTGTCGGCGAATAAACCTGCTGTTCTCCTGCTGAGTGAGTCACTCCTGCCTGTGGATGGGGTGTAGACCTTGGGGACCCCTGAACCCCATCACTGATGTGCCTTGAGGGCTGTTCCCAGTGGCCTCCACTGGCCCCAGCACCCTCCATCTTCAGCTTTGGTGTGCTCTGCAACGGCAGCACTACCCACCACGCTTGCATTGTCCCGCACCGGGCTCCAGCCTGCAGTTCTCTGGCAAGCCAGCCTGGACTTGTCCCTTTCTCTGCCAGCTCTGTTGGTGCCCCTCACTCCCGACCTGCAGCCCCTGCTTGCTTGGCTCTCACCCCTTAATTCTGCCGGTGCCCCTCACTCCTGACCCCCAGCTTCTGCTATCCCAGCCCTGCACTGCCCCAGAGCTCTGCCAGGGCCCCTCACTCCTGACCTGCAGCCCCTGCTTGTTCAGCCCTACCTCCCAGATCTGGCAGTGCCCTACAGTCCTGATTCTCAGACCCTGCCCTCCCAGCCCTGCCAGGGCCCCTCACTCCTGACCCATAGCCCCTGCTATGCCCCCACTACCGGACCGTCCCTCCCCACAGAGCTCTGCCAGGGCCCCTCACAGCCAACGCACCACCCCTGCTACTCCAGGCCTGGAGTTTGGGACAAAGCCATGTGGGAACTAGGATGAGACATCCCACAGCCCCTGGCCAGTCCTTGGCTCTTGCATAGGGCTAACACTGGCCTTCAGCACCGGAAAGCCAAGGGCAGGGCAGGGCAGCTCCAGGGGTAACAGCAATGACGACCCTGGAATGAGTGTGCCGTGAGCTACGTGTGCCATGAGCCGTGTGCTGTGTGCTTTGTGCCAAGAGCTGTGTGCCATGTGTGCCATGAGCCGTGTGCTGTGTGCCATGTTCCCCATGTGTGTTAAGGGCACATCAGGCCTGTCGGCTGCAGGCAGCTGTGATGGGGTTCAGGGGTCTCCATGCACTGCACCCTGGCTGCAGGCAGGAGTGACTCTCATTCAGCAGGTAGAAGAGGAAGTTTATTAGGCGACAGAGGCCCAGTTTCTTACAGAAGAGTCAGTACAGCCGGCAGAGACAGTCACTCCAACCCGTCCTGGGGAGAGGAGCCTCAGGGGTGCCCCTCTGGGGTGTAGCTTCCCCCTCGCCCGGCTGGCTGCCTTCCAGCTCCCTCTCCCCTCAGCTTCTAACTGCTGCCTCCCACTCAAACCCAGCTCGGCTCCTCCCTCCTCTTTGGTCAGGGCAGAGGTGTTACCTGCCAGCCTAGGTTATAGCCCCAGGGTCATCCTTAGCCGCTGGGAGCTGCTCTGCTTGTCTCACACACATCCAGCCTGAGTCTCACACATGCACTCCCCCCACTGCATCACATCTCTCCCCCATTCCAGACTGAACTGAGCGGGGTCACTTAGCCAGTGACCTGGGGAAGTTCGGGGCCCTCCCTGTGCAACAGGGCATTGGCTATGGTGTTGTTGTTCCCCTTGACATGGACCACTTCCATGTCGTAGTCCTGCAGGAGCAGACTCCACCGCAGGATCTTGGTGTTGGCCCCTTACATGTGATGCAGCCAGGTCAGGGGTGAGTGATCGGTGTACACGGTGAAACGCCGTCCAAACAGGTACGGCTGCATCTTCCCCAGTGCCCACATCATGGCCAGACATTGCTTCTCTATGGCCACTTAGTTCTGCTCCTGGGGCAGCAGCTTCTTGCTCAGGTACACGATGGGGTGTTTCTCCCCCTTGTCATTCACCTGCATTAGCGCAGCGCCCAGCCCCATGTCTGAGGCATCGGTGAACACCAGGAAGGGCTTGTTGAAGTCTGGATTTGCCAGCACTGGGGCCCTGACCAGAGCCTCCTTCAGTGCACAGAGGGCCTCTTGGCACTGCTCGGTCCAGACCACCTTGTCAGGCTTTCCCTTTTTACACAGCTCCGTGAGGGGGGCTGCGATGGAGCTAAAGTGGGGCACAAACCTCCGGTAGTACCCCGCCATCCCAATGAAGGCCTGGACCTGCTTCTTACTCTGGGGTGTTGGCCAGTCTCTGACAGCCTCCACTTTAGCTGGCTCCGGCTTTAAGCGGCCGCTGCCCACCTTGTGGCCCAGGTAGGTCACCTCAGCCATTCCCACCTTGCACTTTCCCGCCTTGATAGTCAGCCCGGCCTTCTGAAGTCGGTCCAGCACCCACTTAACCTGGGACACATGGTCCTCCCACGTCTGGCTGAAGATGCAAATGTCGTCCATGTAAGCCAGGGCAAAGCTCTCCATCCCTTTCAGTAGCTGGTCCACCAGACTCTGGAAGGTAGCGGGTGCCCCCTTGAGGCCGAAGGGCAGGACCAGGAACTCGTAGAGCCCCACAGGGGTGATGAAAGCCAACTTGAGCCGGGCATCTTTGTCGAATGGCACTTGCCAGTACCCCTTGGTGAGGTCTATGGTGGTGAGGAAACAGGCTCCCCCCACCTTGTCTAAGAGGTCGTCGCACCTGGGCATGGGGTAGGCGTCTGATACAGTGATGGCGTTAAGCTTGCGATAGTCCACACAAAACTGGACAGACCCATCTTTTTTAGGGACTAACACCACGGGAGAGGCCCAGGGGCTGGAGGAGGGTTGGATCACCCCCAGAGCCAGCATGTCTTCAACCTCCTGCTCTAAGTCCCGAGCCATCTTACCTGTGGCTCTGAATGGCACACACTTGATAGGGGCGTGGGTGCCTGTTGCTATTCGGTGGACAGCTAGGTCAGTGTGTCTGGGTCTGTCAGAAAACAGCTGTTGGTGCGAATGCAGCACCTCCTTGATCTCCGTCTGCTGGGCAGGGGTCAGCTGGTCTGAGAGGGAAATAGACTCCAGTCCCTTTGAGCAAATCCACCGAGGGGTCATCCCCCTGCCCCTCCCAGTGCCTGCACACGGCCAGCACCAAGTTCTCCCTGTCCCAGTAAGGTTTCATCATGTTCACATGATAGACCCAGTGGCTGTGGGCCCAGTTCGACAGTTGCACCACATAATTCACGTCATTTAGCTGTTTGACAACCTTGAAGGGCCCATCCCAGGCCGCTTGCAGCTTGTTCCGCCGCACAGGTACAAGAACCATCACTTGGTCCCTGGTGGCATAGGCTCGGGCCCGGGTGTTACAGTCATACCAGACCTTTTGCTTCATTTGGGCCCTAGAGAGGTTCTCCCTGGCCAGGCCCATGAGCTCAGGGAGTTTTTCCCGGAAGGTCAGTACATACTGTACCACTGACTCCCCTTCAGGGGAGGCCGTCCCCTCCCACTCTTTTCTGAGCAAGTTCAAGGGTCCCCGTACCCTCCTTCCATACAGCAGCTCAAACGGGGAGAACCCTGTGGATTCCTGGGGCACCTCCCTGGATGCAAACAGCAGGTGGGGTAAGTACTTGTCGTAGTCTTGGGGGTGCTGATTCATGAAGGTTCTCAGCATCTGCTTCAGAGTCCCATTGAACCTCTCCACCAGCCCATTGGTCTGGGGGTGGTAGGCTGTGGCCCAGGTGTGCCAGACCCCACACTTGTCCCACAGGCTTTGCAGCAGGGCCGACATGAAGTTAGACCCCTGATCCGTGAGGACCTCCTTGGGGAACCCCACTCTGCTGAAAATGGACAGCAGTGCATCTGCCACGGTGTCAGCGTCGATAGAGGTCAGGGCCACTGCTTCTGGGTATCGCGTGGCAAAATCTACCACCACCAAGATATATTTCTTCCCCGAACGCGTTGCCTTGCTGAAGGGTCCCGCTATGTCCATAGCCACTTTCTGGAAAGGCTTCTCTATGATGGGCAGTGGCCTCAGGGCGGCTTTCCCCTTGTCCTGGGTCTTTCCCACCCTCTGGCAGGGATCGCAGGACAGGCAATACAGACGGACAGCTGCAAAGATCCCTGGCCAGGAAAAGTTCTGTAACAACCTTTCCCTGGTGCGGTGGATTCCCTGGTGTCCTGCGAGCGGGACATCATGGGCTAGGTACAGCAGCCTGTGCTGGTACTTTTGGGGAACCACCAGTTGCCTCTGGACCTTCCGTGGCTCCGCTTTGTGTCTGGGAACCCATTCCCGGTACAGGAATCCCTTCTTCCACAGGAACCTCTCCCTGCAGCCCTCCCCCAGCTGTGGAGCTGGGCTGAGACTGGCCAGTTCCCTCAGCTTCTGTAAGGAGGGGTCTCTCTGCTGCTCTGCCTGGAACTCTTCGGCCGGGGTAGGGGCGGAAGCCACTTCCCCTTCCCTGCCTGGATCCAGAACCACCAGCCTGTGAGACCTGGTTTTTGGGGGCCCCTGTCTCTCAAGGTTGGCCCCTGTGGCTTCCATGGCTTTGGCTGGGAATCTACCCTCGAACCTGGGGACAGCACTCCTCGTTTTCTTTGGCTACGGGTCAAGACCAGGGCACGAGGGCGTTCACCTGGCCAGTTCTCCAGATCACCCCCCATTAGTACATCTGCAGGCAAATGGCTGTGCACGCCCACCTCCCTGGGGCCTTCCTTATCCCCCCATTTCAGGTGCACCCTGACCATGGGCACCTTGAAAGGTGTCCCGTCAATTCCCGTTACAGTCAGGTGAGAATTGGGCATCACCCGGCCCGGTGCCACCACCCCAGGCTGGGCCAGTGTCACATCAGCGCCTGTGTCCCAGAACCCTGTGATCTTTCTCCCATCCACTTCGAGGGGTGTGAGACACTCGCTCCGCAGAGGCGGTGCTGCCCCCACTCTGTAAACTGATCTCTGAGCATTTGGGCCCCCTGAGGAGCTGGTCTGTGGGGTGGGCTCGGCCCAATCCGAGGACACCCTGTCGGCACCACCTGCCTTGGCCGCCAGCCCCTCTGGCTTCTGGGACTCCACCCAGTTGACTCCATGACCCCCGGCCTCCTCAACCTGTCTGGGAACTTGGGGCACTGGACTGATCTATGCCCCTTCCACCCACAGCGATAACAACCCGGGTCTTGCTGTGTCCCTCGGGCTGGCTGCTCTGGCCAGGCTCTGGCTGGCCCTCTGGGGGGTGGGTGGCCAGCCCGTCTTTCCTGGGCTCACCCAAGAGCTGCTCCCCTCTGTTGTACAGCCAGGAACTGGTCTCTCTGAGATTCTCGGTCTCTCCAGGACTCTCTCTCTCTCCGGCACTCCCTCTCTTTCTGGGGCTCACTTTCAAACGTGGCCCGGCTGTTTGTGAAGTCATCTGCCAGCTTCCCTGCACTGTGTGGATCCCCAGGCGTCTGGTCCACGAGCCACAGCCTCAGGTCAGGTGAGCACATCTCGTAGAATCGCTCCAGGACCGTCAGCTTGACCAGGTCCTTTATGGACTGGACTCCCATCCCGAACACCTACTTCTGGTATTATTGCCTCAGGTGGGAGGCCGCATCTACATAGGTTTCCTCTGGCTTCTTCTGCGCCTCCTGGAACTTCTTCTTGTACATCTCCGGAGTCTGCCCGAACTTATGCAACAGGGCCTGTTTGAACCATTCATAGTCCCCAGGCTGCAGCCCCACCAGCTGGCTGAGCACCGCTGCGGCCTTCTGGCCCAGCAAGGGGGTGAGGTGTCAGAGCCATTCGGCTGGGGGAAACTCGTGCAACTCACAGGCTCGCTCAAAGGTGGTAAGGAACTCGTCCATGTCCCCTGGGTCCTGACACTGGGCCAGCACGCGCGTCTCCAAGTGACTGGCCACCCCGAGCTGCCTGGCCCTCTCCCCGCCTACCGCAGCTGGGGCCTCTTGGTGTCTCGCCTCCACCATGGCCCGCTCATGCTCCCGCTCCCGCTCTCGCTCTCTCTTTCTTGCTCCCTCTCCTCCCGCTGTCTCTCTTGTAGCTGGCGCTTGTGCTCACGCTCTCTTTCCCGCTCCTGGCGTTCATGTTCCCTCTGCCGTTCCTGGTGCTCTCTCCCCCATTCCTGGGCTTCCAGTTCCTTTAATTGCACCTCAAGCTCCAGCCGTCACAGCTCTGTGGTGGGGAACTCCACCTGTGATGGACCACTGCTAGCTGAGCGTGACCTGGTGGGCGCCGTGTCTGTCTGATGGCGTTGAGCCCCCTCTCCAGCCTGAGAATCCAAAACACTTCCGGGGGTTGACTGGCCACTTCCTGCTAGGACAGGTTCTGGCCCCCCGGATCGGTCATTCTCTTTCAGCTGGGCAATCAGCTGGGCCTTGGTCGCCTTCCCTGTGGTCAGGCCCCTCTTGCACAGCCCTGCTAGCTCTGCCTTCAGGATTCGGGTATAATCCGTCTCCTCACTGTCTCCTGGGGTATCCACTCACCAGCAGCAGCTGCAGGAATTGCTTTGTTCCACCTCCGGCTCCTCCAGCTCTTGTGAGGCTCCTTCCTTCTCCTGCGCTCAGTCACCCACTGCTGGAGCTCATCTGTGGGTGCAGTGCATCCCACTGCTGACACCAGTGTGATGGGGTTCAGGGGTCCCCATGCACTGCACCCTGGCCACAGGCAGGAGTGACTCTCACTCAGCAGGTAGAAGAGGAAGTTTATTAGGCGACAGAGGCCCAATTTCTTACAGAAGAGTCAGTGCAGCAGTCAGAGACAATCATTCCAACCCGTCCTGGGGAGAGGAGCCCGAGGGGTGCCGCTCTGGGGTGTAGCTTCCTCTCTCACCAGGCTGGCTGCCTTCCAGCTCCCTCTCCCCTCCAGCTTCCAACTGCTGCCCCCAGAATCAAACCCAGCTCAGCTCCTCCCTCCTCGTTGTTCAGGGCAGAGGTGTTACCTGCCAGCCGAGGTTACAGCCCCAGGGTCATCCTTAGCCGCTGGGAGCTGCTCTGCTTGTCTCACACACATCCAGCCTGAGTCTCACACATGCACTCCCCCCACTCCATCACAGCAGCCCCAGGAGTGCACCCAGGGCTGATGCCCCCAGGCCATCACCTGTGGGGCAGGGATCTGGGGCTGAGAGACAGAAGGGAGGGAGCATAGAGGTGCAAGAGGCAGTGCCAGGTGCCCAGCCCAGGCCAGGCAGCTCCTGCCCATGGACCACAGGAGCTCTGACAGCATCAGCCCGGGCCAGGGGCCCAGCGAACGCAGCACAGATGTCTGCCGGCGCCGGCACAGCGCACTGTGCCCCTGGAAGAGTGCCGGGTCCTGCCCTCGCCGCCAATCCTTCCGGTGGGCCACGGTGTGGGCCAGGCCTCCCAGAGCTGCATCTGCAGCGGCCCGTCCAGCTGTGTCCACTCAGAGCCCTGCTGGCTGAGAATGCGCAGCCGCCACGCCACCCCTCGGAGTTGGCAGTTGGGACCAGGACCTGCCTACCCCAGCCTCCCCTGTCCCAGAGGACAAGTGCTGCTGGGACAGCGGTGTGCTGAGGGCAGGGGGAAGAGCCTCTCCTCACGTCAGATGTTTGCGTGGCCTCTCCCCGGCGTGCTCTCCTGGCAGGCTCTGTCTGGGTCACAGGGACAGGGGCTGGGGCTGCTCGGTGGCTCTAGACAGCATAGCTGCAGCTCCCTGGGGAGCAGGCAGAAATACAACCAGCGTTTCCCGGCCTCGGGCGGAAGCAGCGTCCGGTTTCAGGATGTGCAGCTTAACGCCGGCCTCCAGCGTCGGTGAGTGCTGGCTCTCGCTGGAAGAGCGTTCGCTGTGACAGCCGTGCTCGTTTGAACACACCGGGTCCCCAGCGTTTTTCCCGCCTCCTTAAGTGCTTCTAAAACTGGCTTCCACAGCAGCTGTCTTCTCAGCTTTTCTGCGTGTGACGCTGCCCAAAGGACTGGTGCTTTGTAGCCTTTTCCCACAGTTTGCCGGTGTTGGCTTTACTGGTCGGTCTGGCAGACTAAGCTCTTCCATTTTAGTGCATAAAATCTGTGACGCGCTCACCTCTCGAACACTGCCGGCTGCGCTGGTCGCCCCACCTTGGGAAGCACTGACGGAGCTGAGGAAGTTTCGCAGAAGAGCAGCTGAACTGGTTCCATAGGAGGCGGGGGGCAAGTCAAGCGGCAGCTGTGACTTTTAGGCACTGCCTACATCACCATGCAAAACCCCTTTCCCCGCCTCCACGGGGCTCTGCCATGCAACTCTCTGGCCTGGGGAGTCCAGCTCACCTGGGAGTGGCCAGGCCGTGCTTTGGAATGGAAGAGGTGCTGGGGTTCAAGCAAGGTTTTTACCTGTGTAACGGAGACAGAACGAGAGGCCCTGGGACATAAGCTGCCAAGCTTGGAGGTGCTGGGGCTCAGCCCTGACAAAAGTTTAGCAGTGGGGGCAAGCCCCAGGCAAGGGGCAGCTCTGCTGCTCATTACTCACACACTGAGGGTAACGGGTCATGGCCCTACCTTCAAAGCTATGATGATTTGTAACCCAGCTGTGACGGGTTCAGGGTCCCCAGGCTCTGCACCCTGTCTGCAGGCAGGAGTGACACTCACTCAGCAGGAAAACAGCAGGTTTAGTAGCTGACAGGACACAGCGTCGTACAGAGGAGTCAGTGCAGCCGGCAGAGACAGTCATTGCAATCCGTGCTGGGGAGAGGAGGCCCTGAGGGGCCCCCATGCCTGGACCTTGCCCCCTCCTTTGTCTATCTCACTCCCAGCCCAGACTCACTGCTTCCCAACTCCCAGTTCTAATTCAAATGCCTTGGGCTCCACCTCCCCCTCTGTCTGCTGCCCAGAGGCATCACCTGGGTGCCCTGGCAACCTTCAGCTGGAGCCCCACACCCTGTGTGAGCCACTCATGTATCCTCCACTACATCACACCAGCACCTGCCAAAACTGACCATGTGTGCCACAGAGCTGTGCCTGCTGAATGCCCAGGCAATGCAGGTAAGGCGATATGCATCTCCTAGAACTGGAGGGGACATCAGCTAGTCCAGTCTCCTGGACTATTGGCAGGGTCAAGCACCATCCCTGACACCTATTTTCCTCAATCCCTAAATGGCCTCCTCAAGGATTGAGCTCACAACTCTGGGTCTAGCAGGCCAATGCTCAAACCACTGAGCTATCCCTCCCCCCAGAAACTCCTCAGAGCACAGAAGGAATCAGCTGGAGAACTCTCTGAGCTACCAGCAATTACATTTGCAAACTCCCGGAGGACAGGAGAGGTGCAGGGAGACTGGAGAAAGGCGAACATGGTGCCCGTTGTTAAAAAGGGGGAAAAGGAGGAGCTGGGGCACTATCAATCAGTCGTCCTGACCTCGATCCCTGGGCAGCTACTGGAGCAATGTACAAACCATTCAATTTGCAAATGCCTGCGGCCGCCAGGTGATCACTAGCAGGCAGCTTGGAGTTACCTAGGACAAACCCTGCAGCACCAGCCAGAGTCACCGGTTTGGTGGTGGGGGATACGATGGACATAAAGTACCTGGACTTGAGTGCACTCTGGTAAGTAATCTGGAGAAATGGGGGCTCAGTGGAACGGCCAGCGGAAGGCCCATTGCCTCCAGAGGAGTGCTGAGAAAGAGTGGCTGTTAAAGGAGTGACGTCGGCATGGAGAGCGGCCTCGAGAGGAATTCCACAGGGATCTGCTCCGGCTCTGGGTCATTCAACGTCTTTGTTAACGGCGTGGACTAGCCTGGCAGTGGAATAAATCGGCCCGTGAGGGAAAGCTGGGGCTGGGGGAGGCAGTGCCAGCACCCTGGAGAACAGAACTAAAACTCGGGATGAACTGGAGGGCTGGGCGGTAGCGGTGAAATGAGCGGTGAGATGTGGCAAAAACAAGTGCAGCTCCTTACGTTGTGGGAAGAAAACCCAGATGCCCGAATACGGAGTGGGGCTCGCCAGGCTGGCAGCAGCACTGCGGAGATTCGGGGTGTGGTGTAGCACAACTCCAAATGAGGCAGCAGTGCGATCCTTGTGCACACAGAGCAAATGCCAGTCCCGGTTTGGGTTGTCTTAACCCAGGCAGAGCATGCAAGTTGTAGGAGATACTAGGGCTTCTCTGCCTGGCGCTGGTAGGCCTCAGCCGGGGGACTAACGCTAATTTAGGTCACCCATGTTTAAAAAGGAGGCAGAGGAACTGGAAACGCTCCAGAGGTGAGCGACAAGGAAGATCAAAGGGCTGGAACACAGCCGTGTGAGCAGACGCTGGAGGAACTGGGCGTGTTTAGCTTGGAAGAGAGGACACTCAGCGGGGTCATGAAAGCAGCCTTCAAATACTTGAGAGGCTGCCATAAAAAGTTGTTATTCCTTGCCCCAGACAGCAGGACAAGAGGCGAAGGGTTCAAACACAGTGTCGCTGATTTAAATTATATTGCAGGAAAAGCTTTGTAACTGTAAGTACAGTAGGACAATGGAAAAGGTCATGGAAATCCCTCCACTGGAGGCTTTCCAAAGCAGGCTGGATAGCCCCCGTCTCAGATAGTTCAGATGCGACAGATCCTGAATTTTGCAGGGGATTAGCCTGGGCGACACAAGAGGTCCCTTCTAAACCTGTTGTCCATAGTTGTGTGGTTGAATGACTCTACTGAGGCAGCAATGGTCGTGACCCCAGGGTTGGAGGAGCCAGTGCAGGTGGCCAGATGTGGATGCTCAGATTGGGCACCCCAAAAAACCTTGTCTGCATGATGTGCCACCTGACAGAGCTGATGAAAGGGAAGACCCGAGATCTGGTGCTGCAGATGGAAGTCAGGGCAGAGTTTCAGAGGGGATTTGAGCAGAGGCTGGAGGGCAAAATCAAGACTCGCCCATGCCAGCTGGAGTGGACAGCAATGAGGGGAGGAAAGTGGCCGGTGGAAGCATGTGACTGCAAGAACCCGGAGAAGGAAAAGACCAGCTAGAGAGGCTCAGGAACAGGCTGAGCTGGGAAACGAAGGGGCTCAGCGGCACCAGCGGACGTGCAGAGTGCTAGGAGGAAAAGCCAATGGAGCAGGCCCCCGGAGGGGACAGAACGGCTTGCAGAAGATCGCTAGGGAGGGTAACAGACACAAGCTCTCGCTTTCAGAAGGAGCTGGAGGAAGGCTGGAGACCCTCCCAGTGCTGGGGAGAGGACGAATTGTGTGACTGGAGACTCCCCACTAAGAAGAACAGACAGGCTGGTCACCAGAGCTGGTCTGGAGAACAGCTGGCTGTGGTCTTTGCTGGGATTGGGCCTGAGACTGGAGAGCGTCCTAATGAGAAAGACCCCACTGATTGTCTTTCACTTGGAACAAATGTCACAGCTGGATTCTCGCTGGCGCCCACCAAGGGGGACTGTGCCAGGGTACTCACAGAACTGGGGGCTCAGGTGACTTTCCATGAGATTCTACCTGCTCTCAGAGGAGGAAAGCAAAAGCAAGATGTGATTACGATGGTCAGCAGAGGGTTGGACAGTGGTGGTCTCAGGACCTTGGCCCGCAGTGAGACATTCACAGAGGGAGGACTGCGCTCGTGGGAGGGTCTCTGCTGGCACAGAATGGGAAATTGGCTTCTGGGATGGAGGCTGGAGCAACTGACAAAAAGAGCTTGAAACAAGGAACTCGGGGGGCGCGTTGGGAGACGCTCTTGTGATCTTCACGCCTGGTTCTAACATTGTCCTTGAGGCAAAACAAGAAAGCGGGAAAGGGCCATAGAGCCAGGCCCAGCAGCGGGCGGGAGAAGTGACATTCAGAGGAAGCCGCGAGCTGGTACCATGGAGACTGA
Source organism: Carettochelys insculpta (assembly GCF_033958435.1). Taxonomy (NCBI): domain Eukaryota; kingdom Metazoa; phylum Chordata; order Testudines; family Carettochelyidae; genus Carettochelys; species Carettochelys insculpta. The sequence goes on from NC_134155.1 coordinate 25,614,628, forward strand.
CAGGTGAGTAGACAGGGCTGGCAGTGCGAGGACTGTGCCCGGGGGGTGTGGAGGAATTGGGGGGAAGCAAAACAGAAACAACGAAGGTGATACCAATTTAAGCAGCAGAAAAAGGCGGGAGCAGAGCTACCAGTGAAGGAAGTGAAAGCAGGTAGCACAGGGATAGCCGAGTGCTGGTGGGATAGGACCTGTGTCTGCAGCCCAGTATCAGAGCACAGGCAGAAGAGATAGTGGCCACACTGGGGGAGTTGCACTCTGCCTGCGTGGTGAGACAGACGGCACCGGAAGCAGGGCTGACAGATTGGACAAAACAGGGGGAGACGCAGGCAGCGGCTCCCCAGCTAGGCCGGGGATGTGCTACGGACCCCAGGGGCCAATATATTTAGGGCCTGATTGGATTCATGGCCACGAGCGATGTTTTCACAGACTGTGAAATCTGATCTCCCCTGTGAAAGCCACTGCTGCACACGGCTCCACCTGCTACCCTGCTGGTGATGGGGCCGGAGCAGGGCTCCTCTTCCTCTGCAGGGGCTGCTTCTTCTGGAGTGGGTCAGGTCCACCTCTGGGATCTCCCCCAGATTCAGGGATCTTGGTGGCTTCAGCTGTTTCCAGCCTGCACAGGGCAGCTGCGGTTCCAGCCATGGGAGGCCGGCTAGCCTACCTAATGTTGCGCTGCTCGCTGCTTGGAAGGACTAGCCTTCCCTGCCATTTCTGTGCTTCCCTAATGCAGCCTTAAGGGTAGAAATCAGGTCCTGTACCTGCTAGCTGCATAACCCTTCCTGGCCAGCGTCACAGTGGAGTTGGTGCAGAAAGCGGGAGGGTGCTGATGAAATGCATGGCTGACGCAAACCAGGAAGGGCGTGGGGGGTTGGACGCTGTGGAGCAGGACTGGGCTAGCAACCAAGAAGATCTGATGACCTTGAAAGCTGGAGTAAGACAAACGGGGTGAGAAGCGGGAATGCAAAGTGCAAGGTCGTGCTCCTCGGGACCGTGAACAGGGAGGTTTGCTCTTGACCAGGGATGTGTCAGGTGGGAACGACGAAGGAGGAAGACCCGGGTGTGTTGGTTGGTCCAGACAATTGAGCTGCCAGTGAGGCGTGGCTGGGAAGAGAGGCAAAGGTGCATTGCCACCCTGCAATGCATCCTGCGAAGGGTTTCCAGCGGTGGTAAGGAAGTGGTGGTTTCACGAGGCAAGGCACCGGCAAGACACCATGTGGAACCCTGTGCAGCTCTGCTCTCCCCTCCCCTGGATAAGGGAGATGATTCAGACTAGAGCAGGGTGCTCAGATGATCTGACGAATGGAAAACCTCCCTCATGGGAGGCGACTCGGTGAGCTTGGCTGGGTTAGTCTGACCAAACTCTGGCTGAGAACAGCTCCATCAGCCAGACAAACAGCCGAGAGGGGGGCGTTGTGTAAGGGAAGATCAGTGGGGACACGGGCAGGAATGGTAGGAATGGGCCGTCTGTGAACTGAGGCTTGAAACGAGGTGAAGGTGCCTAAGTGGCGGAGCAGGGAGGCTCCGGAGCAGCCCCGCAAGGGCTGGGCGTGGTACAAGGGGCCAGCGGGCTCGTGGCTAGTCTGTGGCCGTGAGAAGCACCCCAAGGGCCAGCGAGGGGGCGAGATGGGTGGTCTGAGTGATGACAGAGAACTCTTCAGTCCTGCTGCCCAGGCCAGCCAGCTGCTGGGCACAAGCAAGAGGGGGAAACGACCTTGTGACACCACCCACAGCACTGGAGACATCGCACCGGCCTGTGCCGAAGCATCGCTGTTGCCTGGGGAAGGTGGCTTCTTCGGTGTGAAGAGAAGCAACTTCTTACTGGGGCGAGTTGGCCCCCAGCTCTGTGTCCCTGCAACTGCCTGTTTGCTCCACGTCTCTGTGCCAGGCGGGCGCCTGGCTGGCCGGGAGGGGAGAGGTGTCTCCTGCTGCACTTCCCTACTCCCCTCCGGCCATTGGTCCCACCAGGCCCAAGCCTTGTTGTGATGGGCAGTGGCAGTGAGGAGGCGGGAGCAGCCAGTCAGACATCCGCCAGCCCGGCAGTCTGGAGCGATGGTCGCTCATCATCAGTACTGAGCCAGGGCACCATTCGTGTCCCGCCCATGCATCAGAGCGGGAGACAGGGCTGCTCTCCCAGTCCAGGCACAGGGAGAAAAGTGTCCCCAAGCCACCCCTCCTCCACTTCCTGACCTGCCTGGCTGAGCCCCCACTTCGATGACTGAAACGCACAGACTGGGAAGTACATACAGCCTCACTCCTGTCTCACGGCACACTGAGCTGCTCCTGGACGCTGCCAGCACAGCAGAGAGGGGCCTGCCATCACCTCCGGGGAACCAAAGAGATACGACCTCTACCTCACTCCAGCAATAAGCGGCAGACGGGTGCAGGCTCTGCCGTCCCTCAGATTGCTTTGCCTGCTGCCGAGAGGCACCAGGCAGGCACCGGTTCCCCGTCTGAAAGCCCGGTTCACAGCAGCTGCACTCACTACCAAAAGGCATCGGTGGCAAACAATGGCTCGGCGTGTCGTGCTGTCTGGTGGAAGATACGATGCCCGTCGGCCATACACTCACCCTAGATGAACCTTCTGGAAACAAAAGACAAATTCTATGAACGCCTAAAAGGTGTCGTTTGTTCAGCTCCATTTAATGATCAATTTATTATCGCTGGAGAGTTTAATGTCAGGTTCAGCCATAATCATACCGCCTGGAGAAAGTCATCAGCCATCCGAGTGCTGGCAAGGAAACTCCAGTAGGACGCTTCTTCTTACCGCTCGCTCAGCCAATGGACGGATGATTCCCAATACCGTACTCCAGCAGACGGACAAAGGCAAAACAAGGTGGATTCACCCTGACTCCTGCCCCTGAGATCTGATACACTTTGTTGTCTTGCATTGCTGGCTCTGCAGGGTGCTGGGCTGGCAGGGGTTATGTCTCCCTGCTGATGCTTCTCAGATCGGCTGGCTGGTGTGCAGCAAAATGCAGCCAGCCGATCTGAGAAGCATCAGCAGGGAGACAAAACCATGAAGACACTTAACACCCAGAAGCTCAAGCTCTTAGATAGACAGAAGGACAAACATTTTCAGAACCTTTTGCATCACCAGACAGCCCTGAAATGGATGTTGAGTGAAGCCAGCTTTGCAAGAGAAAGCTCAGCTCAGCCAGTGATGTGATAAGGTTTAGCACAAGGAAACACCAAGACCAACTCAATGAAAATGAGTCAGAGATAATGCGAGAGCTTTATACACTGTGCGTGACACACAAAACGTGGTTATCTGACAAGACGTCAATCACAAAGAACGCCGTCTGCCACAGCCTGTCCAGTCTAAACTGTGTAGAAAGAAAGACGATTGGTGGAAGCACTCAGCAGAAAATGTCCCCAGTAGGCCGCAGCCCAGAAAGACAATAAATACTTTTACAATCAACGGGAACTGGTTATTGGTCCCATAGTAGCATTCCCATCTCTAGTGCAGAGAGCGGCGTGGTACAGACAGCCAAACCACCACCTTCAATCACTGGGCTGTCCCCTTTAACAGTTCAACTGAATTGTTCTTCTGCAGCTTTGGAAGCTGCTATCAACAGCACGCTGCAGTTCCCAGCACACGAAGGAAGGACTCACTCAGCTGCTAAGTAGGAGGAGACAGAAGACACGTCCCACCAGTGTCACAAGGAAAGGCGCCAGGCCATGTGTGAATACCACAAGTCCCAGCCCGGCACAGCTCATGTGTGGCGAATGCTCACAGAGCTCTTCACCACCCTCAGGACTTCATTCACAGATGTGGCCACCCGGGACGTAACTCAGCCGGTGACCGACCAGCTTGCAATAACTCTTGCGGTGTCTCGTGTCTTTCCATTGTTGGGAAGATTCTGCCACCTCTGACTCACTGTCACAGATCCCCTCGTTTCAGAGCACCTTGTGGCTTTTGCGTGGGATTCAGAACAGCAGCTGTAAGTTTTGCCATTCACCAAATACAGGAAAAGTGCCAGGGACAAAACTGGGATATCTATATGCTGTTTGCAGACCAGACGAAGGCCAGAGGGAGGCACTGCTCGGCTCTTGCAGCCTGTGCTACAAAATGGTGTTTTATAGCAGTCTGTCTTTGTTGGGGCAGGTATGAGGCAGGGCTGTGCGTTCACACTGACAGGACTTCCCATTCACCCTGGGGCTATGCTACGACAAGGGCTTTTATACACAACTCCGCACGGGTTCCAGCCCTTTCAGTCTCCAGCCTTTTCACGCTCAGGCTGAAGTGGTCAACATTCTCATCAGGGAGTTCCTCTTCGCTTGCAGCCGGGCGGTCAATGCACACACAGCCTTTAGTCGACTGATTTTCTAGCTCAGGAAGATGGTTTGGGCTCTTTACAAGCCTCCAAACAATCCAAGTGCTTTACCAGCCTGTGCCAGGACAAACATATCCTGCCCCCAAACGGAGTTGATGGCACGCCACTGACTGCGACAGAAAGAGTTCCTCTCTTGGCAGAAACCAGGGCCACTGATCCGATCACACAGCACGTTCCAAAGCAGACCAGCTCTGCCGTTGCCTGTGCAACGTACAAGGTGTTCAGCTTCTCGCCGAGTTTCACGTCCCTGTCTGTCCTGCAGTGAAGCACAGACGTCTCAAAGCAGGGACAGGAAGCAACGTGAGCGTTCTCAGGTACATTGTCACATCGGTAACCTCGAGTGTTCGGCAGAGTGGATGCCAAAAACCGAACTCTTGGGCCAGTGCTGCAGGAGAAGCCCTGAATCCCTGGTTGTGTCACTGGGCTGGCTGCCTTCTGTCGTGGATGACACCTGACGCCCCAGAGCTCTATTTTATGGACAGTTGTAAATGGGAGCACACTGGAAGGCCAACAAAAACAGCAGGAGAATCTCAGAGGTCATCTAAAAGCTATCCAAGCCGACATGAACCGATGGGAACCTGTTGCAGCCAGCAGCTCAGAGCAGCAGCAGAGCTGTTGGTTTGTTGTCAAAGCCATCAACAACGGAAGTCCTGCGTCTCCTTAAGGACTAGCACAATGATTTGGGGATAAGCTTTCATGGGTAAAAAGCAGTTCATCAGCTGCATGGAGTGGAAATCACAGAGGAAGGGAGAGATATGTCCCCAGGGTGGTCTTAGAGGCTGGGCTGGCAGAGCTGGTGCAGCACTCTGCAAACAGGGAACCGGGTTTGGAAGCTGCAGCTGCTGAGACAGCAGGGAGAGAGGGCAGTTCACCTGCCAGGCCTCTGCCAGCCACCCTGACCAGGCAAAACCACTTGTACCACGGAGCACAGCATGGCCTGCCCGCACTGCCTGGCATAGGCACACTGCCGGGCTGCACACACACGCACACGGGCTGTGCATAGACAGACACACACGGGGTATGCACACGGGCTGTGCATACACAGACACACACAGAGACACGCACACGGGCTGTGCATAGACAGACGCACACGGGGTATGCACACGGGCTGTGCATACACAGGCACACACAGAGACACGCACACGGGCTGTGTATACACAGAGGCCTGCACACGGGCTGTGCATACACAGGCACACACAGAGACGCACACGGGCTGTGCATAGACAGACACACACGGGGTATGCACACGGGCTGTGCATACACAGACACACACAGAGACACGCACACGGGCTGTGCATACACAGACACACACAGAGACACGCACACGGGCTGTGTATACACAGAGGCCTGCACACGGGCTGTGCATACACAGGCACACACAGAGACACGCACACGGGCTGTGCATACACAGATACACACAGAGGTACGCACACGGGCTTTGCATACACAGACACACATACAGGCACACACCTGAGGTGTGCACATACATAGGAACACACCTGGGCTGTGCACACAGACCCACAGGCACACATAAGCACACCCAGACACACAGGCAGGCTATGCATACACAGACACACACACACAGGCACACACCTGGGCTCTGCACACGCACACAGGCGTGCATACAGACACACACACCAGGGCCAGGCATAGGCACGCCCAGAGGCATGCTGCATGGTTGTACATACGCACAGCCACACTCATGCACAGCCACACAGAAACCCTGGCAGCACCTCCCCACACACAGGGACTGTTTCCTGCGAGAGACTGGCACAATGCTTGCTTGTGGCCGCATCCCCCTGTGCACTCACACTCAGACAGACGCGCTTCTCCTGCCCAGAGCCACACGCCCAAGGGTGATCGACATCAGGGCTACGCTGGCCTGTCAGACCTAGGGCTTGAGTGGTGCTGATGGAGGTGCAGGGACTCCATTCAGAGCTGGCCCAGAGGAGCTATGCGCCCCTGGTAAAGTCAGAGCCTTGCTTTGCCCATCCCTGGCGAGAGGGGCGTTCTGAGCACAGGATCCCGGCCCTGCACTGTCGTGGCTGGGCTGGCAGGGGCGGGGGTCCCTGATGCCCAGCCGCTCCCTGCACACTGGGGACCCCGCCGGCAACGCCTGGAATGCAGCTGGCCACTGGCAGCAGGACACAGTTCTCGCCCCATCCTCGCCAGCGTCTGCCCCAGCGAGCACGGAAAGCCCAGGGGAGGCTGGAGAGACGGGAGGTTCTTGGAGGCTTTTCCCGGTGCTGTCAGTGCTGGCCAGCGAGGCTGGGTGTGCTGTTCTGGCAGCCTGGCCCTAGAAGGAGCCTCCCACCAGGACCTGTCATGCCCTTGCTGGTCCCAGGACCCTCTTGTCAGTGCCCAGATCTGTGCAGCAGGGGCCGTGTCGGTTTCAACGATCACCCTGGGGCTGGTGGAGCAAGCGGCTGGGGGGCCTGTTCAGAGCAAGCATCTTTCTACAGGTGGGCGCTGCCGGGGAGGCTGCCTGGGGCCGAGTCTGCCCAGCGCAGCCCCAGGCCGTCTCTCCCCAGTGCAGATCTAGCTGCGGCAGACAATGAGCGTCTCTCAGCCGGCTACGAGTCCCTGGCTCGGCCGGGGCTCCGTTCAGCCCGCAGTGGAGCGCTCCCCAAATGGCATGTGGGTACAACCATGGGCAATCCAACCTCGCAGGGTCCAGCTCCCCAAGGGAATTACACCTTCAGCCATCCTGCTGACGTCCCGGGGAGACTGTGGGGGGCGCCGTTTTCCCCACACCCTGGTGTCCCCCATTGCCAAGACGCTCTTGGCCTGCAGCTCAGCTCTGCCCTTTGCCCAGGAGAGCTGTGAAGGGGGCAGGCCATGCTCAGCTGTGCAGTCTCTGCCTCCCGCTCTCGGGGCCCTGACCGCTTTCCCAGAACTGCCTTGCACTCAGCACCTCCCTGGTCGAGCATCAGAGCGAGCAGCTGGGTACCTGGCTAGGAAAGGAAAGGGGGCAGCAGCGGGCAGCTGCTCCCTCCAATCCACACTCCTGGCACAGGCTGCCCACCGGCTCCCGGCTGCTCCCTCCAATCCACACTCCTGGCACAGGCTGCCCACCGACTCCCGGCTGCTCCGCCCAGTCCACACTCCTGGCACAGGCTGTTCAGCTCCCGGCTGCTCCCTTCAGTTCTGCATGCTTGGCACAGCTATTTCTCTGGTTCCCAGCTGCGCCCTCCTGCTCCGCACACATGGCACAGCTGTCCCTCTGGCTCCTGGCGGTGCCCTCCCACCCCACATGCACCGTGTGGCTGTCCCTCCTGCTCCTGGCTGGCTGGGCGCTCTCGCAGTAGCGCCGTCTGGAAATGATTTTGCTTCCACCCCAAGGCTGTTGTGTTCTGAGTGCTGGGCTGCAACTGCTGGAGTGACTCCAGCTCCCCTGGCTGTCCTTCCGACCTGCAGCCACTGCTGCTGCTACGGCCACATGGCCTGAGTCTTGGTGGCTGCCTTCCCTCAGGTCTGGCCTTAGCCCCAGGGCCTTGGAAGGGGAGTGCCACAGGGCCCAGCTGCCCCTGCAAGGGGCACAAAGCTCTGCACAGGGCACTGGCTCCTTTGCCTGTGTGGCCGTCTGGATGGGCACCTTGTCGACTGTCCTGGGCACTGCAAACACCCAGCAACGAGGCTGGCTGACAGCTCTTGTCTAGGTGCTCGTGTGCAGCCCACATGCCACAAGGCAGCAGCATGGCTTTGAGCAAACCCTGCTTGTAAGGGACGAGCTGAGTGGCAGGAGCCGGCCGTAAATCCTGCTGGTGCCAGCTCGGCCCCTGGGGGACTAGGACCTTACCTGTGGGGCCAGGTGAGTGACAGCAGGCCAGCTGACTGCTCTTGGGAAGGGGCCACCGTAGCCATACTGGGGAGGCCATGTGCTGTTCTCCACAGAGCACAGCAGGTCCCCGAGCTCAGGGCTGGGACAGAGCCTCTGGAGCAGCCTGGGTGCATGGCTGTGAGGCTGGTGCTGGCGCTTGCCTGAGACCAGCCCCATGGGGAGGCGAAGAGCAAGGGGGAGCAGGCAGGGCTAGCACTGAGTCTGCCTGAGGATAACAAGGAGCTCCCTGGAGGCTGCCAGAGTGGGAGGCTCACCGCCCACACAGGTCAGTGGGAGACTGTGACCTAAACGGGGCAACTCTGGAGTCATAGGACAGCTGTGTGCCCTCAGTTCTCCATCCTGAGGGCCTTGTACATGGCTTTGCTGTGAGAGCCAGCACTCCCGGTCTGAGCACATGCAGGCTCCAGAGGGTAAATCACTCCCAGCGACAGCAGAGGAGTGTTACAGCCAGCCGCTCACGAGTTACATTGCAGAGCCACGCCAATGAACTCCCAGTCCCAGACTCCACCCCAGCAATGTGCATCTGGTACCGACCTCTGCCATCCCAAGAGATACAATCATACACAAATGTCATCAGTTATTAGTAGAAGATTGTACAGTATTGCACAAACCTTGTCTCTCAAATGCATTGTCCCGAACACCGTGTTCCAAACGTACACAATAAATCTCGTTTATGAACTACAGAAAGATTTGTAAGTTACTACAAGTAACGAGGCATGAAAGTCAGAATTGGTTACAAAAATAAAAGATAAAATGCAAACTAGCTCCTCGTGGAACAAGCGAAGGGACCTTAAAGCCAAAGGGTTTCTCTGAGGGCTTCCTGGCTAAATCTTTCAGGCCAGCTCCCTTTCCAGTGCTGTGACACATCCTTAGTCTTTCAGGTGTAGTTGATGCTAGGGAGTAGAGCAGAAGGGACACAGACTCTGGGGAGTTTGGTCCTCTTTCTTACAGCCATTCACTTCACTGAGAATCATCTCCAGATGGGATTCAGGTGATAAAATGTCTGTGGGATGGGAACTTTCAGCTGGCCCTTGGCCTATGGAGACATTTCTTATTCACACCCCTTTTCCTGCCAAAGAATGACTGCTTAGCCAGGTGCAAGGCTCTTTGAGTTGGTGGACACTGGCTGCAGGCATCCAGCTGCCTTTTGCACGTCGTAGTAATGTTGTAGCAGAACCTTATATTGTTCCGTACAACGTTGCTGCAGATCTCTTGCCAGGACAATAACGATGGGCACATTATGAGTTTTCAAAGGCTAGGTCACAATTCACAACAGCTTTTTAAAACGTGTGAACGTAGGGGACAGACTGTCCCAGAGCCTCCAGTGGGGCGCTCTTTCTCCTTGCCGTCCCTCTCAAGCCCTACTAGTGCTGGAGCTGGGGTGCAGCACCTGCCTCATGCTGAATGTGTCACAGTCCTTGCGACATGCACAGACTCCTAAGTGTCCGGCACCACTGTGCTTGTCCTGTGCCTAGCACAGTGCATGGGGCTTCCTTGGCCAGGGGGCAGTGCACATGAGCTGTGGGGCACAGTCTGTGCATGTTGTGCCTGCAGGCATGTGCGTTGTCCATGTGGCACCATGTGCTGCTGTCCTGTGGCAGTGTGCACATGTGCCTGTGTGTTTTATTGAGGTAGGGTGTGTGCATGTATTACTCCGGTGGCAGTGCGTGTGCATGTGTTACTCCGGTGGCAGTATGTGTGCATGTGTTACTCCAGTGGCAGTGTGTGTGCGTGTGTTATTCCAGTGGCAAGATATGTGCATCTGTTATTCCGGTGGCAGTGTGTGCATGTGTTGCTCCAGTAGCAGTGTGTGTGCATGTGTTACTCCAGTGCCAGTGTGTATGCGTGTGTTACTCCAGTGGCAGCATGTGTGCATGTGTTACTCCGGTGGCAGTGTGCATGCGTGCGTTACTCCAGTAGCAGGATATGTGCATGTGTTACTCCAGTAGCAGTGTGTGCATGTGTTACTCCAGTGGCAGGATATGTGCATGTGTTACTCCGGTGGCAGTGTGCGTGCGTGTGTTACTCCAGTGGCAGGATATGTGCATGTGTTACTCCGGTGGCAGTGTGCATGCGTGTGTGACTCCGGTGGCAGTGTGTGTGCATGTGTTACTCCGGTGGCAGTGTGTGTATACACATACATGGTATCTGACACGGCATGTGCATATCAGTGTGAGTCGTACCTGGGTCACAAGCGCACACATGTTGTACATGTACGGTAGTGTCCGCCTGATGCGTACGTGCTGTGCGGGTGGTGTGGTGAGCACGTACACTTGCGTTGTACCTGAGGTGGTGTGTGCTGGTACAGAGGCAGCATGTTGGTGGACTGTGTGTGTGTGTGAGACGCCTGAGGCAGCAGGTGGGTGTGTGTGTGCTGCAGCTGAAGCAGTGTGCGTGTGCATGTGCATTTTGTGCCTGCGGCAGAGCGTGGATGCACGTTTGAGTTGGACCTGGGGTGGGGCTGGTGTGTACGTCTGTGTTGTGTGGGAGCCAGTGCCTGTGTGAGTTGCACATGAGCAGTGTGTGTGTAAGTGTGCAAGGCAGCGTGTGCGTGTCTGCGCGTGTTGTACCTGGGGCAGCAGGCCCTGCCCGTGTGGCTCTAGTGCGAGGGGCCCGCTGGCTCAGCACAGGGCCCCTCCTTGCGTTGCTGCTGCTGAAGCCGGTGCAACGGACGGGAGGCAACAGAAGCCTCCTGCGCGGCTGGGGAATGGGCTGCCCACAGCCCAGACTCCCTGTGCGGGAACACGGCTGAGCCCCTCCAGGCCCTGCGCACCAGGGGCTACACACCCCTTCCCCTCCCCTCCCCTCCCGTCAGGGGCACGGCCCCCGCAGCTGGGCGACGGCCGGGGCGGGCGCTGCCCGTGGCTGGCTGCCCGCGTGAGCAGCAGCTGGCGGAGCTGTGCTGCTGGTGGTGCCCTGCAGGGCTGTGCAGGGAAAACCCGCAGAACCCCTGGCTCCCGGTCCCGCCTGGTCGAACCGGTGAGAAACCAGCAGCAAGTCGGTTCGAGCCCTCAGCTCCCCCTCCGGCTGGGCTGGGTTCCCTGAGAAGAAAGGGCCGGCAGGGCAGGGCCGGCTGCAGCTGGGCTCTGGCGCACCATATGCTGCTTGGAGGGAGATGAATAGCTGGGCCCTGTGCAGCGGCATCTCGCGCTGCGCCTGGCCCGGGCGAGGATACATTAGCTTTGGACAGGACAGCCAGTCTGGAGCTGAGCTGTCGGCTCAGACGTCGGGGAGCAGGAAACGATGCCTTTGGAGCGGTCACGCTGCTTCCCAGCCCTGGCCGGAGTCCAGCAGAGAGGGAGGCCAGGCCTCGGGAGGGGCTTGGCAGAGCCGGGCGGTAGCTCTGAAATCCAGTCACCGTGGTAACGGCCATGGCCTTCTAGGGCCCTTCAGCTGCACCCCAGAGCCAAAGCAGCCCCTGCTGTCAGGAGAGTTAGGCTGCGGGGGGGCAGTCCTGCCCCAGGTATGACTAGGTGTCCGATCCGAGCCGAAGCTGCTCCTTCCCCCTGGGCCAGCAGCTGCTGGGCTCTAACGCTGCTCCCAGGCGTCCAGCAGCACAGCCAGCAAAGTCAGAACCCTTCCCAAAACTGCTGCCCTCTGGCCCCTCCGGAGCCCCAGTAGCTCCGTCCTCATGTGCGCTGCTGGGGCGACAGAGCAGCCCCAAGCTGGATGGGAGGAAGGGGGCTCTGGCCCGCAGGAGAAAGGGGCGTGCGGGTACCGCTTTCCAGCCAAGCATGAGCGTGCTCTGGCAGCAGTAGGGCTGATAGCTCTGTGCAGCCTTTGCTGCGCTGGCCTTGAGGTTTGTTTGTGGGCTGGCGCGGGAGAAGGCTCGGAACGGTCCCTGGGCCTGGGCTCTGGCGGAGACAGGGGATGCTGAAGGGGTGTCCAGGGACAGCCAGCCTGCTGGGGCTCCCAGCGCTGCACTCTGCCTGAGGAGTGGGGCCGAATTCTGCAAGGAGCACAGAGACCGTCTGTGCCAGGGCATCGGTGCTCTGCAGAACCGGGCCGAGCTGGGGGCATGGCTTTTGCACAGCCAGCCGGGCAGTAGCAGGCTTGGTGGTGTGGGGCCTGGGGACGGCAGCTCCAAGAGATCCGCCAGTGAGCAGAGCAGGCAGGCTCAGGACAGCCATCTCCCAGGGCCGCCTGCCCACTCTGGGCTCTCAGATGGGCTCCTCCCCTCCGGGGTCAGTGGGCAGCCACTCTGCCCCACAGCCATGGGTACCAAACACCCCAAGGCACCAGTTCCTTGAGTCCCACCTTGCCTCAGGCGGCTGAGGGTGACACCTCAAAGGCCCGGCCTGTTCAGGCGGGCGCTGGGGAGATCGGCTCAGGTCAGGGCAGTGCACACACGCCCCCAGTGTGCCCAGGGCCTAGCTCAGGGTGGCAGCAAACAGCAGCTCACGGGCAGCCCAGGCCCTAGCTCAGGATGGGGCAGCCACCCAAGCAGGTCACAGGTTGCCTCTGCTCTAGACATCGCAGGCACTTTGCCTGCCTGGGCAGGGCAGGGGGAGACGGCCACCCGGCAGGTGGGGGGTAGAGGGGACGTGGGCCCACTCACTTCACTGTGGCCCAGCCCGGAGGTCCTGGTCACAGCAGCACGGTCAGCTGTGCAGGTCATCGGGGAACCCAGCTGGCAAAGCGCCAACCCTGGGTCCTTTAATGGTCCCCTTACGCACTGGGCCACTCCCAGTCACCCTGGCACGTACCCAGTGTCCTGTTGACTTCTTGGTGTTCACAGGCTCCTGGTGCGGCTGGGATCCAGGTGGCCCGATCCTGGCCTGCACGGCCTATCAGTTCCACTGCCTCGGGCTGGGTCGGGGCACAGGCTGGGGCCAGTTCTCCTGCCAACTCGGGCTGGGTCAGGCCAAGGGCTGGGGACGGTTCTCCTGCCAACTTGGGCTGGGTTGGGCCAAGGGCTGGGGCCGGTTCTCCTGCCAACTTGGGCTGGGTTGGGCCAAGGGCTGGGGACGGTTCTCCTGCCAACTTGGGCTGGGTTGGGCCAAGGGCTGGGGCCGGTTCTCCCGCCAACTTGGGCTGGGTCGGGGCACAGGCTGGGGCCGGTTCTCCTGCCAACTCGGGCTGGGTCGTGGTGCAGGCTGGGGCCGGTTCTCCCGCCAACTCGGGCTGGGTCGGGGCACAGGCTGGGGCTGGTTCTCCCGCCAACTCGGGCTGGGTCGTAGTGCAGGCTGGGGCCGCTACTCAGGCCGTTCTTCAAGATCCAGCTGGTCTTCTGCAGCTGGCAGGTCCCACTGGGGTCCACAGGGTGTCAAGAGCAGCCAGGGCCCAGGCAGCCCAATCCAGGCCTCAGCCTCACCCAGCCAGTCCTCCACCTCCCAGGTGGGGAGTCCAGAGCTGTCCTGTGGCTGCTCTGGAGGCTCAGCCCCACTGAGTCCTGAGGCCTGGCTTTCAGAGTCCTGGCCCTGTCTCCTGACTTCCGGTGAGGTGATGGCGAGGGGCCAGGCTCCCTACAAAATGGCTCCCACAGGAGTTCCTCCTGTTCTGGGCAGCGAGGTGGCCACTCTTGCACACTACAGCACCCACCCGGCTTCATGAGTGAGGTTCAGCTGGGCAGGGTGTCGTGCGCAGGAGTTCTGTGCCCACCAAGCTGGGCAGTCAGCACCCCCGGGAGCAGGTACGGTGGAGGTCAGGGCTTGAGCCAGGCATTTGTTTCTAAGTTTTAGAGGAAACCCCATGACAGCACCAGCCCTGGTGCCTTGAGCCCCGAGACAAAGGTGGGAACCCAGCACTGGGGCTCAGTGAGAGACCAGCCTGTGCCAGAGTGCCAGGAACCCGGGAGAGAGAGACACAAACAGCTTGTCATGCGAAAAGTGGCATCGCTTCAGACAGGCCTGAGTGGGGACCGATTGTCCTGTCTGCACAGCTGAAGTTCCATGAAATGTATGTGACCAAATGGCACTTCCACCCTGGTCGGATGAGCTGGAGGCGTGTTCAGAGAAAATGTTCCCAAAAGATTATTAGGCATAAGATATAACAGCAGCATAACAAGGCTGAGAGGTAGCCACCAAGGAGGAAACGTGGCTTCCTGAGCTGGGAACAATCAGAAATCCAAGCACGTGCAGATCGGCTAGGCCTGGTGACGTGCTCTTTCGGGGAGTAAAGACACTTGGGCATTAACTTCACAAACTACTGATCATAATTTTAATAAACTAGAAGCAACTGTGGAAATAGCAGCTGTGGTGCAGCTCACCCAGCTCTGAAGGGAGGGGAAGTGAGCTGGGCAACTCCTGGTGAACTTTTCTCCCTCGTGATAGAACAGCACAAGCATGCAGCCAGCAAGTCAACCAACACCTAGGCCACACCTGCAGAAGCGCCAAGCGCCCAGTGGCTCTTGGGGTGAGACTTTACAGCCAGCACGCAACATACTCAGTACGTCTGAAACCTGGCCACTTCCCCGGGCTGAGGGAGTGCACAAAAGCCTTGATCCCCTGCTCACCCAGGAGGAGCCGCACAGACTTGGTGAGGCAGGACTGCTCACCTCCGGTAGTTTGAGTGTCTGCTCCTGGTCTGGCTCACTGCCGCCTTTCAAACAGGAGAAAACAAGCTGCCACTTGGGAACTTCCTGTTGGAATTTTTTCCATGAAAAATCATTATGCACGTTGAGAGCCACTTTGTAATGGATCCCCGGCCCCGTCTGGCCACTAACCCAGCAAGGGCCAATGTCAACCCACACCTAACAGCACGTGCAGCTCGCTGCTTGTGAAACTATTTGCCCATTTGTACGAGTCAGCCAGCCAGTTCCACTAAAAGAATCCAGAGACCCTCCCATGGTGGGATGAGCAGAGGTGGACGTACCTGGAGGGATCATGGAGACAAGCTGGCCGTGAGGTGAGACTCTGAAGGAGAAAGGCTCGGCTGTGGGACTGTCCCAGGGGAGTGACAGACCCCTTCTCACCTGAGACTCTTAACGCTAAACTGGACGTACCTCCGCGGATGTGCCCTAGGGGATGCAGCTGGGTGGGCTGAGTGACCTCCCAGCGCTTTTCCAGTTCTAGCGATGAGAAAACAGACTGCACCTTCAAAAGCAGGTGGGACAAGCGCAGGCAGATGGCAAAGGTCCCTTATGCTGCCGACGTGTGTGTGGAACAAGCCTGCTCACATCCCCATGAGAAGCACCCCGCTGCTCTGAGCCAACGGCTTCATTCAGAACTGGCCTCTGCAGAGATACAGCTGGCACCTGATGCGGGGCGAGCGCTGCTGGTGGGCTAACAACCCCAGAGCATCGCTGTTACACACAGGCCATGCTGAACACTGCAGGGCATTCCAGCCGGGCAGGCAGGGCCATGGGCGCTGGAATCCTGCTGTTAGGAGGAGGCAAAGGTCATTTCAGCGGCACCTCCTGGACAGAAGCAAGCCCAGGCCGTGAACCAGGCAGAGCCTGGGAGACAGGTGGCTGATACGGACGGGTTCACGAGCGGTTTGTCTGCACTGGTCAGACAGTCAAGCAACAAGCAGTGGGGGAGGTTTTCCATTGTGCAGGTGGGTAACTGCCCCCGTACACCCCCCCGGTCTGTGCTGGGCACGTCTTCAGCGACACGACAGAGAACTGTCAGCGCGGCTGAGGAGTGGCGATGGCCCTGCTAATTTTTTTGATCCGCGCGTGTAATAAATTTTGTTGTGAGCACGCAGGTGTGTGCGGATGTACACCACCAGTAGAAACGTGCTGACGGCGGTGGGGGCTGTGGGCGCTCTGCTAATTAGCTGGGTGGCACCTGAACCTCCCCTGGTGGGCCGCCCAGGTGCTCAGCTTACGGGGGACCCCGGCGGTCATCCCTGTGGCATGGGGAGGAGCCTCTGGCACTAGGAAGGGATTACAGAATGGGCCACCCTGACTTGCATCCCCACAGCCTCACCCGGCCTGAGGACGAGACCCCTGCGCATTAGTCACCACCGCAGGATGAGTAACAACAGTTTTGTCCTAGTGCTGACCACCCCACACGTTGCAGGACAGCCCAGCCCGAGCTAGAGCTGTGGGGGCCACGGAGAGGCTCGCAAGAGGTGAGCGGGGCTTGCAGAGCCTGGCCCTTGGCTCAGGCAATGTGTGCGGTGCAGAGAGGCCGGCGTGTGCCTGGGTGGGAGGAGAAATGGGCTGGTATCTGCAGGATGCATTCGCTCCCTTTCTCTTGCAGAAGCCTGGTGCGCTCGGGTGGGGGCTGGGCTGCCTGTGCTCTCTGTTCTTGGGGCTCAGCAGACTGTACAGTCTGAAGGGTGGGGGCACGAGCTCAGTGCCTGCAGCGCGGTTGGCCAGCCCCCATGTAAGTGCTCGAAAGGGAGGGGCAGCAAACGAGGGCACGCAAGGAGAGCGTGCACGAGGCAGACACTGGGGTGAGCCAGGTCAATTGCACACCAAAATCCTGGTGGCCTCCTCCAACCAGTCGCTGCGTGGAGCAGAGGGGACAGGTCCTGGCTGACCACATGCCCTGGGCTGCAGCCAGCCCGCGGTCCCTGGAGAAGGCACGCTCCCTGCTGTTGCAACACGGGGGTTAAGGGTGAGATGCACGTTCCATTGGAAACCCCTATTTTCAGCTGTTTATCTAGTTCTCAGAAAACATCCTTTTGGACTGAATTTGCTCATGCTTGATCTCAGCCCAAAACCGAAGACTTATTTTGGGATGGTTTAAACAAAAGCTGTTCAGCTGTTCCTGGGAAACGTAAGCATTGAAATAAATGTGCGTTCCTCTTTTCAGCAATTCTCTGTCCTTATTTGTGCTCAGACCACTCAACGCTAGCTGCACTTTGGAACCATCTGCCTTGGCAAGTGCCTGGCTGTCATGGAGGGATCGTGGCTTTATCCGCTGGGCGAGCATTCCTTAAGGAAGAACGGAGTGGGAAGGAACCATAAACTGCATTGTTCAGTGCTTTGTTTTAATTAAAGGCAAGATTCTGTGACAATTTATAATGAGCCTGAGGCGAGTCAGTGCTGCACTAGCAGGAGGCAATCAGAACGTTGTCCTGGCTGAGCCAACGGAGGATTAAATAATGAGCTAATAAACAAGGATACACCGAAAACCAAAAGAAATGTCTAGCTAGCAGAACCACTCTTCAAAGGCGATCTTAATGGCCAATGGTAATTTTGCCCTACAGGTGCACCGATGTAGCATGTGTTGAGGACAGTACCGCTTTCATGCCCCTGTTGGAAATGTCTACTTGGTGTCGAAGGCTTGGATGGAGCTGAGGTGCACCAATATGGAAGATATGAGAAATGTGAGTTTTAATTGCTCCAATACTTGCTGGGCCTGTTGAGAGCAGAGGATCATGGGGTATGTGCAAAGCAGGGCAATGAGTATGGTAATTCATTCCAAGGCATTTGGGATGAACTGCTGGCAGAACAAGGAAACACAGCTCAGGAACATTCTGGGTTGCTGCCCATCCTAGGGCTGCCTCTGTCCTGCACAGATCTATGGAGATACCTGCAGGTGAGAAGACAAAGTCCCTGGATTCCATGGAGGACTGACCAGGGTGGAATGGACAGGCCTGGTGTGTTGCCCAGAAAAATAAGCGTGTCCTTCAGTATGCTGGTCTAGGATGTTCTGGAGCACATCTTTCATAAAACGCTGGAATGCTGTGAGTGCTTTTGTCAAACCAAAGGGCATCACAAGATACTCAAAGTGACCACACTACATTTGACAGACAGTCTTCCGCTTGCCCCCAGCTCCTGCAGGCATGAGGCTTCCTGCCCCTCCAGGGGCCAGTCAACGGGTAATTAGTGGCAATGCGTGGTTCAGCGCCCAATAGCCCACACACAGTCAGAGGCTTCTGTTCTTGTGTTAAATAAAGAGGACCGGGGCCTGGGCCGGCAGGATGGATTTATGAATAAAGCCCTGGATTAGGTTCTCCTGAAGAAGGCGCACAGCGCAGGGAGCTCAGGCACACATAGGGCATATGTACATACAGACGGATCATTTGCTCTGGGTGGAGCTCCGCTCGGCAATCACAGTGCCTGTGTGGGGGGAAGTGTTGGCGTCCTTTTCCTCTATGGTGCCCTCAGAGGCACCGTGTTTGGATGGAAGTTGTGTGTCATTCAGGTGTGTCTGAATGGAATCAGTGGGTGGGTCTGGTGGGCCAGTTACCCCCTGTGTGCTTCCCCTTTCCAGGGTCAGGCAATGCAGAAATTCAAATGTAAGTTTGCAGCAGCAGATAAAGGGGCTGGAGAACCAGGTGCCGGATTCCCAGGCTTAGGGGGAGTACAGGGAACGTGGCACTGGAGTGTAGGTCTCCAGAACAGTAGCACTGAGAGGAACACGCTGCGGCTGCTGGCCCAGTGATGGTCCCCACCACGTCCAAAACTGCAGGGCTGCTGGGAATCTGCGGCGGCATCAGTAACATTGTGTGCTGCAGAGAGAGGGGGTGGGGTTACTTGAGCATTCATAACTCGGTGGGGTGCCAGTGGGGAGCAGTCAGTGTGTGCTCCAGCCCAGTCCCCTTAGAATCATAGAATCCCAGGGCTGGAAGGGACCTCAGGAGGTCGCTGAGTCCAGCCCCCTGCACAAAGCAGGGCCGACCCCAACTAAGTCATCCCAGCCAGGGCTGTGTCAAGGCGGGACTTAAAAACCTCCAGCACCTCTCTCGGTAACGCATTCCAGTGCTTCACCACCCTCCCGGTGAAATAGTTTTTCCTAATATCCAACCTACATCTCCCCCACTGCACCTGGAGACCATTGCTCCTTGTTCTACCATCTGTCACCAGTGAGAAAAGCCTGGCTCCACCCTCGTTAAGGCTTAATGTCATTGCACAAATCCCATCAAAATGGAAGGAACAGGGCTCTCTCATTCCATTCCGCGGTCCATGTGAGGTGGCAGAAGTGAGCTGCACGGGATGCAGCTGGTCCAACCGGTCAGAGTTTCTGCAAGGCGGCCTTGGAGAGTGGGCGTGGTTGGGATTATGGAAGATGGTTGATGTTGCCCTCTGGAAGACATCCCAGTTGGACAGAACCAGGGTGCTGGCTTCCAACAAGGCGTAGAGCAGTCCAGCGCCGCCTCTGTCAGCAGGCTGACGGCCAGGTCTACCTTGGCACTGTCAGACCCGCACATCTGCAGTTGAAGCAAGAACAAGAGGCAACATAGAGCCATAAAACCTCGGAATTTGGACGGGTTCCCATCAAAGCGCTTGGGCAGAGGGATAGCGGTCCCCGCCTGAGTGACTGAGTAGCCGGACAGGCTCATAGCACAGCACCTCTGTGTGGAGTGTGGGACCTTCTCCCCAACAACTGCTTCTCAGTGGTCAGCTCTACATTTTGTATCTGCACAGCTCTGATGTCTGCCTGGAGGTGGGTCTCACACTCATGCAGTGCTGGTACCTCTGGGGTCATGGGGAGCGCCATTAGCTCTGCCCTGGCAGAGTTGGTAATGCTTCCAGCAAGCTCCAGAGACAGTCAGGCCTCGGGGTAGCATCCGAGGGGCCAAGCCTGAGCCACAGTCAGGGATCAAGCCAGGCTGAAGCTGGAGGGGTAGGGCATGGAGCGAGGCAGGAAAGCAAGAGCCGAGAGCAGATGGGACATCAAGGCTTACAGGTCAGACAAGTGGGCAGGGATACTTAGTGGCCAACTAAGCATTGACTTAGTTGCTCAGCATCTTTCTGGCTGAGGTAGTGCATCTGAGCCAATGGATGGACCTGGCCATCTCCCCCAGTCTGGGGCTCTTGTCAGCTCCAGCAGCCCCCTAGTCCCCTGTTAGGGGAACTGAAGGATGGGGGCTGCGTCCTGGAGGTCTGCAATCCCTCACAGTGTGTCTGCTCCCACTGGGCATAGCATCTCTGGTGCCCTTAGGGGTACGTCTGTGACATAGAAAGGGGCGTGCTCTGAACTCCACAACTTGGCTTTTGACTGAGGCTCGTAGCTTGAGTTCAACCGGAGGGTAGCCTAGAACTTCAGCGGGAGCTGCTAACTCAGTTGCAAGGCAAGCTGCCATGACTTGATTGCTAGTTTAACTCCAGGTGAGAGCACAAGTTTTTTTGCGGTCTGGGCATACCTGGAGTGTGACACCACCGAGAGTTTGGTGCAGGGATCTCTCATAAACTAAGCACCAGAGTGGGAGAGTTCAGACAAATGAGGGAGCGGATCAGAAATGCCCTCCAGTCACAAAGTGACGAAATTAAATTACATTCTTCAGACTCAGCAGCCCAGAGGCCAGTTCAGCCCCATTAGTCTTGTTCTTTTTGGCCTCTGAGGATAGAACAAGGGGCAATGGACTTAAATTGCAGCAGGGGAGGTTCAGGTTGGACATTAGGAAAAAGTTCCTAACTGTCAGGGTGATCAAACACTGGAACGAATTGCCAAGGGAGGTGGTAGAATCTCCATCACTGGAGATATTTAAGAAGAGGTTAGATAGATGGCTTTCAGGGATGGTCTAGAAAGTGCTTGGTCCTGCCATGAGGGCAGGGGGCTGGACTCGATGGCCTCTTGAGGTCCCTTCCGTTCCTAGTGTTCTGTGATTCTATGATCTCCTGCGTGAGTGAAAGATGCAAGAAGATAAGACTGAAGCGCGGCAGCAGGACAGCAAGATGCAGGTTATTCGAGCCATTTACTGAGCACCCCCCAGTGGCCAGAGTTTGCTTTGCAGGTACCCAACCCCCAGCCAGCCCTGTCTTTCGAGTCCCTTAAGAAGTCCACACAATCCTCATGTGGCTCACTGCAGCCCTCGCCAGGGCTTGTCTCTAAACAGAAGCGGCTCAAGCAGACCTCAGGGCCCAAAGCGAAGTCCCTCGCCCAAGACAAAAGTTCATGCTCAGCCCTGGCTCCACTGCCACACCCAGGGGTGTTCTCCCATCCTGCCTGCTTCGCCCAAAGCCTCCAGCCCCAGCCCTGGCTTCCTGCGGCTCTTCAGAAGAAGGGCCCTGAGCCAGCCCAGGGGTGGCTCCTCTGTGCTCTGGGTAGCCTGGCCACGTGCCTCCCGCCCTTAGGGCCAAGCCAGACCGTTACCAAGCCAAACAGGGGCCTTGTAAAGCAGCACTCCAGCCCCAGGGCAGGGAGTGAGTGTGCTAACAGTGAACAGGGCTGAGCGGAGGTTTGACAGGGAAATTCCCAAGAGACTTCGAGACAAATAGGAGCCTTGTCCAGCATATCAGAAGGAGGCGGCCTGTGAGAGAACGGGAGGGTAAAGGGAATGGGGAAGGAAGACGAGGGTGTGCTTGAAAAGTTTTGCATCAGTCTTTAGCATCGTTGGACAGATTCCCGGGAGCTGCTCTTTCTGGTGACAAAGCACGGGGCGGGCTGGGGCCCCAGCTCAGAATGGGAAGTGCTGGAACAAACCCACGCGAGTGGCCATGTCCGCATGGGACCCTGAGCACTCTGAAGGAGCTGAAAACTCAAGAGGCTGTGGAGCTGACAGGCCAGACTCCGTCCCATGAGCGCATCTGATACGCAGGAGGGTGGTGAAGAAGCCTGTTTTTAAAAGAGCTCCTGGGCATTACAGGTATCAGAGAGGGAGCCCTTTTAGTCTGTATCTTCAAAAACAACAGGAAGTCCTGTGGCACCTTATAGACTAACGGATATTTTGGAGCATAAGCTTTCGTGGGTCTTTGCTTATGCTCTGACATACCTGGGCATTACAGGCAGCAGAGCAGATTGTGAGGCATTTCAGAAGGATTTAACAGCAAGCGTAGGCGAATCGTGCAACCACAGGGTGAGACGGGGCCTGCATAACTCTCACCCCCGCCACAGGGCAAGCCTTGCTGTGTCTGATCCGCCCGCCGCCTTTAGAAACCCTCCCGAGGCGTCTGGGCTGCTGTCCTACAGTTAGGAAGCTATTCCTGAGGTTTAATCGAAATCTGCCCTTGTGCAGTCTGAGCAATTGTCTCCTGTCCTGCCCTCTCTGACACATAAAGAATAACTTTTCTCCACCTGTTTACTGCAGCCTCGCCAGTATCTGAAGGTTGCTCTCATGACCCCGCTACATGTCCTCTTTTCCAAGCTAAACACGCCCAGTTCCTCCAGCCTCTGCTCACAGGGCTGCATTCCAGCCCTTTGATCATCCTTGTCGCTCACCTCTGGCTCCTTTCCAGTTCCTCCCTGTGAGTGGGATCTGAAGGAACGTGTCCCTTACTGCTAGCCGGAAGTGGGGAGAGACCCTGGGTGTGTCTATGTCCGTAGAGTTGGCTCCTGCTTTGCTTAGATTTGTTAGCTATTCGGCAGAGGGAGTGGTGTTTTGCTCATTGTAATCAACTTAATTTGTGACCCAACAGCAGCTATGTTTGTATTCAACCCAGGGACCTGAAATATGGTCACTGATGTTTGTAATTTTGTTGGAATACAGAAAAGTAGGGTTGTGCTACGTTGTTTCAAGGGACAGCTCTCTTAGTTAGTGGAAAAAGAAGCGTGCTATGGCAGAGGCTTAACTTTCAGCGCTCTCCATAATGCATTTTAATGGAGTGGGCCATTCTGTTAATGACTTAAGAGTTTGTGCTTTACTGAAGAAGGATTTTCCCACCACTCTTGAAAGAGAAACTGCCGAACTGTCTGTTATATTCAAATTTGGCACATTAACACGTGATTTGAATCAGGATGGGAATTTTCTGAGTCACTATAGGGGCTCGCTTGCATACTTGGCTTAATCTAATTCTTGACCTCCCCTCCACCCTCTGATTTGCTCACCTTGATCATTTTTTTTCTGATTTGTCCACCTTGATTACTGTTTTTGGTTCTCTGTGCCTTAAATATTACGTGTGTTCTGATATGGCTATGGTCTGAAGAAGTGGGTCTGTCCCATGAAAGCTCATCACCTAATAAATTATTTTGTTAGTCTTTAAAGTGCTACTGGACTGCTTGTTTGTTTTCAGCGCTCTGTGTGACAGAGAGAGGGAGGGAAGGTTGTTTTGGTCACCAGGCTGCCTGTTTGCCCTGGTCTGGACTGGTCTGACCTGTTCTATCTCTGCTCCTGCTTCAAAGAACAGAGCTGAATAGGCATCATTAGAAGCCTCTTTCCTAGGTAAATTGCTGTGGAGCTGCATGTCTTCTGCCCCACTGGCCAAGAGCTGAAATCCCTCGAGGCTGATGGGCAGAAGTGACAGGCAGGAAGAGGAAGGCAGTGGATGGTGTGACGAGGGAGCGGTCAGCAGGGCGGCAGCAGAGAGCAGCAAGCAGGCGGATGGCGAGTGGCCAGCAGAATGGCCAGATGCCTCTTTACTTCCCCTGGTCCAGAATGGGAGGTGAGCTCTGAGGATGCACTTCTGAGCTCTGGGGCTGCCCTGACCAATGGCTGCTGCTGCGAGAAGGATGCAGAGACGGGTCGGGCATATGAAGGGGACATTTTGGTTTCCAGACTCAAGAACACGAGAGGAGAAGGACACTGCCCAACCTCCTCGCGATGGGACTTTTACTGGTGGTTTTGTTTAGGAACTCTGCTTGTGGTGTTTTCTCAAACTGTTATTAACAGTTTCATTCCTATGCTGAGTTCTTTGAAGGGGTTAACAAACATGCAGACAGGGGGGATCCAGTGGACATAATATACCTAGATTTCCAGAAAGCCTTTGACAAGGTCCCTCACCAAAGGCTCTTATGTAAATTAGGTGGTCATGGGATAGGAGGAAAGATCCTTTCATGGATTGGAAACTGGTTAAAAGACAGGAAACAAAGGGTAGGAATAAATGGTAAATTTTCACAATGGAGCGGGGTAACTAGTGGTGTTCCCCAAGGGTCAGTCCTGGGACCAATCCTGTTCAACTTGTTCATCAATGATCTAGAGAAAGTGGTAAGCAGTGAGGTGGCAAAGTTTGCAGATGATATCAAGCTGTTCAGGACAGTGAAACCAAAGTAGATTGTGAAGAACTTCAAAAAGATCTCAGCAAACTGAGTGATTGGGCAGCAAAATGGCAAATGAAATTTAATGTGGGTAAGTGTAAGGTAATGCACATTGGGAAAAATAACCCCAATTACACATACAATGTGATGGGGGCAAATTTAGCTACAACAGATCAGGAAAGGGATCTTGGAATTATAGTGGATAGTTCTCTGAAAACATCCACGCTGTGTGCAGCGGCAGTCAGTAAAGCAAGTAGGATGTTAGGAATTATTAAAAAAGGGATAGAAAATAAGACTAAGAATATCATACTTCCCCTGTATAAAACTATGGTACGCCCACATCTTGAGTACTGCGTGCAGATGTGGTCTCCTCACCTCAAAAAAGATATACTGGCGTTAGGAAAAGTTCAGAAAAGGGCAACTAAAATGATTAAGGGTTTGGAAAGGGTCCCATATGAGGAGAGGCTAGAGAGACTGGGACTTTTCAGTCTAGAAAAGAGGAGACTGAGGGGCGATATGATAGAGGTATATAAAATCATGAATGGTGTGGAGAAAGTGAATACAGAAAAGTTATTTACTTGTTTCCATAATATAAGAACTAGAGGACACCAAATGAAATTAATGGATAGTAGGTTCAAAACTAATAAAAGAAAATTTTTCTTCACACAGCGCACAGTCAACCTGTGGAACTCCTTGCCGGAGGAGGCTGTGAAGGCCGGCACTCTAACAGAGTTTAAAATAGAGCTTGATAAATTTTTGGAGGTTAGGTCCATAAATGGCTATTAGCCAAGGGTAAAGTATGGTGCCCCTAGCCTTTAGTCAAAGGCTGGAGACAGACGGCAGGAGACAAATCGCTTGATCATTGTCTTAGGTTCACCTCCTCTGGGGCACCTGGCACTGGCCGCTGTTGGCAGACAGGATACTGGGCTGGATGGACCTTTGGTCTGACCCAGTATGGCCGTTCTTATGTTCTAATGTTCTTATGAGACTGTGCTTGTGCTGGGGTGTTAGTTTCCCAGGTGACTGGGTGGGGGCTCCAGCCCGTTCTGTGTTGACAGGATGGAGAACTCCTCGCTGTTGAACCCAGCCCTGGCTACTGCTGGCTCCACCTGGCAGGTGCGTTACAGCCACACCCTTTCCATACATTGGTGACCAAAACTGGACACTGTATTTCAGCTCACACCTGGCTGACTGAGCAGAATGGTTCTGTCACCTCCCCTGACTTTCCTGCTCTGCCTCTATTAATACAACTCAGAACTGCATTTTCTTTTTTGAACCGCATTGCGCTGCTGACTCATGTGGAGGTTGCCTGCTCTTGCATCCTCCCTCCTGCCCTGATCCCTCACCTCCAGCCTGCTCCTGAACCCTCATCCAGCTCCACCCCAGCCCACTTGTGCGCCCTACCTCCCACTTATATCCCCCCAAACCCAGCCCGCCTCTGCCCCTTCCCTCCCACCCAGGCCCCAATCCTGCTCCCTGGCAGCCCCCTCCCACACACTGAGCCCTGAACCTGTGAGAGGAGCGTGATGTTGCTGGGTTTTGACAATAATTATAAAATCATTTCGGTGATCACTAGGTTAAGATTGCATCATATCTTGTGCCAGGTGGGCCAAGGGAGGTGTCTGATGGAAGCTGGTGAGTTGCTGAATCTGTTTATGCTGCTTGTATGTTTGCGCCATCTTTGTATGTAAAGTTATAGACATTGGCTCTGTAGCTGTATTAGAAATGGCTTAGAGCTAAGGATACACAAAGGGAGGCGGGGTCTCCACCCAGCCAGGATGATGGATTAAAACAAAGAATCACATGTCAGATACCCACCTCAGGAATTTGGGACTTGTCATCTGGGATGCACCCAATGGCAGAGGGCCACAACAGGCCACCCGATCAGGTGACCCTGCATTGCCTACGTGAAGAAGAAAGGGTTTTTCCCTCCACAGAGGAAGCCTATAGAGATGACCCTGGCAGTGACCAGTTTGGTTCTTTAGTCATCATGAACTAAGTCTGCATGAACTAAGGACCCACCCCTGTATTTTCAGAGACTCTCAAGAAAGCAGCATATACCATCAGCTGTATCCTGCAGGCACCAATAGCTGTAATTGATATATGTGATGTACCACTTAAACCAGGCGTGTTCAACCCACGGCCCGCGGGCCGCATGTGGCCCTGGACAGCTAGTAATGCGGCCCCACAAGATCGTAAACTTTTAACATTATTATGTGATTTGTATACATTAACTATATTATATGTTTTATATGCAGCCCAAGACAATTCCTCTTCACTCAGTGTGGCCCAGGCAAGCTAAAAGGTTGGACACCCATGACGTAAACAATTTTTCTCTCTCACCCTGTTCTTTGTTTCTTTCTTTCTTTCTTTCTTTCTTTCTTTCTTTCTTTCTAAACCTTTAGATTTTAGATGCTAAAGGGTTGGCCAAGCATGCTGTTTGGTGTAAGCTCTAAGTACATATTGACTTGGGAATGTAGTGTTTCATTTGGGGGCTGGAAGAATCTGTGTGGATTTGATGGAATAGGCTTTCACAGCCTCTGACCGGAGTCGGAGGGTTGTTGGTTTGGGCATTAGGAGCCACTGGAGAATCTGTGGGTTCGCTTGTGTAGCTTTGGGCTGACCAGTGGGGCTGGCAGAGGGACTTTTGTGGCTGGCTTGGTTTGCCTTAGTGAGACGTCATCTCCAGTGGTAAGTGGCTCAGCTTTAAACAATTTGCCCAGGGTTGGTTCTCTCGGCCTGGTCCAGAACCCTTGGAACAGTGCAGGGAGTGAGGTTTCTCTCTCAGGGGCCACATCAATGGGGGTTTTGTGGAGTTTTCCCGACTGATTTTTCTGTGGGTCAGTGGCCCCCAACCAAAAGGGTTCCCCACTCCTGCTCTAGTAGCTTCTCAGGTTGTTTGATCTATAGCTCTTCAGATCCCCCTTACCCCCTTTTTAAAGATGGCTGCATGTTAGCGCTTCTTCATTCTCGCTTGTCAATGCATTTGTAAATATTATTTCTCACTTCTTCAGCCCCCTGGAGTGAGCAGCTCGGCTTGAATTCACGATTAGTCAGAAGATTTCTGACATATTCTGTACTTATCCTGAGCTGCCTCCCATCCCCTCCATGGCCTGTGGTAACTTCAAGCATGTGCTATTTTTTCAGAGAAGGCTGAAGCAGAGTCGGTATTGAGCAGCTCTGCTACCCTCTTGTCTTCTGTTACCAGCTCATGTTCTCCCCTAAGCAGCGGCTCCACGCTGTCTGTGGTCTTTCTTTCCCATGCATGCTGCCTTGGGGCAGTGCCCCTCTTTCCATTGCCTGCGTGAACCTCTTTTGTTTTTTAGCTGGCAGCCGCATTAGCCTCCTCTGGGTCTTCTTGTCTTCCTTGTGCACAGAATGGTTGACCAACATCAGTGCGGGCAATCAGAACGTAACACCCACACCGGAAGTAATAATTGGAACTTCTTGTGCACCTTAATGGATTCCATCTGAGCTGGAACCATTCAGGAAAAGAACCTGGAGATTATCACTGACATGTCGATTAGAATCGCATTTCAGTGTGCAGCAATGGACAAGATGCAGCAAAAGCATTAGGGTGCATGAGGAACCAGATGGAAACTAATAACGGAATGACTATAATGCCTGTCCGTAGAACAGTGGGGCTGTCTCACCTGGCACTGTGCACAGGTCTGGTAATGTCGTTTCAGGAGACATAGAGTAAAGGTGGCCCAGAGGCAAGCACCAAAGGGGTGTAAGGCCTGGAGAGTTTTCCATACAAAGAGAGGTTGAAAAGCTGGGACTGTTTAGCTTACAAAAGACTGGTATAGCGGCAGTACTCCAGGGCTCTCTCAGTCACGTGCCAGGAGACAGGTACCTACGCTGAATGGCAGCAAGGAAGGAAACCTTTTAAACTCTGTGTAACTCACCTGTGGCACTCACTGCCTCAAGAGATCATTGAGGCCAAGGATGTGCTAACAGTCAGGAGACGTCTCAGAGAGGTCGCCGTGTTAGTCCATATCTTCACACAAAAAAGCAAGCAGTCCCCTAGCACCTTAGAGACTAACTATTTTATTTATTAGGTGGTGAGAAGAAGGTTAGAGTTTTCTACTGCTACTGAGAACACGCAGATAAGACAAAGCCCTAGTATGCCAGGGTATCTGCCATCCCTAGTTCTCCTTCCTGTAGCAGTTCTCCTTCCTGTATCCCCCACTCCATCACATCTCTCCCCGCTTCCAGACCGAACTGAGCGGGGTCACTCAACTGGTGACCTGGGGAAGTTCGGGGCTCTCCCCTTGTGACAGGGCATTGGCTGTACCCTCTGTTCTCCCCTTGATGTGCACCACCTCCACGTCATAGTCCTGCTGGGGGAGGCTCCAAGTCAGGAGCTTGGTCTTGGCCCTTTTCATGTGATGCAGCCGGGCAAGTCCCTTTAGTTCCCTTGGGTTGGTCGGTCTCCCTGCTTCGGCCCCGGTCCGTCAGCCATGTTCTCAAGTCGGGCGGGCAGAGCCCATACAGATGCTGCAGCACCAACAGATCAAACAGGTCTTTTGTGGTCTGGGTCCTGCCTCATCTGACCACCAGTCCATACAGCTGCTCCGGCCAATGTCTGGAATTCAGTTACAGTCCAGTAAAAGAAGGTACAAATGCTTCCACCCTTGGCATTTAGCCAGACCACCACAATGGCTGTGTGCCTCGGTTTCCCCTTCCATGCCACACAATAGGTTTGGAATGTTCCTTCTCATGTGAGAGGTTGCAAGACTAGTTACAGGGAACAATGGTGACATTTCAGAGTACAGACTCCTTCAACATACAATTCATGCTTCTACATCAATGTCATCATGTCACATTGCTCTTTTCAAACATTCAGTGCATGGTACAATTCTACAGCTTTTGGTAGCAGCACCCCTTGGTTACAGCAGTCAGCGTAAGTAACAGAACAAACCCATTGCAACTGTACATTTACGTTGCTCTTTGGTAGACCACAACCTTTGTGCAACATCCTTGAGAATCTGGTATTTTGGGGATAAATGGCTGAGGCCTTTCTTAGCACCATCAAGTTCTAATCTTCTCCCTTGCCCCCTGGGGTGGAAATCTGATCTCTCTGGCTGTGCCCTCCCTTCTAACAAGAGCTGGGCCATTGATGATCTCAGGGAGACGGCCCCCTCCCAGCCAGCCTGGAAATTTGCAAACCAAACTGCTTTCTGAGAGTTGTTTTGTGAGTCCCAGACGCAGAATCCACATGAAGGAATCGCTGTTTATCCCTTACTGGCCCACCAGGCCCAAAGCTCCTTTGTCCTTCCACCTCCAACTACTGCCTCCCCCATGGAATCAGAAGTCGAATCCAGTATGAGAATATAAGTGTTTCCACCATCCGGAGATGGGGAATTGCTGGCGCTCTCCTGCATCCTACAGAGACTGACTGTGCAGCTGTTTTATTTGGTTCTCACAGGGCTGCTCACATTCCCTGATAGTTTTCACTTTACTTGCACCAACTTCCAATTCCTGAGAAACTTTTACACTGCCTGCTTTGGACCCTTCCAGAGCACAGCCAGTGGTTTCATACTCAGGCAGGTCCTGGCCATCAGGAGCTGAAACAAACTTCTCCCCAGGCAAAGGGCTGCTCTGGCTCTTACAGACAAGCACCTTTCCTGTTCACTCTCCTTCACCTCACTCCCATTTTCTGCAGTCCCCACAGACGGGTCAGGAAAAGTTTCAGGGAAATTCTCTTCCTTAAGAGCTTCCCCAAACAATAACTCACCCCTGTCTGCCTCCATGGGGGCACTGCTCCCTTGAGCCACAACCAGCTCCTGGGTTTCACCTACACCCAGGATCACTTCTGGCCCATCAGGCAGATTCCCACGTAATCCCCCTCCAGGCAGACAGCCAGTACCACCGGACAGAAGGTTAGGATCCCTTTCCTCCCTTCTGCTACCAGCTCCTTTGTCTTCATCAGTCAGCGTAACTCCATTGCCCGTCTGTTCTTGTGTCCTGGCGAGAGGATGACTCTGGTAGGACAGAGTCCTCTCACCCCCTCCCAATAACACCTCAGCATCAGGTAAAGAACAAGTACCAGAATCATCTGGTCTCTGGGATTCCCTGATGATCCTAACTGGATTAGACCAAGTTAAAGCATCATCCCCCCTGAGAGACACAGAGGTAGGCCCACTTCCCATCTGGGCTTCAGCTGCCCTCAGATCCAGCTCTGGGATCTTGGCTCCATCTCGAGCCCCCACAGGCTCAGGCAAAGGATTCACTTCCCCAGAAGCAGAAGCACTTTTCTTGCACCAAGGAGCAGTGTCCTTAGCAGGGACACCACTGCCCATCCCAGAGCCATTCCCTCTGCTCCAGCCCCCATGGCTGGATTCAGAGTCACACCTGGAATGCTCTTTCCTGGTGGTTCCTTCTCCAGCCACCCCAGGCTGGTGAATCTTTCTCAGACAATGGGCTAGTTTCCTCATTGGCACCTTTTCCAAATGCAGGCTCTGCTTTCTCCCCAGGCTGCTGCTGCTGTTCAACACAGACAGACAATGGGAGACACTCTCTCCTTTGTCCCAGCCCCCCGGCTGGTCTCCACACACACACAGAAGGTGAAGCAGCTTCTCTCACAGACAACTTGCCATTCCCAGTGGACAAGCTGCTTTCCTGCACAGACACACAGGCACCTTCCTTGGCCCAGGCCTGGAAAACTCTTCGCAGGTCTGTCTTGGCCACTAGTAGATGATGGGTTGGAATCGCTCCTTCCCTCCTTGAGCTGCGGCAGGCCACTCGGTTCAGAGCTCCATGCAGTCCAGGGTTCCCTGCCCCGATCCGGGCTCACCTCTGCAGGATTTTCCTTAACCCTCAGCTCTGCCACTGCACATCCACGCTGCCTTATCCAGCTTCTTTAATCTCGATTCGGTTTCCAGGTGCTGCCACTTCACAGCGGAGTTGCTGAGCGTGGTTGCAGGCTCTCAGGCTGATGCCCTCTGCACCCCACGTTTCCTGGAAGAATCCCTTCAGTGTGCCAGGCTCCTTGCGGGTCACAAGCTGCCCAGGGTTAGGCCGTAGGCCCCTCTGCCCTCTGGGACCGACTTCAACAGACTCCCAGTGGAACCCCTTCTTCAGTGTGACACCTGCTCTCAAGGACCATGAGCACCCTGTCTTGGGAAGAACTCATTCAGCGTCAGCCTCCTTGTGGGTCACTTGTTCCTGGGGGTTGGGCTCTCGGCCCCTCCACCTTCTGGGACCGACTCCAACAGATTCCCAGGAGTAACCCCTGCTCGGGTGTGGCACCCCCTCTCGAGAACCACGACTGCAGTTGCTTGGGTTCGGCCGCAGGCCCCTCCGCCTTGGGGAGCTGCACCTCACTGCCCGTCAGCACACCTGGGTCTCGCAGGCCCCACTTCTTCCAGGGCCCCGGTCACTTACTGCTGGATGCTCCATCCTCGGGGTGCAGAACATCCCACTTCTGACACCAGTGTGATGGGGTTCTGGGGTCCCCCAGGCTCTGCACCCTGTCCGCAGGCAGGAGAGTCTCTCACTTAGCAGGAGAACAGCGGGTTTATTAGCCGACAGGACACAGCATCGTACAGAGGAGTCAGTGCAGCAGGCAGAGACAGCCAGTCCAGTTCATGTTGGGGAGAGGAGGCCCCGAGGGGCCCCCAGAGCCGGGGCCTTGCCCCCTCCTTTGTCTCTCTCTCCCAGCCCAGACTAACTGCTTCCCAACTCCCAGTTCCAATTCAAACCCCTCAGGCTCCACCTCCTCCTTTGTCTGCAGTACAAAGGTGTTACCTGGTCGTCAGGGTTACCCTCAGCAGGAGCCCCTCACCCTCTGTGAGCCACTCACACACACGCAGGTATCCCCCACTCCATCACAGCAGGTTAGCCCAGAATTGTCCACCGCAGAGTTTCTGTAGCACCTGGTGCTGGACACTGTTGGAGCCAGGATGCTGGACTAGGTGGGCCATCAGCCCCATGAAGCTTGGCCATTCCTGTCATATCCTGCAGCAGGGAGGCTCAGTGCTGGGGCAGGTTTGACTCAGTGCCCTTTGTTTCCTCAGAGGAGCACACACAGAAACTGTTCCTGGCTTTTGGCATTAAGAGTCTGACAGCTGAATGTCGGTGCCGAACCTGGCTGTTAGTGAGACCAGGTTGGGGTAGGGTGCTCTTCAGACAGACCCCAAGCTGCATCCCCGCTTCCATGTCTGCTCCCTTTACCAGCCCTCCCCCTGGCTGCCTACCCCAGCCACCCCTTCCCCGCTACCTCCCCACTCCAGTCTGTGACGTCTGGGAAATCTCTCCTCCCATGTGCGTCACTCTGCGGCCCTCTGTGGGGCCAGCCAAGCCGACTTTTCTCTGTGGCGAGCACCTCCTGTCCTGCAAGTACGCAGCCCCCACGGCTGCTGGCTGGGGCAGTGTCCCAGAGGAGGAGGGCGCTCACTGTTAGACGCCCATCTCTGTGCAAAACCAGCTCTCTCTAAGCCCCAGCTCCAGAGTCCTGGGAGTTTCTGAGGCTCTCAAGGCTTCTTCAGACAAAGCTCTCTTGCCCTTGGAATTGCACGGAGGAGCTGGAAAACAGGAGCCAGCCAGAAGGCCAATCAGTAGAACTCCAGATAGGTTGTTTTTTAAACCAGATGGGTTTTACCCCAGTCGCATGGTCTGACTCCTGGTTTGTCAATGCCTGGGGTTAGCTGGGTTCTCACTATGAAGTGCCGGCCTCTTCAGCCTGGGCCCAAGGCAGGCTCGAAAATTAATGGACTGTCTTTAAAAGCTCTGAGTCAGCCTTGGTGAGCCTGGCACTCGCTGCTGCAAAACATCCATTCAGGTGCTTTTATCCCGAAGCAATCCACCCTGGCACAGTGATTTCCGGCTGCAGTTCGGCCATGACGTGTGCCTCTTCACACCTGGGCGTTGTGAGCCGAGGAACATCAGGATTCTCCGAGGTTACTGTGCAAGCGTCAGTGTGATCAGGTGGGACCCTCGCAGCCAGCACCGACTCTGTAATTGTCGGGCCTTTGAGAAGGGGGACAGGATCTGTCCCACACAGCCCCCTGTGCACAAAGCAAAGCCCACTTCACCCACCCTCGGACTCACTACCAGCATCCCTTAGAATCATAGAATCATAGAACAATAGAGCTGGAAGAGACCTAAAAAAGCCATCGAGTCCAGCCCCCTGCTCTAAGCAGGACCAAACCCATCAGATCAGCCTCGCCAGGGCTTTGTCGAGGGGAGACTTAACACCTCCAGGGATGGAGACTCCACTACTTCCCTGGACAGACCATTCCAATGCTTCACCACCCTCCTAGTGAAAAAGTTTTTCTTAATGTTCAACCTGGAGCTTTCCAACCACAACTTGAGACCCTTGTTCCGTGTTCTGCCATCCGTGACCACTGTGAACAGCCTCTCTCCAGCCTCTCTGCAGCCTCCCTTCAGTAAGTTGAAGGTTGTTATCAAGTCCCCCCTCAATCTTCTCTTCTGCAGACTAAACAGTCCCAATTCCCTCAACCTTTCTTCGTAAGTCATATGCTCCAGCCACCTCATTATTTTGGTCACCCTCCGCTGGACCCTCTCCAGTGTATCCACATCCTTCCTGTAAATGGGGGCCCAGAGCTGGACACAGTACTCCAGATGCAGCCTCACCAAAGCTGAATAAAGAGGAATAATCACTTCTCTGGATCTACTGGCAACGCTCCTCTTGATGCAACCTCATGTGCCATTAGCCTTCTTGGCTACAATGGCACCCTGTTGACTCACGTCCAGCTTCTCGTTCACTACAACTCCCAGGTCCTTTTCTGCAAAACTACTACCGAGCCAGTCAGACCCCAGCCTCTAACAATGCTTGGGATTCTTCCAGCTCAAGTGCAGGACTCTGCACTTGTCCTTATTGAACCTCATCAGATTTCTTGCAGCCCAGTCTTCCAATTTGTCTAAGACAGTCCTTGTCTGTGACCAGCCCAGCACAAGCTGGGCCTCTTTACCGGACCCCCACACTGGCAATGGCATCATGCTCTCAAATCAGGCCTCTGCCTTGTGCCTCCCCATCTGGCAGCTCCACGGCAGGGCCCAGGGGATTCACAGATGGCCCTGCTGTTACCAGCCACAGGCCATGGCCTCACCTGCTCGAGAAGCTGAGCCAAGGCCACCTGCCCACAGTCAGTGGCTCGAGGCACCCGACCCATGGATGATCACTCCGGCACTCCAGTGAGCTCAGCTCCAACCCAGTGACCCCAGTCCATCCAGCGTGTCACTCTGTGCTGGGAGAGCCTGCCAGCGCCACCTGGCCAAGCCATGATGGTCGCACTTCCAACTCCACAGCCACGTCCAGCCCTGCACGTGAGTCCCCAGACGCGTCCCGGCCAGGCCACCGTGTCCAGAAGCAGGTCACACTTGGAGGTTTCTCTTCACAACTGTGAGGTCTAAAAATAGGTTTTCACAACGTGATCATCACCCGACTCGCAGAGCCATGGTTGTCCCGTGGCTGGATTTTTATATTGGCTATGGAAGCCATTTTATGTGCCCAGTGTGGCTACCAGCCCCAAATATTGTGCTGGGAAGGGGCCGTGTGTGGCGTCCAATGAGAGCTGACGATGCCCTGAATCTGTGTGCTACTTACGTACTTATCTGCATCTGATTTTAGCTCAATAGCTGTGTTAGAAAATGTTTCAGTGCTGAGCCTCACAACAGGAGGGGTGAGCTCAGCCCAGCCAGGACACGGGCTGAACAACAGAGTGGAAACCAGGTGCTCAGACACCAGATCCACATTCCAGATGTTTGAGACGTGTCAGTGGGATGCAGCCCCATGGCCAAGTGACCTGAGCGGAGACAAAGGAACAGAAATTGGACACTGTCACCTGGGGTTCATCCAATGGCAGTTTGCCACCACAGCCCACCTGAGGCAGGTGGGGGAGAACTGTCAAGGGATTATGGGAAGAAAAAAGGGCTTTGTCCCTGAACACAAGTGGTGACAACAAGAGAAAACCAGTGTCCGTGTTGGATCCTTTGTCTTTCGGTCTCCGCGGGTCCATGTCCAGCATGTGGGCCCCAGTGAGCCACATTTCTAATGCTCCAAGAACTGACTCTATGCAATCAGAAGTGCACTTTCTAAGACGTTCAAGAATCAGCAGATAACACCGCTGGCTGCACCAGTAGTTATGACTGATGCATGTAAAGTGTCACTTTAACAATTCTTCTCTCTAACCCTGTTCTCCCTTTTTATTAATAAATCATTAGATATTTAGATCTAAAGGATTGTTGGGCATATTGTTTTGGGTAAGATCCAGGTATATATTGACTGGGGTCTGGAAGAATCTGTGTGGTGTTGGGTGAAACAGACTCAAGAGCCTCTCACCTGAATCTGGGGGTTGCTGGGCCGGGCTGGCAGAGCAGTTGAGAAGTCGGTGGGTTTGCTTGTGTGGCTTTGGGTTGGCCAGCGGGGCTGTGTGGCTGGCTGCATTTGCCTTAGTGAGAGGGAAATCCCAGCCAGGGGCTGTGAGTGGCTCAGATTTTAAGCAAAGGTGCCCTGGGTTGATTTCTCTAGCTGTGCCCAGAGACCAAGACCTATCACAACAGCTCAGTGTGGGTATGCTGCAGTCCAGCCCGGTGTCCTGGGCAGCCAGCTGCATGTGCCCCTCCCTCTCTCCAACCCGCAGCTGTGACCCTGGCACACCCCCACCCCAGATCACTCCCTTGGACTCTCCTGGCCACCCCCTCTGGTGCTGCCCCTGAGCCCCTCATCCTGCGGGATGCCAGCTGTCTACCCACACAAACCGAACATGTCTGAGGCCCCGCCCCCCTGCCCCGCCCATTCTCCAAGGCCCCCCGAGCACTGTCCTGTCTGCAGGCACCACCACCGCAGCTCCCATTGGCTGTGACTTCTGGCCAATGGGAGCGACTGGGGCAGTGCTTGGGGCAGACCACCCTGGCAGCCCCGGCACATAGGAGCTGGGGGGACATGTCGGCCACTTCCCAGGAGCCACGTGCTGTGGATGCTGTCAGGGAGCCAGCCAACCCCAGCGCACAGCGCTGCCAACCGCCCTGGCAAGGCTCGGTCAGCAGTGCTGCATGGAGCTGCCAGGATCCTGCCTGACCGGGTGTCCCAGCTGGCCACGCAAGCCCCCTAATTCTAACCCTGCTCCCGCTGCCTCGTCACACATGCTGCTCCCCAGCCCTGCACCAGTCTCTTGTCAGAGCTCACAAGTGCCCTGGGGGCTCCGTTTCTTCTCGCGCAGGGAGATCAGCCCCTGGCTCACTGGGCCGCTGCCACTGTCCTGCCGAGCGCTGCTAAGCAATTCCCAGGGCCTGGGCTCCCAGCGGCCCCTCACATGCTGCATTAGCAAGGGCATCCGGGGAGCATAGCGAGCCTGGGCTTTGGGAGCAGGGCCCTGCTCCTCTCTTCATTCCAGGGACGGGGAGCTCTGAGACAGGCTGCGCCTGGACACAGCGCCCTCCTACCGCACGGCCCGCGCGCTTCTCCCTGGGCACTCCTCACAGCAGCGGCCGGTGTGCCGCCAGGCTGAGCAAGCACTGCCGTGGCAGCTGCTACGTCAGCACCGCTGGCCAGCCGTGCCAGGGGTGGGAGGTGGAGACCACAGGACCAGCCAGGGGAGCGTAACTGGCACCCGCCTGCTGCACTGCCTGAGAGCCTGTCGTGCTGCAGCCGCCTGAGGGACGAATCCTGAGCACACGCCGGGGTGCACGGCAGGGGTTGGCCCCATAGACCGGGGGAGCTTAAAGATGCCAGTGGCCACTGCAGTGGGGGACGAGGGTGTGAAGCAGCAGGGCCTGGAGAGGCAGCTCTGCATACCCAGCCCACCGCTGGCTGCCCCTTCCCCCTCCTGGCCTCCTGCTAAGTGGGCGAGCCCTTCGCCGTGGCTCGTCACAGCCCCCGGCAGGCTGTGTGCCTGGGAACTGGGTGCTGGGTGGCGGGGACCCCAGCTGGGACGGAGGCAGGGGGCTGGGGACCGGGGGCCAGAAGATTTCTACAGGAGCTGTGGCACTGCTTGCTCTCACCACACGCGTCCCAGGCCTGAGCCTGGCTGCAGCCCGACGGGGAGGACGGGATGCTTCCACACCAGGGACCCCCTCTCCGGCTGCCTTCTCTCCCATCGTGCCTCTGGGGAAAGCGGGCGCTCAAGGCTGCTCCCAGAGGCAGGCAGAGCCCCCCACCCCGCCCCCCCGGAGCCAGGGAAGGTTTTGGGCCGGAGACAGCGCAGTGTAGTCTGGGAAAGACCCTTTACAACGACCTCCCTTTTCTTCTCGGTTGCAGCAGTGAGGATGTGCCGGACCCAGGACATGACACCGACCAGCAGCGTTCCCTGCCAGCTGCACTCCTGGGCGGGTCCCCGGGAGAGTCAGGTGAGCAGAGCGCCCCCGCGTCCACAGCCACCAGCAGGTGCTTCTGCTGCTGGCCCACATCCATGCAGGCCTCCCTGCCCATGAAGTGTATTCCGCACGCGGCTGCGATGAGGCGGGCGAGGCGGTCGCCTGCGACTGGACTGACCTGCGGAGGGCGGGGACCCGCTTCCAGGTGCGACAGGGTTCTTCTTTGGGAGTCCACAGGCTTCCACGCTGCTTCCTTTCACCCCAGAATCACAGAATCATAGAACACTACAACTGGAAGGGACCTCGAGAGGCCATCGAGTCCAGCCCCCTGCCCCAAGGGCAGGACCAGGTACTGTCTAAGCCAGGCGTGTCCGACCTGCAGCCTGTGGGCCACATGCAGCCCTGGACAGCTAGTAATGCGGCCCCACAAGATTGTAAACTTTTAACATAATTATGTGATTTATATACATTAACTATATTATATATTTTGTATGCGGCCCAAGACAATTCCTCTTCACTCAATGCGGCCCAGGCAAGCCAAAGGTTGGACACCCATGGTCTAAAGCATCCCTGATAGATGTCTATCTAACCTGCTCTTAAATATCTCTAGCGATGGAGATTCCACAACCTCCCCAGGCAATTTATTCCACTGTTTGACCAGCCTGACAGTTAGGAACTTTTTCCTAATGTCCAACCTAAACCTCCCTTGCTGCAGTTTAAGCCCATTGCCTCTTGTTCTATCCTCAGAGGCCGAGAAGAACAAGTTTTCTCCCTCCTCCTTATGACTCCCTTTTAGATACCTGAAAACCGCTAGCATGTCTCACCTCAGTCTTCTCTTTTCCAAACTAAACAAGCCCAATTCTTTCAGCCTTTTTTCATAAGTCGCATTCTCTGGACATTTAATCATTCTTGTCGCTCTTCTCTGGACCCTCTCTAATTTCTCCACATCTTTCTTGAAGTGCAGTGCCCAGAACTGGACACAATACTCCAGCTGAGGCCTAACCAGCGCAGAGTAGAGCGGAAGAATGACTTCTCGTGTCTTGTTCACCACACACCTGTTAATGCATCCTAGAATCACAGTTGCTTTTTTTGCAACAGCATCGCACTGTTGACTCATATTTAGCTTGTGGTCCACTATAACCCCTAGATCCCTTTCTGCTGTACTCATTCCTAGACAGTCTCTCCCCATTCGTACCAAGAGAAGCTACTCCCTTGGAGACAAGCCACGTGCAACTCCGGGGCGCTCCCGTTGTGAGCAGAGCGTTCAGGCTGGCAGGGGCCACACCAGGGGTACGTGTCAGCGCCACCAGGTGTGAAGCCAGGTGGGGGGACCCCTTGGCGGTAAAGCGTCCCGGTGAGAGCACACCAGCTGGTACAGCAGCGCAATGCCGGCTGCTCCCAGGCGATGGGGCGTGAGGCGAGCAGGCAGTCTGGGGCTCGCGCCGCGCTCTGGTGTTGGAAATAGATTGCCCCATGAAGGGCGAGTCAGGGCTGGGAAGCAGATGCCCCAGCTGTGCTGCTCCTGCACGGAAGGAATCGGCTGGGGAGCGAAGGGTGATGAGGCCCACAGTGAATGGGGAGGGGCTGAGTGCGGGAGGTGGCTCAGCATAGGGCAGGGGCTGGGCTGTGAGGGGAGGGCGCTGGGGTGGAGCTGGGCATGAGGGCTCTGGGGGACCGGCGGGAGCTCAGGGCTGGGGAAGAGGGTTGGGATGCAGGGGGTGAGGAGGCTGCGGGGGCGGGGATGTGAGACACAGGCTGCCCCAGGGCAAGGGCCAGAGGATTCTCCCACCCTCTCCCCCCAGCAGCAGGGAGCTCCAGGGTGAGGGAGAGGCTGCGCAAGCCCCTTCCCTGGTTCCCACTGCCCCACACCTCTGTGGCACCAGGTCCCTACTGCAGGACCTGTTAGAGCCGCTGCTGAGCTATTTATAGCCTGCTGGGAGGCCGTGGCTGAGAGAAGCTGCAGCTGCTCTGGGTGGATGGGAGGTGCCCCGGCTTGTGAGCCCTGCAAGGCAGAACAGAGCTCGCCAGTGCCTGGCAGGTGGGTGTCTGAGCAGCTCTTAAAACCCACCATGCTGGAGACCCCCCAGCCTCCAGGGCTCTGTATCCCACTTCGCTCTCACCCCGACCGCCCGGAAGCTTTTCCTAATGCCCAGCCTCAAGTGCCCTCTGCTTCTCCTTCTGTCCTCAGCGGTTCACAGGAACAATTCTCCCTCCTGCTTGTAACACCCTTTTACGTACTTGAAAGCTGCTGCCGTGGCCCCTCTCAGCCAGCTCTTCCCAGACTAAACAAACCCCGTCCCTCCAGTCCTCTCTCGTAGGTCACAGTTTCGGGACCTTTAAGCCTTTTAGTGCTCTCCTCTGTAACAGCTCCACGTCTTGCCTGCAATGTGCTGCCCCAGAACCAGGCACACGAGCAGACCAATGACTTGTGTCTTCCTTACTCCGCTCCTGCTAATGCAGCCTGGGGCAGGCACACGGGAGTCAG
Source organism: Carettochelys insculpta (assembly GCF_033958435.1). Taxonomy (NCBI): domain Eukaryota; kingdom Metazoa; phylum Chordata; order Testudines; family Carettochelyidae; genus Carettochelys; species Carettochelys insculpta. Next base: position 25,654,321 of record NC_134155.1, read on the forward strand.
CCTGCTCGCAGCGGGTAGGAGCTGTCTTGTGAAGGTGAAGAGTTGGGCTTTAAAGTTTGTCTCCCTATTGTTAGTCTGGCTTCCTGGCATAAGACACTGCAGCACACGCACAAGGGAGACATTCCTGGCTGCAGCGGTGAGCAATGGGTTGCTCCATAGACTCACAGAATCACGGGGCTGGAAGGGACCTCAGGAGGTCATCTAGTCCAGCCCCTTGCTTCAAGCAGGATCAACCCCCACTAAGTCATCCCAGCCAGGATCTCGTCAAACTGGGACTTAAAAACCTCGAGGGATGGAGATTCCACCACCTCTCTAGGCAACGCATTCCAATGCTTCACCACCCTCCTGGTGAAGTAGTTTTTCCTAATATCCAACCTTCACCTCTCCCACTTTAACTTTAGACCATTGCTCCTTGTTCTGCCATCTGACACCACTGCGAACAGTTTCTCTCCACCCTCTTCAGAGCTCCCCTTCAGGAAGTTGAAGGCTGCTATTAAATCACCCCTAAATCTTCTCTTCTGTAAACTAAACAAGACCAAATCCCTCAGCCTGTCCTCATAGGTCTTGTGCTCCATCCCCTTAATCACTGTTGTTGTCCTCTGCTGGACCCTCTCCGATGTGTCCATATCCCTTCTGTAGCAGGGGGCCCAGAATTGGATGCAATGCTCCAGATGTGGCCTCACCAGTGTCCAGTAAAGGGGAATGGGGCACCACTCCCGGTTCCCCTGTTGCACTGAAAAGTACTGCATGGGATATTTTCAGGCCACATGTGTTGGTAATACACATATATCAATCAACGCTTATATTCATATGATATGTTACACACACACACAAGCACACACAAGCACACTCCTGCCCTGTTGCTGTTACCAATAGTTGCTCCCCCTCACTGCCCTGGCCAGGTGAGTTAGATGCGGGAGGGGTGGGGCCGGGCTTCTGCTGATCCGGATTGATGCTCCGGTGCCGAGAAGACAAACCTGGGGTCCCTGTGCAAGATGCCTTCCATTTATAGTGTCCTCTCGCTCACGCATGTTGACACCAATTAGCCAACTCATGCATATGCATAGTCTGGAAGAGCAATCTTACGAATATGCGTTTAGCACCTTCTTCTGGGTGGTGCTTCCAAAGGCAGGCACTTGCTGGTGACTCCCAAGGCGTCCATAGGTCCAAGCTTCTTTCAATGGGCCCACTTCACAGGGTCCATTGTTCTTCTCACTGGTCTTGCATCCAGCTGCTCCAAGTACCTGGAGGTGCCTGTCTCCTGCCTTTCCATTCACACCTCATTCACTCAACAGGGCACTCAATGAAGCAATCCACAAACAAAGGGCACGGAGAGGTATTTCTCTACTGAAAAGGAACTTTCATGACAGCCTGCAGAGAGAAAGTGGGGAACTCTCTTTTATATTCAAATTTGACCCATTAACACGTGGTTTGAACCCAGACAGAAATGAACTGGTCCATAATGGGACTTTTTTACATCCTTTGCTTTATCTGACTCTTGACTCCCCCACCTCCTACTGCCCCTCTGCTCTTCTGATTTGCTCACCTGGATTACACTTTTTCTGATTTATCTACCTTTATAACAATTATTGGTTCTCTGTGCCTTAAATATTGAGTCTGTTCTGGTCTGGCTCTGGTCTGAAGAAGTGGGTCTGTCCCACGAAAGCTCATCACCTAATAAATTATTTTGTTAGTCTTTAAAGTGCTACTGGACTGCCCTTTCTTTGTCTTACCTACTTCTAGGAACCGTTCTACACAATATAAGTAAATTTCTATACAACAGGGCTAAATACAATGGCACATAAAATGACTTGATACAATATTTAAAAACTCCAATGAGAAAATAGTTAAAACAAAGAGGTACCTACACCCCCACCCACATCCTTGCAGCACCCGCCTGAGAAAGGGGACGTGGGACGAACCTGTGGAGCTGGAGAAAAACCAGGGGCTGAGACCGTGGGGTTCTGAACGAATTCTTGGAATTTTGGCAGGTGCCGCATTCAGCAGCGTCTGACACATGGCTGTGCAGGGCGGGCTGCCTGCAACCAGAGAATTGAAAGCACGGCTGCAAAGCAGCAGGGAGGGAACCCTGATTTCAGTCATTAATTTTACTCTTTGCATTTGTACTTTTCAGTCATTCTCATTCTCCCAAGGGGAGGTCGATCCTTCCCGGTGGGGTGACCAGTGGTGATTTGCAGCCAAAGGCAGCTCTTGCACTAACTCTGGCGTTTCTTTTGTTAACCAGGAGGTGACACCATCTGTGTGTCAGGGGTTCTCCAACTTCACCGCATAGTGACACCCAAGTTACTACATGACCCTGCCCCACCCCCAGGAGAGGGTGGAGACAAAGCCCTGCTGTGCCCTGTGGAGGTGGAATTCAGGCTTCAGGTTCCTCCCCGGGTCCCAGCTAGTGTAATGCTGACCCTGGCAACCCATTAGAATAGGCTTGTGGGACCCACTTTGGTGTCCTGACGCACATCTTCAGAGCTACTAACATATGTACATTTGTAACAGAGAGCGAGCTGTGCTAGTCTAGATACTATCAAAACAAAAAGCAGCCAGTAGCACTTTAAAGACCAACAAAATAATTTATTAGGTGATGAGCTTTCGTGGGACAGAGCCACTTCTTCAGACCAGAGCCAGACCAGAACTGACTCAATTTTAAGGCACAGAGAACCAGTATGCAAAAGAGCCCGTACAGTGTTCTGGGTCACTATAGGGGCTCGTTTACATACTTAGCTTAATCTAATTCTTGACATCACCCCCCACCCTTCTGCCCCTCCACTCTCTGATTTGCTCACCTTGATCTTTTTTTTTTCTGATTTGTCCACCTTGATTACTGGTTTTGGTTCTCTGTGCCTTAAAATTGAGTCTGCTCTGGTCTGGCTCTGGTCTGAAGAAGTGGGTCTGTCCCACGAAAGCTCATCACCTAATAAATTATTTTGTTAGTCTTTAAAGTGCTACTGGACTGCTTGTTTGTTTTGATATGTACATTTATTTAGCCAGTTATGTGGCTTAACTTACATTGAACCAGAATGATAAAGTATACAGTTTTTAATGTTAGAAAATGTTGAATGAGGCATTTCTTCATTACTTGAGGATGGTTAATTTTTAAAATGATGGTTCGTGTCCTGCGCTATTAGGTCAAAAATTAAATTAATTAATGAATGCCTTAAAAGATCGTTTGAAGTGATTTTTGTCAGTTAAATAAAAGTATTTTAAATGTGCCAGATTCATAAGAAAAAAGGATATTGGGACATGTTTTCAATTTAAAATTAACTGACTTGTTAAACAGAGGAAGTATTAGCTGCAGTTAGTAAATTATGATTGCTTCTGGTCATTGTGTCTGTGAAGATTTTCAAACTGGTAGATCTCATCCTCTCACACTTAGTTTTTTAGTCAGAAATGGAGGAGGGGAAAACCTTTCCTGCTTTTTCAGCTCCACTGGGTTTCTAAACTTGAATTAACTAATCATTGAACTGAACTTCTTGAAGAAATTGAAATGAACTGTACTTTCTGCATCTGCAAAAAAGGCTACTGCTGTCACAAGCTCAACAAACAGGTTCCAAGTGCTTAGCCAGTAACCCATACAGTTCTGGCATTTGACTCCACTTCCATCAGTTCTGTGATTTGACTTTCTTTAAGCCTTGGCTACACACACAGGCTGCTTAATGTAAGTTTTTGCATGGTTTATATTAGCTGAATTAAGTATAGTAAGTTTAGGTCTGAGAGGAGGACAACGTGGGTACCTATGGCATTCAGAAGGGTCACCAAAGCACCTGCATAATTCAAAGCCTTGACACCACAGACTTTATCATTTTTTGCAAATTTTGCAGGTATTCTATCTGCATCTGATCACTGCCCCAAGGTCTGAGGCTTCCGCAGACCCTACTTCAGAGGTGGGCGAATAGCAGCTCGCAGGCCAGACCTGGTCCATCTGAGAGGACCCCCACTCTGTATCTACCGGTGCCTCTGCAGGTTCTGGGCAATGGTGGTGGCTGCAGATTGCTGTTCGCTGCCCTGGGAGCCGCAGGAAGCAGTGCCACTTCCCTTGGCCGCGAGCAGTGAGCTGCAGCCAGTGAGAGCTGCAGTTGCTCAGTAGCTGGGAGGCAGAGCTAAAAATAGCAGCGGCGGCCAGCCAGGGACTAGCCCTGGTGGGACGCTGCTTTTTAATTGCCCACCTTCTGCCTCACGTTCCTGGGCTTGGCCCTCGAAAGCCCCTTTACCGGGCTCCTCTCTGATCCACCCTCCCAGTGGGCGTCCTCGGTCAGTGGGGAAGGAGCAGCTGTGAAGGAACCTGCTTTGCCCCATGGTCTGACTTGGCCCCATGCTGGTGATTAGGTCTTGGCCATTCACACATAATTTTTAAAGGTGTATTTCTCAATAACAAACCCCCATTGAACGTAAAGTAAGAACCTCCAGCGTGAAGAACAATCACCCATTTAAAATGCGATTGTGTCTGGGGGATTTGCTGTCAGTTGTGCCCTCCAGCCAGCAACTCTGGCAGCTCCCTTGGGGCTGCTCCCAGGCAGGGCTGGTGTGAGGAGAAGAGAACTCAGAGAAGGGCCCCAACCAGAGGAGAGCTGCCTCGAAACACACACCTTGGTTCTGGGGGTCTGGCTTCCGATCTTGGAGGGGCATGATGCTGTCCCAGGGTCTGAAGAGGAAACAGGCTGGAGAGAGTCTGGGACTAGAGGAAAGAGATGCCTCCTAATTAAGTGGGGCGGCACAGCTCACATCTGAGCGGTATGGAGGGGCCGTGGGGCGGTTTGCTGGCGGAGGGGCCCTTGGCAGAGGCAGCATGGAGCAAGCCTGAGGTGAAAGGGAAGGAGCAGGAGGGCAGGCAGAAGGGTGTGGGATGGGGAGGGAGCTGGCAGGGTGTGGTGAAGGTCTGCAGGGGAGCTGAGGGAGACCCGCATGAGTGCTGGATGCAAGCGGGAGCTCCAGGGCTGGAGGCAGCAGAACGGGCAGGTGTTCCCATGACTCATACTGGGGCAGTCACGTCTCTGCAGCTAGGCTGGGGATGGATTTGGCCCTGGGAAAGCCTCAGAGCCGATCCAATGAGCAATAGAGAACCCTGCGCTGTTACTTCTCTGCGGAGCTGGCTGACGCTGAGGTCAGCGTGACACGTTTGGGCTTCTTGGCTCTGGGCTCAGATGCTGCATGTGTAACAGTCTAACTGATATGGTTTCTCTAGCCATTTTGAGAGGCCTATAGCTTGTCTGCAGCGACTAAAGAGCAGCCGCCAGTAACTGTGAAGCTACAAGTCACATACTCGCATTCCACCTACATTTCAGCACAGTAGTAGCATATCAGGCTGGTAAGAAGAAGACCCCATCCCAGTGCCACCCACTGTTAAACAGATCACAAGATGGGTAAAGAAAACTTAGTTAACGGCATTTCCTCTGGCAGCAACAACTGATCAATGGCTGAGGTGGAACCACCATTCTCTGAAGATTGTCTTCACTTCTCTACTGTTTTCTGTATAATCCCTGTCTGGTTTGTAATTGCTCCTGTCTGCTGTATAATTAATTTTGTTTGGTGTAAATCAGCTAAGGTGGTGGGTTATGATGGGTGAGGTAATTCTGTTACCGTGAGCTATTACTGGTTAGTGAAATTGTACTAAAATAATTGGTCAAGGTATAGCTAAGCAGGGCTCAGTTTCCCTGCTTAAAAACTGGGGTCCAAGAAGGGAAGGGAGGAACAGAACAAAGGGGGAAATAGAAGAGCAGAGCATCAAGGAGAGAAACAAGAACAGAACATCCAACAGGAGGGAAGAAGGAACACCAAAAGGACTCACCCCCCAAGACCCCCCAAGACCCTGAGGTGCAGCAACCAGCATCCAGAGAGCGCCTTTGTCTGTCCCAAAAGTAGAAGTCTGCCTGCTGGCCTTATCAGGACTGGTGAGCATGACACTGGGTGCTTAGCATGTGTTCTGCTTTCTTGGTAATTGTAAATTACTAGAGAATAGGAATATGACTGTGTGAGGCTTTTTCAGTGGCACAGATCCTGCAGACCCGCAGGGAATTATGCCCTGAGCCCAAAGAATTGGGCGAGGGTGGGAGTTTAAATGACCAGGGTGATGCCTTGAGTCCTACGGACTGGGTAAAGGGGTGTGTGTGCCTGAGCGTGGAAGGGATGAGACATTTGTGCGGGTAACACATGGAATTGCCAAGTCGCAATGTTTAGCCGTGTTGGTCCCAGCATGTTTGAGAGGCAGGGCGGGGGAGGTATCTTCTCCTGGACCGGCCCCTCTTGGTGAGAGCCTGGGCCAGCAGCCACACCCCGGGTGTGTACGGCTGACAGGGCAGGCGGGCACCACACAAGCCTCATGTGTGGGGATTGCTCTGCGCAGCCTTGGCTCACTACCTGCATGAACAGGAAGGGGGCCTGGCCTTGCCCTCAGGGGATGCTGCCTCGGGTGGGCAGCGGCAGCTCCTGGCTGCGGCTGGAGAAGTGGGAGCACGTTAGTCAGCCACCTGTCAAGAATGCACCAGATGGTGCTTGGTCCTGCCACAAATGCAGGAGCCTGCACAGCATGACCCCTCGTGGGCCCCCCAGTCCCAGCCTGCTGGAGAAGAAGGGCTGTAGAAAACTGCCCAGGAAGGTCAGATAAGCAGCCCTGCCGTAGCCCTGCTGGGGCAATGAGCGCGAGTTGACCACGCTGCTCTTCAGCAGGAGGCTGGCCTGGGGAGCAGAGGAAGGGTGTAAAGAAGAGCTGGCTGAGGCATTGATCAGGGAGTGCAGGCTGGGGCTCCCTGGAGAGCGGCGGAGATGGCAGATCCTATCATCCTCTGTAGGGAGCTGATCAGTTGTCCGGCTGCCCCAAGTTATGCCAGTGATGTCAGGGACCACGCCTGTCCCAGCAGCTTGGGGGTGTTCTCCTGTGGGAGCTCACTCTGGATGTCCAGGGAAGGTGCCCTGGGCTGCAAAAAGGCCTTGCCATCCTCAGGCACTGCAGGGGAGGGAGAGATGGGGACCCCCAACTCACCCAGGGAGGATGGTGAAGCCCAAGGGCAGACCCATTCTAGAGGTGGTGGACCAGCTGGGAGAGCTCTGAGGGCTCTTGGGGAGAAGGATGAGCATGTCATGGGGCAACAGCCCCACCCACTCACCTGGCTCGTGCTCTGGCCCTGGCGTGAGATGGGGAGTGTGACCTCTGTGACCAGGCAGCATCCGCTGACTCCATGGAGGCCTCCTGGCATAAGGGGAGAGCACTGGCAGCCAGCAGGAGCCAGACCGAGGCCCTTATCTCTGCCAGGAGCTGAGTGCCAGCCCTGGTTCCCGGGCTGCCCCATGAACCGATCATGGGGAGCAGGAGGAGGAGCCTGTACAGACGCCGACGAGTCTCTGGAGTGCAGGGATATGGGTGGAGTGTGATGGGGTGCGGGGTCCCCAACCTGTGCACCCTGTCGCAGGCAGGAGCGACTCTCATCAGCAGGTAGAACAGGAAGTTTATTAGGTGACAGAGGCCCAGCTCAGCACAGAGGTGTCAGTGCAGCCGGCAGAGACAGTCATTCCCACCTGTCCTGGGGAGAAGAGCCTGAGGGGTGCCCCTCTGGGGTGTAGCTTCCCCCTCGCCTGGCTGGCTGCCTTCCAGCTCCCTCTCCCCCCAGCCTCTAACTGCCGCCTCCGATTCAAACCCAGCTCGGCTCCTCCCTCCTTGTTGTTCAGGGCAGAGGTGTTACCTGCCAGCCTGGGCTATAGCCCCAGCGTCATCCTTAGCCGCTGGGAGCTGCTCTGCTTGTCTCACACATCCAGCCTGAGTCTCACACATGCACCCCCCCCACTCCAGCACATGGAGCCACCTTGGAAGGTGCAAGAACCAGCCCGGCTCCTTCGTCGCCCAGAATGAAGGCGGGACCAGTGCCGATGGTGGGTGTCAGTGGGTGAGAGGGAGGCCAGGCAGGGCAGGGGTTAAACAAGGCTGGTTTGCCCAATCAGCCCCAACCCGGGTCACCTGTGGCCAGAGTCAGGCTGGAGGGGTATAAAGGGAGGGAGGCCATCTCAGTGTGGGGCTGACTGGCCAAGAGGCAGGAGGCCCTGGCCCAGAGCTGCCACCTGGTTGGCCACTGGAAGGTGATGCCCAAGACCCTCCCCCAGGTACTGAGGGAGTGGGGAGACCCCCTGCCCAGGGAACCCCACTCCTGCCAAAGGGGGAACTAGATTCTCAGGGCCATGCCCCCAACTCAACCCATAGACTCTCAGGTAGGGGCTGAGGACCCACCCAACGGGCCGAGGCCATCTGGTCCCAGAGGCAAACCGCTCACAGTGGGAATGGGCCCCCTGGCCCAGAGTGAGCCCCCATTGCCTCTGGGTCCTGAATTCAGCAGTGGTGGCAGCAGAGCCCTGCGGGGCAGGGCCACAGGCGTCATCCGCCCACCTCGCTGGCACAGAGTGCAACGGCGTTGAGCCCAGCCCCGGCCTCGCTGCTTAGAAGGGCGCAGCCCCTGTGAAACCTGGCCAAGGGGAGCTCAGGAGGGAGAGGGAGAGGAGACGCCCTGCTGCCTGGCATGTGGCTGGCACGGAACAGCTGGCACCAGCAGCACCCTCCTGGGCACCAGCTCCCCAGGGCCGGAGCTGGGTGGAACAGATGCCCCAGGGTTCTCCTTTCCCACAGCAGGACTGGGCACAGCCCCCATGGCCTGGTCGGGATGTGTTGCTGTAGGCAGACCCCCTACCACTGGAGCCTGTTCGGTGTGTGATTGGCAAACCCAACACTGCTCCTTGCCCTGGGCTTTGCCTAAGCCATGGTTTCCCAACCTGGGGGCGTGCCCCCTGGGGGGTCATGAGGAAATTCTGAGGGGTATGTGAGGTGACCCAGCCCCCCATCATTCCCCCACCCTTTGCTTCTGGCTCTCAGCCCCTGCCATTTTACATGGGTGACCTGGTGCAGCCGCTATAAGTAGCAGGCAGCTGGTGAAGACCCACGTGCAAAGGTGAGTGAGTGTGGGTGGGGGGAATGGGGTTAGATGGGGTCTGGGGGTGCCTGGCTTGGGTGAGGTGGATGGGGATGGGATAAGAGTGGGGTGCTGGGGGTGCCTGGCTTTGTGAGGGGGGAGGAGCTTGGGTGGGAGGCTTGTGGGGCTCAGGTGGCCAGTCGGCTTTCAGGACTCACAGGACTGGGGCTGCTGGCCTTGGTGTCGCTGGCAGGCGGGTGGCTGGCCCCAGCAGCTGGGGGGCGGTGGCTGGTGCGGGCAGCTCTGGCAGCTGGCACGGGGCTCAGACAGCTGGCCAACTAGGGCTGCACCAGGCACCTGCAACGGGCCAAGAAAAACTATTTGTGCTTATTTGTTATTTTGAAATAACACTTTTCTAGCAAGGTTTTGTGTGCGTTTTAAATTACGAATTGAATCTTCTGTTACAAAGGGGGTTGGACGATGGTAAAGAAGAGGTGGGGGGCATGAGGGTTTCTCAGAAATCAAAAGGGGGCCGTGGTGCTGAAAAGTTGGGGAACCGCTGGCCTAAACAAAACACCTCGTGCAGGGGCCCCTCCCACACACCTGACAATGTTCGACTGCCAGCGGGGGCTCCACCGGCACACAATGGCACTAACTCTACCAGCACCGCTAGGTCACAGCGAACAGCAGCTGCTGCCGCATCCCTGCAAGAGGCTCAGCAGCCGGGTGCTGAAGAACCCTGGAGCCGCAGGAGGGAAGAAGGAACTGCGGGGGCAGGGCAGTGCCCCCAGATGCAGCAGGCAGAGGAGCTCTGGCGATGAGGCAGGACTGCTGCCCCCTCTGGGTACCACTAAGCCATGTTCTCCAGCACCGCTGCGTGGGGCGCACACCTAGCGGGAATACACAGCTGCAGCTCCTCACAGAGGGGTAGGTGTTAATTACCCGTGTCAGAGCCAGGAATCAGGACTATGCCATGGAAGCTCATGGCTTGGGGTTGCCAGGGACTGGTGCCAGCTCTGGGGTAGCTTCTGGTTCGCTCTGAGTGAGCGAACCCCTCTGGGCTGTCATCTCCTGCATCTGTTCCATGAGCCCAAGACAGCAGCCGTAGGGTTTTCACATCCCTTCGTCTTCTCCCAGACTCAGGGCTGCCCCAAGGTAGGTTGATGCTGGAAGTGGGGACCGGACCCTAGTTGCCAGGGCAGCCACCGTCAGGTCCGTCTTCCCAGTGTGTTGGGCTGCAGCCCGCCGAGCCAGCTTCTTGTGCTGGCCCTGGACAGCGCGGCTCAGCAGCTGCTTGCAGGCGCCATGGCCTTGGCAGAACCGGCGCTCAGGGTGGCCGGCTTGTTGCACAGGTGCTGACAGCCAGTGAGGTCCCCTGGGCTGGCAGGGGGCCATCGACAGGCTGGTAATGCTGCTGCACTCTCCGTGCAAGAGAGCAGGCACTGGGCAGCAGGCGTGGCTGCGGGTGGAGGGAAGTCAGTCCTGTGAATAACGACCTGTGAAATCCGGAATGCCTCCGGCCTGGCTGGAGCAGGGCCTCGCACACAGCACTTTCCTCCCGCCCGCGTGCTCTGCAGAAAAGCCTTCAGTGCAGCTGGGAGCCGCATGACGCTGCACTAAGAGCGTTTCCCTCGCGCAGGCCAACACCTGCCGAGCTGGCTCCCTGCCCCACAGCTCCCTCGGCCCGGGGCTGGCCACTCCAGGAAAGCTCTGGCCTTTGCGCAGCCAGCTCGGAGAGAAACCAGAACCACCAGAAACCCTCTCCCCCAGGACCCCCTGACTCATGTTCTGAGAGCAGCAGCCCCAGTAAATCATGCGGTTGGTGCTTGGCGGCGGTGAAAGGACCTCCGGCGAGCGCACAGCTAGTCCAGGCCGCTAGGAGAGCGCGAACTGGACCTGTGCAAAGCTCACCGGCCTCCCACATTTCCCCTCCATGGCCCCGTGGGGGTCAGCTGAGTCCAAGCCCCACAGGTCCCTCTTGGGCTCTTGCCAGCTGGTGAATCCCTGAGCCCCAGCCAGCTTCCGTCTGTGTCCAACCCAGGGCAGAGCCTGCGAGAGCCGACCAGAGGCTGGGGAGAATGGGGCTGGCTCAGTCCTCCCCAGGGGTCAGGGAGATCCCAGCCCTGGAGAGAACCATGCCCAGCCAGGCCTGCTGGAGACAGAGCACAGAGAGCGTCATTGGCACCTCCACAGGACCCAGCCTCCACTGAGAGTTGGGGTGGGAGGGATGCTAGGTACAACCCCTCCACTTCCCCCTAGAGACTCCAGACCCATTGGGCCCAGCTAGCTCATGGCCCCACCCACAGGCGCCAGCCCCTCCTGGCCCACGGCCCCGCCCACAGGTACCAGCCCCACCCACAGGCGCCAGCCCTGTCCTGCACAGCTCCCCAATGGGCTCCAGCCCTGATGTTGGCACTTGCCAAGGTCACTGCATCCTGCAAGTCTCACTGTGCTTCCAACCTCTGCTTGGCACCGATGCTGTTTCTGGGCTGCCTGGTAAGGGAGCGCGGCCCTGGGCCGTCCCCACTGCACATCCCCCTCGGAAGCAGTGGCCGAGCGGGCAGTTTCCGCGGTGCTGGGCTGGGGCCGGGTGGCTGTCTGTGGGGCGCAGGGTTGGCACTGAGCAGGTGGTGAGTGGCTCAGCCCTGGAGAGCCATGAAGGGCGGGTGGTGCAGGGCGTGGGTGTGAGGAGGGGGCTCCGCTGCTGAAGCAGGGGCTGAAGGGCTTGGCGTGGAGCCCCTGGCTCAGTACAGGTACGCGGGGAACCCTTGGCACGCGCCTGCGGCCGGGCTCTGGTGGAGACAGCAGGGTGGGAACCGGCCGCACGCAGGCGTGGGAGCGCCAGGGGCTACGACGGCGCCTGAGCTGGGGCAGGTCCCCAGGGCACGTCTCGCACATGCCGTCTCTCCTCTCCCAGGCCGGGCGGTGAGCCGGGGCAGGGAGCTTGCAAAGGTGCCAGGCCCTGGCAGGCCCGCAGCGAGAACAATGGCTGACATCATGCTGGAGTTCCATGCCGAGCCCTGCAGTGGGAGAGGAGACAGTTTATTTTTTCGCCGGCTCGCTCTTGCTCCCCCGGGGCTGGCCGCGGCACAGCACATTCCTTTGCAGTGAGCGCCGAGCTCGCCCCGCACCACAGTCGCTTCGCCGCCTGCCTGCCTGCGAGTGGCCAGGGGCAGCCCCAGAGCCAGGGTGCCAGGAACATCACCTCACCCACACCTGGGCCTCCCTATGCACAGCTGCTCTCGCCGGGCAGGAACTCCAGACCGGCCGCCCCCTACCCCAGCCAGCTGGGGAGGCCTGGTGCCAGCACACACAGCTCTGCCCCGTCCTGCGTCCGACGCCCGGGCCTGGAGGCCAGCACTGAGCCTGTCCCGCTGCAGGGCCAGCCCCGTGCAGGCACCAGCTGTGATGGAGTGGGGGGAGTGCATGGGTGAGTCAGGCTGGATGTCCGAGGCAAGCAGCAGCTCCCAGTGGCTAAGGATGACCCTGGGGCTACAACTGGCAGATAACACCTCTGCCTGAACAAAGAGCAGGGAGGAGCTGAGCTGGGTTTTGAATCCGGGGCGGCAGTTAGAGGCGAGGAAAAGGGAGAGCTGGAAGGCAGCCAGCTGAGGAGGGGGAAGCTACACCCCAGAGGGGCACCCCTCGGGGTCTTCCCCCCAGGACAGGTTGGAAGGACTGTCTCTGGCTGCTATGCTGTTGCTTCTGTGAGAAACTGGACATCTGTTGCCTAATAAACCTCCTGTTGTACCTGCTGAGTGAGAGTCTCTCCTGCCAGCGGACGGGGTGCAGTGCAGGGGGACCCCTGAACCCCATCACACCAGCCCATGCCCCAGGCCAGCTGAGTCGCAGCCAGCCACACGACTGTCCTCCCCGCACTCAGCCTTGCACTGCTGCCTGGCCTGGCCGTTGCTGCTGACGGGTTGCAGCTGCTTCCCCTGCAGCATCACAGGGGTGGGAGAACCCCTTGGAGGAGGGCTCCAAACAGCCCCAGGGGGCTGAGTGCAGGGGGGGACTGGAGATACGGGTGTGGGAGCATTGCCGATGGGTGCTTGCAGTGCTGGATGCCGGGGAGCTGGGCTTGGGGTCGCTGGGAGCCCAACAGGCGGATGGACAGAGAGGGAGGCCGGGGAGCTGGGCTCGGGGACGGACGGAGAGGGAGGCCGGGGAGCTGGGCTCGGGGACGGACGGAGAGGGAGGCCGGGGAGCTGGGCTCGGGGACGGACTCCCCGAGTGATGCGAACAGAGCAGCACTGGGCACATCTGCTCTTCGGGAAAGGGCAGGTGCAGTTGCCTCTGCCGCCAAGCCACGTCGGCCAGATGGCACATCCAGGCTGTGTGCTCTGTGGGCTGGGCTGCGTCTGCTGCCCCACGCCAGGGCCCCCACAAGGGGCTGCCCAGAGTCCCGGTTGTGGTGCACTGCCTGCGTTGCACCATGACTGCAAGCTGGCTGTGCACCCACCCACGGAAAACACAGCACCCTGGGCTCAGCTCAGCCTGCAGCTGCACCCTGCATCTGGCACAGGCCACCTGCCCCTTTCCCAGCTGCACTCCCATCACCACGGGACACCCAGCGGGACTGCCCCCAGGCCCAGGCATGCCTTGCCCCAAAGTCTCACCCCACCCCAGGGAAACTGGCATGTGCATCCAGCCCCCGGCTCCCGGCCCTGTGCACATCAGCATGAAATGCAGCGTCCGCTGCAGACCCCTGCACTCATCAGTGGCTGCACCGTGGCGGCTGAAGTGCCCAGTTCAGTCTGACTCTGCGAGGAAGCCCCGTGTGGCACAGGTAGGGCCCGGCCCAGCCCCCCTTGAACACGGATGGACAGGCTGAGTGCACAGCGCGCTGGGCTGTTTCATCCATCCTGGCTCCATGGCCACGGGCGCTGAAGCAGTGCCTGTCCATGCAGGGGGTGATGGGATGCGGTGTAGCTGAGAGCCAATCTCAGTTTGCACACGGCTGAATGACTTTATGCTTCGGGTTTGGCCGGGGGCCCTGGGGAATGCCTCTGGCTGCTCCGTGTCGGCCGGTGGGGGTTCTGCCCCATACAGCAGCCCATCAGGGCACCCATTAGACAGATGTGAAGCTTTGTCCTGGTGCAGGAGCACAGGTAAGAGAGGTTTCCCGGCCTTTTACCTCTGTTCTCAGCCCTGCCGCCACTGCTGCTGGAATCATGTGGCCACAATTCCAGGGAGAGGCTGAAAATGTGAAGCAAATGCAGAGAGGCTCTGGTTCTCATGGGAGACTTTATCAGAGAGGTCACTGGGTTAGTCTGCATCTTCGAGACAACAAGAAGTCCTGTGGCATCTTATAGACTAACAGATATTTTGGAGCATAAGCTTTTGTGGGCAAAGACCTGCTTCATCAGATGCATGGGAGACTTTAATCATCCAGACATTTGCTGGGAGACCAATACAGCAGCACACAGACAATCCAGGAAGGTTTTGGAGAATGTTGGGGATAACTTCTTGGTACAGGTGCTGAAGGAACCGACCAGGGCCTGTGCACAACTTGACCTGCTGCTCACAAACAGGAAGGAGCTAGTGGGAGAAATAAAAGGGGGTGGAAACCTGGACTGCAGTGACCATGAGATGGTAGATTTCAGGGTCCTGACAAAAGGCAGAAAGGTGAGCAGTAACATACAGACCCTTGATTTCTAAAGAGCAGACTTCGACTCCCTGAGAGAACTGATGGACAGAATCCCCTGGGAAATGAAGATGAAGGTGAAACGAGTTCAGGAGAACTGGCCGTGTTTTAAAGTCTTGCTGAAGGCACAGGAACTAACCATCCTGCTGCATAGTTAGAAACACAAATACGGTAGGCAACCAGCTTGGCTTAATAGGGAAATCCTTGGTCAGCTTAAACTCAAAAAGGATGTGTATAAGAAGTGGAAACGCGGACAGCTGACTAAGGAGTATAAATATACGGCTGGAGAATGCCGGGCTGTAATCAGGAAAGCGAAAGCACAATTGGAACTGCAGCTGGCAAGGGTAACAAGAAGGGTTTCTACAGACATGTTAACAATAAGAGGGTGATCAGGGAAGGTGTGAGGCTGTTACTGGATGAGGGAGGTAACCTATGACAGATGATATAAGAAAAGCTGAAGCACCCAATGCTTTTTTTGCCTCAGTCTTCACAGACAAGGACAGCCCTTACACTATGGTGTTGGACAATCCAATATAGGAAAGTGGAGGGCAGCCCTCGGTGGAGAAGGAACAAGTTAAGAGCTGTCTGCTAAAACTAGATGTACACAGATCCATGGGTCTGGATTTAATGCACGCAAGGACACTGAGCGAATTGGCAGAGGTCATTGCTGAGCCTTTGGCCATTATCTTTGAAGACTCTGGGAGATCAGGAGAGATCCTGGATGGTTGGAAAAGGCAAATGTAGTGCCCATCCTTTTCTTTAAGAAAGGAAAGAAGGACAATCCAGGGAACTATAGACCCATCAGCCTTAGCTCAGTACTGGGATAATAATGGAGGGGATCCCCAAGGAATCCCTTCTGGAGCACTTGGAAGAGGGGAAAGGGCTCAAAAGTAGCCAACATGGATTCACCAGGGGCAAGTCCTGCCTGACCAATCTGATGAGCTTCTGTGACAAGGTAACTGGCTCTGTGGACATGGGCAAGTCAGTGGATGTGCTATAGTCTGACTTCAGCAAAGCTTTTGATACGGTCTACCACAACATTCTTGCCCGTAAGTTAAGGAAGTACAGTAAGGTCTCAGCGTACACGAACTCAGAGTGCGTGACCCTGACCCCCACCCCCTGGCTGGGTTTAAACCACCTGCAAGTGGCTCTGGTTCAAGCCGCTCCTGCTGCTCTGTGGCACGACCCCCACACTGGCTCAAAAGATGACGACACCCCCCCCCACATGGTTCCAGTGTGACCCCCACCCACCAGCTCACAAGCTGCCCATCCCATGTGGCTCCACTGCGACCTACCCCCTTCTGGCTCAGAAGCTGCCCACCCGCCTGACCCCCATGGCTCCGGTGCAACCCTCCCTGCCGGCTCACCACCCAGGCACGGCTCTGGTTCCGGCTCAACTGCCCGCCCCCACACAGCTCGGCTCACCACCCACTCTCAACTCTACCCCTCACCCCCCTGCAGCCCTAACCCACCCCAGGCTTAGCCTCCTCTGCCCGCCTCCCACGGCCCCAACCCACCACCAGGCTTAACGCTCCCCCACTGCCCCTCACCCCAGGACTTACCTTCCCACTGCTTCTGAGGCTGCAGAACATGTGATCTGCAGGGGAAGAGGCCAGACCCCCAACTTGTGCGAAATCCGGGTTTACACGAGGGTGCGTGGAACGGAACCCGCACATACTCTGAGACCTTCCTGTATGGATTGGATCCATGGACTATCGGATGGATTGAAAGCTGGCTTGATGGTCGGGCCCAGCTGGTAGTGGTCAATGGCTCAAGGTCTACATGGTGGTTGGTTTCAAGTGGAGTGCCCCAAGGCTCAGTTCTGAATGAGGGACTCAGCAAGTTTGCAGATCACACAAAACTAGGGGGAGAGGTAGATACGTTGGAGGGTAGAGAGAGAATCCAGAGGGACCTGGATAAATTGGAGGACTGGGCCAAAAGAAATCCGATACGATTCAACAAGGAGAAGTGTAGAGTCCTGCACCTGGGACGGAAGAATCCCAAGCATTGTTACAGGCTGGGGACTGACTGGCTCAGCAGCAGTGCGATGAAAGGGACCTGGGGATTATGGGGGATGAAAGGCTGGGGTGCATTAGGAGGAGCATCGCGAGCAGATCTAGGGAAGTGGTTGTTCCCCTCTATTCAGCACTGGTGAGGCCACATCTGGAATATTGTGTCTAGTTTTGGGCCTCCCAGTATAAAAAGGATGTGGATGTGCTGGAGCAGGTTCAGCAGAGGGCAACAAAAATGATCAAGGGGCTGGAGCACAAAACCTGTGAGGACAGGCTGAGGGATTTGGGCTTATTTAGTTTGCAGAACAGACAACTGAGGGGTGATTTAATAGCAGCCTTCAACTTCCTGAAGGGGAGCTCTAAAGAGGAGGGTGAGAAACTGTTCTCAGTGGTGTCAGACGGCAGAATTAGGAGCAATGGTCTGAAGTTACAGAGGAAGAGGTGCAGGTTGGATATTAGGAAAAACTACTTCCTCAGGAGGGTGGTGAAGCACTGGAATGCGTCGCCGAGACAGGTGGTGGATTCTCCATCCCTTGAGGTTTTTAAGTCCTGGCTTGACCTAGTCATGGCTGGGGTGATTTAGGTGGGGGCTGATCCTGCTTGACGCAGGGAGCTGGACTTGATACCTCCTGAGGTCCTTTCCAGCCCTGGGACTCTATGAAAAGTCGCAGGAGCGCCTGAAGGTTAGAAACCACCTGGCAGGGAGAGGCTCTGGGAGCTCAGTTCATTTAGGGTCACACAAAGGGGAGACTTGGCTGGTGCCTGGCAGTACCTCCCTGGGGAATGAATACACAGGAACGGGCTCTGTGGCATAGCAGGGGAAGGGCCACCATGACCCCGTGGCTGGAATTTGCAGCTAGACAAATCCAGGCTGTACCTCGGGTGTGCAGACGAGCCATTGGTCATGGTGGGGTCTCCATCACACAAAGGCATGAGCCGTGGGGTCCAGGGGCACTGCAGCACCCCAGGTTTGGGACAGCCTGGCCCCAAGCCCATGGGGTCCTTGTTGCTGGCCTGCTACTGGGTGCACCCCACCCTCCCAGCCCCTCCCCCACGGGCATTGCCCCTGTGCACCCTGTCCCCGTCCAAGGCCCCCAGAACTGGTGCACCAGTGACTCATGGCTCCTGGGACACCTGCAAGCTGCTCTGAGCACTAGAGGTGTGGCAGGTGGGGTGTGGGGGTGGAAAGACTCAGCACCACTCCAGGGCCTGGTGGGGAGCAGGGTCCCTCCCCATGGGCTCCCCGACATCCTCACGCCAGCCACAACCCAGCCACAGATATTGGGAGACCCCTTAGGGCAGCGTTTCTCGGCCCCTCGCTGCCAAGTGCTCCTTGCTCTGAGCTCACCCCCCTGCCCCACGGCAACCCCAGCTCTGAGCTCTCCCCCCCGCCCCACGGCAACCCCAGCTCTGAGCTCACCCGCCTGCCTCACGGCAACCCCAGCTCTGAGCTCTCCCGCCCCTGCCCCACGGCAACCCCAGCTCTGAGCTCACCCCCCTGCCCCACGGCAACCCCAGCTCTGAGCTCTCCCGCCCCTGCCCCACGGCAACCCCAGCTCTGAGCTCACCCCCCTGCCCCACGGCAACCCCAGCTCTGAGCTCACCCCGCCCCCCGCCCCACGGCAAACTCAGCTCTGAGCTCATTCCCCCTCCTCACGGCAACCCCAGCTCTGAGCTCACCCCCCCCCACCCCTCAGCAAACCCAGCTCTGAGCCCTCCTCACGCCCACCCTCCATCATCCCCAGCTCTGGAGGTCTCCCTCCCCCTGCCCCTACCCCCAGTTTGTTCTGGGTTCTCTAGCAAAGCTGCTCTGCCCCAGCTTGGGGGTCCCCTTGCTGTGGGGCTCAGAGTGGGCCATCTCCACAAGGAGCTGCTGCTGGCGAGTAGCTGCCCTAACGCCACAGCAGGAACGGCCTGGCACACGCAGCTCCTTCGAAGCAGGCCGCGCGGCAGAGGGGCGGCCTTTGCAACACGTGTGGCCAGTGCTCTTAAGGAAACGCTCACTATGCCCCTGAGCTGTTCCTCTCTGTGGCCTGAGCAGAGACCTGCCCATCGCTCTGCTGGCCGACTGTGTTGCCCTCCCCAGGCCAATCCCGACCGGGCGTTTAGAAGGTAAGATTGTCTGCGCTCGACTGGAAACGCCTGTCCAAGAGCGCAGCGTCGCCTTCCCAGCTGGTCGGCAAGTGCAGCCCCTTTGGCCTGACTGTAATCACGTCGGAGGGTGAGGTTTTGCTGCTCTAATCACTTCCATCTGCAGCTCTGACTCATGTGGCTCATTTTGCAAAATGTCTAAACATTTCCAACCCCTCCACAGGCCCGTCCAAGCTGCTTCCTGACACGGTGGTGCCCATGGCTCTACTTACAACCCGTGTGCATGGGGAGCGCGTCAGCCTGCTGGGAACCGAGCAGAAGGCCTCAGGTCCGTTTCTGTGTCTGTTCTGAACAGCCTCTGGGATGGGGATGTCCTTGGTGCGTCCTTCTGCTGTCAAAGGCCACTTTGGTACTGCAGAGCTCCAAGAGTTATTATGTGCGACATCTGCCCAGGCCAGGGCTGGGACATGTGGGGCCTGCTTGGAAAAGTCGAGTCATTCATCTCTGTGCATTGCTGGAGCAGGCGGTACAAACCAGCCCATTGTCCTGGGGTACACATACGTAGTGGTTCAGCAGAAGCTGCTGACAACTATTCCTGGACCTCGTTTGACAGCAAACCTGGCCTGGCACCTTTGATCCTCAGCTGATTTTGTGGCCTCTGGGGGATTTCTCAGAGTCTGCGAGGCTGGCTACTGATGCAGAGCCAGCACAGCACACAGGAGGCGCACAGGCACGTAGCCAAAGGGATATCATCATTGGAGAGGGTGCAAGGGACTGGTCAGGACATTGCGCCAGTGACTTCTGACAGCCCCACCAGGCAAAGACAGGACTGGTGCAGCACAGAGGACAGCGCTAGAGGGGCTGACGGTTGGGAACTAACACCCAGCTGGCACAGGCCAAGCCCCCTGTGGAGCGCTGGTGCTCCCAAGAGCCGCGTCTACACGTGCACGCGACTTTGAAGTAGCGGCACTAACTTCGAAATAGCGCCCGTCACGGCTACACGCGTTGGGCACTATTTTGAAGTTGAAATCGACTTTAGGCGGCGAGACGTCGAAGCCGCTAACCCCATGAGGGGATGGGAGTAGCACCCTACTTCAACATTCAACGTCGAAGTAGGGACCATGTAGCCAATCCGCGTCCCGCAACATCGAAATAGCGGGGTCCTCCATGGAAGCCATCAGCTGAGGGGTTGAGAGACGCTCTCTTTCCAGCCCCTGTGGGGCTCTATGGTCACCGTGTGCAGCAGCCCTTAGCCCAGGGCTTCTGGCTGCTGCTGCGGCAGCTGGGGATCCATGCTGCATGCACAGGGTCTGCAACCAGTTGTCGGCTCTGTGGATCTTGTGTTGTTTAGTGCAACTGTGTCTGGAAGGGGCCCTTTAAGGGAGCGGCTTGCTGTTGAGTCCGCCCTGTGACCCTGTCTGCAGCTGTTCCTGGCACCCTTATTTTGATGTGTGCTACTTTGGTGTGTAGATGTTCCCTCGCAGCGCCTATTTCGATGTGGTGCTGCCCAACGTCGAAGTTGAACGTCGACGTTGCCAGCCCTGGAGGACGTGTAGACATTATTCATCGAAATAGCTTATTTCGATGTCGCTACATCGAAATAAGCTATTTTGATGTAGCATTCACGTGTAGACGTAGCCAAAGTGACTCGTAACCCTTGGGGAGCCAAATGTCACACATCCAGCTCCGGGGTCACACTGAACACTGCACACAGATGTGGTGACCTCCTGTCAGAAGTGGTATCTTGGCCCTGGAAAATGTTCAGAAAAGAAAAACGAATGGGGGTTTGGAACGGCTGTCACATGGAGAGAGGTGCAAAAAGGAGGGCTTAGCTTGGAAACCAGACAACTGCGCGGGGACACGCTAGAGGTCTGCAGAATTCTGACTGGTGTGAAGAAGGAAAAGTTATTAACTTGTTTTCATGTCGTGGGAACTCGGGGTCTCCCAATGAAATGAACGAGCAGCAGGTTTAAACAAAAGATGCTTTTCACGCAGCGCATGGGAGGCCCGTGGAACTCCTCGCCGGAGGAGGTTGTGAAGACCAGCACTTTAACAGGATTCCAAACAACGAGTTCATGGAGGTCAGGTCTATCAGTGGCTATTAGCCAGGCTGGTAGACTGGGAGGGGGAGGAATAGCTCAGTGGTTTGAGCCTTGGCCTGCTAACCCATCACTGGGTGTCTCAGCTCTGTTGTCAGAGGCTGGAAATGGATGGCAGGAGAGGGATAACTGCCTGTTCTGTCCATTCCCTCTAGGGCACCTGGCACTGCCCACCAGCAGAAGACAGGACATGGGGGCAGGTGGTCTGACACAGTCTAGCCCTTCCTATAAAAATCTTGGCTCCTGAGGAGACAGGAGGGTTTCTCACCCTTTGGACTCACTGCCCCCAGCCTTGGCAGGTCTGTGGGATTACTGGGGTTGAAGAGGAGCTGGTGGGTGCAGAGGTTCTGAGCAGTGCAGGTGGCCATTTCATTGCCTCACCAATAGCAGAAAACAACACACACGTGGCCAGAAGAGGCCCCAGTCAGAACAAGGTGGCTGCTTGGAGACCTGGCCACTGAGTGGGCCATGGGCAGTAGAAACAATTCAAGAGAGTGGTGAGCCAGCTGAGCAGCAGAGTGATGTTCTGAACCAGACTTTACTGCAGAAAACAGTGAGCACATTTCTGCCCCAACAACTCTTCCTCTGAGAACCCAGCAGGGCTCTGAGGCAGCCTGCCATCTCTTGCAGGGCTGTTGCTCACAGTGCCCCTGGGAATTCACCCTCATCTCCTTGCAGTGGGAACAGCAGGAGGTCAGGAGATTCTAAGAGCCTCACCCAGCATAGCACGGGTGTAAGTTTGTAGTTTTTGGTTATTGCCCGTCTAACCGTTGAGCTTTGCAACATTCCATCGCACAGAAACCTTTGCGTCAGTCTGACAGCCTTTGTAAGAGACAGGTGCTGAGCTATGAGGTTGGGGGGGGTTCTTCTCACCATCACCACTCTGCAAGAGTTTGTGTCAGCTGGCTGAGGAGGCAGGAGGTGGCCCAGGGTCCTTCGCCGCTCCCCAGGATGGATGGCGCTGCTTGCTCTTGGGCGCTACGGTGACTTGTGCTCTCTTGTCAGCAAGCGCACAAGCTGACGAGGGGATTGTCTGACCAGCCCTGGCTTCACGCCTGCCAGCAGACACCAGACCCACTATGCCTTGGCTTCCGCCGCCGTTTCTATGGAACTCTGCGCCTGCATGAGTGTGTGAGTGCAGGGGGGTCTGAGTGTGGGGGTGTGGTTCCCCTTTGTCTTTAATCCAAGAGTGGAATTTAGCACAACACAATTAAGCGGTCTCCAGTGGAACTAAGGTGACACATGAGCAGTGCGCAGTTAGGGCCAAGGGATCACGAGGCTGCACACACCGAGCCAACGGGCTGCAGATGTGACTTGGAGCCGCCAGAGAAAGGGGAAATGAAGCTGTTTCTGACAGACACATCACTCTGCACCTAATTGGCTCACCCCAAATGGCACATGCAGCCTCTCAGACGTTCAACACGCTTCACTGAGAGCTCCCATCAGCCACCCACCCACCAGCCAGCAGCAGCTTGTGTAAGCAAGAGGCAGAGGAGGAGCAGGTGGACGCTCCCACTATTGTGATGAGACCAAATCATTACGTAAGCGATACCCCGACCACTCGCACGCTAACGCCCTCTTAATTCCTCGCGGATAGGAACCCTCGGAGCCAGGCCTGCACTGAAGGGGGCTCAGATGCCAGCCCTTTGCATGGACAACCTCGCAACCAGGCACAGCCTCTGCTTGCAGCCGGCACGAAACGCCTCCTGGGGAGGCTATGAAATATGATGGGGTTTCTGGGCACAGCGGAGGAAATCAATCCAGGGTCTTTTTACTTAAATGTGGAGCACTTACAGCCCCAGGCTGGGATTTCCTTCTCACCAAGTCAAATCCAACCAGCCACAACAGCACCTCGGTCAGCCCTGCCGGCCAGCCCAAAGCCACATGAGCAAACCCACAGGTTCCCATCTACTTCAAAGTGCCCAGACCAACAGCCCCCTACCCAGGGGAGAGGATCTTAAAACCTATTTCACCAATACCACACAGATTCTTCCAGTCTCCAAAGGGTCCAGCCACAGTCCCAGACCAATAACTATTTGGACCTTACCCAAATCACCCCACTGGTTGCCAGTCCTTCAGCTCTAAACATCTAAAGAGCCAATATCTCTATCTTCATATGCAAACAGGGCACAGGCGCACAAGTAACATAGACGAATTCAGGGCATCACCATCTTTCAGTTGACTCCTCTCTTGGACTGCTGGGTACAATGGTGACAAAAAGGGCTTCCATATCCAGTTGTGTTGCAGGCTAAGCTGGCCCTCCTGGCCCAGTGGCCTGGCACTGGCAGCCAAGCTCCTTAGAAAGGGCGTGGGTTGGCCTGGTGCTCCTGGCACTGCCAGCTCGGCTCTGTGGGAAGGGCAAAGGTCTGGCCCTGTGCTCCTGGCACTGCCAGCCGAGCACCCTAGGAATGCCGTGGGTCACAGAATCATAGAATTCTTGAGCTGGAAGGAACCTCAGGAACCTCATTGAGTCCAGCCCCCTGCCTACAGCAGGATCGACCCCAACTAAACCATCCCAGCCAGGATTTTATCAAGCTGGGACTTAAAAACCTCCAGGGATGGAGATTCCACCCTCCCTAGCACCTCCAGTGCTTTACCACCCTCCTGGTGAAATAGTTTTTCCTAATATCCAACCTACACCTCTCCCTCTTCAACTTCAGACCATTGCTCCTTGTTCTGCCACCTGTCACCACTGAGAACAGTTTCTCTCCATCCTCCTTAGAGCTCCCCTTCAGGAAGTTGAAGGCTGCTATTAAATCACCCCTCAGTCTTCTCTTCTGCAAACTAAATAAGCCCAGATCTCTCAGCCTCTCCTCATAGGTTATGTGCTCCAGCTCCTTAATCATTTTCATTGCCCTCTGGTGAACCTGCTCCACATCCTTTCTATACTGGGGGGTGGCCAGAACTGGATGCAATACTCCAGATGTGGCCTCACCAGCGCTGAGTAGAGGGGAGGAATAACTTCTCTAGATCTGCAGGAAATGCTTCTCCTAATGCACCCCAATCTGCCATTAGCCTTCTTGGCTACAAGGGCACACTGGTGACTCATACCCAGCCTCTCATCCACTGTAATCCCCAGGTCCTTTTCTGCTGCACGGCTATTTCGCAGCCAGTCCCCAGCCTGTAACAGTGCTTGGGATTCTCTTGTCCCAAGTGCAGGGTGGTGTTCTGTTATTGATCTTATGGGGCCTATCTTGAAGTAGCTGGTTTCTGGGTACCCAGCTGGGTAAACAGCTATTTCAAGATAGGCCCCAGAAGATCAGTAACAGAACACCATTTGTCATCACCTATAGCCAGCAATTCAAACCCCTGCAACACGTCATTAAAAACCTACAACCTATTCTAGATCATGATTCTACACTCCAGAAGGCCCTAGGAGACAGGCCTGTCCTTTCCTATAGACAACCTCCTAAGCTAAGAAAGATTCTCACCAGCAATCACAGGCTACACCACAGTAATACTAATCCTGGAATTTTTCCTTGCAACAAACCCCGCTGCCAACTTTGTCCACATATTTATTCTGGGGATACCATCACTGGACCTGACCATGTTAGTTACAAAATCAAAAGCACATTCTCGTGCACATCCAGCAGCATTATATAAGCTATTATGTGCCAGCAATGCCCTGACACTATGTACGTTGGACAGACTGGGCAAAACCTTTGCCAGAGAATAAATGAACCCAGAGCAGGTGTCAAGAAAATAAATACACATAAGCCAGTCAGTGAACACTTCAACTGAGTGGGCCATTCTGTTAAAAACCTGAGAATTTTTTTTAAGGTAATTGGAGGTACACATCTCCTACAACCAGGAGGGACCTTGGGAGGTCATCTAATCCAGTCCCCTGCCCTCTTGGCAGGACTAAGCCCCATCCCTGGCATCTATTTGCCCTAATGCCAAGGTGGCTACCTCAGGGATTGAGTTTACAACTGTGGGTTTAGCAAGCCAATGCTCAAACCACTGAGCTATCCCTGCCCCCTCAAAATGGAGATACCACTTCTACTGGAGACTACAGGTATTGATCCCACTACCTCCCACATACTAAGCAAGCACATTACCATTTGAGCTAATTCCCCTGCACCTAGAGCATAGAGAATTTAAAAACAGATTACAGCAAGAGATTTGTGAATTGGACTTCATGTTCAAATTTGACACATTAACAGGTGGTCTGAACAGAGACATCAACTACCTTGCACATTACAAGGACTGTTTCCCTTCCTTTGATGCCTGTAATTATCTCAGACAGGATAATTAACATCTCCCCCCTTCCCCTCAGCCCCCTCCTTCCATCCTATTAATTTGATTTGCCAGTTTTTATTGCAATTTTTCTTGGTCTTCTGTGCTTGTAGATGTCAGTCTGCATTGGAAATGAGATTGATCTGATGAAATGGGTCTCTCCCATTAAAGCTCATCACTGAATAAATCATTTTGTTAGTCTTTAAAGTGCGACATTTCTGCTGTTCTGTTTTGTTGGCCCAGACCAAGATAAAGCATGATCCTCCCTAGGAGACACAAAACTAGGACCACTTCTTGTCTGGGCTTCAGCTGCACTCAGATCCAGCTCTGGGATCTTAGCACCACCTTGAGCCACCACAGGTGTAGACAAATAATTCACCTCTCTAGAAGCAGAAGCACCTTCCTTACATAAAGGGCTAGCTTTCTCAGAGGCACCCTCTTCAAATGCAGGTTCAAACAAAGGCTCCATCTTCCCGGTTATGCTGCTTCTGTTCAACACAGACAGACAATCAGAGACACTTCTCTGCCCAAACATGGCTGACCACTTTGTGCTTTTTTAAACAACTCACTTTTCTCTGGCCTCTGCCCAGAGACACCATTCACCAGTAATTTCTTGCCTCTAGCGGGCAATGGATTGGAATCACTTCTTTCCGCTGCTGGGTCCACGCTAGCCTGAGCTTCTTACCTAACACAAACCTCACCCTTTTCCTTAAGTAGGATTTTAACCTGATTCTGAACTTCAACCTGCTTTAAAGAAACCCCCTCCTGCTCCCTGCACCTTTCCTGTCACTGGTTTATTTCAATCTCCCATTTGGGACACCAGGTTTGCATGCATGTGTCTTATTCCCAAGAACACTGCCACCCTGAACAGGCAGACAGCTAATTTTTCCAGGCACAGATTCAGAGGCACCTTCCCCCGGCCATAGGAATGCTGGCTAGCTACAGAGAGCTGCTCAGAGCTACACACACCTTCTTCACCTCATCTCCCTGGTACCTGCAGGCAATACAGACACAGAAGAGTTAACACAGTGACACTCTTTCTTAGACATACTATTCTGGTATGGGCTCAGATTGGGATATATACTGTACTTCCAGGGGACTGTGGCAATAGATGTATCTGCAATCTTATGGCTTGATGTTCGGCTTTTATCTTCTCCGTAGCCTGAGCATGCTGTATCTTCTCCCGTTCAACTTCATCTGCCGTTGCCTTTATATGCAGGTCTGATCATTTCTGTAGATAAACTGAATTCCTCTCTTTTTCTATTATGGGCAACTCTGCAGGGTTCAAAGCACCAAGTTAGGGCTGCACTCTCTTGGACTGGCCCTTTTTAACTTGGCCATGCTTTCAGCAGCCTCTTTTTTCACCGCTTCTGCCTGGTACCACACACACAACAAAGAGTCAAGCTCTTCATCTGTAGCTTCTTTGCTAAAGGAAATTTTTCCTTCACAGCACATCTCTTGCAGGGGTTGTCTTTCAAGCCCCTCACACTGATGCGAATCCATTGCAACTGCACAGCAAACAAAACTCTCTCACAACCCAAAACTCACATTTAGAACAGTGTGGGGTTCTGATCTCAAGCTCATTTGACGAGTTCTGTGTATCCTGCTGACTACACCACTATAATAGGACGGGGTTTCTCGGCACAGCTAGTGAAATCACTCCAGGGTAACTTTCCTTAAAATCTGGGCCACTTACAGCCCCAGACTGGGATTTCCTTCTCACTAAGGCAAATCCAGCCAACCACAACAGCACATCTGCCAGCCCCTGGGTCAGTCAGAAGCCACACAAGCAAACCCACAGACTTCTCAGTTGCTCTACCAGCCCAGACCAGCAACCCCCAAACTCATGTGACAGGATCTTAAGCCTGTTTCACCAACTCCACACAGATTCTTCTGGGCCCCAAAGGGTCCAGCCACAAGCCCCGGTCAATGGATACTTGGATCTTACCCAAATCACCATGCTCACCAATCCTTAAGATCTAAATATCTAAAGATTTATTAAGAAAAAAGAAAGAACAGTGTTCGAGAGAAGAATTGTTAAAGCAATACTTTACATACATTAATTACAGTTATTAATGCAGGCCAGCAGTGTTATTTGCTGATTCTTGGAAGTTTCTGAAAATCCACTTTAGGTCACATTGTAGTTCCGGCCTGCTGGGGTTCACATGCTGGGTCATGGACCCTTGGAGACAGGCACAGGTACTAAAAACAAAAGATCTAAGATGTACACTGGTAAGTCCACATCATCCTTTGTGTTCAGGGACCAAGCCCTTTCTTCTTCCCATAGTCCCTTAAGGGTCCACCCTCACCTGACTCAGGTGGGCTGTTGTGGCGAACTGCCATTGGATGAATCCCAGGAGACAGTCTCCAATTTCTGAGCTGGGCCTGTTTCTTTGTCTCAGTCCTGCTCACCTGACCAGTGGGCTGCATCCCATTGAAAAGTCCCAAGTGTCTGAAATGTGGATTTACCATCTGAGCCTTTGTTAAAAGACCATTGTCCTGGCTGGAGTTGCAATGACACCTCCCGTTGTGAAGCTTAGCACCAAAGCATTGCTAATACAGCTACTGAGCTAAAATCTATAACTTCACCTACCAACATGACACAGACATATAAGTAGCATACACAGATTCGGGACATTGTCAGATTTCATTAGACACCTCATATGGTCCCCTAGCATAATATTTGGGGCCAATAGCTACACTGAGCACATAAAATGGCTTCCATAGCCAATATAAATATCCAGTCACATGACACACTGTGAGCCAGGCTTAGTGGGAAGGACGTGGGTCGGACCTGTGCTCCTGGCACTGCTGCCGGGCTCCGCAGGAACGCCGTGGATTGTGCCTGTAGGAGCAGTTTTACATTGCACTTTGATAACTGTTTGGTGTCTGCTCTCCTTGCCATGGGCGTCTGGTGCCATCACCACAGAACTCTTCAGTGCTTTTCAACACAGCAAATTCAAACCCAGGTGAGCCCAGCTTGTGGCAAGGATCACTCCTGCAGCTCTAACCCCCAGGTAGCAGTGAGCCCAGGCGAAGCATTATACCCTTCGCCTGGGGCCCTACTGCTGCTCGTAGGTGTGCAAGCTGTCTGAGAGATGTACCCGCACCTGTCCTAGCAGCACACACCCAAAGCCCACCCTGCCACCTAAACGTGGTAGAGGTGTGGTGTTCCTCGGAGCCAACTCCTGGAGTGCGCATAAGGGCGCCGGGCTACTCAGCCTTCATGCACCCGTGGGTCAGGCTGGCCAGGTAAGCCAGTGCCTGGCAGGTCTACCCCGAGCTGCTCCCAGGGGCACGTTGAGGGGCACAGCGAGGCAGGGAGCAGGTTCTAGGACATATGGGTGACGATGTCCCTGTCCGCTCGAGGGTTCCTGGCTTTGCCCTTCAGACCGTACAGAGACCCCAGGTTCACAACAGCTTTCCCTTCCCCTTGCCCCTTAGTGGGGGTCGCTCAGCCGCTGGCTCAGTCTATCTGAACTACACAGCTAGGCAGTGATCCGAGACCTTCACCTCCACTTCAGAGGGCCTGGGGTCCGTACAGAGGCAGTGCTGGACCATCGCAGAGTCCCTCCCGCGCAGCTCGCATTACCATGACAACAGCTTAACGTCTACATTCTAGCATCCTCAGGGGAAGGGGGCTTCTCCCACAAAAGCCCATGACCTAACAAACGTGCTCGTCTCTAAGGTGCCACAGGACAGCTTGTTATTTAGGAGCTTCACAGTTACGCTGAAAGACAACCTCCCTTCCCTGCCCAGCAAACGAAAGCTCAGTTGCTCACTTCCCACCCAAACGTGCTGCGAGGAAACTCAGCAGCCCAGACACAGAGGGGGAGCTCCCCGGCTCCCAGGTGGCCTCTTTGTTCAGCGGCTCGGTCCGGTCTGTGGAGCCAGGAGACGTCTCTGGCCTCTTGCTGACAGGACTTGCCCCAGGCCCATGCAGAGACTGCCCCCTGACGCTGCTGGCCTGGGAGTCACTCCTTCAACCAGGCAGCGAACTAAGGGACGTCTAGACCTGCTGCTGATGCTAGGGCAACTTACAGCCACTGCTGTAGTTACTGCAGGGGCTGGTGGCCACTGCACCTTCCCTCTGCCGTGCTCTGCTCCTGGCCAGGAGCACATTGGCTGGCTGGAGAAGGCCAGAAGGGGGGTGCTGAGAGCTAGAGCCCTCTGTTCCTGGCAGCTCTCCACGGGGAGCTTAGCAGCACCAGGGTATCTCGCTACCAGCTGGGAGCGAGGGGCAGCTTCTTCCCAGGGCCTCTTGCCTGCAGAGGGGTGATGCACACCGACTCCGGCCAGCTGAGACCGGCGAGAGGGCTGGGGGCCAGCCATCGGCCCATGTAAGGAACGCACTGTCGCCCTCACCGGGGCCGGGTTGAGGTCTTCATAGCCCTCAGGCACTCTCAAAATTCGATCATCTCTAGCATCGTGAGGGAGAGACGGCCAGTGGCCTGACGCCTAGCAACACGCGCTCGAGTGGAGCGCCACGTGAGGTCCCCCCAACGACTGTCAAAGCCACGACACAATGTGATGCGCGGCAGAGCTGGCGACCTGGCATCATGGGGCCAACTCTCCGCCACAGTGCCTCCTGCTGGAGGATGAGGGAATTAACTCCTTTTCAGCAGGGCACCTCCCTCTGGCTGGCATGTTGTTCACTGCCACTCACAGAATCACAGGGCTGGAAGGCACCTCAGGAGGTCATCTTGTCCAGCCCCCTGCTTCAAGCAGGATCAACCCCCACTAAGTCATCCCAGCCAGGACCTGGTAAAGCCGGGACTTAAAAACCTCGAGGGATGGAGATTCCACCACCTCTCTAGGCAACACATTCCAGTGCTTCACCTCCCTCCTGGGGAAGTAGTTTTTCCCAATATCTAACCTACACCTCCCCCTCTGTAACTTCAGACCATTGCTCCTTGTTCTGCCATCTGACACCACTGAGAACAGTTTCTCACCCTCCTCTTTAGAGCTCCCCTGCAGGAAGTTGAAGGCTCCTATTAAATCACTCCCCACTCCACCTCACACTCTGCTTGGGACCCACACTGCTCCCAGGATCTCCAGGTCCTCTTCAGGACACCGCCCTCCAGCAGTGCCCACTGCAGTCCCTTGTGCCCTTCTGGGGGTCTCAGCAGTCCCTGCTGAGTGCACTCACCAATGTGGCCAACTATAGGCTCTACCCAGCCCCCAACTTCAGGGGCCAGCCACAGCCCATACTGGCCACAGCCCGGGTGGCTGCCTGGGGCACAAGTGGGGAGGGAAGGGACCCAGGCCCACCCACTACTTCACCTACGGCTGCGCTACAGAGATCTTTCAGAAGAAGCCCTTCCAGAAGGTCTCTTCCAAAAGAGATGCTTCCCCCAGAGCGCGTTTGCGCACAAAAAGGCAGATGAAAAGATCGAGCTGCTCTTCCGAAAGACAGCGTCCACCCAGCCCCACTCTTTGGAGAGAACGGGCCAGAGATCACAAGAGCAGGCCCCAGAGCACTGCTCTTTGGAGAAAGGGCCCACGGAGCATCCGCACACGTTTTCTTTCGAAAGGAGGCGCCGTTCTGAGAGGGGAGTGGTGCGCGCTGTCGCGAGGAGCTCCGCCGTCTGCCCGCTTCCTTTCCAGGGAACACTTTTCGTGTGCAAACGCCCCAGGGGATACTTCAAAAGGGCCCCTTCTCTTGAAAGCCACCGCGAAAGCGCTTGCTAGTGTCGATGTGGCTGCTGCATCCCGGCCCAGGGACCCTCTGGTGGTGGTCTGTCCTGCCTGTCTTCTCTTTTCCCTTCACTGCCTCACACCCTGGGTCCCACTTCCCCTGTGATCCCTTGCAGCTTTTGGGCCTCTAACTCACAGCCAGAGTAAGGCTGGAGCCTTCCCCAAGCTCCCCTTAGCCTGCCCTGCCCAAGGTGCTAGCTGTCTCCAGGAGCTGGTCCCACACCTTTCCTGGCCAGGACCCAACCCATCCAGCTCTGCTTATATGCCAACCTGCCCCCTGATTGGCTGGTTCTAAGCCCTTCCCAAATTGGCTGCCGGGGCTGCATAAACTCCCTCAGCCTGCACTAACCCCCTCCTAGCAGCCGTGGAGCACTCGGCAACTTTGCATCTTAAGATTGTTCAACATCATATATGAAATAGCAGTTCATTGGCTGACGCTGCCATACATTTTCCCACCAGAAACAGCATTGAGTAATGGCCTGCAGCATTCCCTCTAACAGAGGTGGGATTTCCCCAGCTTGCATGGGTTAGAGTTTATTGCATGCAACCACCTGCGGGTAGGCTTGAACCAGGGACCGTTAGAGCTTAATGCACAAGCTTCTACAGCTGGCTGCAGAGGAGACCCAGCCTGTCTTTTTGTAAGCGGTCTAGGTGCTACGATGTGGAATGGTGAACCACACAACATCACACAAGATTACACAACACCGATAGTGAGGTCATGCCTGGATGTGTACCAGAAGTACAACCCCCCCCAGATATAAATAGGTATTTTAAACAGTGCACAGGTCTGGAAGATGAAAAATATTACAACAAGCAATAATGAGCAAGGAGCAATATTTAAGATGTTTATTTCATATCATATAAAAAGAAAATTAACACTACACATAGTTTATCATGCTAACAACCCAACCCAGTAAACAGACCAAAATGGGGCAAACTGAAAACAGCTACATAAGTAAATTATGAACACAGAACAGTAAATATAAGCAATAATGCCACCAACAGACAGCAAATAGAGCCACAGCCAACCACTGAAAACAGGAAGGCAAGTAAAACATCAGGTGGTTGCTGATGGGCACTTTCAATGAACGTTTGGGATCTGTGCTAGGCAAGGGGATCAGAGACCTGGAAATGCAGATAAAAGTTCTCCTGGTTTGAATCTTTCACATTGTGTGAGTCACCAATGCAAAAAGCAGAGGCCCAAGCATATATTAACACCTGGTGTCAGAGCTGCAGACAGATCCATTCTTCAAAGAGCTTATAAATAATGACAGAGAGAGAGCTGTGTTAGTCTGTGTTCTACCCAACCAAACCAGCAGTCATGTAGCACTTTTAAGACTAAGAAAATGATTTATTAGGTGATGAGCTTTCATGGGACAAATCTGAAGAAGTGGATCTGTCCCATAAAAGTTCACCACCTAATAAATTATTTTGTTAGTGTTTCAAGCCCTACTGGACTGCTGATTTGTTTTGGTAGCTTATAGATAAGGTCTTCATCCTGCAAAACACCTCACATGACATCTGGTACTTGCTACTTTTGAGTACTCCAACTGACTCATAAGAGCCAGGATAGCAAAGAGACTGGGTAGCAAAGATCTGGTCTCACTGCCAGTATCCCGCCTCACACAAATTCTAAAACTTAATGGAAATCGCTTGTCTGGAATCCAGCACTAACCAAAAGGCCAAACAAATGAACAGGGTCCATGGAGAAGTTTTTCCAACTTACCTTATATTAATTACTAACACAGGGTTTTTTAAGTAATTAAGATCAGAGTTTTCAGATATCCATAAAAGTTCTGTTGAAAGAATATTTTTCTTTCTTACCTTGAGCCACTAACCTTTATGTAAACTTTGAAATGTAACCAAGCAAATGCCATGAGTTAGGCCTTTTGCTCACTAAAACCTGAATCCTTATCCACACAAGCTCCTTGAGTGTTTTATGATAGAAAAACATCGATCCAAGTGATTGATTAAGATGCTGCATTAAGATCTGCTCATGTAGCCTCCCCCCACCCTTTATGGCTTCATCTACACTACGAGATAAATTGGAATTGAAGGCAGTTAGCTCGATATTGCCACATGACTGTCCGCACTGTGAATACCATTAGCTCGATTTAGGGAGCCCTAATATTGAGATTACAATATTGTTGTTACCTGCTGGGTAAACAATATCCATCAAGCTGGAATTCAGAAGTTCAATTAAAGGCCAGCGTGGAAGTGCCACGTCTGGAAATCGAATCTATTAATCTCCAGAGGCATCCCGTGTGTAACCCACAATGCCCCTCTCAGTGCTCTGCTCTGGCCGCTGCTGTCCAGATGCACCTGAATTAGGTAACAGGAAGACCATGAATTTCAAATCAGGACCAAGAAGCCTGTGGCTGTGGGCTCATGTCTGTACCAGAGCCTGAGAAATGTCTTTCTTCCTTTGCTACGCGCGCTAGGAGCACAGCTACCCACAGCAAGTAGCCTCTGAAGGGAGTTTGTGGTTCTGTCTCCACACTTGGTATTGTTTTCTGTGCTGCCTGGCGCCAGCCACCGCCCCGCCACACCACGTGGCAGCAAGGCAGTGCTGGGGGTTGTGCTTGCATAAGAGGACGAGAAACTTCTCAGAGGTTTACCTTTGTGTACAAACTCCCCTCCCTGCCCCACAGGCGCCATGTAGTCGGGGTCTTTCCCACGCTCAGCCACACCACGGGATTGTCCCCGCCCCAGTAAAAGGACCTGCCCGCCGTTCAGTGCTGACCGTGCTGCTGGGCAGCGCCACGTCCTGGCTTGCGTGCGGTTAGGGCTCCCAGGGCGAGAAAGAATTTCGTGGGCTTGCACCCACCAGAGAGAAGGTTTCCCCAGCAGCTGAGATATTCAGGGGGACTAATTCAACTGGTCCCCCACTGACTCTCCCCCATGCCCCAGCAAGGGACCAGTGGGGCTTGCAGGCAGTGGGGGGAAGTCTCCCGCGGAGGCTAAGTTACTCAGGGGTGGGGGGGGCTACTTCGCCTACTTCAACATTTCAATCAGCTCTGCAGCCACCCACCCCAGTCCCCCCACCCTTCTGCCAAAGATATTCGGGGACTTGTGCCCATTGCAGGCACCTGCTGCTTTGATATCTCTGTTATAAAATCTTTTTCCTAACATTTCCGATCTGTCTTCCTGCTTTGACTACCCCCCGCCCCCCAACCACAGCAGGGAGGGCCAGCTGAGATTCCTGTTTCCGTGATAAGTTCAGCGTGTGAGATTTCACTGCCATGACCTGTGTTGGTAATTAGTGAAGAGGGAAGACAAAGAGCTTTTTTCCTGGACTTTTCTATCCTCTTTCTTCTAACTTTGAGAATACCGCCTGCGCCTGTCTTATTTTCAGGGATCGGTTGCAATCACAGGAGGGGGGTGTGATGGGGCGTACCAACCCTGCACTGAGCAGGGGGTTGACGGCCAGACCTATTGGCTGGAAAAGGCCGCGCCCCCCAAGGCCCTCTGGGCATGCTCCAACTGTAGGCCAGATATAAAGGGTGGAGAAGCCTGGCAGTGGGGGGCTGGCCAGGAGCAGGGAAGGAGCTTCTGCTGAAGTCCAGGAGTCATGGTCACGCAGGAAGCAGCCACGGCGATGGACTGAGGAGGAGGAGGAGCAGCCGCCGCCGCCGCCCAAGGTGCTGCCGTGAGCGTGGTGTCCGCCTCCACTGGAGCACCAGTGTGTGGCTGGAGGGGGCGAGACCTGACTGGAGGTGATGGGCCACACCAGGAACGGGGTAGGAAGCAGCCCAGGGTGGGGGAACCAAGAAGGTTACCCCTGAGCTAAGTGTGTTGTGGTGGGATCCCCACTGAGCGGGTGGTGGGGGTCCCATGCCCACCAACAGGGCTCTGGGCTGGAGCTTGGTGGAGTGGGTGGACCCAAGTGCCCCTACCCCCACCTCCCTGGGAGGACCGAGGCCTCAGAGCTCTGACTGGGCTGTGGAGCCCTGGGGTGTTTCTGGGACCCTCTGGAGCAAGGCCGGGCAGGAGACCCCACCACAACTGGTGGAGAATGTGGGCAGGTTATTGACACCACCCCACCCCCTGCTGCTCGGGGGAGTGTGAGGGACCCAAACCTGAGGCACCTAAAAGGAACGAACCACGAAAAGGGTAACACGTAACAGAGAGGTAGCCGTGACAGTCGGTATCTTCAAGAACAACAAGAAGTCCTGGGGCACCTTATAGAACAGCCGCATCTGATGAAGCGGGTCTTGGCCCACAAAAGCTTATGCCCCAAAATATCTGTGAGTCTATAAGGTACAAAAAGGGTAGGGAATCCTCGGTCTTAGTTTGAGTATTCCCCATAGACAGACAAGGGCACTGCTGGGATGGACCCCACTGAATTGTTCGAGTGGCTGATGGACCACCAACAGAAACAGGCAGTCCAGCAACAGCAACTGCAGAGCCAACTACTGCAAGCCCTGGCTAACCAGCAGCAGGTGCAGGCTAATTGGGAACAGAAGCAGCAACAGTGGCAACCCCAGCACACTCAGGTACCGATGAAAGGGAGGCCGGGTGGGACTGGCTGGGCTACCATTAAGGCTCACCAAGATGGGCCCCCACAATGGGCCTGATGCCTACCTGGTGACCTTTGAGTGGGTTGTGGCTGCTGCGGGATGGCCCTTGGAGCATTGGGCCATCCTACTGGCCCCCTACCTGATGGGGCCAGCTCAGGTGGTGTATCAGAATATGGGCCCCCAGGGGGCGAGGGAGTGCCCGCGGGTGAAGGCAGCCATCTTAGACCAGGCGGGATAAGTGCAGAGACACATCACCAGTGACTAAGGCAGGAGAGGTACCCCCTGGGACGAGGCCTCAGGCCATGGCCCGGAAGATCCGGGACGAGTGCTGGCACTGGCTGGAGCCAGACCAGAGGATGGCGGCCCAGGCAATGGAACTGGTAGCTTTGGAGCAGGTGTGGGTGCAATGACACCAGCCCGACACTCTGGCCCAGACCGCTACCCTAATGGAAGATTACGTGGTGGCCAAAGAACCTCCAAAGACTGAGCCATGACCCCCCACAGGGGCTGAACAGGGTGTGATGGGGCTTGGGGGTCCCCAGGCTCTGCACCCCGTCCATCTGCAGGCAGGAGTGACTCTCACTCAGCAGGAGAGCAGCGGGTTTGTTAGCCGACAGGGCACAGTGTGGTACAGAGGAGTCGGAACAGCTGGCAGAGACAGCCAGTCCAATCCATAGTGGAGAGAGGAGGCCCCGATGGGCCCCTGGAGCTGGGACCTTGCCCCCTCTTTGTCTCTCTCTCTGTCGCTCTCTCCCCACCCAGACTCACTGCTTACCAACTCCCAGTTCCAACTCAAACCCCTCAGACTCCACCACCCCTTTTATCTGCAGTCCAGAGGTGTCACCAGGTTACCCTCAGCAGGAGCCCCACACCCTCTGTGAGCCAGTCTCATACACACGTATCCCCCGCTACACCACATCTCTCCCCTCTTCCAGACCAAACTGAGCAGGGTCACTCAGCCGATGACCTGAGGAAGTTCGGGGCCCTTCCTGCCTGATATGGCAGCGGCTGCACCCTCAGTGCTCCCCTTGATGTGTACCACCTCCATGTCGTAATCCTGCCGGGGGAGGCTCCACCTCAGGAGATTGGTATTAGCCCCTTTCACGTGATGCAGCCAGGCAAGTCCCGTTGGTTCCTCGGGTGGTTGGTCTCCCTGCTTCGGCCTGCGGTCCGTCAGCCACATTCTCAAGTTGGGCAGGCAGAGCCTATACAAGTGCTGCAGCACCAGCAGATCAGTTTCTCTCTGGTATTGGCCCTGCCCCATCAGCCTACCATTCCATACAGCTGCTCCAGCACATGTTTGGAATTCAGTTACTGTCCCGTAACGGAAGGTACAAATGCTTTCCACCTTTGGCATTTAGGCAGACCACCAAAATGGGTGTGTGCCTCAGTTTCCCCTTCCATGCCACACAATAGGTTTGGAATTTTTCTTGTCATGTGAGGCTGCAAGACTAGTTACAAGGAACAACGGTGACATTTCAGAATTACAAGCTCCTTCAACAGACAATTCGTGCTTATACATCAATGTCAACACATCACATGGCTCTTTCCAAAGATTCAGTACATGGTACAATTCCACAGCTTCTGGTAGCATCACCCATTGGTTACAGCAGTCAGCGTGAGGAACAAGAACAAATTTACAATGATCTTTGGTATCCTACAACCTTTGTGTAACATCCTTGAGAATCTGGCATTTTGGGGCTAAATGGCTGAGGCCTTTCTTTGCACTATCGAGTTTTAACCTTCTCCTTGCCCTCGTGGGGTGGAAATCTGATCTCTCTGGGTGCGCTTTCCCTTCTAACAAGGTGCAGAATCCATATGGAGAAATAAATCCCTGTTTATCCTTACTGGCCCACCAGGCCCTCAGCTCTATTGTCCTCCCACCTCCTACTTCTGCCTCCCCCATGGAATCAGAAGAGAAGTTCGTTACCAGAATACAAGTGTTTCCAGCACCTGGAGATGGAATTGCTGGCCCTCTCCTGTCAGCAACCTAGAACAGGACCACACTCCCAGTGCGCTGGTCATGCCCAGTCACTTGGTCATGACAGGGCTACTCACATTCCCTTGAACAACAAGAAGTCCTGTGGCATCTTATAGACTAACACATTTTGGAGCATAAGCTTTCATGAGCGAAGCGGGTCTTTGCCCACAAAAGCTTATGCTCCAAAATATCAAAACAAAAAGCAGTCAAGTGGCACTTTAAAGACTAGCAAAATAGTTTATTAGGTGAGCTTTCATGGGACAGACCCACTTCTTCAGACCATAGCCAGACCAGAACAGACTCAATATTTAAGGCACAGAGAACCAAAAGCAGCAAGCAAGGAGGACAAACCAGAAAAAGATAATCAAGATGAGCAAATCAGAGAGTGGAGGGGAAGGTCAAGAATTAGACTGAGCCAAGTATGCAGACAAGCCCCTATAGTGACTCAAAGTTCCCATCACGATTTAAAGCATGTATTAATGTACCGAATTTGAATATAAAAGCCAGCTTGGCTGCTTCTCTTTCCAGAATGGTGCGATAATTCCTCCTCAGTAACACACATACCTTTAGGTCATTAATAGAATGCCCCATTCCATTAAAATGTTGACGAACTGGTTTATGGATCTGGAGTGTTTTGATGTCTGTTTTGTGCCCGTTGACCCTTTGTCTAAGGGAGTTAGAAGTCTGTCCAACATACAAAGCATCTGGGCATTGTTGGCACATGATGGCATATATGATGTTAGTAGAGGAGCATGAGAAAGTGCCCGTGATTCTGTGAGTAACCTGGTTAGGTCCAGTGATGGTATTTCCAGAGAAGATATGTGGACAAAGCTGGCAGCGGGCTTTGTTGCAGGGAAAGGTTCCAGGACTGGTATTCCCGGGGTATAGACTGTGGCTATTGGTTAGGATCCTCATGAGGTTGGGAGGTTGTCTGTAGGAGAGAACAGGCATGTCACCCAGGGCCTTTTGGAGTGTGGCATCCTGATTAAGGATAGGTTGTAGGTCTTTAATAATTCATTGCAGTGGTCTGAGTTGGGGGCTGTACGTGATGACCAGTGGTGTTCTGTTCTTGGCTTTTTTGGGCCGATCTTGGAGTAGCTGGTCTCTGGGTATTCGTCTGGCCCTGTCGATTTTGTTTTTTTACTTCTCCTGGTGGGTGATTCAGGTTTATGAATATTTGGTAAAGTTGTTGTAGTGTTTGGTCTCTGTCAGTTGGATCAGAGCAAATGCGATTGTACCTAAGAGCTTGACTGTAAACAATGGATCTAGTCACGTGTGCAGGATGGAAGCTAGAAGGGCATAGGTAAGTATAGCGATCAGTAGGTTTTCGGTACAGTGTGGTACTGATCAGGCCATCCTTGATTAGTACTGTAGTGTCCAGGAAATGTATCTCCTGCATGTTGTAATCGAGACATAAGTTGATGGTGGGGTGTAGATTGTTAAAGTCTCTGTGGAATTCTTCTAGAGCCTCTGTATGATGGGTCCAAATCATAAAGATGTCATCAATGTATCTTAAGTAGAGGAGGGGTAATAGGGGACAAGAGCTGAGGAATCGTTCCAGGTCAGCCATAAATATATTAGCATATTGTGGGGCCATGCGGGTGCCCATAGCAGTTCCACTAATCTGGAGGTATAAATTGTCCCCAAAACGGAAATGATTGTGTGTGAGAACAAAGTTACAGAGGTCAGACACCAGACTGGCAGTGGTGGCATCAGGGATGGTATTCCGGATTGCTTGTAATCTGTCTTTATGTGGAATATTAGTGTACAGAGCCTCTATATCCATTGTGGCAAGGATGGCATTATCAGGAACTTTTCCGATGTTTTGCACTTTCCTCAGGAAGTCGAAGGTATCTCGGATATAGCTGGGAGCGTTGGTGGCATAGGGTTTTAGGAGGGAGTCCACGTAACTGGATAGTCCAGCGGTAAGGGTGCCAATACCTGAAATGATAGGGCGTTCAGTGTTTCCAGGTTTGTGGATTTTGGGAAGTAAATAGAATAATCCAGGCTGTGGCTCAGATGGTGTGTCTGAGTGAATGAGGTCCCGAGTAGCAGCAGGGAGTTCCTTCAGTAGTTGTTGTAATTTCCTTCGGAATTCCAAAGTGGGATCAGAGGAGAGAGGGCTGTAAAATGTGGTGTTGGAGAATTGTCTGGCTGCCTCCTGTTCATAGTCTGACTTATTCAGGATAACAACAGCACCCCCTTTGTCAGCTGGTTTGATTATGATGTCTGGGTTATTTTTGAGACTCTGGACAGCATAGCGTTCAGCATAGTTGAGATTGTGTCTCATTTGGCATTGTTTGTGTATAATGTCAGCCTGAGCACGGTTGTGGAAGCACTGTATGTAGAAGTCCAGACTTTCACTGCAACCCTCAGGGGGAGTCCACAGAGAGTTCTTCTTCTTTTGTTGTTGGTAGGGGCCAAAATATCTGTTAGCCTATAAGGTGCCAAAGGACTTCTTGTTGTTTTCAAAGATACAGACTAACACAGCTACGTCTGACACTTGTCACATTTTCTTACAGCTTTCACTTTACTTGGACCAACTTCCAATTCCTGAGAAACTTTTACGCTGCCTGCTTTGGACCCTTGCAGAGCACAGCCAGCGGTTTCACACTCAGGCAGGTCCTGGCCATCAGGAACTGAAACAAACTTCTCCACAGGCAAAAGGCTGCTCTGGCACTTACTGACAAGCACCTTTCCTGTTCACTCTCCTTCACCTGACTCCCATTTTCTATAGTCCCTACAGACTGCTCAGGAAAAGTTTCAGGAAAATTCTCTTCCTCAAAAGCTCCCTCAAACAACAACTCGCCCTTGTCTGGCTCCACAGGGACACTGCTCCCGAGTCACAACCAACTTCTTCTGTGTTTCACCTACACCCAGGATCATTTCTGGCCCATCATGCAGATTCCCACACAACCCCTTCCAGGCAGACAACTAGTACCACTGGACAAAAGGTTAGGATCACTTTCTTCCCTTTTGCTCCCAGCTTCTTTATTTTTATCAGGCAGCATAACTCCATTGCCAGTCTGCTCTTCCTGGGGCCTGGCTAAAGGATGGCTCTGGTCAGAGTCCTCTCACCCCCTCCCAGCAGCACCTCAGCATCAGGCAAAGAACAAGTACCAAAATCGTCTGGTCTCTGGGACTCCCTGATGATACAAACTGGATCAGACCGAGTTAAAGCATCATCCTCCCTGAGAGACACAGAGGTAGGCCCAGTCCCCATCTGGGCTTCAGCTGCACTCAGATCCAACTCTGGGATCTTGGCCCCATCACGAGCCCCACAGGCTCAGACAAAGGATTCACTTCCCTTGAAGCAGAGAGAATCTTTCTTCCACCAAGGACCAGCGTCCTTGTCAGGGATCCCACTGCCCATCCCAGAGCCATTCCCTCCGTTCCAGCCCCCATGGCTGGATTCAGAGTCACACCTGGAATGCTCTTTCCTGGTGGTTCCCTCTCCAGCCACCCCAGGCTGGGGAATCTTCCACAAACAATGGACTAGTTTCCTCATTGGCACCTTTTTCAAATGCAGGCTCTGCTCTCTGCCCAGGCTGCTGCTGCTGTTCAACACAGACAGACAATCGGAGACGCTCTCCTTTGTCCCACCCCCACTGGCTGGTCTCAGACACACGCCCAGAAGGTGAAGCAGCTTCTCTCATGGACAACTTGCCATCCCCAGTGGACAAGCTGCTTTCCTGCACAGACACACAGGCACCTTCCTTGGCCCAGGCCTGGAAAACTCTTTACAGGCCTGTCTTGGCCACTAGTAGACGATGGGTTGGAATCGCTCCTTCCCTCCTTGAGCTGTGGCAGACCACTCGGTTCAGAGCTCCAGGCAGTCCAGGTTTCCCTGGCCCCATCTGGGCTCACCCCTGCAGGAGTTTCCTTAACCCTCAGCTCTGCCACAGTACATCCATGCTGCCTTGTCTAGCTCCTTTAATCTCAATTCAGTTTCCAGGTGCTGCCGCTTCATAGCGGAGTTGCTGAGCGTGGTTGCAGGCTCACAGGCCAGTGCCCTCTGCACCCCACTATTCCTGGAAGAATCTCATCAGTGTGCCAGACTCATTGTGGGTCACAAGCTTACGGGGTTAGGCCGTAGGTCCCTCCGTGACAAACTCCCAGAGGAACCCCTTCTTTGCCGTGACACTCGCTCTCGAGGACCATGAGCGCGCTCTCTTGGGACGAACTCATTCAGGCTACGTCTACACGTGAAGCCAACATCGAAATAGGCTATTTCGATGAATAACGTCTACACATCCTCCAGGGCTGGCAACGTCGATGTTCAACTTCGACGTTGCGCGGCACCACATCGAAATAGGCGCTGCGAGGATACGTCTACACGCCAAAGTAGTACACATCGAAATAAGGGTGCCAGGCACAGCTGCAGACAGGGTCACAGGGCGGACTCAACAGCAAGCCGCTCCCTTAAAGGGCCCCTTCCAGACACAGTTGCACTAAACAACACAAGATCCACAGAGCCGACAACTGGTTGCAGACCCTGTGCCTGCAGCATGGATCCCCAGCTGCCGCAGCAGCAGCCAGAAGCCCTGGGCTAAGGGCTGCTGCCCACGGTGACCATAGAGCCCCGCAGGGGCTGGAGAGAGAGCATCTCTCAACCCCCCAGCTGATGGCCGCCATGGAGGACCCGGCAATTTCGACGTTGCGGGACGCGGATTGTCTACACGGTCCCTACTTCGACGTTGAACGTCGAAGTAGGGCGCTATTCCGATCCCCTCATGAGGTTAGCGACTTCGACGTCTCGCCGCCTAACGTCGAAGTTAACTTCGAAATAGCGCCCGACGCGTGTAGCCGCGACGGGCGCTATTTCGAAGTTAGTGCCGCTACTTTGAAGTAGCGTGCACATGTAGACACAGCTTCAGTGTGTCAGGCTCCTCATGGGTCACTTGTTCCTGTGGGTTAGGCCCTCGGCCCCTCCGCCTTCTGGGACCGATTCCAATGACTCCCAGGAATAACCGCTCCTCTGGTGTGACGCCCCCTCTCGAGGACCACGACTGCAG
Source organism: Carettochelys insculpta (assembly GCF_033958435.1). Classification (NCBI taxonomy): domain Eukaryota; kingdom Metazoa; phylum Chordata; order Testudines; family Carettochelyidae; genus Carettochelys; species Carettochelys insculpta. The sequence continues at coordinate 25,696,519 of NC_134155.1, forward strand.
TTGCTTGGGTTCAGCCACAGGCCCCTGAACCTCACCTCACTGCCTGTCAGCACACCTGGGTCTCGCTGGCCCCCTTTCTTCCTCCTGGGCCCCTGTCACTTACTGCTGGATGCTCCATCCTCATGGTGCAGTACATCCCACTTCTGACACCAGTGTGATGCGGTTCAGGGGTCCCCAGGCTCTGCACCCCATCTGCAGGCAGGAGTGACTTTCACTCAGCAGGAGAGCAGCGGGCTTATTAGCTGACAGGACCCAGTGTGGTACAGAGGAGTCAGTACAGCAGGCAGAGACAGTCAATCCAATCCATGCTGGGGAGAGGAGGCCCTGAGGGGCCCCTGGAGCCGGGGCCTTGCCCCCCCCTTGTCTCTCTCACTCCCAGCCCAGACTAACTGCTTCCCAACTCCCAGTTCTAATTCAAACCCCTCAGGCTCCACCTCCCCCTCTGTGGGCAGCACAGAGGTGTCACCTGGTCACCAGGTTACCCTCAGCAGGAGCCCCACACCCTCTGTGAGCCACTCACATACACACAGGTAACCCCCACTCCATCACACAGGGGGCCAGACAAGACTGCGAGAGGGGGGGCCCTTGTCATCCCAGGGGCCACCCAATGGCGTAGAAGCAGCCTGGAGAGAGGACCCCGCTGAGAGGCCCCAGGTTGAGGGCAGAGGATGCACCCCGAGAGCAAAGTACCCTCCCCCTGGAGCCCCCACTGGCTGGCTCGAGCAGATGTCACTGCTGTGAGTGCAGCCAGGAGGGCCACTTCAAGTGGGATTGCCCGTTCATGGACTGCAGTTTCAAGCAGGTGTTGGTGGCAGGGGCCCGGGCCCGGAGCAGGGACCACTCCCAGAGCGTAGTTCCGGTGAAGGTAGAGGGGAGCAGACCCTGGCCTTGGTGGACTTCAGATGTAGTCAAACCCTAATCCAGGAGGAGCTGGCTGCAGGGCTCACCCGGGGACACTACCGTGCAGTTCCAATGCGTACCCGGGGCTGTGAGGGCATATCCCAAGGCCATCGTTTAGCTGGTGGTGGTGGTCAGACGGCTGGCATAGCCCATGGTGCTAGGCCAGGACTGGCCCCACTTCTGCAAAGTGCAGTCCTGAGGGTCAGCCAAGGGAGGGAACCCCACCCAATGCTGACGGGACTGACCAGCCAGGAGCCTGTGGAGGACCCTGGAGAGGGAGCCTTGGAGAACCCCAGGGGACCAGGAGGGACCCAGGCCCAGGGGAACCTTCTTCCTGTTGACCTCCTCCAAACAGGCATTGACCTGGAAGGGGGTATCCTCCAGGAACAATGGGATGATGTGACCCTCAGCCCCGCCTAGGAGCAGGCAGGGGGATTTAGCCCAGAGGACACACCGCCCCCCGCAGTATGAGGTGCAGGGGCCCCAGTTTGAGATCAGAAACAATCTGTTATATCGGAGAGTGAAGGATCGACAAACGAAGGAGGACATTCACCAGGGGTTGGTGCCCCAGCAGTTTCACCAGGCACCGCTCCGACTGGCCCATGTGGTACCCTGGGCAGGACACTTGGGCAGGCAGAAGATGCTGTGCCGGGTGGCCCAGCAGTGGTTCTGGCCAGGGATCCATTAGGAGGTGAGTGATTATTGCGCCTCGTGCCCTGAGTGCCAGAGGACAAGCCCGGCGGGGGCCCCATGGGCCCCGCTGGCACCAGTACCCGCGGTACGGCTGCCATTTGAGCGAATAGGCCCAGACTTGATGGGTCCACTGGAGAGAAGCATGAAGGGGAAATAAATATATCCTGGTTATTGTGGACTGTGCCACCTGTTATCCAGAGGCAATCCCCTTGCAAGTCACTACCGCCCAGGCCTTCACCGGTGAGACCCTGAAGATGTTCACGGGGGGTTGGACTCCCTGAGGAGATTTTGACGGACCGAGGACCCAGCCTGACTTCCAAACTCATGACTGAGCTGTGCAGCCTACTGAGCATCCACCCCCTGAAGACCTCCGCATGCCACCCGCAGACAGATGGGTTGGTCGAAGGGTTTAATAGGACCCTTCAAGCCACATTGAGTAAGTTTGTGCAGGAAGACCTGCGGCAGTGGGACAGGTGGTTGCCAGCCCTCCTTTTCGCTGTGAAAGAGGTGCCCCAGGCCTCTGTTGGGTTCTCCCACTTTGAACTGCTATACGGGTGATGCCTGGACTTGGTGAGGGAGCCATGGGAAGAGCAAGAAACCCGCAATCGGGGGTCAGTCCACTATATACGCCTACTGAAGGAACTGAGCTAGTTGGCCTGTGGCAATTTGCAAAAACCTGGGAAGATCAGGCCCCAAACTAATAAGCGGGGAACATAGGAAAGGATCTTCGAACCTGGTGATTGGGTGCTGCTTTTCCTACCCTCTGCTGAGTCCAAGCTCCTGGCCAAATGACAGGGCCCATTTGAAGTGATGCACAGAGTGGGGCCTGTAGATTATGAGGTGCAGGTACTGGGGCATCAGAGGGAGACTCACGTGAACCTCCTAAAATCCTGGAGGGAGAGGGAAGCCATGATGATTGCCCCTTGCCCACAGAGCTGGAGCTCAGTCAACAGGTCCAGGAGACCGCAAAACCCCAGTCCACAGACCTGGGACCTGACTTAGGGTGGGAACAAGGAAAACAACTGCTGGAACTTACCGCCCAGTTCCTGCAGGTCTTGTCAGATAAGCCAGGTAGGACCAACTTAGCCAGCCACCACATTGCTACCACCCCGGGCCAAAAGGTGAGAGAACCACGGCCCTGTCCCTGGGAAGATGTGCAGCACTGTGAAGGAGGAGTTGGATAAAATGCTGGGGGTGGCTGAAGAGTTGAAGAGCAAAAGGGGCAACCCCATTGTTTTTGTCCCCAACCCCAATGGGGCAGTGAGGTTCTGTGTGGATTTCCGCAAAGGAAACGCCATCCCAAGGTTCAATGCTTACCCTACGCCCCGGGTGGATGAACTGCTGGAGTGGTTAGGTCGGGCTGAATTCATCTCGACGATAGACCTCACGAAGAGATACTGGCAGATCCCCCCCGCTCCCCTCCCAGCGAAAGAAGAGACCACATTCCCACCCCCATCTGGGTTATATCTATTCACAGCAATACCTTCTGGGCTTCATGGGGCGGCAGCTGCATTCCAACACCTTATGAACGAGGTACTGAGTCCACACGATGGGTATGTGGCCTCTTACATAGACAACATTATCATGTACAGCAGAACCTGGGAAGAACACCTGTACCACTTGGAAAAGGTGCTACGTGCATTGGGGAAAGCTGGACTGACAGTGAACCCCACCAAGTGCCACCAGGGCCACTGAGAAGTGACGTACCTAGGAGGTACAGTGGGGAAGGGGAAGGCACGACCCTGGATTGATAAGGCTCAGGCCCTCCAGGACTGCCCCAGGCCCACCGCAAAGCGTCAAGTATGGCAGTTCCTGGGTCTGGTGGGGTGTTACTGGTGGTTTATCCCTAATTTTTCCACCTTAGCAGCATCGCTGACAGACCTGACCAAGAACCAACGATCCTGAAGGGTGGAGTGGGCGGAGGGGTGTGAGGCCACCTTCCAAGCACGATGGGGCCAGCTAACCTGGGGACCCGTCCTCACCCAGCCAGACTTTGACAAGCCATTCGTCCTCCAGATGGACGCCTCTGAGGTAGGCCTGGGGGCTGTGCTGTCCCAGGAGGTAGATGGCGTGGAGCACCCTATCCTCTACCGAAGCCTCAAGCTGGTCCCCCACAAGACCAGGTGCTCCACGATAGAAAGAGAGGCATCGGCGGTAAACTGGGCCATCGAAGCCCTCAGCTATTACCTGTTAGGCAACACTTTTACCCGGCTGCAAACAACAAAAGACTCAAATGCGCGAATTATGGGCTGGTATTTGTCCCTGCGGCCACATGCATTCCAGGTAGCGCACCAACCAGGGAAGGCGCACCTGAATGCAGACTTTTTTTTTCCCGCCTCAACATGGATGAAGTGGGGGAGGAACTACCCCAGCTCAGAATTCAGCTACAGAAGAAAGACACGTCTGTACACTTTTCTGCCATCTCTGTGGGTGCCCTACTTTTCCCTTCCTTCTGACGGGAAGAATGGACATTTGCTGAGCACGGGAGGGGAATGAGGAAAACGCAGTGTGGAAAGATGATGTCAAAGACCAGACAGCACACCCAGAAAGCTATGGAGATGAGGGACCTGGGCGATAGGTTCCCACAATGCACTACTGCAACAGTCGATGTTTGCCAGTTGAGTGTGGCAGCAATAAGTGGACCTTGTAAGGAGCACGTGGGCAGCTGAGGAAGGTCAAAATCGAATTTATGGATTCCAGAGTTACAAAATCGATATTAATAAATTTGAATTTCTCTCATAGGGGAGGTGCCGCCGATCTCCCCGCTCGGGATCTGGCTCCCTCCAAACAACCTACAGTTTGGCCCAGGCTTTCTAACCTCACGTTGGGTGTTGGGGGGGCTGAGCAGAAGGAGGGTGGGAGGGCTGGGCATTGGGGGACGGGGGGGCTGAGCAGAAGGGAACTGGTGTGGGGGGGCTGGGTGTTGGGGGACAGGGCAGTGGGGAGGCTGAGCAGAAAGAGGGGGGAGGGCTGGGCGTTGGGGGACAGGCTGTTGGGGGGGCTGAGCAGAAGGAGGGCAGGGGGCTGGGTGTTGGGGGACAGGCCGTTGGGGGGCTAAGCAGAAGGGAACTGGTGTGGGGGGGCTGGGTGTTGGGGGACAGGGCAGTGGGGAGGCTGAGCAGAAAGAGGGGGGAGGGCTGGGCGTTGGGGGACAGGGCGGTGGGGGGCTGAGCGGAAGGGAGCTGGTGGGGGGCTGGGTGTTGGGGGACGTGGGGGTGGGGGGCCTGAGCAGAAGGGCCTAACGGAGTTAGCTGCAGCCTGAGCCCACTCAGCCGCTCTGCTGTCTAGGGCCCCCAGGGCTCCCCTGGTGCTCCCCTCATAGGCCGTGGAGGCACCGGCACTGGCTGGGCCTGGTGTTCTTGTCCTGTCGCTGATGTCACTGCCAGGTGCACGTCGGGTCCTGGGCCGCCTGCCTGGCCTGGACTGGCATAAAGCCAGGAGCTGGGCGTCCAATTCCTTGGCGAGCAGACCAGCAGGCGGAGGGCTTGGAAGGCTGCCTAGGGAGCTAGGCCCAAGGTCCAGGCAGAGCCCTGGCCACCTCCCTCCAGCAAGATGCCCCAAACCCTGCCCTGGAACCCAGGCCACACAGCTCTGGGGAGCAGCCTTGGCTGTGATCCCCCAGGGACTCTGCCATAGGCTGGGGGCTGCTTCCTGGGGTTGGGAACTGCTTCTCCACTGGTCCCATGGGCTTCCCCCGCTTCGGTCGGTGACCACAGTACGCGTCCAGCTTCCTTTCTGCCCTTTTCTCAGCAGTGCGTCATTGCCTGCTAGTTGCTATGCAGAGCCTGCTTGTCCCTGCCTCAGCTGACCCCCCCCCCCCCCAAGCGCCCCCACTCCAGCTCCCCCTGCCCCACCTGTCTCTGCTCCACCCAGCCCTGCCCCACTTGAGCCCAGCAGCTTCTCCTGCACATTCCCCTGGGCGTGAATCTGCTGGCTATGGACCCTGTGCATGGACTCTGACACCCACCCAGCTGTCATTCACACTGCCTGCCCCTGGGCCTTACAGCATCATCGGCACTGCAGCCACGGGGCAGGGTGTGTGTGTTTGGCCCAGGAACGGTTCCAACCCTGGCTCCGGGCAGAGCGTGGGGAAGGGTATGACAGGACGCCTGTGGCACTCCACACTGATGCTTCTCCACAGCCCGCTCGGCGTGGCTCAGGGACGTGTTTCATGTTCGGAACTTGCAAATGAAGCTGACGTGGGACTCCAAGCGCTGCTGCAGTGGAGAGCACTCGGCGAGATGCCAGTTAATTCCCAGGAAGTCACGTTCCCTGTGGCTTGGCAGAGAGCACGCTCCAGGGTGGAAAACTTCACACTCGTGTTGTGTCTGATGCGATGCTTGGCTCTGGGCACCCCTCGTTTACGTCTTTTATGAACGGCAGGAGCAATTCGCAGCCTCTCACCAGACCTCTCCCACAGCACAGAGCAGACACACCTGGTGCACCCACAGCAGGGCCCCCTCCGTGTCTGCCTCCGCTCTGCTCCAAGACAGCTGGCATATGGCCAGCCAGCGTGTGGATGGATCATTAAGAAGACAGTGCCCATTGTCCCAGGCCCGTGTCATTTTCACTTGCCTGCTGGCTTGCCCTGTATGGCAGGAAATGTAAGGGACAGGTGAAGGGCAGCGTGGCACTCACGGAATGAAGCCTGAGGTTTTACAGCTAGGCAGGAAGAGTTTGAGCTAAAGCAACAACTTCCTGACAGCCAGACACAGACAAAGGGACGCAGCCGCCAGGGTTCCTGGTACACAGATGTCTCTAATCCACTGCAGCGGTCACACCGACCGATTCTGCCTGCGACGGACGTCTGGAGGGTAACGAGAGGCTGGCAAGGGCCAGCACCGTTGCACCGCTCAGGAGGGCTGGGAGACAAAGGCTGAATGAAGGGGGTGGGGAATGGGAGCTGGGCCGGTTCTCTGTCCTCGCCAACGTGCCGAACCGTTTAGAGCTAATTTCGTGCTAACCCCATAATTGAGAACACTTCCATTTTCTCCTGGGAAAACGCATTTGTTTGCATTTGCTTCAGCCTGCTGAGGCGAACTGGGAACAATCTCTTCCTCTGCTGGAGCTCTGGGGTGGGGAGACCCTTCCAAAGCTGGGGAGGCCACTTCCCGTCACACGCTGGCGTCACTTCCCCTGATGCTCTATAATAGGAACAACCCCCTAGGCAGCAAGGCACATGTCGGAAGGGCTGTGAAAACATGAGCTAACATGCTGTGTGCTAGGCAGTGTGAGCTCACCCCCGGGTTTCTGGCTGGTGGGTGTCTCATTAATGCACTGTTCTTCCCTTGTTCTGCTAATACTTTCCAAACGTGCTTTGCAGAAAGCCTTTGATTGATGGTTTCAAGGAGCTGTCCAGAACACAATGAAACACATCCAGCAATTGTGGTGTCTGCAGACTCCCTCGTTCATCAAACCAGGGACTAAACATTCAGAGAAGCAGGCCTGCAAACACCCGGAGAGGAACGGGAACTAGTGCCACGGGCAGGGTGAGCATGTGAGGGGCCGGCCGGCCAGGAGAACGGAACACGCCTAGAGAGGGTCACACGATGAATGAACAAGGGACCTGTGGCAAACATGACATCTACTGATATGGGTATGTTGTGAGCCGGCGCTAAGGGTGTTTCCTAAAAGTGAGGGAGCCCCGGAGGCCCTCCCTGCCCCTTCTGCTTCCACCCAAGGTCCTGCCCCCAGCCAAGTCAGCGGCCAGCGCTGGGCTGGGGATCCTGAGCCCCTTCCCCTGCCCGGGGTAGGGAAGCCTAGAGCATCTCCCAGCTAATGGCCCCAGCTGCAGGGTCTGCCATTCTCCACAGCTGCCCGGGCAGCTCCTGCCCCAGCCCAGCTCTGGCCTGGCCAGCGTGTGCCCTCGTGCCAAAGAGCTGCAGCTGGGCCATGTGCAGAACCACCCAAGACAGACCCTCCCTCTGCCTGGGGCTTTCCATGGCTGCCCTGGGCCAGGCTCCAGCTCCCAGCCCATCTGGGGAGAGGCGGGGGGGGCAAGGAGCCAGGCCTGTGAAGCAAGTGGATGGGCCAGGCAATGGGCAGTTGGCCCCCCCAGTTCCAGCGCCTCTGGTTGCGATCACTCTGCCTTGGCAACTTTCCCACTGACTGGGCAGAACCTCTGTGGCCTGGCCACAAGTGGGCCGAGCTGGAGAGAGTGCGGGTGCAAAGAGCCATGCAAACAGCCACTGTGGGGAGGAGCCTGGCAGGGTGCTGCAGAGGCCTGAGAGCTGGCAGACAGGGTCCACTGCCATGCTGGCCTGGCAGAAGCCGGGAGCCCCAGGAAAGGTCCCCAGACCTCTCCCAATAACACTTGGGACTCGCTGGGACCTGGCTGGCCCTGAAGGCCATGGGACAAAGCAGCAGGATCCCATCTTGTACACCCGGGGCTTAGAATGTGGTCTGGCAACACAAGGCCACGGGGGGCTTGCTGCCGTGGCAGTACGGCATGCCGGAGCGCTGACAGTGCCGGTGAGGCCAGGCCAAGTGTGCTGTACCAGTGCAGCCAGGAGGGGAGCAGGGCCCAGATCATAATGACCTGGCCCGTGGGGGAACAGAAAGAGCCTGGCCGGAGCTAGCACTCCCAGCTGGCTACGTCAGTGTGAGCAGTGCCGAGGGAACGTGGCCCCACGCCAGCAAAGCACTTCAGCACACGCTTAACTCCACGCGCCTGAACAGCCTCGCTCAGCGTGTGTTCTCGGTGCTTTGCGGGCGCAGGGCTGAGAGAGGAGCAGCCAAAGGAACGGAGGGCTTGTGCGGCCTGAGCTGGAGGGCAGACTGCAAAAACCAATGCAACAGCCTGGCAGAGGGAGAGCAAACCCAGGGCTGTGCTAGCTGCACAGGCCTGACTCCACAGTGGGCCAACAAGGAGCTGATGCGCCCAGCAGGCAGCTTGGGGCGGTGCTGAGGCGTGAGCAATGGGCTGGGACTGACCAAAGGGAGCTTCAGCCAGTGAGGAGAGGCTGAGGCGTGAGACCTGTAGGACTGTGGCAGAGGTGCAAGATCCTGCACAAAATGCAACTTCTAGCTCTAGGAATCATGTGCTGGGAGGACATGGAGCTATCCAGGACCACAGGGACAAAGGGAACAGCCAGTGGTCTTAAGTGAGAGCTCCTGTCTAGAAAAGGACCAGGAACTGAAGGCTTGAGTTGGACATCTGAGTCGCTCCTGGAGCACCTCAATAAAAGGCTCGGTTTGCAAAGGTGCTGCGCCTCTGCAGCTCTTCCCGAAAAGCTGCAGCTCCCCAGAGGGATGTGAGAGTGGTGGGAGCCTGTTCGCTGCCTGAGTGCCCCACCTGGGAGAGGTAGTGAGGTGCGTGGGGTGTGCTGGGTTCCTGCACCAGCTGTGGGCGCTTCCAGAGCTTGCTGCACACACCAGCTGTCTTTGCTACACCCTCCTTTCATGCGCTGCCAAACATGGCAGCCATTTGCGTAAATACAGCGGCCTACACCTGGCGCCACCTAGTGGCCGACCGGTAGTCTACAGCTTGACATCCCTTTACCTCTCCCTCATTAAGTTCTGCATTCCTACCATTTACAATATTTACATGATCCCGCTGGCTCGGAATTTCATTATGTATCAGACTGTTAAAGTGTCTCCTGGTTTTCTAATTCCACAACATGAATGCGTAACAACTGGGTCATCTGGCTGTCCATTAGTGGAAATGACTTTCTGTGGTCAGCTTGGAACCCTCCTCCATTGCTAGAATTTGCTTTGTTGATTGTTCTCTCTGAGGAACAAACTGTAAATGTCGACTGTTTTTGTTGAGCCCTCTCCTGTTGGTCCCAGTCACATATGATCTGGAGAAGGAATTCTCTTTCTGTATAACAGCTGGAGTAGTTGACCATCCTTTTTCTCCATCCAGTGTGACAGAAACACAGACAGCAGGTCCCACAGCTGACAGCTCTCTGAGTGACGACTGGTGTAATTGTGTTCAAAAGCACTTTAAATGTTTTTATCCGGTTTTGGTTACTTTTATGTCTGACCACTTTGGAGAGAGATTTTTTTTTCCACAGTGGAACAATAGTTCTGAGTTGGGCTGGACCGTATCCAGGACTTGCTTTTGCTGTTAATCTGTAGCTCAGAAGAGCAAGGAGTCGCTCTATCTGCTGGAGGATTTTCTTGGATGTTTGCACAGCTTTCTCAGCCTCTCCATGTGCTTGTGGATAACATGGGCGGCTGATATTTTGATCAACATCATATTTAATTCAGGGTGACTTCAGTTCTGCTCCAATGAAATGTGTCCATCGCTAGTTTTCCTGACATACAGAAATGAGCAAAAGTACATTTCAGTTTCTCAAAAACGTGTTATGGCTTTCAAATACGTGATTTCTGTCTACAGGAAACTCTTTCATACCTGGCAGCTCCAGGACTGGGAGGTTGCCAGATATTCAAATGTTCTGGAGAATAGAGAATTATACCCAGCAATGTATAACACTAAAGAAAAACAAGATTAAATATTAAGACACAAACAAAAATGTGTGCAGAGTACTTTATTACCAACTACACTACTATTGTACGCTGCAAACTTATCCTGTGTTTGCTGTATTTACATTTACTTTCAGTCAAGTGTACTTACAGAAAACGTAACTAAAATTTGCTTATGGTTTCGATGCCAGTTATGTAATCGTCCCGGGTGCTAGCATGGTAGATAGGTAAGAGTTTATTGTACCTGGTCCACAATGACCTTGAATTTGCATAAATCTATAAGCTAGTTTCTTCCAAGTGCTCTCTGGTAGTCAGCAGGGCTCGGGGTGCTGTTCATTTACATATTTTACGTATGGTAGGAGGGATTCCCAACCTCCCATCCATTTATGCACTGAAAGATTTACCATTGTCCCTTACATTGATCTATACTCGATCGCCTTTCAAAACTCCAATAGTGTGCAGTTGTCCAGTGAGTTCTCCTGCTTTTCTCACTAATCTGCCCCGGTTGCCCTGCTGCAGCCGAGAAGGTTAATGTTCTTCGACCCTTTGAGCGCAGGAGCGCCAAAGTCCCCTTTTGTCTTTGTAAGTGGACCCTGGCACGAACCATCCCTTGCAGTTCAGGTCGTCTCCAGGGCCTGGTGGAACTGTGTCAGGGGCTGTAGCGCTGGGAGGGTCTGAAGGTGAGTGGAAGCCCTTTCTGAGGTGACTGTGACATCAGCTACAGAATCAACACTCTTGCCAGTAAAATTAATTTTCGCTCTCCAGTCAGGCTCTATGTCATAGCCAGAGAGAGTCCAAGACACAATAGGTCTTGATTGTCTCCAGTATGAGTCAGCCCTCTGACTGCTTCGGTGAGGCAAACAGCTGTAAAATATCCACATTTCATCCATTGATAACACCATGTACCTCTGCCTGGACACGCATCGTGCCTTGGAATAGGACTTTTTCCATGCCTTGTGAATGGAGGCTACACTTTGTCCCAGTTAGCCTGAGAGAGCTCCGTTCTTGCCCCAGGGGTTTTGTGATGACGACTGAACACTTAAGTGTCCAACTACAGTTTCTAAACTAACTTCAGGGTTTTTTCAAGTCATTCTAAGTTTAGCTGGTTCCCCAGTTCAGCGTGTTTTGCTTTCCGTACGAGTATGTCTAGGCTGTAGCTGCTGTGGAAGGGTTTTAGCTGTTAACCCAATAACCAGCCTGTCTCTGATCCTTTCATCTTTTGCATTCCCAAAATGACAATTTTCAGTCAGTGTACACAGGGCTTTTATAAACCCTTCAACATCTCACCCACTTGTAGAATTCCTTGGTGAAAACAGGCTCTTTCCTAAACTCCATTTCTCTGAGGAATTAAAGGATGCATCACACACCACCCTTTCCCAGGCATCTTTGTGACCCTCGGCAGCAGAGTCAAGGCATTTAAAGCTATACTAGGGCTGCTCCCCAGAGCTAGATGTCTCCAATTTCTTTGTGACGTTCGCTTGCGTTTCAAACTATTGGAGAATATCGGTTTCATACTATACTTTCATCTTAACTCCCCGAAGGATTTCATCACCATTTCAACAATGGCCACCTATCCAACAAGCTCTCTCCAGAGCACTCCATGCGAGTGTCTCCTTCCCGGACCCCGTGCGCTGCTTGCACAGTGCAACCCTACAGACAAGTGTGTGCAACAGCCTCAAAGATCACCAGTTACCTTCCTATATCCCGTAACCACCCCAAACACACCAAGAAATGTGTTATCTATCCCCCAGCGCCCAGATACTGCTGCTTATGCTTTGAGGAGAAAGTCCAGGACATACCCTCAGAGCCACCTTCACTGAAGGAGGTCACTCTGCCAGAGAAGCAGATCACATCAGGGTGCCCAAATAACCTGAGAAGACTTGTGTCTGTTTAGAAGAGGCACCTGCTCTGACTGCCCAGCTCCAGTTGTCGCCCATCACCTCACACAGGGATTCTGAAAAAGAATCTTTCCTCTCCCCTCTTTTCTGGTCTTCAGCCTACCCCAGCTGCTCCATGCTCATCCCTAGAAGCTGCCCACAGACCAGGACGCACCTCTCCAACTCCCCCCACAACCCACCTTTCCAGCTCCACGCTCCTGTATCTGCCTACGGCGTGCCTCATGCAGTGTGCTCATTGTTCCACCAACAACGTTGTGAGTGAAACCAGGCAACCGCTGAAAGCAACAGAAGACAAAAGTGCTGTGACTCCAGGGGGTGAATGCGTCTCATGAAAAGTGTTTTCTGATTTGTCCTCCTTGTTTACTGTTTTTGGTTCTCTGTGTCTTAAATATTGAGTCTGTTCCGGTCTGGCTATGGTCTGAAGAAGTGGGGCTGTCCCACGAAAGCTCACCTAATAAACTATTTTGCTAGTCTTTAAAGTGCTACTTGACTGCTTCTTGTTTTGATAGTTTATAGACTAGCACGGCTTCCTCTTTGTTACTATTCGTCATGAAAAGTGGTTGCTTTACAGCTGGCCTGTTCAAAGGACACCCGCCCAACACTTTCAAAGGAACACAAATTCATAAATGCACAAGGCGCTGACTGTCCCGGTCTTAAAGATGCTGGATTTATTAGGGCTGATCACAACAACCCGTAACGCGTTACCCCTCCTTCAGTCCAGTGACTACAGGCATGTGGATGGGCCGCTTCACCCTGACTGGTCCTTTCGAACGTGTGCTGGCTGCTTATGTAAACGACCTGTTTGACCTGAAGTTTAGCTGTGGCGCACTTTCCCCAGGCCCGAGGAGAGCTAGGCTCTCTCACAGATGCAGGTCGGTTCCAATAAAACATATGACTCCTTGAGACACCCTGGGAAGTACCAAAGTGCCGCCCCACCACACACTTCCACTCTGTCCATTCAGAAGGTGAGCCAGCACTGAAGTTCTCTGAGGCATCGGAGTGGCGTGACGCTGAGCTCCTACAACTTGTCTTACGTTCGTCCTCTGTTTCTCTTCTGAATCCCAGGCCTGATGCTGTGTCATGTTGCTGTGCTAGAGGTAGGCTGGCGCCAGAGCTGGCTTGTGCAGCCCAGCTGTGTTCATGCTTTCCCTGCCTGGCTTTGCTGAGGAGAAGGTATTGCATGCAGAATGCCACCTCGTTGCGGAACGGTACCAAACAGGTGAGTGTTCCAGGACAGCACTAAAGCTTGGAGTGGAGGAATAGGTGGGATCCCACCAGGGGCAGTGGGAGTTGGATGTGGAGGTGGCACCCAAAGGCTACGTCTACACGTGAAGCCTACATCGAAGTAGCCTATTTTGATGTGGCGACATCGAAATAGGCTATTTCAATGAATAACATCTACACGTCCTCCAGGGCTGGCAACGTCGATGTTCAACATCGACGTTGCGCAGCACCACATCGAAATAGGCGCTGCGAGGGAACGTCTACACGCCAAAGTAGCACACATCGAAATAAGGGTGCCAGGCACAGCTGCAGACAGGGTCACAGGGCAGACTCAACAACAAGCTGCTCCCTTAAAGGGCCCCTCCCAGACACAGTTGCACTACACAACACAAGATACACAGAGCCGACAACTGGTTGCAGACCCTGTGCATGCAGCATGGATCTCCAGCTGCAGCAGCAGCAGCCAGAAACCCTGGGCTAAGGGCTGCTGCACACGGTGACCATAGAGCCTCGCAGGGGCTGGAGAGAGAGCGTCTCTCAACCCCTCAGCTGATGGCCGCCATGGAGGACCCAGCAATTTCGACGTTGCGGGATGCGCAACGACTACACGGTCCCTACTTCGACATTGAACGTCGAAGTAGGGCGCTATTCCTATCCCCTCATGGGGTTAGCGGCTTTGACGTCTCGCCGCCTAACGTTGATGTTAACATCGAAATAGCGCCCAACACGTGTAGCCATGACGGGCGCTATTTCGAAGTTAGTGCCGCTACTTCGAAGTAGCGTGCACATGTAGACACGGCTAAAGTGACGTAAGTGCTTATAAGGGCTCTGCGTGAGTGTGGATCCAAACCGCGATCCTGCACCTCCCAAGGGCCGCGTGGGCCCTTCTCGGACATCGCCAAGAGCTCTGCAGCAAAGGCAGGGAAATAGGCGCTCCCGCCGGGCGAGTGGCAAGGACCTGGCCCTGTGTTAGTCTCGCACATGGAGAGAAGAAGCGCATAGCTCAGCTAATGATTTACTTCCCCTGCACGGAGCCTCATCCCACGGCGGCATGAAAAGCGCCTCAAATAGCTCTGGAGTGGCAGCCAGCTGCTGAATCGGCGACCCGCTCAGCATCACCTCAGCTGCCGGCTCTGTGGGGGATTTGATGCAATGGCCCAGCGCTGATGAGTGTGAGTGAGAGGAAGGACGCTTGTTGGCTCTGAAGATACATAGATCCTTGGTGCACCACAAACAGGTCACTGCCCCCAGTGGCCTCCTTCTGTCATTACTCCTCACAGAGGCAAGTACCAGCCCAGTCAGCCCTCCCTGCTGCCCTTCCAGCAGGGCCCTGCCTGCAGCTCTTTTCATGTAGCTCTGACCTTCTAGGCTGGAAACATCTCGCTGGGGAATCAGTCCTGCTCCTTCCTGGCAGAGAGCTGGAGCCCACCGGGAACCGTCCAAGGCCTGCTCTAGCACAGGAAAGCGACCCCTGCTCTGTAGAGCTCTGCCCGGGCACGGCCGAGGCCTCTGGCACAGGGCACAGGTCACTCTGCCAGAGAAGTGGCTCTGCCGTGGGCCCCACAGAGGCCTGACTGGCTGAGATGCAATGGCCTGTGGCCGAAGGCACTCAGCCCACGTGAGCGAGTAGCCCCTGCTGGCTTTGGGCTGGAGGAGACAGGGTGAAGATGACGAGACCATGGTGGGCCACTCTGCTGCTGGCACTGGAAGCACGTCCGCAGAGGGGGCTGTGCGGGGGGAGACCTCTAGTGAGCTGGGGCTGCCCCTGGGGAATGCCAGGGAGCCTCTGCCAGCTGATCAGTGCATGCGTCAGCAGCCAGCAGCAGTGTGTGTGCACAGGAGCAAGGTGCTACCATGAGAGTGAGCCGGGCCGGGCCGCGTGCCCTGCGCTCGCCGTGCTGCCGGGCCGGGCCGCGTGCCCTGCGCTCGCCGTGCTGCCGGGCCGGGCCGCGTGCCCTGCGCTCGCCGTGCTGCCGGGCCGGGCCGCGTGCCCTGCGCTCGCCGTGCTGCCGGGCCGGGCCGCGTGCCCTGCGCTCGCCGTGCTGCCGGCCTGGGCCGCGTGCCCTGCGCTCGCCGTGCTGCCGGGCCGGGCCGCGTGCCCTGCGCTCGCCGTGCTGCCGGGCCGGGCCGCGTGCCCTGCGCTCGCCGTGCTGCCGGGCCGGGCCGCGTGCCCTGCGCTCGCCGTGCTGCCGGGCCGGGCCGCGTGCCCTGCGCTCGCCGTACTGCCGGGCTAGTGCCGGCCTAGGCTGCATTTCTTGTCATTTCAGGAAGCAGTGACACAGGCAGGAGCTGGGATGATCTTCTCTCTCCTTCCGCTACCCCAGTTGCTGTCCGACCTCGCGTGAACCCATCTGGTTCCCCTGACTGAAGGCAGCAGGGGTGCCCAGGAAGCCAGACCTGACGGCCTGTGAGGAATGGAGCTGGGCAAGACAGGGCAAGGGACATGTGCACCTGGCACCCCCGGGAGCAGCTGGGCCGGGGGCTCTGAGGATACGCTGTGCTGCTCGGGCAGGAACATGTGGGATCCTAGGTGGAATTATTTAGACATCTCCAGAGGGCTCTGCCACAACCCATTTGAGTCGGGCAGGCCGACGTAATGAGAAGAGGCTGCTCTGGCCTGACAAGGTAGTGTTAGCAAAACACCAGCCAGCCTGCGCACGCAGGTCCGGGGTGGTGGGGCCGAGGGGGTGTGCAGGCTGCACCCCATGGGCCACGGCTCTCCAGGAAGTCTGGAGCTAGTAGTGACCAGTGGAGGCGTGAGGATGTCCCAGCCCACCCTGGGGCTGTCGCCTGCCGAGCGGCACTGGGGCCATTTGCAGAGCCCTGCAGCACCGCAGGGTGAGTGGGACACAGGAGGGGAGGGTGACAAGGAGCAGCCAGGCTGTGTCTGGGCACGCACCAGCCAGGCATGGGGCCTGGCCTGGAAGGGCCATGCACGTGGGGCTTGTTCTGTACTGCAGAGCTGAGCTGGGCCTGGTCCAGCCTCCCTCCAGGCAGAGCCCGGCGGCCCTGGGCACAGCATGCTCTGGTGCACCAGCCCGGCGCCAGGGCAAGCTCCCCACGTCACCCCCTCGCAGGCTGGCAGTCTCAGCTTGGCCCTGTCAGGGCAGCGGGGGGGCCCAATTCCCTGCTCAGCTGTAGCTCTCTGGCTCCCCTCTGCCCAGTGGGGCTGGCGCTGCCCGGGCCCAGGGAGCTGCGGGGAAGCTCAGCCGTGGTGCTGCGGTGGGCAGGCGTGAGCAGCTGGGGAGCCCAGTGGGCATGAAGGAGGGATGCAGGGCAGCCTCCTGGCAGGGGCTAGGCCTGTGGGGAGCCTGGCTGGAGGGTGCTCCTATGCCTTGTCTGTCCCTCCCTTCCCTTGGCTTCCCTCTCGCCTGCCCCTGCACGTCAGGCACCCCTCACCTTGTGGCATGGGGCCTTTGTGAGCAGACCTTGACAGCCGCTCTCCCGAGTACACAGCCAGTGGCACACGCAGTGCCCCCCAACTGCCCAGCCCGGCCCAGCCTCTCCCACTGGAGCTGCCACCCCATAGCGCCCACCAACACCCACAGACCTGCCTTGTGCACAGGGTGGAGCCTTGTGGGGCGGTGGCAGCTGCAGCTGGCAACCAACCAGCCACAGGATCCAGGAGTCAAGTATCGGAGGGGTGGCCGTGTTAGTCTGGATCTGTAACAGCAACGAAGGGTCCTGTGGCACCTTATAGACTAACAGAAAAGTTTCGAGCATGAGCTTTCGTGATCACAGACTCACTTCATCAGATGCTGGTCTTGGAAATCTGCAGGGCCAGGTATAAATAAGCCAGAGCAAGGCTGGGGATGACGAGGTTAGCTCAGTCAGCAAGGGTGAGGCTTACTACCAGCAGTTGATCTGGAGGTGTGAACACCAAGGGAGGGGAAGCTGCTTCTGTATTTAGCCAGCCATTCGCAGTCTTTGTTTAAGCCAGAGCTGAGGGCGTCGAATTTGCAGATGAATTGTAGCTCAGAAATTTCTCTTTGGAGTCCGGTCCTGAAATTTCTTCGCTGTAGCATAGCTACTTTTAAGTCTGCTACTGTGTGGCCCGGGAGATTGAAGTGCTCTCCTACGGGTTTTTGTATATGGCCATTTCTGATATCTGATTTGTGTGCATTTATTCTTTTATGTAGAGACTGTCCAGTTTGTCCGATGTATATAGCAGAGGGGCATTGCTGGCACATGATGGCATAAATTATATTGGTAGATGTGCAGCTGAATGAACCCACGATGGTGTGGCTGATCTGGTTAGGTCCTGGAATGGTGTTGCTGGTGTAGATCTGTGGGCAGAGCTGGCACCGAGGTTTGTTGCATGGATGGGTCCCTGAGTTAGAGTGACTGTGCTGCAGTGTATAGCTCATGCTCAAAACTTTTCTGTTAGTCTATAAGGTGCCACTGGACCCTTTGTTGCTGTTACAGGATCCAGGGGTGTAAACTGTTCGCAACCTGTCCTCGGGCCACGGGTGTGCACACTTACAATGGCAGCCGCCAGCTGCTTCCCTGATGCCCCCCCCAGGGGCCCCCCGCCTGCACCCCACAGCCCCACCTCCTGCAGCACCACCTGCTCGCCTCCCAGTGAGCAAGTGCTGCACACGTGCGGCCCTGCCACCTGCGGAACCCGCTGCCGAATGGACGACAAGGCCTGCCCAGGGCTGCCGGCTGCTGGGATAACTCAGCTGCACGCTCTGCAAGGCCGCAGATCCAGCCCAGCCCACGGAGCTTCCCGGGACGGTGCCCAAGTCCTCTGAGCCCCCGTCCAAAGAGCCGAGGGGCCTTTGGCCAGACGAAGGACAGAAGGAGGGAGGGCTCTGTGGCCAGGAATGGCAGCTGGCTCTCGGCTCTCCCCGTGCTGGGCCATTTCACAGCGTCTGGGTAATGCTGCAGGCACCTGCCCGCTCCCCTGGGGTGCACCGGCAGAGCCAAGGCATGTGCAGCAGAAGCAGCCCTCGTGGGGGCGCCAGCTCCTTGCACCACCCTGGGCCACGTGGCTGCGCGAGCTGGGATGCTGCCTGTGGCCAGCCCTGCCCATCCGAGCTGCCTTCACGACTCGGAGGGGTTAGTGCTACCCCATGGGGAAGCTGCGTTGCGTCCTGCCTGCCAGTGGTGCAGGGAAAAGACTTGGGGGCCTGTCTGTGGTGTGGAGTGCAACGCCCGCCCCAGAGCAGGCTCAGAGGGCAGGTGACCCTAAGCCCTGGGCAGGCTGTACCAGGAGACCTCAGGAGGCACAGCCGCCTGGGGCCCAGCATGCAGAGGGACGCGCTGGCCGACTGCTCCGTCCCCGCGTGGGCAGAGGGAGGCCTGCCCCACTACGAGGAAGATGCTGCCATATACAAGCCTTGGGAAGTTTTCATCCCCTGCAGCAGGCAAATGCCATTGGTCAAGAGTTGAAAATCTCCAGCGGCGCTGGCCACCCTCCTGGGAATGGGAGTTGCACCTGCGGTTACCAGCACCAGGGACAGCCGGAGACCCAGGGTCGCTTAGGCATGAAGGACGGTGGCTGGGCCAGCACTAGTGGCTTTGTGACCCAGGGGTCCCTCTTTTTTCCGTCGGTGCAAAATAATTCTGTTACATGCACGGAGGCCTGTGCAGATGTGCACCAGGGCTGGGGAGACAGGCTGCCGGCTGTGGGGGCTCTGCTAAACCCTGGGCTGCACCTCTGGCTACGTCCACACGACGAGATGAATTCGAATTTAAGGCAGTTATTGCAACGTGACGGTCTTCACTGTAAATACCGTTAGCTTGATCTGGGGAGCACTAGTCTCGATAGCATAACGCCATCGAGAGCGGCCGGGTGCAGCCTTGAGCTCGAATTTGAAGGTCCAGATAAAGGTCAGTGTCTTAAAATCAGATTTATTGGCCTCCAGAAGAGTCCTGTGTGTATCCCACAAAGCTACGCGGTGACCCGCCCTGTATGGCCACTTCCATGTCTGGTGCTCTCCAGGTGCGTAGGGAGTAGGCCGCTGGTAGCCCGTGAATTGGAATTCATCACCAGCAAGCCCTGGAAATGTAAGGGGTGCCCAGAAGGTAAAATTTCTTTTGCCCATTGCATCGCACCTCATCGGTAGCCCTCACACCTCATCGGTAGCCATCTCTTGCAATCATGAGCACTCAGGGAACTGATCTGCCTAGTAGTTCTCAGGGTCACAAGAGAGCTCCAGCATGGAGCCATCGGGAGGTTCTGGATCTCCTTGCAGTTTGGGGAGATGAATCAGAGGTGAGCAGACTTTGTCTCCAAGCAGAGTGCGGAACTATTTGAGAAGACGTCGTGCAGGATGATTGCCAGAGGTTACTCCCAGGACTCTACCCAATGCTGGATGAAGGTGAAAGAACCCTGGCAGGCCTATCGGAAAGTCAAGGAAGCCAACTGGTGGTCTGGGTCGTACCCAAGGACCTACCACCATTATGAACAGCTGCACGGGCTTCTTGGTGGGGACCTGACCATGTTGCCCACTCTGAATTTCGACACATCAGAAGTCCCTGTTCTGGAGTCCGGGGTGAGCCGTGAGGTGCTGGGATGGCAGGAGGAAGAGGCTAATGGAGAGGAGGACAGGGGCAACCAGCAGGGGCCTGAGGAAGCTGTTCCTGGCAGCCCAGAGCTCTTCACCATATACCTGGTGCTGGCCCCCTCTGTGCCAGTCCCCTCTACACAGGTCCACTCTACGTTGGTCCCCAAGCCACCAGGGCCCAGCTGTTCTAGAGACTATCTCTGAATTCCAGAAGTGGGCTGGGGCTGGGTATAGGTATGGGTATGGGTATGGGTACAGGTTTTCTATGGAACTAGGCCCCTCCGAATAGCATGTTACTATCTCTGGGGATGCAGCACTTACCCTTTTTGGAGATCTCCAGGAGGGCCTCGTCCAGGCACTCTTGAATTTTTGCACAAGGTTTTTGGGCAGGCCTTCCTTGAAGTGGCTTCCACAGTAGCACGCTCTGCCCTGCCAGGCAACCAGATAGAGATCTGGTATCGAAGCACCATGCATCACTTTGGCAAATTTTCCAGGCTTGTGCTCACACAGGATGAGCATCTCTTCTTTTGCGCTGTTACTCTTGGGAGGGTGATGTCTTCTTTGGTGACCTAAAGAAGCACGGGAGTTTGGATTGGGTTTCTTTGCAATGCTCACTGCCTGTTTACATTTCCCTGGAGCTCATTGCTGCACCACATGGCTGGTGGGCATGCCAGCTCCCCTCTTCCATGTGGCTTGCAAGGTCTCCAGGCCTTCTCCCACATGCCCCACTCACACTTGTCAAACTTATCCTTTAGTTGGTCCTGCTTGGGGCAGGGGGCTGGACTCAATGACCTCCTGAGATCCCTTCCAGCCCCAGGGCTCTAACGCAAAGCTCACGCAGTGGGGCTTGGACAAGGCGATGGAGACATGACACGGAGAAATGGGGGGTCGAATTTCTGGAATGTTTGAAGACACAAATTCAAATTCATAACGATGGTTAAAAATGGAATTTGTTAGAAGTCGATTTTCTCTGGTGGCGTAGCTGTCGCCTGAGTCTCTCCTGGGAGCCGCGTCGGGGCTCGGCTGATAGGCTCCCCCAGCAGGGCCCAGCTGTGGGTCATCTGTCAGAGCTGTCACTGCCCTGGTGTGTGCAGATCCTGTGGCAGAGCAGCTGAGGCGTAAATCTGAGTGCCGGGGCTCCTGCCGTACTTTCCCGCACCACTGGCTGCACTCCTGGGATTGCTTCCAGCCTGATTCCCAGAACCTCGTGTCCTGTGCTGAGGGCTGCAGTCCCAATAGAGCCACTTCTTGGCGCTGGCCTGAGGGCCTCACGCAGCCACCAAGCTGCCACTGGCCTCTGAGCCTCCAGCTAGGAGAAGCGAGAGCTGGTGTGTGAGGAGCTGCTAGGGAGATGTTGCTGTCTTCTTGCCGCCGAGCAGCACGAGCCCTGGTGTCCGGACCGCCCTTGGTGCACCCCTGTGCTGTATAGGTGTGAAGGGACCGAGCATGAAGCCTGTGAGCTGATTGCTTTGCAGATAAGGAAAGGGAGAAGACAGGGCAAGGCCAGGCCCACAGCCACTCAGGGCTTCTCTCCACAGCAAGTCCCTGCCCAGCAGACTGGAGCATGACTCTGTGCCCTCTGGGGCCTGCCCTGTGGCGAGTCAGGGGCCACCAGCAGGTGTGCTCTGGGGCCACACGGCACCACGCCAGGTAGGTAGGTAGGTAGGTAAACCCTCGGTGTGCTGGCAGCAGGGCCAGCACCCTTCCAACCCCTACCTGGTGGCCCAGGTGTGACACCTCTGAGGCCTCGTGCAGCAGGTCCCATCTTTTATTTATGGTCAGCCCAGTATCCTGGAGGCGACCCAGCCCTCTTCACCAGGGAGACACGGTCCTCCCCGGTCTGGCTAAAGACACAGCTATCCTCAATGCACTCCAGGGCAGAGGCCTGCTGCGTCTCCATAACTGCTCCACCAGGGCAGAAGGTGGCTGGGGCCCTCTTGACCCCAAAAGGCAGCACAGGAGCTCAGGGAGCCCTTTCAGGACTTCGCCCTGGGTCCAAAGGCGCCTGCCAGTAGCCTTTGGTGAGGTGCATAGTAGTGAGGTACTGGGCCCCTCCCAGCTTGCCTAGGATCTCGTCTGTCCTAGGCAGGGGGTAGACGCTGGACACAGTGAGGGCACTGAGTTTCCCACAGGCCACACAGAACCAGACTATCCATCCTTCCTGGGGACCACCGCCCAGGAGAGGCCCAGGGGCTGGAGGACACTGGATCACCCCTAAAGCCAGCCTCTGCCTGACCTCTCTCTCTCTCTCTGGGTCCTGCGCTGCTCCCCAGTGACCCTGAATGGGGTCCACTGTTCCCACCCGGAGGATGGCCAGGTTAGCGAGCCCCGGTGGGCTGGAAAACAGCTGCTGGGCTGAATGCAGCACCTCTCTGAGCTGCCTGCTGGGCAGGGAGTAGCTGGGCAGAGAGGGGAATGGACTCCAGTGAGGTGCTGGCACCAGCCTGGGGGGGGACAGCCACCTCCCCTCTCCTCCCACCACCCACACAGCCAGCACCAGCTTCTCCCTTTGCCAGCACAGCTCCAGTGGGCGGGTGCTGCGGCCGTGCACCCAGTCAGACAGCTCCACTGCACAGTTCACCTCATGTCTCTGTCTGACGACAGCGAAGGGGCTGTCTCACACGGCTTTCAGCTTGCTCTTCCGCATGGGGGTGAGCATCGTCACTTGCTCCCCAGTGTGCAGGAGCCGACACACGCAGAGACTTTCTGCTTCCCCATGCCCTGGCTGAGCCCATGAACTCAGCACGTGGAGGTCCGGATACATCCAGAGATGCCTTTCCTCCCACTCGTCCCTCCTCAGGCCCAGGCCCAGGCCCAGGCCCCCCTCATCCTCCTCCTGTACAGCAACTTGGACGGTGGGTTTCTGGGGCACGTCCCGTATGTGAACAGGAGGTGGGCTAAGGCCTCGCCCCAGGCCTGTGGGTGCTGGTTCACAAAACTTTTCAGCTTTATCTTGAGAGTCCCACTGAACCTTTCCACCAGCCCCTTGGACTGAGGGGGACAGGCTGGGGTTCCTGTGTGCCAGACCCTACCTTTCCCCCACAGACATTGGAGCAGGGCTGCCAGGAAGCTGGACCCTGGGCTCCTTGGGGAGCCCCACTCCACTGAAAATGGTCAGCAGCCCATCTGCCAAGGTGCCTGGCCCTAGAGAGGCCAGAGCCCCTGCCCTGGGCAACGGTTAGTGAAATCCACCACCACCACCTTGTACTTCTTCTCCGATGGAGTGGCCTGGCTGAGGGCCCCCTTATGTAAGTAATATGGAGATGTGCCTATCTCCTAGAGCTGGAGGGGACCTCTAGAGGCCACTGAGTCCAGGCCCCTGCGCTCCCAGCAGGGCCTATCATCATCCCTGACAGATTATTTTGTTTTGTTTTCCAGCCTATTTGCCCCAGACCCCTAAACGGCCCCTCAAGGGCTGAGCTCACAGCCCTGAGCTTGGGAGGCCAATGCTCAAACCACTGAGCTCTCCCCACCACACACAGCCGTAGCACCTTCTGAAAGGGGTCCTCGATGGGCAGGGCCTCAAAGCTGCTTTCTGCGTATCCTGAGCCTTCCCCCCTCCCTGGCAGCCGTCACAGGACCGGCAGCAGTGCCGGACTGCGTCAGAGACCCGGGCCGGTACGAGCGGTGCAGCAGCCTCTGTCGGGTGCACCCGTCTCTGCTGGGTGCACCCGACCCCCCGATGCCCAAAACGGGACTAGCATGGGCCAGATACAACAGCCAGCACCAACTGCCTCCCGACCTCCCAAGGTTCAGGTCGCCCTGGGCCAGCCCATTCCCAGCACAGGAATCCCTTCTCCCACCAGAGCCTCTCCCTGCGGCCCCCCCCCGGGACCCCGCACTGCTGTGGCCTCAGCATCTCCAGGGCAGCTCCAGCTGGCATGTGATGCTGGATTTGAGGATCTGGTCCTTGGTTTCCCAGCTGGGGAAGGAGGCTCTGGCCTACTCCCGTGCAGCCCTACCCCACTGCCCACTGTGGGAGACCCTGCCTCCCGCTCTGGCTCTGAAGACCAGGAGAGTCCTCCAGGTCGTTGCCCATTAGCACCTCCATGGGGAGCTGATCATACACCCAAACCTCTGCGGGCCCTTCCTTGGACCCTCTTTTCAGGTATAGCCTCACTACAGGCGCCTTGACGGGGCCCCAAGTGTCCCCTCAGGCTCAGGTCCGCAGCAGGCGCCCGCTGGTCTGGGGTGCAAAAAGGCACAAAAATCCCTGGCTGCTGCTTTTCTGCATCTCAGTGGGGTGTTGTGATTGACCCTGGGGCCTGTCCCGCACTCACCTGGCAGCTTGAGTACAGGCGCTCTGGGACTGGAGCACGGCCCTTCCCAGCTGCCCTGCCCTGACAGCCCCTCCCCCAGCCCCGCCCCACACAGCCCACTGCTCCCCCACAGACCTGAGGGCTCTGCCTGGCCATTCCCTTCATCCTCAGGCATTGTGCCACCTTGAGCCTTTTGGGCCACAGTATTTGCATGACAGGTCCTTAAGTCCCATGGGGAGGTGGGGGTCGGCCTGTCCCAGCATCCGGGGTGTCCTTGTGCTGGGCTTCCAGGAGTCCCACCTCCAAGAGGTCTCTGGGTAACTCCCTTTCTGAGTCCCCAACACCCCAATAAGGGTCTCCCTCCTGCCTCTGATCTGCTGGTCCCAGCACTGCACCGGTCTTTGGGCTGCCGATCTGGTCTGCCCACCTCACCTCTAGGTCTGGAGGCCAATGTCCTATGGCTGTTCCAGCCCTGCAGGGTTATACATGACCTCTGCGGTAGCATCCCCGGCACCCTTCCCCCACTCGGGGAGGTGGTCCCCCAGCAGGCTGGCAACCTCCTTGTAGGTGACGCCTAGGGTCTTGTGCACCACGGGGCTTCGTGCACACAGCAGCAGCAAGGTCTGTCTGAACGGCTCCTGGTCCCCATCTCAGTCCGTCCATCTGGCCCCATGCAGCTCCGGCCTGGGGCCTGGCAGGGGGTCAGACACAGAGTTGGTCTGCAGGGTCACCCTCCCAAAGGCTGTGCAGTAGGAATCACTATCCTGCGCCTCCTTCCATGGGGGCAGCAGTTTGGAGTCCAGTTCACCACACACCCGGCCTGGGCAGAATCTTCTGTCCACTCTTCAGAGACGTGCCCGTCAGGGTTTGCAGTAGGACTGGCCCGGCCGTAGGACGGAAGAGACACGAAGTGGGAGCAGTCGCACAGCAGCGTGAGCTCACGAATGCTGTTAGTTACGGTAGTGAGATGGGGGCCTAAGGCCACACAGCACAGGCCTGGTCCGAGGCCTCACAACAGTGGACGGAACGTGGGTCAAAGCAAAGCTAAGCTGGGAGCCAGAGGCAGGCGCCTGCTGACAGAACCTGGCTCAGGCAGGGCTCAGAGTACAAAGCTCTCATTGGGAATCGGCCCAGGTGCAGAACGGTAATTGTAGAAGTTGAAATCACAAGGCCCCACCAGCTCGTTAAATAAGAGCTTGGTACCAACTTACAGATGCAGAGCCAGGTTCAGGAAGGGGCCAAATGGCAGGGTGGTGGCTAGAGACGATCTAGCAAACCGCGAGCGCAGGGTGATGGGTGTGAGCGTCAGAGGGTGCCCACCTGCTAGGTCGGCCCAGACGTGTGCTGTCTTTGTACCTGTACATAATGTGATGTCCTGGGGGGCCTGTCTTTGTCTGGCCCTGGGGGGCAGTGGAATTGCTGCTTACTGTGTCAGTCCATGGTGGCAGGTACATATGCTCAGTGGATCAGTGCGGTGTACTGTACTTGGCAACTTATTTGTACCTTGTTTGGCAATAAACCCTGGCTGGGCACCTTCGATCCTCACCTCGTCTGTGCTCTTTGGGGGACTTTGTGGGGTCTGTTGCGCTCATGGGCCTGCATCATTGGAAACACACCCATGCAAGCAGCCTTCTGGTTGTCATTGGTGGAGCCAAAGACCCATGCGGACGCTCCGGCAGTAAATCTGTCGGACTGCAGTTACCCTTGAGGTCTGTGCCGAGACCAGGCTACATGGCGCTGGGGCTGCTGCCCACAATGGCTACGTCTACACGTGCACCCAACTTCGAAATAGCTTATTTCGATGTTGCGACATCGAAATAGGCTATTTCGATGAATAACGTCTACACGTCCTCCAGGGCTGGCAACGTCGATGTTCAACTTCGACGTTGCTCAGCCAAACATCGAAATAGGCGCTGCGAGGGAACGTCTACACGTCAAAGTAGCACACATCGAAATAGGGATGCCAGGCACAGCTGCAGACAGGGTCACGGGGCGGATTCAACAGCCAGCCGCTCCCTTAAAGGGCCCCTCCCAGACACACTTTCATTAAACAGTGCAAGATACACAGAGCCAACAACTAGTTGCAGACCCTGTATATGCAGCACGGACCCCCAGCTGCAGCAGCAGCAGCCAGAAGCCCTGGGCTAAGGGCTGCTGCCCACGGTGACCACAGAGCCCCGCAAGGGCTGGAGAGAGAGTATCTCTCAACCCCCCAGCTGATGGCCGCCATGGAGGACCCCGCTATTTCGATGTTGCGGGACGCGGATCGTCTACACGTCCCTACTTCGATGTTGAATGTCGAAGTAGGGCGCTATTCCCATCCCCTCATGGGGTTAGCGACTTCGACGTCTCGCCGCCTAACGTCGATTTCAACTTCGAAATAGCGCCTAACACGTGTAGACGTGACGGGCGCTATTTCGAAGTTACTGCCGCTACTTCGAAGTAGCGTGCACGTGTAGACGCAGCTAATAAGAGCCAGTCCCAGCCCTGGAGAGCCAAGACAGACATGGGGTTGTGGGGGGAAGGGACTTGGCACAACACCACAGCAAGTTAGCAGCAAGGCAGGGCTGGGAACCAGCCTCCCTGGCCGGTGCCCTTGCTCCCAGCAAGGCTGCCTCTCCTTTTTGGTTCAGGACACGGCAGCAGCTGGGGTCCAGCCTCTTTTGGGACCATTTTCATTCAAACCTTTCTGGGACATCCACTGACCTTCTTCTCAAACAGCTGTGTCTGCTTAGACATCGTGCGTCCCCTCGCTGATCATAGAGTCATACACTCTGAGGGCTGGAAGGGACCTCAGGAGGTCATTGAGTCCAGCTCCCTGCCTAAAACAGGATCAACCCCAACTAAATCATCCCAGCCAGGGCTTGGTCAAGACAGGACTTAAAAACCTCTAGGGATGGAGGTTCCACCACCTCTCTAGGTAACACATTCCAGTGCGTCACCTCCCTCCTGGTGAAGTAGTTTTTCCTAGTATCCAACCTACACCTCTCCCTCTTCCACTTCAGACCATTGCTCCTTGTTCTGCCATCTGTCACTACTGAGAACAGTTTCTCTCCATTCTCTTTAGAGCTCCCCTTCAGGAAGTTGAAGGCTGCTTTCAAATCGTCCCTTACTCTTCCACGAACGAAATAACCCCAAATCCCTCAGCCTCTCCTCATAGGTCATGTGCTCCAGCCCCTCATCATTTTTATCACCCTCCACTGTATCCTCTCCAATCCATCCACATCCTCTCTGTAGTGGGGGGAGGGGGCCAGAACTGGGTGCAACACTCCAGATGTGGCCTCACTTGTGCTGAACAAAGGTTAGGCTGGTCCGCACAAGAGAATAAAGGTCCCCCAGGAGGGTTTCTCACTGTCTTCTTCTGCTCTAACTTTCCAAATTCCTTCACCCTGGGAGCATCACCAGGTGGAGGTCGCAGAGTGCCCCTACCATTAGCTGCTCTGCTGCACTCTAAAGGCCAGGGACGAAACACAAGCGACCCCCGTGAGCACTGGTTTTACTGCACTCAGTGCCAAAAAGAGTGAAGGGTGTGGGCCAGGAGGGGAGGGAAAGGCAGAACTCTGCATTTTCCAATGCTCTTGGGAGCCCTGCAGGTCTCCAGAATCAGGGTGACCAGATCTCCCCCGCTCAAGTGTGGGACATGGGGAATGATGCCGTCCCGGCCAAAACAGGACAGATGGTCGCCATCCTGCCAAGTGAAGCTCCCGGCTTCCACCAGATGGGGGGTGTTGGGGGGTGGAGCAGCCACAGCCACTGCTGGCTCCCGACTCCCCCAGGCGAGGGAAGCTGGGGGCAGCTGTGCCATTTGGGGAACTGGGGGGAGCTGTGCCATTTGGGGGAACTGGGGGGAGCTGTGCCATTTGGGGGAGCTGGGGGGCAGCTGTGCCACCGCAGGGCAGATGGGGGAGAAGGGCGGCAGCTCCCTGAAAATGCGGGACAATTAGCCCCTTTGACAAACTAAATCAGGATGCCATCCCGGCATCCCAAACATGGGCCTGTCCCACCGAAACCGGCCCGGTTGGACACCCTAGCGGAATGAAAGCCAGTCCCCTACCAAACCCTAGAAACCAGAGCCGTTTCAGACGCTGTGTGAAGCTGCTCTTCCATTGCTGGCCGGGTCTCGCCAGGGGCCTCCTCGGCTCAGGCCACTTGTCTCCACGGCGTTTCCAAGAGCAGAGGGGCTCAGCCTCCTGGGAACGCAGAACCTGGCGCCATGGAGCGCTGCCTCACAGCCAAGCATGAGGCCTCAGAGCCAGGCCACGCCAAGGGAGAAGAAAAGATCCTAGATCGAGTGTTCAACCTCATGTCTGCCTGCGTCGGGCCAGCTGGCCATCGGTAAAATTGCACAAAGCTGGGGTTATACCAGCAAATACTTGGCAACCTTTCCAGGTGTCTCCTGACAGGATTAGTCACATGTTATTCCAACGTCAACTCAAGTTGAGGTATCAGAAATAAATAATTCCTTTGACAGAGCAGCAAAGCGAAGCCCTGTCGAAAGCGGATTTTACCCGGATTGCTCTGAGCTCTTCCTCACGCCAGGCAGGGGGTGGGTTTCACCTAACTCCCTGCTCTGGCCTAGAAAGCAGTGTCACCTGGAGTTAGGTCAGCCTAAGCCTGACCCTCATCCTGCCTCGCTGCCACCTCTGCAGGGCCTGGATTTCCTGCTGTGCTAGCAAACCCTTCCATCGCTGGAGGGGCGCCACCAGAGCCCCGCTGATGCACCTGCAGCTCCTTCTGGCTCTGCCAGCTTTCCGCTGGGGCCCGGTCCTGGCAACAGACAGATGACCTGGCCCTGGAGCAACGGCTCTGTCCGATGGGCAAGTCTGGGAAAACACGGGCAGGGAAACAAAGGACTGTTCCTGTCTTGCAGGCACTCGGGCTGCTGTGAAAAAGTGGAGAGAACGGCCACAAACACAGCCCCTCGGTCTCAGCTGTGCTGGGAGAAAGGCCCTGGGCCCCTGGCCTGTTCATTCTGCTCCTGCCCAGAGGGCAGGCTTCCCTCTGGAGTGGTGGGGTTAAGTTTGCTCTGGCAGTAATGCTGGCGAGTTTGCCCCCCAAGCTGATGTGTTAACACACACTACGAAAGGAGCTGCGGCTGCTTGGGACAACAGCACCCATGTAACACAGGCACAGGCCTTTAGCTCAAGCTGCAGGGCTCCTGCCCCAAGCTCTCGAGGTCCCTGGTTCCAGTCCCCCTGCAGGCAGCTACAAGTGGGGGCTCTGCTGGGATTTCAGCTGGGGCTGGGATTTGCTCTCTCAGTGAGGGGCAGTAGGTAGCCCACACAGTGGGGTGGTTTGCTGCCAGGTGGGGTGGTACTCAGAGAATGTGCCGGTGCCCTCTGCAGCCTGAGCTGGGGGCTTCTAGCTCCAGCTTGCCAGGGTTCAAGCCTGCCTTTGGGTGGTTACACTAGCAGTTCTGGCTCTCCTCTGGCTGGGTGGCCCAGCTCTGGGGCTCCTCTGCCCAGTTGTGAGAAGGGGAAATAGTTATCACAACTATAAAGGCAAGTGTATCCTCTGAGCTCCCTGCCTAGAACCCAGGCTCCCCCCCTGCCATCTCCCAGGCAAAGCAGGCCCCTGGGGGGCCAGGCAGGGAGTGATGTGGGAGAGCCATGGGGTCGTATGGGGCAGGAGGCACTGGGACGAGTCACTAGTGGGGCATTCCCCCACAGTCTGCCCTGGGGCACCTGGGGCAGCTGGGTGGGGAGCTCTGGGCTCTGTCCCCTGGAGCCTGGTGCAGTGACACAGCAAAGGGGCACATCCCTTGCTGCTGAGACCAATGACAAGGGCAGACACCCACCTTTCTCAGTGCACAGGTGTGCACCTCCCTGGGAAACTGGCCCACCCCCCAGCCGTCCTGGGGGAAGGAGCGAAGGAACCACACTGCTGCTGCAGCCTGCCCTGCCTAGTGCAGCTGAGCTGCTCTGCCAAAGAGCCCAGGACCTTGGAGCAGCCCCGGCTGCGAGGGCCCCCAGTGGCATCATGTCCCTGCCAGCTGGTTATGCGCCCCCTTGGTCAGTTTGTGAGTGGCTCCCAGCTGTTGGCTCCTGCTCTCCCTTTGCCAGCTGGGTAACAGAGCCCAGGTGGGGGATCCCAGGGTCTTGCGGTCAGTGAGTTGCAGGCAGCAGCCCAGAGCACCACGCCACATGCCTCTACCAGGCTGGTCACTGGCCGACTCACACAGCACCCCGAGAAGATGACGGGTCGTAAGTGGAGCCTAAAACTGGGCATGACTTGCCCTGAGCCAGACCACCGCGCTTCCTCCAGCCAGGACCAGGCGGGGCTGTTGGGACTGTGGAGCCAGCTCTGGGGAGCGCAGGGCAGAGGCCTGCCCCCTGCCCCACTCGCGCCTAAGAGCAGCGGTGCAAGAAAACCAGCCCTCTGCACTGGGAAATGGGCAGGGCAGGAGCCCCCGGCCGGCCAAGCCCCTGCTCAGATCCACACAGGCCGCACTGCCATCGGGGTGCAGCGAGCTCCCACGCCCAGCCAGCCTGTTCTTAGCTCCCTGCTCCCACTTTGCGGCAGCGCCTAGAGACGGCCTGGGGCTGACGGACCCAAGCACCGTGTGAATCTGCATCCCTGGGCTGTGGCTTTCTACTCCTCTCTCCCAGCTCGTGGGTGACGCCCCAGCCTCTCCTGGCCCCCCACCCCGGCCCCCACCAGGCAGGGATGGGTCCCCACTGCTCTCCCTCTGAGCCTCCCAGCAGCACCCTGGGCTCTGCACCGGCCCTGCCTCCAGCCCAGCCACTGCCGGGGCCCAGCCTCAGCTGCTGGCTGGGGTGAGGCCGGAGGGGGCAGGAGAAGGGGAGCCGAGGCTGCGAGGGGCGCTGGGGGAGGCGAGGTCCCCTCCAGAGGCAAACCAGGTGGGACAGGCTCGTCCTAGGACCTCGACCCAGTAGCTGAGCCTTGGTCTGGCACAGCATCCCCAGGGCTCACCCAGCGCCTCCCTTCCCGCCAGACACGAGCAGAGCGGGGGGCTGACAGGCCCTCTTCTGAGGGGTGAGCTGAGCCCTCCCTCGGCACCGTGCCTGGCCACGAAGCCCCCGCGTGCGCCGCCTGGAGCCTGGTGCTCTGCCGCTGGGGAGAGGCCCTGCTCTGCCCAGCCAGGGGTCACGCGAGCAGCCTCACCGCCCGGCAGGAACCAGGCCCTCCCCTCCCGAGCCAGCTACACACTGCAGGGCGCAGGGGCAGGATCAGGCAGCCCCTGCCCCCCAGCAGCCACAGGAAGAGCCCACAGCTGTCCCAGCCTGCCGCAGAGGGACCCCGCTGAGAGCTGCCGCCTGTCTGCCATGTTCTCGGGGCTGGGTGTCCCTGCTTCCCTCTGGCCGGGCGTGGAGCGCTGAGCCTGTTTGTTTTCCGTCCCTGTGCTGCACTGCGGCTGTGCTGGCATCGGGCCTCTGTTTATTTGCATTTAGTGTTCAGCTTGTTTTGTGGGGGTGCCAGAGGCCTGAGGCACGGGAGTCCCTGGTTCAGCGCTCCCCACCAGACTGACCCCACCGGCACCGCCCGGCGAGGGGACGTGCAGGGCTGTGTGCCGAGCCGGGCCCTGGCAGCCGCACAGGCGGGGGCAGGACGAGGGCTGCAGGGGGATGGCTGGTAGGAGGCTGAGAACCGCCGCACTCCACAGCAGCCACTCCAGGGTCTCTCGCCAGCGACAGCGCGTGGGAGGCCCGGGCATGCCCCGCTCACCAGTGCGGGGAACCAGAGAGCGCTAGGCACTACTGGTGAGCTGGGGGCTGGGCTAGCCGGGCAGGAGTGAGGCGTGTCTCTGTGCAGCTGCATTGCCTGGAGAGCACATGAGCAACCCGCTCGCCATAATCAATGCCCCGAGCAGTGCCTGGGGCAGGGCTGGGCGTGGTGGCTGTGTAAGCCAGGGTGAGGCCGAATCTTGCTACCGCCCTCCTGAGGCCTCAGCCATGAAACACACGGGCTCAATTCCTCCCGCCCGGTGAAGGGAGGACGGGGGACACCCCACTGCCCTGGGCAGCCTGAGTCTGCGATGTGGCTCCAGGTGTCTCGGGGTGGCTCCTGTGGAAGCCCAAAGTCGGGGGCTGCAGGAACATTTCCAGCTGACTTTCACATGCAGCCCTCTGAGCCGCTGCCTTCCTAATCACGCAGGGGCCCTGATTTGCCTGGCTTGGTCTGAGAGTCAGGGACTTCCTGGGTTCCTCCAGGCGCTGCAGGCGCGCCCATGGGGGCAGCGCCGGGGCTCTCCGGGACGTGTTCTTGGGTGAGATGTGAGACGTGGACGGGGCAGATTTGCCGCCAGCTCTGGCACTGGCCAGGGAATTGCCGACCCCGTTTCTGAGCGAGTTTGTCTGTGTGGTGATGGTCCGTCCAAAGTGACCCTTTTCGTCCTGTGCAGCTGGACAAATGGCCTTCTGTCTTTACTGGCCACGTGCCGGCTGGAGCCCTGCTTCGCCCTTGCCAGGCACCCCTTCGCCTCCAGCTGCACACGCTGGACGTGCTGCTTAAGGCATTTGGGGACGATGTGGACAGTTGTGAAATCAGTGGAGCACCATAGGTATTGTTTGGGGATCGGGTTGATTCTATGTGTTTTGCAGTTCAGCCAGATGCAGTAGGACAGGCACATGGACTCCCCGTTAATGCAGGGCCTCATGCAGAAGCTCTCAGCAGCCTGTGACCCCCACTTAGGGCTGGTTTTACACCGCATACTCTGCTAGGCCCAGCACCTTCAGCACCCCAACCCCTGGCCTGCAGCTGAGCTTGCTGCTGCGCAGAGTGAGAGGCCATACACCTGAGAATGCTGGTGCCTCAAGGTAAGGGCCTCCTGGGAAGCTGGCCCCGCACACAGCTTGGAGGAATAGCCCCCCAGGGCAAAGAGGGATGCCCAGAGGTTGGAGGACATGGAAGAGCTTCTAGGGTACAAGCGCGAGCTTGGCAGGAAGATGCAAAGGGCTATTGTGGAGCACATTCGGGGCTTCTAGGGA
Organism: Carettochelys insculpta; assembly: GCF_033958435.1. Classification (NCBI taxonomy): domain Eukaryota; kingdom Metazoa; phylum Chordata; order Testudines; family Carettochelyidae; genus Carettochelys; species Carettochelys insculpta. Next base: position 25,729,380 of record NC_134155.1, read on the forward strand.
TGGGGTGTTCGTTGGCGGGGTGTGTCATGCTGGTGCAGGCTGAAGAAATGCCACTTGTGCCGGTCTGGAGGGGAACGCCGAGGCCAGCCCTGTGAATGGGACCTCTTCCAGGTTTCACACAGGTCTCAGCTGAGTGCCCAGTTCTTGCCGTGGCGTGCTGGGGACAGGAGCAGGTCAGGGGCGATGAGCAGGTGCTGGCGGCAGGTGGCACTGAGGGATTTACAGGCCTCGGTGTTTGGGCTGAGGCAAGAGCTGTGTGTGATGGGGTTCAGGGGTCCCCCTGCACTGCACCCCGTCCGCTGGCAGGAGAGACTCTCACTCAGCAGGTACAACAGCAGGTTTATTAGGCAACAGATGCCCAGTTTCTCACAGAAGCGACAGCACAGCAGCCAGAGACAGTCCTTCCAACCTGTCCTGGGGAGAAGACCCCGAGGGGTGCCCCTCTGGGGTGTAGCTTTCCCCCTCCTCAGGCTGGCTGCCTTCCAGCTCTCCCTTTCCCTAGCCTCTAACTGCCGCCCCCGATTCAAAACCCTGCTCAGCTCCTCCCTGCTCTTTGTTCAGGCAGAGGTGTCACCTGCCAGTTGTAGCCCCAGGGTCATCCTTAGCCACTGGGAGCTGCTGCTTGCCTCAGACATCCAGCCTGACTCACACAGGCACTCCCCCCACTCCATCACATCTCTCCCCCCTTCCAGACCGAACTGAGCGGGGTCACTTAGCCAGTGACCTGGGGAAGTTCGGGGCCCTCCCTGCGTGACAGGGCATCGGCTATGGTGTTGTTGTTCCCCTTGACGTGGACCACCTCCATGTCGTAGTCCTGCAGGAGCAGACTCCACCGCAGGCGCTTGGCGTTGGCCCCTTTCATGTGATGCAGCCAGGTCAGGGGTGAGTGATCGGTGTACACGGTGAAACGCCGTCAAAACAGGTACGGCTGCAGCTTCCCCGGTGCCCACATCATGGCCAGACATTCCTTCTCTATGGCTGCGTAGTTCTGCTCCCGGGGCAGCAGCTTCTTACTCAGGTACAAGATGGGGTGTTTCTCCCCTTTGTCATTCACCTACATTAGCACCGCCCCCAGCCCCACGTCTGAGGCATCGGTGAACACCAGGAAGGGCTTGTTGAAGTCTCGATTTGCCAGCACTGGGGCCCTGACCAGAGCCTCCTTCAGCGCGCAGAGGGCCTCTTGGCACTGCTCTGTCCAGACCACCTTGTCAGGCTTTCCCTTTTTACACAGCTCCGTGAGGGGGGCTGCGATGGAGCTAAAGTGGGGCACAAACCTCCGGTAGTACCCCGCCATCCCAATGAAGGCCTGGACCTGCTTCTTAGTCTGGGGTGTGGGCCAATCTCTGACAGCCTCCACTTTAGCTGGCTCTGGCTTTAAGCAGCCGCTGCCCACCTTGTGGCCCAGGTAGGTCACCTCAGCCATTCCCACCTTGCACTTCCCTGCCTTGATAGTCAGACCGGCCTTCTGGAGTCGGTCCAGCACCTGCTTGAGTTGGGACACATGGTCCTCCCACATCTGGCTGAAGATGCAAATGTCGTCCATGTAAGCCAGGGCAAAGCTCTCCATCCCTTTCAGTAGCTGGTCCACCAGACGCTGGAAGGTAGCGGGTGCCTCCTTGAGGCCAAAGGGCAGGACCAGGAACTCGTAGAGCCCCACAGGAGTGATGAAAGCCGACTTCAGCCGGGCATCTTGGTCTAATGGCACTTGCCAGTACCCCTTGGTGAGGTCTATGGTGGTGAGGTAACGGGCTCCCCCCAGCTTGTCTAAAAGGTCATCAGGCCTGGGCATGGGGTAGGCGTCTGAGACAGTGATGGCGTTAAGCTTGCGATAGTCCACACAAAACCGAACAGACCCATCTTTTTTTAGGGACTAACACCACGGGAGAGGCCCAGGGGCTGGACGAGGGTTGGATCACCCCCAGAGCCAGCATGTCTTCAACCTCCCGCTCTATGTTCTGAGCCGTCCTCCCTGTGGCTCTGAATGGCACACACTTGATAAGGGCGTGGGTGCCTGTCTGTATTCGGTGGACAGCCAGGTCAGTGCGTCCGGGTCTGTCTGAGAACAGCTGTTGGTGCGAATGCAGCACCTCCTTGATCTCCGTCTGCTGGGCAGGGGTCAGCTGGTCTGAGAGGGGAATAGACTCCAGCAAGGAGCCGGCTCCAGTCCTTGTGAGTAAATCCACCAAGGGATCATCCCCCTGCCCCTCCCAGTGTCTGCACACGGCCAGCACCAAGTTCTGTCTGTCCCAGTAAGGTTTCATCATGTTCACATGATAGACCCGGTGGCTGTGGGCCCGGTTCGACAGTTCCACCACATAATTCACGTCATTTAGCTGTTTGACAACCTTGAAGGGCCCATCCCAGGCCGCTTGCAGCTTGTTCCGCCGCACAGGTATAAGGACCATCACTTGATCCCCAGTGGCATAGGCTCGGGCCCTGGCGTTACGGTCACACCAGACCTTTTGCTTCCTTTGGGCCATGAAGAGGTTCTCCCTGGCCAGGCCCATGAGCTCGGTGAGTTTTTCCCGGAAGGTCAGTACATACTGTACCACTGACTCCCCTTCAGGAGAGGCCGTCCCCTGCCACCCTTCTCTGAGCAAGTCCAAGGGTCCCCGTACCCTCCTTCCATACAGCAGCTCAAACGGGGAGAACCCCGTGGATTCCTGGGGCACCTCCCTGTATGCAAACAGCAGGTGGGGTAAGTACTTGTCCCAGTCATGGGGGTATTGATTCATGAAGGTTCTCAGCATCTGCTTCAGAGTCCCATTGAACCTCTCCACCAGCCCATTGGTCTGCGGGTGGTAGGCTGTGGCCCAGGTGTGCCGGACCCCACACTTGTCCCACAAGCTTTGCAGCAGGGCCGACATGAAGTTGGACCCCTGATCTGTGAGGACCTCCTTGGGGAACCCCACTCTGCTGAAAATGGACAGCAGTGCATCTGCCACGGTGTCAGCGTCGATAGAGGTCAAGGCCACTGCTTCTGGGTATCACGTGGCAAAATCTACCACTACCAAAATATATTTCTTCCCCGAACGCGTTGCCTTGCTGAAGGGGCCCACTGTGTCTATAGCCACTTTCTGGAAAGGCTCCTCTATGATGGGCAGTGGCCTCAAGGCAGCTTTCCCCTTGTCCCGGCTGTTCCCCACCCTCTGGCAGGGATCGCAGGACAGGCAATACAGATGGACAGCTGCAAAGATCCCTGGCCAGAAAAAGTTCTGTAACAACCTTCTCCTGGTGCGGTGGATCCCCTCGTGTCCTGTGAGCGGGACATCATGGGCTAGGTACAGCAACCTGCGCTGGTACTTTTGGGGAACCACCAGTTGCCTCTGGACCTTCCATGGCTCCGCTTTGCGTCTGGGAGCCCATTCCCGGTACAGGAATCCCTTTTCCCACAGGAATCTCTCCCTGCAGCCCTCCCACAGCTGTGGAGCTGGGCTGAGACTGGCCAGTTCCCTCAGCTTCTGCAAGGAGGGGTCCCTCTGCTGCTCTGCCTGGAATTCTTCCGCTCGGGCAGGAGCGGATGCTACTTCCCCATCCCTGCCTGGCTCCAGCACCCCTGGCCTGTGAGATCTGGTTTTTGGGGGCCCCCTTTCTCTCAGGGTTGGCCCCTGTGGCTCCTGTGACTTTGGCTGGGCCTGTACCCCTGAATCTGGGGAGCGCACCCCTCGTTTTCTTTGCCTACGGGTCAGGACCAGGGCACGAGGGCGTTCACCTTGCCAGTTCTCCAGGTCAGCCCCCATCAGTACATCCTCTGGCAAATGGCTGTGCACACCCACTTCCTTGGGGCCTTCCTTCTTCCCCCATTTCAGGTGCACCCTCGCCATGGGCACCTTGAAAGGGGTCCCATCAATTCCTGTTATCGTCAGGTGGGAATCGGGTATCATGCAACCTGGTGCCACCACCCCGGGTCGGGCCAGCGTCACGTCAGCGCCTGTGTCCCAGAACCCCGTGACCTTTTTCCCGTCTACCTCGAGGTGTTTGAGACACTTGCTCCACAGAGGCATTGCCGCCCCCACTCTGTAAACTGGCCTCTGAGCATTTGGTCCCCCTGAGGAGCTGGTCTGTGGGGCGGACTCGGCCCAATCCGAGTGCCCATTGTCAGCACCACCTGCCTTGGCCGCCAGCCCCTCTGGCTTCTGGGACCCCACCCAGTTGACTCCATGACCCCCCGGCCTGCTCAACCTGTCTGGGAGCCTGGGGCACTGGGCTGCTCTATGCCCCTTTCGCCCACAGCGATAACAGCCGGGGTCTTGTTGTGTCCCTCGGGCCGGCTGCTCTGTCCGGGCTCTGTTTGGCTCTCTGGGGGGTGGGTGGCTGGCCCCTCTTTCCTGGGCTTGCCCAAGAGGTGGTCCCCTCTGTCGTACAGTTAGGGACTGGTCTCTCTGAGATTCTCGGTTTCTCCAGGACTCCCTCTCCCTCCGGGACTCCCTCTCTCTTCGAGTCTCCCTCTCTTTGTGGGGCTCACTTTCAAACCTGGCCCGGCTGTTTGTGAAGTCATCTGCCAGTTTCCCTGCATCATGTGAGTCCCCTGGCTTCCGGTCCACCAGCCACACCCTCAGGTCAGGTGCGCACATCTCGTAGAATCGCTCCACGACCGCCAGCTCGATCAGGTCCTCTACGGACTGGACTCCCGTTCCGAACGCCCACTTCTGGTAGTATTGCTTCAGGCGGGCGGTTGTATCTACGTGGGTTTCCTCTGGCTTCTTCTGCGCCTCCTGGAACCTCTTCTTGTACATCTCCGGAGTCAGCCCGAACTTATGCAGCAGGGCCTGTTTGAACTGTTCATAGTCCCCAGGCTGCAACCCCACCAGCTGGCTGAGCACCGCTGCGTCCTTCTGGCCCAGCAAGGGGGTGAGGTGCCGGAGCCACTCATCTGGGGGAAACTCATGCAACTCACAGGCTCGCTCAAAGGCGGTAAGGAACTCGTCCATGTCCCCTGGGTCCTGACACTGGGCCAGCACACGCGTCTCCAAGTGACTGGCCACCCCGATCCGTCTGGCCCTCTCCCCGCTTACCGCAGCTGGGGCCTCTTGGCGTCTCGCCTCTGCCATGGTTCGCTCATGCTCCCGCTCTCGCTCTCTCCTCACGCTCTCGCTCTCTTTCCTCCCGCTGTCTCTCTTGTAGCTGGCACTCGTGCTCACGCTCTCTTTCCCATTCCTGGAGCTCACGCTCACGCTGTCTTTCCCATTCCTGGCGCTCACTCTCTCTTTCCCGTTCCTGGTGCTCCAGTTCCTTTAATTTCACCTCGAGCTCCAGCCGTCGCAGCTCTGCGGCGGGGGACTCTGCCCGCGATGGACCACCGCTAGCTGAGCGCGTCCTGGCGGGCACCGCGTCTGTCTGATGGCGTCGAGCCCCTGCTCCTGTCGGAGAATCTGAAACGCTTCCCGAGGCTGACCAGCCACTTTCTGCCGGGACAGGCTCTGCCCCCCCGGATCGGTCATTCTCTTCCAGCTGTGCAATCAGCTGGGCCTTGGTCGCCTTCCCCACGGTCAGGCCCCTCTCTCTGCACAGCCCCGCTAGCTCTGCCTTCAGGAGTCGGGTATAATCCATCTCCCCGCTATCTCCTGGGGTATCCACTCATCAGCAGCAGCTGCAGGAATGGCTCTGTTCCCCCTCTGGCTCTTGTGAGACTCCTTCCTTCTCTGGTGCTCAGTCAGCCACTGCTGGGAGCTCATCCATGGGTGCAGCGCATCCCACTTCTGACAGCAGTGTGATGCGGTTCAGGGGTCCCCCTGCACTGCACCCCGTCCGCTGGCAGGAGAGACTCTCACTCAGCAGGTACAACAGGGGGTTTATTAGGCAACAGATGTCCAGTTTCTCACAGAAGCGACAGCACAGCAGCCAGAGACAGTCCTTCCAACCTGTCCTGGGGAGAAGACCCCGAGGGGTGCCCCTCTGGGGTGTAGCTTTCCCCCTCCTCAGGCTGGCTGCCTTCCAGCTCTCCCTTTCCCTAGCCTCTAACTGCCGCCCCTGATTCAAAACCCTGCTCAGCTCCTCCCTGCTCTTTGTTCAGGCAGAGGTGTCACCTGCCAGTTGTAGCCCCAGGGTCATCCTTAGCCACTGGGAGCTGCTGCTTGCCTCAGACATCCAGCCTGACTCACACATGCACCCCCCCCACTCCATCACACTGTGCTATTGCTGGTTCTAGGGCAGCCCGGTCCATAGGATGGACCAGGGCGGCCGCCCCAGGTCCTGCACTCTGGGGGCACCAGGGCGGCCAACCCCACTGCCCCATGGCTGGCGGCGGGTGGAGTGCCCGGGCAGGAGTGAGAGTGGTGGAGGCGGCAGAAGCTCTCACCACACCTACTCGCCTCTGCCCCACCGGGCTGTGAGAGGCCTTTTCCCACTGCCACCGAGACGTGGTGCTCGGCGGGCCAAAGGGGTGCAGCAGGCGGAGCAGGCGGCCGCTCATGCTACCCCGGTGGCCAGCGTGGGGAGGGGGCCTGGAGGGAGCCATCCCCCCCCAGCTGCTGTTGCTGCGCACCCTGCTCCAAGCCACCCTCAGCCCATGGGGTGGAGGGAAGGTACGAGGGCAGGGTGGGGATGGAGTGGAGGGGTGCCCAAGCCCCGTCCCCGCCCCCGCCCCGGACAGCCCTGACGGCAAGTCAAGGTGTAGTTGAACTAGGAGAGAACTGAAGCCTACCAGAGCCCTGGGCAGATATTGCAGGAGCTCATGAGTGGGAAGCACTTCCAAGCACCGGCTCTGAGAGACGTCTCCTGTCCAGCGGGGGTGTATTCGCTCAGGTCCATGCGCTTGGAGGGGGGAGCCCTCATTGCCGTACCATGTGTTGGCTTCTGCAAGAAAAGCTTCTGCCACCTCTAGGGGGTCAGGACTGGCGCAGTTGTGAAGGCAAGCGCCAAGGGCTGGAAGGAGGGCTGGGCCTCGGGGGACGAAGGGACGGGGCATTTGTCCAGCCTGCGGCCGTGAGCAGCTGTTTGTTCAGAAAAATCCAAAATGAACCTCGAGTCTCTTGATTCTTTCCAGGGACAGGGTGAAACCCAGGAACTCAGCCGAGGGCTGATGGAACATGTGCTTCTTTCGTTCAGCGCAGAGACCGGGTTGCTGTCGTTGCTCCAGGACTGTGCAGACGCGAGTGGTGTGCTGGTCTAGATCATCTGAGTACATGTCCAGTAAAGGTCACAGCACATCATCAGTGGAGTCCTGGAACGTTGCGGGGGCATTAGTCAGTCCGATCGGCGTAACTAAGTGTTCAAAGTGGCTAGGGCGGGCTTCCATTAGCCCCTTCTTGGATATGGCAACAATTCCAAGCTCCCTGGAGGTTCAGTTTAGCGCATCTGTGGGCAGGACCCCCTATTCCACCGACCCAGGGCTCAGGAGTAACAGTTCTGCATTTCCTTTGAAGTAGGGCTTGGAACTTAACACAGGGGCTTGTTCTCTTGGAGTCATTCAAGCAATACTGCCAGATCCGGCTCCGAGATTGCACAGATCTACTCAAATGGTATCTTCACCCCCTGCCTGAAGTTCTACGGGGCAGTTGTAGTCCAGACAGGATGGGAGGCGCTCTGCATCTGTCTTCTCCCAGACGGCTGTGCAGTTGTGCTCTGTGGGGCAGGGAATTGCAGAGCTCTCCCACTTGGTGTTGCAGTTTGGTGTTCCCCTGCTCTGCTGCTAGCAGATTCTGAGAAGAAGGCGACCTTCTGCTCTCACCGGTAAATGAGGGACTCTTGACAGGTCAGCCAGGAGATGCCAAGGACCCGGGAAAACGCAGAGAATGAATCATGCCAATTACACTCATCCCTCGCTCTGTGAGCACAATTGGCTCCCAACTTTCTGCTCGTAGGCGAAAACTCATAAACGGGACATTAGATTCCCATTAACATACATGTAAAAGTCTTGGATTTGTTCCAAGTGCTGTAAGACGGTGCAGGAGCGGCAGCCAGTGGCACTGGTTTTGAAAGGTGAGTCAACCCTGGGTTTGGGGGGGTGGAGAGGGTTAAAGGCCAGGGGCAGTTTGGGGCCCTGAGCAGGAGGGAGGGTTAAAACCTGGTGGTGGGTTAGGTCTGTGGGAGTTAAGGCTACGGTGGGCTGGGTCTGTGAGGCTGGCAGGGTGGCAGGCTGCAGCGGGTTGGAGCCGTGGGGCTGGCGGGACGTCGAGGTTGCAGTGGGTTGGAGCTGTGGAGCCAGTGGAGGGCTTAGGGCTGCAGCGGGCTGGGTCTGTGGAGTGGGCAGGTGTGGGGGTTGGTCAGGCTGCGGTGGGTTGGGTCTGCAGGGTGGGGCAAAGCTCATATTAGCAGGGGGAGTTCACTCGTCTAGTGACCAAAGAGAGGTGTGCGTGTCCCTCGTTTTAGCAAGTACTCGGAAGCAAAGCACTCGTGTAACGCGGGAGAAGTGCCTATTTCTGGGTCCTTGACCCCTGGCCTCCAGGGGCAGGCTCCTCCACAGCTGGATCTGTCACTTTGTTTGACAGCGTCATGCCCCGGTGTAGCAGGGGACCTTTTAGGGCCTGAGCTGTAGCTGCACCCATAAATAATCTGTTGCTCCCGAATCAATGGGGCCTGTTGGAGGGGAACCCCCAAGGCCCATGAGAAAGAAGCTCCTGGCTGGGATGCCGGGGTGCCTGATTGAGGAGGAAGTTATTGAGAAGTTCTCTTCTCTCGAGGCCCTGGCTGGCCCCCCGTTGTGGCTGGACTGGCTGGTTCCCCTGAGCGCTTTGGTGTTCGTACTGAGCTGGGGAGGTGCCGGTACTCACCCAAAAGTGCTGTCAGTGCCCACGGTCAGGGCGGCCAGGCCCCCGGTGTGTCTACCTGGGCCAGCTCACCTTGGGTTTCTTCTGCCAGCTCTGCAGGAACTGATACTGGGCTGCGCCAGTACACGCTGCGCTGGGAGGCAACGGAAATGTGCTGCACGGGGGCCCCAGTGCCGGGCGCCAGGGAAGTCTCCTTAGGGAGGCCTTGGCCATTTGTGCTCACTTCAGAGGTGGCTGACAGACAGGAGAAAGACACCCCAGTTTGGCAGCTCCGGCCTATGGCCTTCCAGCTGTGGGGAGGTGCAGCATCCCACTCCTGCAGCCAGGAAGCCAAGCCCGGGAGCAGGAAGCGCAACCCTGCAATCAGAGCAAGGTGGTCCCAGTTATTCAGACAGTCTCCTGCTCCTTCTGCTGGTGTCAGGCCAGCTGGCTGGCTGAACAGCTGCTCTGGGGCTCGGTCATCTGCAGCACAGCCTCAAAGGGGAGCTGAGTTCAGGGGGCTCAACCAAGCTGGGGACTGTAGGCTCCCAGGTGTGCGGCTGACATGTGGCCTGGCTGATGGCCTCTCCCCAGATTCCTGCCGTCCTCCCCAGGCCTTTCCCAGGAGGGTTGCTGTGGCCCTGCTGGGCTGGCACGTGGCCCTGGCGGGACAGGCTCTGCCTGGACCCCGGAGTGGGAACAGCCTGGTCTGGTGGGGCTGGGACAAGGGTGGAGGCAGCTCATATCTTCCATGTTACTTCATTCATTCTTGCTCCCACCGAGCAGTTGTTTATTTCCCTGGGAGCTCCTGGCAGCCCTACAAGTTCCTCTGAAACAACAGCGTGGAAAGGGCAGCCAAGCGTCAGGGAGCCCTGACAGTCATCCAGGACTCATGCCCCTTGGCCACTGGGCTCCCAGGCCACAGGCGCAGGCCAGCCGAGTGGGGCGCAGCTCTAGATGGCGTGGGGTGGGCGGCGAGAGCCCTGCATGACGAGAATATGGCACGGGAAGGGGCAAGGCTCAGGGCACAGGGCTGGTAAAGGACCACGGCCCCCCTGCTCCACCCAGGGCAGCCAGAGACCCACCCCCAGCCCTGTCTGATGCACCTCAGCACTGCGACTACAGCCAGAGTCCCAGGGTATGATGGGGCTGGCATCCCCCAGCTTCCCTCCCCTCCCCTCCCCCACCCTCCCCATCTTCTCCCCGGACCCCCACCTCCCTCCCCTGCCCCACCACTGCACTTCCCCCCCCACACACTCTTCCAGCCGCCCCTCCCCTCCCCTCCCCACACTGCCCCTGCCCTAGAGACAAGGCAGGGTGCAGGTCACCAGCTGGGCTCTGTCCCCTGGGCCAGTGGCTCACAGGGCTGAGCTGCAGGCCAGTCTGATTCCTGGCAAAGAGTGTGCCGGGGGTCCCAGTCACTGCTGGCTGCCCTAACCCGCAGGATGCTGCCAGCCTGACAGGACCGGACCTGGCTTCCCATCTGCTCCCCAAGGCCCCGGGCTGGCCAAGCCCCCTTCTGCCACGCTAGGGAGCAGAGCTCTCGGCTCCAGAGGTGTGGGGGCCGGGGCGGGTATCTCTCCTTCCCCAGGCCCCAGTGCTCACCGCAGGGCCCCTGAACAGCCTGTCCCCAAGGTGCCGGAGGCAGGCACTGCTGCGGAAGAGGAGGGAGCCAGTTCAGAGCGTGCACAGCAAGAGGAAGCACCCCTGGGGCTGGCACAGAAAGAGGCTTGCCCAGAGCTCTGCAGGGAGCAGGGCAGGGCACACAGGCCAGAGGAGGGCTGCCCCAGAGGGAACAGTTCGGCACAGGGGGTTATAAGGTTGGGGCGGGTGGTGTGCAGGGGGCAGATGTGCGGGGGGGGGCCATACTGCAGTGGGTGGTGGTGTGACACGGGGGGAACCGCACATGGCCGTGATAGCCCGAAGATGTGGAGGAGAAAATGCTGGGGGTGCAGGGCTCTAACACTGGGGGTGCAGGGCTCTAACACTGGGGGTGCAGGGCTCTAACACTGGGGGAGGTGGGGCTCTAACACTTGGGGGGGTGCTGGGCTCTAACACGGGGGATGCAGAGCTCTAACACTGGGGGGGGGGGTGGAGCTCTAACACTGGGGGGGTGCAGGGCTCTAATGCTGGGGGTGCAGGGCTCTAACACTTGGAGTGTGGGGCTATAATGCTGGGGGTGCAGGCCTCAAACACTGGGGGTGCAGGATTTATAACACTGGCGGGTGCAGGGGTTATAACACTGGAGGCATAGAGATATTCAGGCTCGGGCTGGGGAGTTATAACACTGTGGGCCTAGGGTTATAATGCCAGACATGGGGCTTATAACCCTGGAGAGGTGGGGTAGTAACAGCAGGATATGGATGGGATGGCGCATGTGGGTCATAAGGCTAGAGGTGTGGGGGGTTATGACACCGCGAGAAGGGCGGTATGGAGCATGGGTCTGGGGCTATAACACTGTGGGGTGGGCAGTCTGGAGTGTGGGGCAGTACCAGTGTGGCCATGGGGGTTATGTCACCATGAAACAGGCAGTATGGAGGGTAATAAAGGTGTGGATATGGGGGGTTATGACAGTGTACGGGGTGGTATGCGGTGTGGGGTGCTAACAGCATGGATGTGGGGTGTTATGACACCGCAGGAGGGGCGGTACAGAGCGTGGGGTGGTAACGGCGTGGATGTGGGGGGTTATGACACTGCGGGAGGGGCGGTACGGAGCGTGGGGTGGTAACGGCGTGGATGTGGGGGGTTGTGACACTGCGGGAGGGGCAGTACGGAGCGTGGGGTGGTAACAGCGTGGATGTGGGGGGTTGTGACACTGCGGGAGGGGCGGTACGGAGCGTGGGGTGGTAACAGCGTGGATGTGGGGGGTTATGACACTGCGGGAGGGGCGGTATGGAGCGTGGGGTGGTAACAGCGTGGATGTGGGGGGTTATGACACTGCAGGAGGGGCGGTACGGAGCGTGGGGTGGTAACGGCGTGGATGTGGGGGGTTATGACACTGCGGGAGGGGCGGTACGGAGCATGGGGTGGTAACGGCGTGGATGTGGGGGGTTATGACACTGCGGGAGGGGCGGTACGGAGCGTGGGGTGGTAACGGCGTGGATGTGGGGGGTTATGACACTGCGGGAGGGGCGGTACGGAGCGTGGGGTGGTAACGGCGTGGATGTGGGGGGTTATGACACTGCGGGAGGGGCGGTACGGAGCGTGGGGTGGTAACGGCGTGGACGTGGGGGGTTATGACACTGCGGGAGGGGCGGTACGGAGGGTGGGGTGGTAACGGCGTGGATGTTGGGGGTTGTGACACTGCGGGAGGGGCGGTACGGAGCGTGGGGTGGTAACGGCGTGGGTGTGGGGGGTTAGGACAGTGCAGGGGGCGGTACGGAGCGTGGGGTGGTAACGGCGTGGATGTGGAGGGTTATGACACCGCAGGAGGGGCGGTACGGAGCGTGGGGTGGTAACGGCGTGGATGTGGAGGGTTATGACACCGCAGGAGGGGCGGTACGGAGCGTGGGATGGTAACGGCGTGGATGTGGGGGGTTATGACACTGTGGGAGGGGCGGTACAGAGCGTGGGGTGGTAACAGCGTGGATGTGGGGGGTTGTGACACTGCAAGAGGGGCGGTATGGAGCGTGGGGTGGTAACGGCGTGGATGTGGGGGGTTATGACACCGCGGGAGGGGCGGTACAGAGCGTGGGGTGGTAATGGCGTGGATGTGGGGGGTTATGACACTGCGGGAGGGGCGGTACGGAGCATGGGGTGGTAACGGCGTGGATGTGGGGGGTTATGACACTGCGGGAGGGGCGGTACGGAGCGTGGGGTGGTAACGGCGTGGATGTGGGGGGTTATGACACTGCGGGAGGGGCGGTACGGAGCGTGGGGTGGTAACGGCGTGGATGTGGGGGGTTATGACACTGCGGGAGGGGCGGTACGGAGCGTGGGGTGGTAACGGCGTGGACGTGGGGGGTTATGACACTGCGGGAGGGGCGGTACGGAGGGTGGGGTGGTAACGGCGTGGATGTTGGGGGTTGTGACACTGCGGGAGGGGCGGTACGGAGCGTGGGGTGGTAACGGCGTGGGTGTGGGGGGTTAGGACAGTGCAGGGGGCGGTACGGAGCGTGGGGTGGTAACGGCGTGGATGTGGAGGGTTATGACACCGCAGGAGGGGCGGTACGGAGCGTGGGGTGGTAACGGCGTGGATGTGAAGGGTTATGACACCGCAGGAGGGGCGGTACGGAGCGTGGGATGGTAACGGCGTGGATGTGGGGGGTTATGACACTGTGGGAGGGGCGGTACAGAGCGTGGGGTGGTAACAGCGTGGATGTGGGGGGTTGTGACACTGCAAGAGGGGCGGTATGGAGCGTGGGGTGGTAACGGCGTGGATGTGGGGGGTTATGACACCGCGGGAGGGGCGGTACAGAGCGTGGGGTGGTAATGGCGTGGATGTGGGGGGTTATGACACTGCGGGAGGGGCGGTACGGAGCGTGGGGTGGTAACGGCGTGGATGTGGGGGGTTATGACACTGCAGGAGGGGCGGTACGGAGCGTGGGGTGGTAACGGCGTGGATGTGGGGGGTTATGACACCGCGGGAGGGGCGGTACAGAGCGTGGGGTGGTAACGGCGTGGATGTGGGGGGTTATGACACTGCGGGAGGGGCGGTATGGAGCGTGGGGTGGTAACGGCGTGGGTGTGGGGGGTTAGGACAGTGCAGGGGGCGGTACGGAGCGTGGGGTGGTAACGGCGTGGATGTGGAGGGTTATGACACCGCAGGAGGGGCGGTACGGAGCGTGGGATGGTAACGGCGTGGATGTGGGGGGTTATGACACTGTGGGAGGGGCGGTACAGAGCGTGGGGTGGTAACGGCGTGGATGTGGGGGGTTATGACACTGTGGGAGGGGCGGTACGGAGCGTGGGGTGGTAATGGCGTGGATGTGGGGGGTTATGACACTGCGGGAGGGGCGGTACGGAGCGTGGGGTGGTAAAGGCGTGGATGTGGGGGGTTATGACACTGCAGGAGGGGCGGTACGGAGCGTGTGGTGGTAACGGCGTGGATGTGGGGGGTTATGACACTGCGGGAGGGGCGGTACGGAGCGTGGGATGGTAACGGCGTGGATGTGGGGGGTTGTGACACTGCAGGAGGGGCGGTACGGAGCGTGGGGTGGTAACGGCGTGGATGTGGGGGGTTATGACACCGCGGGAGGGGCGGTACGGAGCGTGGGGTGGTAACGGCGTGGATGTGGGGGGTTATGACACTGCAGGAGGGGTGGTACGGAGCGTGGGGTGGTAACGGCGTGGATGTGGGGGGTTATGACACCGCGGGAGGGGCGGTACGGAGCGTGGGGTGGTAACGGCGTGGATGTGGGGGGTTATGACACGGCGGGAGGGGCGGTACGGAGCGTGGGGTGGTAACGGCGTGGATGTGGAGGGTTATGACACCGCAGGAGGGGCGGTACGGAGCGTGGGGTGGTAACGGCGTGGATGTGGAGGGTTATGACACCGCAGGAGGGGCGGTACGGAGCGTGGGATGGTAACGGCGTGGATGTGGGGGGTTATGACACTGTGGGAGGGGCGGTACAGAGCGTGGGGTGGTAACAGCGTGGATGTGGGGGGTTGTGACACTGCAAGAGGGGCGGTATGGAGCGTGGGGTGGTAACGGCGTGGATGTGGGGGGTTATGACACCGCGGGAGGGGCGGTACAGAGCGTGGGGTGGTAATGGCGTGGATGTGGGGGGTTATGACACTGCGGGAGGGGCGGTACGGAGCGTGGGGTGGTAACGGCGTGGATGTGGGGGGTTATGACACTGCAGGAGGGGCGGTACGGAGCGTGGGGTGGTAACGGCGTGGATGTGGGGGGTTATGACACCGCGGGAGGGGCGGTACAGAGCGTGGGGTGGTAACGGCGTGGATGTGGGGGGTTATGACACTGCGGGAGGGGCGGTATGGAGCGTGGGGTGGTAACGGCGTGGGTGTGGGGGGTTAGGACAGTGCAGGGGGCGGTACGGAGCGTGGGGTGGTAACGGCGTGGATGTGGAGGGTTATGACACTGCAGGAGGGGCGGTACGGAGCGTGGGGTGGTAACGGCGTGGATGTGGGGGGTTATGACACTGTGGGAGGGGCGGTACGGAGCGTGGGATGGTAACGGCGTGGATGTGGGGGGTTATGACACCGCGGGAGGGGCGGTACGGAGCGTGGGGTGGTAACGGCGTGGATGTGGGGGGTTATGACACAGCAGGAGGGGTGGTACGGAGCGTGGGGTGGTAACGTCGTGGATGTGGGGGGTTATGACACCGCGGGAGGGGCGGTACGGAGCGTGGGGTGGTAACGGCGTGGATGTGGGGGGTTATGACACGGCGGGAGGGGCGGTACGGAGCGTGGGGTGGTAACGGCGTGGATGTGGGGGGTTGTGACACCGCAGGAGGGGCGGTACGGAGCGTGGGGTGGTAACGGTGTGGGTGTGGGGGGTTGTGACATCACGGGAGGGGCAGTACAGAGCGTGGGGTGTTAACGGCGTGGATGTGGGGGGTTGTGACACTGCAAGAGGGGCGGTACGGAGCGTGGGGTGGTAACGGCATGGATGTGGGGGGTTGTGACACCGCGGGAGCGGCGGTACGGAGCGGGGGATGGTAACGGCGTGGATGTGGGGGGTTATGACACTGCAGGGGGCGGTACGGAGCGTGGGGTGTTAACGGCGTGGATGTGGGGGGTTATGACACTGCGGGAGGGGCGGTACGGAGCGTGGGGTGGTAACGGTGTGGGTGTGGGGGGTTGTGACATCACGGGAGGGGCAGTACAGAGCGTGGGGTGGTAACAGCGTGGATGTGGGGGGTTGTGACGCCGCGGGAGGGGCGGTATGGAGCGTGGGGTGGTAACGGCGTGGATGTGGGGGGTTATGACACCGCGGGAGGGGCGGTACGGAGCGTGGGGTGTTAACGGCGTGGATGTGGGGGGTTGTGACACCGCAGGAGGGGCGGTACGGAGCGTGGGGTGTTAACGGCGTGGATGTGGGGGGTTAGGACTGTGCAGGGGGCGGTACGGAGCATGGGGTGTTAACGGCGTGGATGTGGGGGGTTATGACACCGCGGGAGGGGCAGTACAGAGCGTGAGGTGTTAACGGCGTGGATGTGGGGGGTTAGGACAGTGCAGGGGGCGGTACGGAGCATGGGGTGGTAACGGCGTGGATGTGGGGGGATATGACGCTGCGGGAGGCGCGGTATGGAGCGTGGGGTGTTAACGGCGTGGATGTGGGGGGTTGTGACACCGCAGGAGGGGCGGTACGGAGCGTGGGGTGTTAACGGCGTGGATGTGGGGGGTTAGGACTGTGCAGGGGGCGGTACGGAGCATGGGGTGGTAACGGCGTGGATGTGGGGGGATATGACACTGCGGGAGGCGCGGTACGGATCGTGGGGAATGCTAACAGGTAGGATGCAAGCTCCTTGCACAGTGGTGGCACTGTGGTTCTATGGAGCTTGTACTTCAGAGGGAGCTGGGTGGCAAAGTGAGCCCCCAAAGCCATGGACTAGTGTCTGGGCATTGCTCAGCCAACCTAGTTCCTGCCTTTGCAAGCCCCTGCAGCATCCAAGGCAGCTTGGTCTCCCTGCTGTGAGCCTGTGGAGCCCAGGTGTTTCATCTCCTGGTGGCTGTAATTATCTGGTCTTCCTCCTGCATCAGGTTGGGTGGTGGTCCATGCTGCACAGGGGGTCGGACCAGATGGGCTGGTTGTTCTCTTCTGGACTCAGGCTTTCTGAGTTCTGTCCATGACACTTACTAAGTATGTGAGATTTGCCAGCTGCTCCATATCCCAGCCAGACAAGCTAAGACTGAGCTGGAGCCTGAATGATGGTAACTGCAGGGCACTTGGTTTTCTCTGGTCGAATACCCAGCCCAATGCATGCTGCTTCTTGCCACACAGGATCTAAAGAGCTAATCATGTATTCCAAGCTTCATCTGGTCCATCAGCTACTGGAGAATCAATTTCTCTTCAGGCCACATATACTCCCTGCATATGGGAGTATCCTGTGCTTCTCCCTCTGCATTTCCTTCCTAGACAGGGTTTTCCTTCCACCCAAACTCTGTCAGAGCTTTGGTGCAGAAGGGGCATCCATGGACCATCCTTCATATCCTCGTTTTCGGAGGTTTCTACAGGCGTTGTGGAAGGGTCTGGGGCAGAGCTAGGCAAGCTGCAAGCCCCAAGGACCTGGTCAAGACCCAAAACCTTGAAAGAACTGCAGAGTTCATTAGGGTTCTGCAATTATTATAGGTGATTTTTACGGGGATTTTCTGCCCTTTGTCAGCTCTTAAATTAACTCGTTCAGGGATGTTCCTGCACACAAAAAAGTCAGGCTCTGCCCCCAGACACCAACAACTACTGTCAGGGAACCCTGTGCGAGCTGATGAACTCGAGACTGTGAGAACCTGTTTGGGTGTTTAGCAGAAAAACTGATGCACACTCCTGTCTTAGCTTCCATGGATATCACAAAAACACGTCTGCTGTATGCTGGTGCGAGTAGAGAAGGACTTGGACGAGTCCTCCATCAAGAATGGCCAGAAGGATGGATACCAGTTGCTTCTGCAAGTAAGAGGCCAACGTTGTTGAAGAAAAATTAGAGCACTTAGTATTAAAGTGGGCTGTTCCCAAGAACTTCCACAATTATCTCTGGGGAGTGAAATTCACAGTCCGTACTGTTAACTATCCCTTAAATGTACCTGAGGTCGGCCTGCCTGGGTGCCCCAGGGCATTGATGGTTAGCAACACTGGACACCTGTGACTTCCCAATTCAGCGTTGGTCAGGAACGTGACCTTGGATGCTGATGTATGGTCCCACAGGTGGCCTGGAGAGAGGCTTCCAGAGGAGGAATGGATTGACATCTCCCGGAGATGTAACTGGCTGGGACCCAGCATACTGGTGCCATTGTGAACAAGATGCTTGGAGCCCTGCCCAGTGCTATTCCTGAGGCACATACAAATACCACCTGTTGAGAGGCATTTGGCTGTGTGCGTTCTCCCCGTGTGCTGTCCCAGCTCTTCAGTCATCTGGCACAGCAAACCTCAAGCAAACCACCCATGACCACAAGATCCATTAAGGTACAACGGCTCCCAGCCAGGCTCATGGTTAATGAAGCCCAGTAGTAGCATCCTGAGACTCTACTGGATCGCTACTCGGTGTGTGCCTGTGACAATGGACACAGATCAGTCAGTGGCAGGGTTTTCAGCTGCTCCCTAAGCTGGCCAAAGACGCGCCCTCTATGTCCAGTTTAGGCATCACTACAAACAAGCGATGGATTGCCTCCAGTTGCCTGAGGAGGTGGCTCTTCCCCACAGAAGCTCATGACCTCGTAAACTTGTTCACATTGCAAGTGCCGCGGGACTGCTTTTGATTCCCTCAGACATAGTTACCACTCGTCACCTTGTACATCTCTCTCCATCACGCTGTCACCCTGACCTTAACTTCAGGGTGGGTCAGTGTGTTCCTGCTACCCTGGGGGATGTTCTGGCGTTGGGATGTTCTGGTGCCACCTTACGGACATGTGTCTGAATCTGTGTTTTGTGCCTCACATGCGGGAATGTGTGTGGCCGCGATATCACCCGGGTCTTGCCAAATTCGATGAGCAGGACCTGCCTCTTGCTCACTACTTAGCTTGGGAGAAGCAATGTTTTGACCACTACTTTAGCCTCATGCCTCATGCCAGGCCTCTTGATACAAGAGCTTATGTTTCCGGCCCTCTTCCTGCTACACACACCTCCCTGCCCCATCCGTATCTTTCCTCATGCAGACAGCTAAAGATATCCACATCACAAATCCCACGGCCTTGCGGCCCAGAACAGTACCATTTTTTTCTGGTCAGAAGCCTGTACGTTATTACACAGCCCGCCGTGCCCCCAGTGTGGAAGGGGTACTCACTAGCCTTGTGAGCTGAGATTTCCCAGCATCCTTGAGTTTAGGTAAAATAGAACAGATTGTGTAACTCCAGAAAGCTCAAGTGGAAGCGATTTTGTGGGGTAGGCGCAAAC
Organism: Carettochelys insculpta; assembly: GCF_033958435.1. Lineage (NCBI taxonomy): Eukaryota > Metazoa > Chordata > Testudines > Carettochelyidae > Carettochelys > Carettochelys insculpta. The sequence goes on from NC_134155.1 coordinate 25,748,073, forward strand.
GGCCGGAGATAGTTATCAAGGAAAAAATGATAAACACCCAATCCCAATCTTAGAGGTCATTAGACCAGGAAGTGTTTAGGTCAAGCTGTTTCCTCATCCCTCTGGATGTTGTAGGGAGGACATAGTTCTTAATACCGGATTCCCCTTTTACTCTGGACCAGTCTCCTCAGCCTTGTATTTATCTCCCCAATGTTCCTGTTGCTTCCAGTGCAGCAGGGAGGAGAAGGGTAAAAGCACAATGCCACTGTCCCCTCCAGGCGCCCACACGTGGCCCGACGGGCTTTGCTCAGTCCTAGAGCTGAGCGATCCAGCCTGTGGGTCACTTGCCTAGCTCCCCTGCAGCGTTATTAAGCCTCGCTCGTGACGTCCCGCTTGCCAAAGGTCGCCTAGTGCCTGCAGTGTGAATTACCTCCTCCTGGTCTCTGCAGAAGGGCCTACGTACTTGTGGGACACAGAGTTTGGCAGAGCAATGGGTTTCTGCAGAGCATGGCCTCCCATATGACACCCCCCCCGGGTGTCCTGTGTGAATAGCTCATTGTTCTATGGGTGAGGGGGCGCAGGGGCTTGTCTGGGGCACAGAGTGCCACGCTGCCTGCTGCCACCACAGGCACAGCCCCCCACAGCGAGCTGCCCTGCCTGGCTGGGTGCTGGGAAAGAAAAGCACAGAGAGCCCTGCGACGGGCGTGGGTTGCAAAGGGCTGTAACGAAGCTGGCGGGGGGGGGGTGCGGGGGCGGTGGCTCTCACATAGGCAAGCGGAGCCACTCGCTGACCAGGAATGCTGAAGTAAAGGGGAGGTATTTACTTCGCTTCTTGGAGCACCCAGAGTTACCGAGCCGGGGAGAGCGCACGCCCACCGACAGGGCGAGGGGGCAGTGTGATGGGGTTCAGGGATCCCCCTGCACTGCACCTCGTCCGCTGGCAGGAGTGACTCTCACTCAGCAGGTACAACAGGAGGTTTATTAGGCAACAGATGCCCAGTTTCTCACAGAAGCGTCAGTACAGCAGTCAGAGACAGTACTTCCAACCCGTCCTGGGGAGAAGACCCCGAGGGGTGCCCCTCTGGGGTGTAGCTTTCCCCCTCCTCAGGCTGGCTGCCTTCCAGCTCTCCCTTCCCCTAGCCTCTACCTGCTCCCCCCTCCCCCCCCCCGATTCAAAGCCAGTTCGGCTCCTCCCTCCTCTTTGTTCAGGGCAGAGGTGTTACCTGCCAGTTGTAGCCCCAGGATCATCCTGCCAGTTGTAGCCCCAGGATCATCCTTTGCCCCTGGGAGCTATTCAGCTTGTTGCTCATGTCTAGCCTGAGTCTCGCATTTGCACTCCCCCCACTCCATCACAGGCAGGTGCCCTGGGCCCAGCCTTTCAAGGGATTTGGAGCTCAAGCCACTGCCACTGCCCAAGTAGCAGCAGGGGCGGCTGGAGCTCTGGGCCCCTTTGGGTTGCTGGGGCAGTGCAGCCCCAGTTGCGCACAACTGGGAGGAAGCAGGGGTGGGCCCCAGTGCTGTGGTCCAGGTGGTGCTGAGGATTGAATGCCCTAGGCCCCGCCATTGGCACCATCCCTTCTGGGGTGCGGAGCTGAGCCCACCTTGCCCCGGGGCTGCAGCGCCTCCCGGCGGTGCTGGGAGAGAGTCACCCATGTGCAGACCACCAATGGGGGACAAACGGGGCAGCCGCCCCATGGCCACGGGGCACCGAGGGGCACACGGGGTGGTACCGGCATCGGTAGTGGCAGCGGGGTGGGCTTGGAGAAGCCCTGGCCGTGGTGGAAGTGTGCACCCAGCCGGCTCAGGCCCAGCACCGCCCAATTGCCAGGCGGACCACATCTGCCAGGCATGGCTCGTGGGGCCCACTGGCTTCTGCCCAGGTCTGCCCATTTGATCGAGTCTGATGAGGAAGGGGGACAAGGCGGCTGCCAGGCAGACAGGGGCAGGAGGAGACTGCAATGTGCTCATCTCGCCAAGGCTCGACTGGCTGGACCTCGGGGGCAGAGCCAAATAAGCCAATTGGCGATGGGGAGTCAAAGCAGCCCTCAAGCTGTGTCTACACGTGCACGCTACTTCGAAGTAGCGGCACTAACTTCGACGTTAGGCGGCGAGACGTCGAAGTCGCTAACCCCATGAGGGGATCGGAATAGTGCCCTACTTCGACGTTCAACGTCGAAGTAGGGACCGTGTAGACGATCCGCGTCCCGCAACATCGAAATTGCTGGGTCCTCCATGGCGGCCGTCAGCTGGGGGGTTGAGAGATGCTCTCTCTCCAGCCCCTGCGGGGCTCTATGGTCACCGGGGCAGCAGCCCTTAGCCCAGGGCTTCTGGCTGCTGCTGCGGCAGCTGGGGATCCATGCTGCATGCACAGGGTCTGCAACCAGTTGTCGGCTCTGTGGATCTTGTGTTGTTTAGTGCAACTGTGTCTGGGAGGGGCCCTTTAAGGGAGCGGCTGGCTGTTGAGTCCGCCCTGTGACCCTGTCTGCAGCTGTGCCTGGCACCCTTATTTCGATGTGTGCTACTTTGGCGTGTAGACATTCCCTCACAGCGCCTATTTCGATGTGGTGCCGCCCAACGTCGAAGTTGAACGTCGACGTTGCCAGCCCTGGAGGACGTGTAGACGTTACTCATCGAAATAGGCTCGATGTTGGCTTCACGTGTAGACGTAGCCTCAGACAGGAAGGGGCTCATCACAAGAGCCAATAAGGAGGAGGCTTGCGGGCAGAGCCAATCAGGAGAGGGCAGGCCGCATAAGAAGGGCTGCTTGGCAGAGCAGGAGGGAGTCTCTCCCCGGGGTGCGAGGAGGGAGGTAGTGGACGGGCGGTGCCGGCAGGGGCTGGGCGTGAGAGGGAGCTCCAGCCTGCATGGGGGCCACGCTGCAGCCAGGGGCAAGTCAGGGACATGGCAGCCGAGCTTGCGGGAGGGGCAGTGAGGGCTGCCAGCTGCGGGGGCCCTGGGCCAGGACCCAGAGTCGTGGCCGGGTCAGGGTTCTTCCCCTGCTTTTGCTCCCAGCACAGACTGCGGTTTGCCCATGGAGCAGGGACTAGCCTGGTGGCCGGGGTGAGTGACCAGGTCCCCTGCAAGCGAGGAGGCGGAGGAATGGAGCACGGCCAGAGAGCTGTGCCCTGACGAGAGCGCTGCTGTCCGGGGAGCAGTGCAGGTCACAGGGTGGTAGAGACAGCAAAGTGGGAGTAATGGCAAGCGGTGGTGATTCTGTCCCCTTACAAGGACCCACTGAAAACACACCTGCTCACTGCTACCAGTTCTGCTGCCCATTGATTTAGCCTTGTGCCCTTTTGCTCCGTTATCAGTTTCCTACGATTTCTAGCTTCTGATTTATGTTCATTAGCGCAACTTCCCCTTTCTTCTGCTTGTGCCGTATAAACCCACATGGACATTTATATCGCTGCCTTCCCCTCTGTAATGGGATTCGGGGGACCCCAGGCTCTGCACCCCATCCTCAGGCAGGAGTGACTCTTACTCAGCAGGAGAACAGCGGGTTTGTTAGCCAACAGGACACAGCGTCGTACAGAGGAGTCAGTACAGCCGGCAGAGACAGTCATTGCAATCCATGCTGGGGAGAGGAGGCCCTGAGGGGCCCCCAGAGCCAGGGCCTTTCTCCTTCCTTTGTCTCTGTCACTTCCAGCCCAGACTCACTGCTTCCCAACTCCCCGTTCCCATTCAAACCCCTCAGGCTCCACCTCCCCTTGTGTAGGCAGCACAGAGGTGTCACCTGGTCGTCAGGTTACCCTCAGCAGGAGCCCCCCACCCTGTGTGAGCCACTCACACACACACAGGTAACCCCCACTACACCACACCCTCAAAGCCAGGTTGCTTTTTTAGCCAATGTGGCTTCTTTCTCAGTAGTGGAACTGTGGCTTTTGGGCAACTAAGCAAATGTTCACAAACAATTCCCATTTGTCGTTCCCATTTTCCCTTTTAATTCCTCCCAACTGCCCTGGCTCAAAATTGTTTTCAGCTTGATGAAACTGGCTGTTTTCAAGCACAGATATCTCCCTCGTTTCCACTCTATCCTCTTCGCACACAACAAATGTAGTCAAGTTACGATCACTGTAAGCAGCCGCCAATTTCAGTTCTGCAAACACATCCTCTCCCTTGTCAGGATGAGGTCTGGTGCCGAATTCCCCCATGCTAGGTGTGTCTGTCTGTGAGTGAGGAGTCTGCCATCTGCCAGGTCTAGAAATGCCGCATACCTGTTAGTGCTGGCAGCATAATGCTGCAGCGTATGTCACTCACTCAGCCTGATGGCCCCACTAGTAACACAGCTCTGCTGCCCTCCCTGCTGCAGATGGTGCTGCAGGAGCCAGGTTCCCTCTTTTTGTGCAGCTAGAGAGGCTGATCCCAGCAGAAAACCTTACCCCAGAGAGCTGCTGACAGCAGGACTCGGACTCCCGGTTGGTGGGCAGTGCTTCACTTCAGTGACGGCGGCAGCAAGTCCCTGTGAGCGACCCAGGCCCTCTGTGGCCAGACTGCCTGCAACCTCAGCCCAGCCCCTGCCCTGTTGCAAGAGTGCCAGTGGCTCTGGCTCCTCTGCTCAGCTCAAGCCCCAGTGCAGATATGGCACTTAGCCTGAATAGCTGTCAGCATATTGCCACCTGTGCCGGGCACCAGCTGGCCTCCCTCCCAGGTGGGTGCTGACGGCTGGGGATCCCAAGGGAACATCTCCCAGACTCAGCCCTGCCCACAGCACTGGTGGTCTGCCTCCAAACTGCTCCGCTTTTCCCCAGTGGGTCCGTGCTTGCGATCCCCAGCTGGCACCTATAGCCTCCCCCTACCCCCTGCAGAGCCCACGCCTGACACCATCTCTCCCCACCTGCAGCTCTGTTCCTGGCCCTACTGAGCCGTCCCTGGCTGCTCCTCTTTCCCGGCTGGCCCCACGGCAAAGAGAGCCTTGGTGGCATGTCCACCCCGCCACGCACCCCCTGCTCCGCAGTCCCTCGGCCCATTCCCCTGGCGACTGGGACCAGGGAGAGGCTGACTCCGCAAAGCCCTTCGCTCTGTGGCGCTGTTTGGGGAAGCCCCACTGGAGCCGATTAGCGACTGTGCTGGGGCCCCGGCAGGCTCGAGGGACCACTGAGGTTCCACCAGTGGCTGGGGAGTCTCCCACTTCTTGTTGGTTGCTTGGGCTGCGTGTTTTCTTGCAGGGTTCAGTGGGTTCGGTTTATGTCGGGTGGCCAAGGTCAGCTCTGCACCGCCGCGAGCCTCACCCCCGAGCTCAGAGCTCATTGCCGCGCTGCCCGTCGGCACGGACCGGACCTGCCTGCAGGGTAGCTCACAGCCCTGGAATGCTAGTGGTGCACGGACAGGGCGCTGCCGTGACCCGGCTTACAATGTGGGGGTCCCAGCTGGTTCCAGCAGCACTGCTGCAGTGGAGTCCTGGGCAGGCACAGACAAGGACGAGGCCAAGGGATGCACCCAAGACCCTGGGGCTGCGAGTGTGTCGGGCCAATGGAGCCATGTCTGAGCGCCTGCACAGGCTAGACTGGGAGCAACTCCTGGAAAGGGCGACGCCTCAGGCAGATGGGGCAGGGCGGGAGTAGTTCCCCGGCATCCCTCAGCGTGCACCACCCCGAGCTCCAGCAGTGATTTAAACAGCCCAGGGCCCCAGCCACTGCAATCTCCCCTGTGGTGGCGGCCAGAAGCCCTGGGCCTTTTAATTGCTGCCGCTCTGTTCCCCCGGGTTCCTCCCATCAGTGGGTCTGGGCAGAGAAGGCGCGTGCCTGGGGCTTCTGCTTCTCCAGCACAGGCCTCAGCAGCATGTGGCCCTTGCTCACGCCGTGCAAGCAGCCCCAAGGGGGGAGGGCGGTGGCAGCCCTGGGGCCCTAGCTGGGTCCTGCTTCTCTGGGGCAGCAGCAACACCTGGCCCTGAAGGTGTGTGGCTTTTGTACCCTCTGGAGCTGGTAACAGAGCTTCCTGCCCAGCAAGGGGCAGCTCAGCTGTGTGCGTCACAGGCCTGCAGTGCCCCCCCGCCTGGCTGCCCCCGGCGCCGAGTTGGGCATGTTACGGGCAGCCCCAGCAGCTGAAGGCGCACTCCAGCTCCGCATTCATTGCACTGCAGGGCCAGGCTGTGCCCAGACCCCGGTGTCCAAACCCTCAGTGCACAGCTGGGGTGTGTGTGTGGGTGTGTGGTGGGCTGGCCATGCCCAGGTGTGCCACCAGGGCGGTGTGCTGGTGGGGGGGCGGTGTCCCAGCCCCGCTGCACACAGCAGGGCCCCAAGTGCTCAGAGATGGGCACCGTGAGCAGACAAGGCACCCGTGCCCCCTCCTGCACCTGCCCTGTACCCCCTGGCTCCTGCAGGGCACCTCTCCTGCTGGCGCGTGCCTCCCAGCCCCAGGCCAGGCTGCTCTGTGCTGTGGTAAGTCGTGAAATATTTTAATCAAATTTCTCTTTAATGTTTCTTCTCTTTCCCATGCTGGATTCCTAGAAGACAGGAATTTATGGTGTAATCCCACTCCAGCGTGGGGGAGAGCCCAGCCAAGGTCAACACCACGAGACAGGCAGCGCCTGCCAAGGGAAAGAGCGAGGCGGTCAGCCCTTGGCGGAGGAGAAAATAAAAATAAAACCCATTAAAAAAACAGCACAAAGAAAACTTTGGTGGAAAAAAGGAGCAGAGAGGGCCCTGTCTGCCTGACCCTGCCCGTGGCTGCCTGACCCTGGCCCTGCCTCTGCGCCTGTCTGCCTGACCACACCCCAGCTGCCTGAGTCTGGCTTCATCTCCCCGGCTCTCCGTTCCTTCAGCGGGTGGCCAGGCTCCAGCCTGCACCTTTCTGCATCTCAGAGTGGGAGAAACAGGCTGAGGCACAGGTGGGACTAACGCAGGGGCCCCCTCAGCGCACGGCTGATCCCTGGGGACCCTGGGGCCACAGCCTGTCCCTGGAGGCTCAGACCAGCCAGGCCCACCTTCAGCACTTCCATTACCTCCCTTGCACAAGGATATTCGCCTGGCACGGCAGGGAGCTCGTCCTGTTCCCTTAGCCCGGCCCCAGGGTCTCCGGTCCTCGCACAGACCCCCCGGTGCGGTCTCTCCCCTCAGATAACCTTCGGTGATGCTGGCCCAGCTCGGGGGGAAAAGCCCGGGGAGGTCAGCTGCTCCCTCTCGCTGCTTGGCAGCCCTGGGGCTTTCGGCTGGCCAGGCTGCGCTGAGCCCCCTCAGGCGCCTGCCGGCTCGTGGGACACAGCGCCATGGAAGTGCCCCGTGAGCAGGCCAAGGACCTTTTCCTCTGCTCGGGTGTCTCCCCGGTTCCGGGCTGCTGCCCCCGGCGCTCCGCGCTCAGTTCCTCCTCCGTGGAGAGGGAGCCCTCTGTGCCGCAGGTCTGGCCCTCTGAGACGAGCCTTCCAGCTTCCCCACGCCAGCCCTGGCACAGGGCTGCTGCTTCCGTGGCCCAGGGGAGCCCCGTGAGTCTCAGCAGGACAGGGCGGCTGGGCTGTCAACACCCGGCTGGGGGGCGATGCCCACAGGAGGCTGACGTCTCCTTTGGCAGGGTGCTCAGGGTGCCCGCTCGCCACTCTCCCCTGTCGGCCCCTGGCAGCAGCATAGCCACTTCCCGGGCTGCCCGCCCGTCCAAGTCATTTGCCTCTAGGCATTCGAGTTCATTTGGCAGCCTGTTCTACTGGCAGGTGCCTCTCCCGGCGTGTGCTTCATGATCGCATGATCAAGGGGCTATTGGAGGGAGATTTGTCCTGGGCTTTGATCTTCCCAGGCCTGTGAGCTGCAGCCCCTAAGCTGAAGGCCAGACCTCAAGCCAGAAGAGCACATGATGATCGCGGCTCCCCAGCTCTTGGTGCCCATGAGGCACAGCTGGCTGGAAGGCTGCACTGGGCTCGGGGGTGGTGCTGTGTGTGGGGCTGCATGCACACGGCAGGGCCCCTGTCCCAGGACAGCTCCATCCCCCCCGGGTCAGAAGCAGGACTCCGAAGTGTCACGAGTTTAACGGTTCTGCTCAGCCTAACACACAGCCCCTCCACCATGCTCACCTCTGTGGTCCCTGAGGTGATTTCTCCGTCCTCCCCAGCCTGGCGGCTCCCCACTCATGAGTCACCAAAGTGGGGCTTACGCACCATGGGGGGGGGGGGGCGCTTGAGCCAAAGCCCATGCGCAGGTGCTCACCATGCACTCAGGCCCGGGAAGCCTCAGCAGTGAGGGGCCTTAGCCAGCCAGGTTCCCCGGCAGACTGTCGGGGTCACCCTCTGTGTGGTCCCTGTGCTGGGTTGTGGGGCCCAGGGCAGTGACAGGAATGGGGAGGCCCTTCCTAGTTCCTTCACTGAGGGTGTGAGAGCCGAGTTGCCTGTGAGCCCCACAGCTCAACATCCAGCCCAGCATGAGGTGCTGCATCGCCTGACCCCATCCGGCCATGTCTGGAGAGGTCTGGGCTGCCCCTTCCCGCTGAGCTGTTGGCAGGCTCCTGACACCGCGTGACCCAGCCTGCGGAATTGTAGCAGACTAGGGTTGGAAGAGACTCCAGGAGGCCACCGAGGAGCCCAGCCAGGACTTTGTCAAGCTGGGACTTAAAGAGTTCCAGGGATGGAGATTCCACCACCTGCCTCCGTAATGCATTGCAGTGTTTCACCCGCCTCCTGGGGAAATAGCTTTTCCCCAATATCCAACCTCCCTCTCCCCCTCTGTAACTGCAGACCATTGCTCCTTGTTCCGCCATCCGTCACCACTGAGAACAGTCTCTCTCTATCCTCTTTAGAGCTCCCCTTCAGGAAGTTGAAGGCTGCTATTAAATCACCCCTCACTCTCCTCTTCTGCAAATTACATAAGCCTGAATCCCTCAGCCTCTCCTCATAGGTCATTTGCTCCAGCCCCCTAATCGTTTTTGTTGCCCTGTGCTGAACCCTCTCCAGCACATCCACATCCTTTAATGTTGGGGGGGTCCCAGAACTGGACTCAATACTGCAGATGCTGTCTCACCCGTGCTCAACAGAAGGGAATAATCACTTCCCTCCATCTGCTGGCCACACTCCTATGAGTGGCGCCCAATAGCCAGTAACCTCTCCTTCAGCATGTCCCCAGAGACTGTGGGTGTGGTGAGTATCTGGCCACTGGCCGTGCTACTTGCAGGCCAGCAGGATGGTTCTTTGTCCCCATGGCTTCAGCCGGGCCCCCTGTGAAACCCCCTCTTTTCAAGTTCACGGGGATCAAAGGTGAAGGGTCACTACACGCAAGATGCACAAGATGCAATCAGCGAGGGAGAGTGACAAACGAGCCCTGTGACATGGGCTGGGGCGCAGCATACAGAGGGGTCCATAAGTACAATTGTGTAACATGGGCAAGGCACTGCTGTGAGGAAGCTCACAGCAACAGAGTACAGGATGGCCCTGGCAGGACACTGCTGGGAAAAGCTCACAGCACTGGAGTCCCAGCTGGCTCAGGCAGGGCACTGCTGTGGGGAAGCTCACAGCACTGGAGTCCCAGCTGGCTCAGGCAGGGCACTGCTGTGGGGAAGCTTACAGCACTGGAGTCCCAGCTGGCTCAGGCAGTGCACTGCAGTGGGGAAGCTCACAGCACTGGAGTCCCAGCTGGCTCAGGCAGTGCACTGCAGTGGGGAAGCGCATTGTTTCTGGGCTGTGCATGCAGCAGGTTCACAAAGTAGCTCCAGCAGAGATAGGTGCTGCCCGGCAGCAGCTCAGTCTCCCCCACTGCCCCTGCCATAACACCCATGTGCTGTGCGTGGGAGCCACGTTGCAGCCTCTCCTCTCCTGGCCCAGTGCCATGGGCGGCGTGGGGCACCCGGTGTTCGCAGGCTGGTGCCAGTCTGACCTCCCCTTATCCAGGGGAAACGGCCTTTCCTGTGGCCTGGGCCCCAAGCAGCTCTGGTGACTCAGCTGCCTGTTTCCTCTCCAGGCTCCTCTGGCACCTGCTGCGCGCTTCACTGCCCAGCCCGCCCTTCCTTGGCAAGGCCGGGTGTGAAATGCCCGGCTTATCGCGCCGGCCGGCCATGCCTGGGCCTCCCAGCTCTGCAGCTGGCCCAGACGTGAGGTAAGCAGGTTGGAAGGGAGAGGGTGGGAGGGGGTCAGGTGGAGGTCAAAGGTCTCCTGTCTGCCCAAATGGGGTGATGTGCAGGGAGGGACCTACTCAGGGTCTGACGAGCCTCTGCTGGGCTGTGCGATGGGTGTGGAGGGCCCCTGCTCCAGGCTGAAGGGGCGCAGGATTGCAGGGCTTGCACAGCCACTGGTCACTGCAGGCCTGGGGTGATGCCCTTGAGCTCAGGGGCAAGGCCTGGCATCCAGCGTCCTGGTGCTGTCCAGGTCAGTGCCACGGACCTGAGTCAGTGACTGGCACGAGCTGCCCTTCCAAACAGATTCACAGACGGTCCTTGGGAGGGGGCCTGAGGGGAACATGGTGACTCACACCCAGGCCCACGAGGGTTCTTACGGCCAGTGCTGGCACCATGCTATGGCTCCTGGCGCCAGGGAAAGAGACGCAGGTGGGACGGGTTTGTGGTTACAGTGAAGGTATGAGAGCCATAAAACCTCTGTTCTGCTCCTTCCTCACTGGGCAGCACTGGGTAAACCTTGCGATTGCCCTGTGCCTCCGTTTCATGGGCAGGGGTCTAACACAGGGGCTGAGCAGCCACTTTGCCTAAAGTCTTTCCACAGCTTCTTCTGGGACAACTATACAATTCGTGTTCGTTTACATGAAACAAGGCTAAAATGCTAATTATGTAGGTGCCAACTGATGTTTGGAATTAACAAATGGCTCCCTGAGGCCTCCTGAGCTGATGTCTCGTCAAGGTGTTTAAATGAACCCAGTGGGGCTGGAATTCCCGTCGCTAACTCTAACGTTCCCTACCTTCCAAACTAATCCCCCGGGATTAGCCCCTGTCAGCAACGCGCACACGCACGGACGTGCCGTCCTCTGCCTTGTCTCCCGCGCCCGGGCGGCCTGCGATGGGAGAAGCGACACTCACAGACCCATGCCAGGGCTGGTTTTTACCTCGAGGTGATGACTCTCAAGCCAGTCAAGTTCGGTGTTTCTGGCTTTGGCTGGTTTGGGGCTGGACACGTCCAAAATTCCTCTGTGAAACACAGGGCGAAATGTGTATATTTTTCCATGTAAGTGTCTCAGAAATGACTGGACTAGTTCTGCTCCAGTTGCTGAAAAATTCGCCTGTTGGAGGGATACCAAGTATGGGAAACATCCGTCCAAAAGGGGCGGGGTTGAGCTGGCAGGAATGAGAAAGGGACTAGAAAGGAAACTGCATGTCAGCCCTCAGCGCAGCCGTCATCTCGGTGCCGAGAGCAGAGCTGGCTGGGGAGCACCTCCCTCGGGAGCCCCTGTTACATGCTGGAACTGGGAGCAGGCCCCTCTCACAGCCCTGGCCTCTTGTGGCCACCTCAGCCCGCAGCACAGGGAATTGCCCTGAGAAGTGAAAGTTTAGTTCCCACAGAGACTGATGGGGCAGCTTGGCCCTGTGTGGGCTCGGGACGTCCGGCAGCCTCCCGGCAGAGCAAGAGTTCTACCCCGAGAGGCTCGCAGCGGGAGTCTGAGAATCCTGTCGTCTGCTCACCCACCGGGTGATGGAAAACAAAACGTGTTGAGTGGCAATTGGCTTTGAATTACTCCTTCAGCTCCACCCTCCATGGTGATGCCAGGGCTCCGCTGCTGGGGGGCGCCTGTCCCTGCACCTTCCCACAGCCCTGAAACCAGGGCACTAGGACAGGGACGCGCTGGACGGCTAGGTCCTCCCCCTACCCCAAGGTAATCAGCAGGGGACAGAGGCACAGAGAAGATGTGGGGCCTGGCTCCCATTGCAGGTGTAGGGACTCAAGTCCCTTTGAGCAGCAGGGTTAGATGCCGGGCCTGCCAGAGCCTTGGCTCAGAAGACGGGCTGAAGGATGAGGTGGCTGATTGCTCTGACGGCAGCAGATTATTTCCATTCCAAGATAAAACGCGGCCCTGAGGCAGCGCAAGGGCTGTGAGCGTGTACCTGTCACAGCCGGTGACGGGCGCTGCGGAGGGAAGGTTATGCTGCAGAGGGGTCCGGGCACGTTCAAGGCTGGAGCAGCACTCATCAGCCATGCACACAGCCTGAATGCTGCCCTGTGGTGACCCCGCAGAGTAAGCACAGCCCTGCAGCTGGGCCATTCGTCCCTGTCTGCCCAGGTTTTAAATACCCCGTTTATTCCCTCCCCCGACGCGCACACGGTTCACACCAGGGCAGCACTAATGCGTGGGTCGAGTCCCCCGGCTCCTGCTCCAGCTCCCCCGGTGCTGCCCTCCACGGACAGTGGTGCTGAGCCAAGGGGAGTCCACGGGGGGGCCAAAGACCAGGGTGACCAGATCTCCCCCACCCAAATATGGGACAAGGGGGATGACGCCGTCCCAGCCAAAACGGAACAGATGATCACCCTCTCTGGGAGTTGGGAGGAGGCTGCTCTGTGGAGGCTGTCACCCTCCCAGTGAAGTTCCCGGCTTCCACCAGCTGGAGGGCCACCCTGCTGCCACTCTGGCTCCCGGCTCACCCAGCTGGGGGAAGTTGGGGGGCAGCCACGCCACCGCAGGGAAGCTGGGAGAAGCTGGGGGCAGCCACGCTGCCATACGGTCCAGCTCCTACAGCTAGGGGAAGCAGGCGGCAGCTGCCTGAAGATGTGAGCAATTAGCCCCTTTGACACAATAAATCAGGATGCCATCCTGGCGTCCCAAATATGGGTCTGTCCCGCCGAAACCAGGCTGGCTGGTACCCCTACCAAAGTCCCTTCTAAGGGCATGACAGCTGGGCCAGGGAATGAGGAGAACCGCCGTATTCATTCCGAGGGGCTGTCGGGCCAGCAGCGTTTCCATAGAGCCGTCACCAAACAAAGTCCAGGATTGATGCACAGAGACCTCAGGGAGCGTAGTCCCCCGGCAAACTCTTCCTTAACCGCCCAGAAAGACACAGCCAGGCAGGGAGCCGTCACAGCACCTGAAATGGAAAGCACTGGGTGAGGCTTGGGGGTAACAGTCCTGGACCTTTCCCAGCCTCCAGAGAAAGGTTTGAGAAGAAAATCCCCCCGTTCGCCGGTCTCTCAGGTGGTAACTGGCCATTGGGCCGGAGCTATTGTTATTGCTGTTGTCAAACTCCAATCCTGTTTCCTAAGAGGCGAAAGAAGAAACATGCACAGGAGGGGCAGGAAAAGCAGCGCAAAGAGACAATGCGGCTTCTGTCTCCGGCGTTGGCTCTCTCCGGCAGCCCCCGGCACAGCACGCAATCTGAGCAGCTGCTCTGAGACCTGGCAAACTCGGACCACCACTGGGCCATTCAGAGCAGGGTGCCAACCTATGGCCTGCAGGCCATGCCTGGCCCACCACACCATTCCATAAGGTCCACAGTGGGACTTGAGCCAGCAGCCCTGGGCAGTGACGCTGTTTGGCCCACACCCGGTGCTGCTCAGGTTTCTGTCACTGCTGTGGAATAGGGCTGGGTAAGGGCATTGCTTGAAGCTGCTGTGCTGCTCACAGCCTCACAGCGGTGCTGCAAATGATCCGGGAACCAGACTGGTGTGAGACAGAAGGGCAATGGGGTGCTGTGGGAGAAGGAAGAGGGGTGGGGAAGGAAAGGGGCACATGGGATGGGGGCAGGGCAGGCTTACATCCCGCATGGCAGCTGGAATTCAGCCAGAGCTGGCAGAGATGGCAAAGCCACAGGGGTCCCTCTCTCTGGCCTGGTCCAGGCAAGACATCGCTGCGGACCGGGAGGATGAAAGCCAAGGAGCCCAGGAGATGGTGAGGCTGGCAGCCATGACAGTGGAGCTCAGTCAATCAGCCACCCACTCTTATAGAAGGCAGAGAAATGCGGAACAGCCCAGGCGGTTGTTATTTTGTGCCCCCATTAGACCTAATTTCTGACCTCAGTTCTGGTTCACTGAATTTTGGTCTCACATGGTTCTTGTTTACCAGACATGACTTTGGTGACTCCAATCAGTGTCTGTAATCAGTGAGCTGGTTGTTGGACTAACTCAGTCTTGCCTGTCTCCCCTTTTTTTACTGCAACACTTTCACTCAGTATTTACAGATTGTTTGACTCATGGCCAGTCTTGGTCATGCTACAGGTTGAACCTCTCCAGCCTGGTGCCCTCGGGACATGACTGGTGCCCAACATAAGAATTTGCTGGACCATGGGAGGTCAGTATCGTCTAGCAGCACTGTCAACATTTCCACTGCTTACTGGGCTCTTGGAAGACATTTAGGGATAACTTACAGCTAACTAACAGCACAGAACACAGAGCCAGGACTGGTGGCTGGAAACAAACTTTATGGGGCCATGGGAAACTTGGCCACACCCTGATAAATGGTCATTCAGCTGGATGTTGCTGGAGGAGAGGGAGTGCCAGACTAGTGTTTCAACCTGTACTGACTCACCACCACAAATAGAATTGGTACATGAAAATTACCTGCAGAGGAAGTGTGACGCCAACAGACCTGGGTTGCTGGCCCCAGGGACGGAACCTGTGAGCATAGGGTCTGAAGTCCTGCACTCTACCACATGAGCTAAAGGCCAGCTGAGGCTGTAGAGCAGAGACTTCACTCACCCCAGATGAGGTATCAGTGCTTCCGGCTACTACATGCTTCCCTGGGCTGAGGAAGTGCATCCCAAGCTTCTGAAACCTTCCAGCAGTTGTTCCCAACCAGTGCACCAGTTGTAATGCTGGTAGACCTGGGTTGCTGGCACCAGGGATAGAGCCTACAAATATAGGGTCTAAAGCCCTGCATGTGAGCCAAAGGCCAGGTAGCCCTGAGCTAAGCCTGTAGTGCAGAGACGTCACTTACCCCAGATGAGGTCTCAGTGCCTCTGGGTACTACAGAAGGATGATTATTAGTTGTGTTACCCCACAAGTCACAGTTGTCCCACTTAAGAGTTACCTGAGCTGAACCTCCCTCTAGCCTATTATAATGATAACAATTAGATAACACAGTTATCAACTACTTTCCTTATTCACAATCTAATTTCTACAAGTGTAGTCAAAGTGTCTGATTTCAGTGAATGTTTGCTACATGGAATGTCAAGAGTGTCTGCAGTATTCCTGTGTTAAGACCATTTGGAACAAAGAAAGATTGACCCTAATTAATTCTAACTCCTCAGAAAATGTATTCTTTGCCTGAAGAGTAGGCGGTGAAGATCTGAGGATAGTCGGCATTTTTCATACGTAACAAAGAGGTTAGAATTCCTGATTGAAATGCAAAATGTATCTCAGGCTTATGAGAGACAGACAATGCCTCTGCACGTACATACATCAGTAATTAATAACTTCAGTTAGTACAACTGTGATGGGGTTCAGGGATCACCAAGCTCTGCACCCTGTCCACAAGCAGGATCGACTCTCACTCAGCACGTTGAGCAGGAAGTTTACTAGTTGACAGAGGCCCAGCTCAGCACAGGGATGTCAGTACAGCCAGCAGAGACAGTCATTCCAACCCATCCTGGGGAGAGGAGCCCAAGGGGTGCCCCTCTGGGGTGTAGCTTCCCGCTTCGCCAGGCTGGCTGCCTTCCAGCTCCCTCTCCCCCACCTTCCAAGTGCTGCCTCCGATTCAAACCCAGGTCGGCTCCTCCCTGCTCTTTGTTCACATCAGAGGTGTTACCTGCCAGCTTAGGTTACAGCCCCAGGGGGTCATCCTTAGCCACTGGGAGCTGCTCTGACTGTCACACACAGATCCAGCCTGAGTCTCACCTGCACTCCATCACAATGACCTAACCTCTCCACCTTGTGGTGGTGGACAGCCTTCCATGTTTCAATGACCCCAAGAGTCAGGCTGCCTGGAGCCATGCGCTCCCTCAGGGTCACCCATGGCCGAACTGCCAAGGGCAAGGTTCCGAACAAAGTGGGATCCAAGAAGTCCTCAACAGCAAAGCAGATGGAAGATAACTTCAAGGGAGGTGAAACTCTTGGGTAATGTTGTGAAGGTAGACAAAGGCTGCAGCCGATAGAGGATTTCCGATCACGGTGATGCCCATGTCATTTGTTTCAAGCCCTCTACCTCTGTGGTGACTGTGCTGCATGAGTCCCCCTACTTTGAGAGAAATCCTGCACAGGCATCTTCCAGTTACGGGAAAACAACATTGGCACAAGTCAAAACTCTGGTGGTGATCAGTGACTGGCAACAGGAACAGGACAGTGGGATCCAGAAGTTCCTAGTCACAGACTGACACACAGGGAGTGGGCGTGTGATTCCTTCACCTTGCTCAAGGACTGAGGCGGGTCGAGTATCTCTGCAGCTGTCCCCACGACTGAGCAGGACCTGCTCTGCTCACGCCATGTGAGGAGGGGGTATTCCCTAAAAATAGTCTTGTCTCTGTCCCGCTTGTCTGGATAGCTGCATCTGGCAGGATCACCATCCCAGTGGTCGACACTCTAAGAAACTTCTAAATTTTGGGACTTGGAACATACATACCCTGACGGACAACTCAAACAGCAACTGAGCAGAAAGACGTACAGCCCTCATTGATCATGAATTGAATTGGTTAACATCCATATCACTGCCTTAGAATCGTAGAACACTAGGACTGGAAGGGACCTCGAGAGGCCAATGGCAGGACCAAGTACTATCTAAACCATCCCTGATACACATCTATCTAACCTGTTCTTAAATATCTCCAGCGATGGAGATTCCACAACCTCCCTTGGCAATTTATTCCACTGTTTGACCACCCTGACAGTTAGGAACTTTTTCCTAATGTCCAACCTAAACCTCCCTTGCTGCAGTTTAAGCCCGTTGCCTCTTGTTCTATCCTCAGAGGCCAAGAAGAACAAGTTCTCTCCTTCCTCCTTACGACTCCCTTTTAGATACCTGAAAACTGCTATCATGTCTCCCCTCAATCTTCTCTTTTCCAAACTGAACAAGCCCAATTATATCAACCTTTTTTCATAGGTCACATTTTCTAGACCTTTAATCATTCTTGTCGCTCTTCTCTGGACCCTCTCTAGTTTCTCCACATCTTTTTTGAAGTGCGGTGCCCAGAACTGGACACAATACTCCAGCTGAGGCCTAACCAGCGCAGAGTAGAGCGGAAGAATGACTTCTCGTGTCTTGTTCACAACACACCTGTTCATGCATCCCAGAATCATGTTTGCTTTTTTTGCAACAGCATCACACTGTTAACTCATATTTAGCTTGTGGTCCACTATAATCCCTAGATCCCTTTCTGCTGTACTCATTCCTAGAAAGTCTATCCCCATTCTGTATGTGTGAAACTGATTGTTCCTTCCCAAATGGAGCACTTTGCATTTGTCCTTATTAAACTTCATCCTGTTTACCCCAGACCATTTCTCCAAATTATCCAGATCATTTTGAATTATGACCCTATCCTCCAAAGCAGTTGCAACCCCTCCCAACTTGGTATTGCAACTGCTGATGAAGAGCTGATGAAGGGCAGGTGAGGGAGGAGAAAGGCAGATGCACTTTCTGAAACAGAAAATCCTTCGAGGAGCCTTGATTGTCTGGAGTTGGCTTTGCTATGAAAAGAAGCTCATCAGGCACCTCTCAGAGGTACTAGTTGGCTTCAGTGAGTGGCTCACTAACAACCAACAGGCAACTATTAAGTGCCTGTGCACCAGCACTGGATGCTGATGAGGTTTCTAAGGAAAATCTCTAATCTCAGCTGGAAACCATTTCATCAAAGACCCCTAAAGGAAACAGAACCTTTCGCCGGGGTATTTCAATGCACATGTTGGAGGAGACTTAATTTTTGTTAATCAATTTTTGCTGGAAAGAACAATTTCAAGAACTTCTTAACCATCACAACATGACTTCAGATGAAGTCCTTGAGCAAATCCCTCAACGTCCTCCGAGGGATGGGCTTGAAGACCCTCCCTATTTGCATGAGGGACAGAGTGCTATTAAGCAGATAAAGAACAACAGGGATTTCCGCTGAAAAGTTTAAAGATGGTGGGCCAGAGCTAATTCGGCAGCTGTACCTGCTCATCCTGAAAAGCTAGATGAAGAGGAGGTACCCAGTGAAACGAGGGCTCCCCTGGTTGTCACCTTCTTTAAGAATGATGATAAAGCAGACTGTGGAACGCATTGTGGTTTCTCTCTCCTTCACTCAAGTAACTCAGCTCAGGCAAAGTTGTGGCCTGGATCTTTGCAACTCACCTTCTGCCTTTGTCAGAAGAAGTTTTGACAGAGTCACACAGTATTTTCCCGATCATGTTGCAGAATTAAGGAGATGTCCTTCACAGCCCAGCAGCTGCAAGAAAACTGCTGGGAGCAAAACCAGCCACTGTGCACAGCTTTCATTGATCTGATTAATGCCTTTGATTTATAGAGAGGATGGAAAGCTGTTTAGGCTCAGGAGGCTGAAAGCTAAGAGTAAGATTTCCACCACATCTATCTTGGAACTTCAGTATGCTGATAACAACACATTTTGCCCACTCTGAGAAAGATCTTCAAACTGTCCTGAATATGTTTGCCAGTGCTTACACATGTCTTGGTCTCACCCTCAACATCAAGAAGACCAATGTGCCCCCTCCATCAGCCCCCTCCAAATGAGGTGCCACATGCTCCAGCTGTTACAATCAGTGGGGAAATACTGGAGAATGTTGACCATTTCCTCTACCTTGGAAGTCATCTCTCATCCAAGACAGATACTGATGCAAAAATCCAACACCATGTGAGCTGTGCAAGTACAGCTTTTTCTGGTTTACAGTACAGGGTTTCTGAAGATCACAACAATCAAACAGACACTAAGCTTCTTGTTTATCAAGCTGTTATACTCCCAACATCGTTGTATGGGTCTGAAACCTGGACAACCTACAGGCATCACTTGAAAGTCCTTCAGAACCGTCACCAGCACTGTCTTGGCAAGATCTTGGAGATCAAATGGGAAGATGGATGCACCAACCTAAGTGCTCTGGAAGAGACAAAGACCACCAGTATTGAGGCAATGATCATCTGTCAGCAATTCCGCTGGGTTGGTCACGTTGTTTGGATGCCAGACCATCAACCGCCAAAACGGGTCCTGTTCTGTCAGCTGAAAGAAGGGTATCGTAACGAAGGAGGCCAATGGAACCATCGTAAGGACTTCATCATCATCATCAATAACTGTAGGCTCAACTCCCATGGGTGTCTGATTCCTCTCTCACTATTTCCTTCCATCTTTCCCTGTCCAGTGCAGAGTGCCTTAGTTTCTGCAGACTAGCTCCGCACCAATCTACTACGCCATCTATCCATTCTCTATGGGGTCTGCCTCTCCTATTCCAACCGTCCATTATGCTGAATACCAGGGTCTTGATTTTTCGTTCGCTGTTCATTCTGCAGATATACCCAAATAGTTGTAGCTTCCATTGTATAACCTTCTGCAGCAGGTTCTCTTTCGGCTGTATCTTCCTAAATACTTCCTCATTGGTGACCTTCTGCATCCACCCTATTCTCAGAATCTTCCCATAACAACTCCTTTCAAACGCCAATATTCTTCTTTTCGAATCTTTTGTTATCACCCATGTCTCACATCCGTACAACATGCTGCTGAATACACATGTTTTCAAGACGCCCAGCTTCGTTCTTAAGCTAATTGCTTTGTTTTTCCAGATCTTATCCATCGCCTTCAAACTCACTCTTGCTTTCGCTGTTCTAGTTGCTATTTCCTTCTTACAGTCTAGATCATACTTTATGTTGCTCCCCAGATATGTGACCTTCTTTACATTTTCTAGTTCAATACCATCCACACTGATTTTTCTTCCCACTTCCTTATCTCCAAATGCCATTGTTTTTGTTTTATCGATGTTCATAATCAGTCCGTACCACTTCCCTTCTTCGTTTAACACCTGTAAGCTGTGTCTACACGTGCACGCTACTTCGAAGTAGCGGCAGTAACTTCGAAATAGCGCCCGTCGTGGCTACACGCGTCGGGTGCTATTTCGAAGTTAACTTCGACGTTAGGCAGCGAGACATCGAAGTCACTAACCTCATGAGGGGATCGGAATAGCGCCCTACTTCGACGTTCAACATCGAAGTAGGGACCGTGTAGACGATCCGCGTCCCGCAACGTCGAAATTGTGGGGTCCTCCATGGCAGCCATCAGCTGGGGGGTTGAGAGACGCTGCCTCTCCAGCCTGTGTGGGGCTCTATGGTCACCGTGTGCAGCAGCCCTTAGCCCAGGGCTTCTGGCTGCTGCTGCTGCAGCGGGGGATTCATGCTGCATGCACAGGGTCTGCAACTCGTTGTCGGCTCTGTGTATCTTGTGCTGTTTAGAGCAAGTGTGTCTGGGAGGGACCCTTTAAGGGAGCGGCTGGCTGTTGAGTCCGCCCTGTGACCCTGTCTGCAGCTGTGCCTGGCACCCTTATTTCGATGTGTGCTACTTTGGCGTGTAGACGTTCCCTCGCTGCGCCTATTTCGATGTGGTGCTGCGCAACATCAATGTTGAACATCGACGTTGCCAGCCCTGGAGGACGTGTAGACGTTATTCATTGAAATAGCCTATTTCGATGTCGCCACATCGAAATAGGCTACTTCGATGTAGGCTTCACGTGTAGACGTAGCCGTACTGTTTTCGCTGGCTTCTTGTCATCTTCCTCAATGATAACTATATCATCCGCAAACCTCAAGTTGTTAATTCTTTTCCTGTTCACAGATACCCCTTCTACCTCTTCCTTCTTGTCCATCGCTTTCTCCAGATGTGTGATGCAGATACTTGGCGATATTGGATCTCCTTGTCTCGTACCTCTACTTGTTTTAAACCAACCTCCCAACTCCCCACATGTTCTAACCGCTGCCGCGCTATCATTGATATCTTTCAACAACCGTATTAGTCTTCTATTCACTCTGTATGACTCCAACTCTGCTCAAGTCACTTTCTGACCTATACTGTCAAATGCCTTTTGAAAATTGACAAAGCAAGTGTATGTGTTCTTGTTCTTTTGTTGAGCTTTCTCCGCTATCAGTCTTAGTGCCAATATCTGCTGTATGGTACTTCTATCTTTTCTGAACCCCGCTTGCTTGTCTGCTATATGTTCTTCTATCTGCAATCTTAGTCTCTCAATCAGTATCATCATCAGCACCTTGCCTAGATGACTCGTTAGGGCAATGGTTCTGTAGTTCTTGCACTCCAATGTACTTCCTTTATTGGGTATTGTCACTAGCACAGATCTTGTCCATTCCTTAGACTCCTTCCCTTCTTTCCATGCTATGTTACATAGTTGGTGTATTTCCTGAATCATGCTTTCTCCGCCATATTTGATCATCTCTCCCATGATCTTATCATTTCCAGGGCTCTTGTTGTTCTTAGTCATTTCACTGCTTTTTTCTACTTCCTCCTTCAAAATATCAGTCTCGATCTCAATGCTCCGGGGAGATCTCTCTTTCAGTCCTTCAATCAGTCTCTCTGAGACACTCGGGTCCAATTGTGCTTTGTATAGATCGGTGCAATATCTCGTCCATCACTGCACAATCTTCTCCCTGCTCATGAGCACTTCATTCTCATTTAGATCACCATCTGCTTTGGTTGCCATTTCCTATTAATATTCTTAATTGTCCTATACACCTCCCTGGTCTTACGTTCGCCGTAATACCTCTTTGTATCTTCACAGTGCTCCTCTAACCATTTCTCCTTATCCTTTCTGGCTTCTTTCCTTACCTCATTGCATTTCACCCTATGTTGCTGTTCTGCCATCTCAGAGACATCTCTTCTGATCCTCAACACTCTCTTCTCTTGAACCAACTTCAGTGTCTCCTGGGTAATCCACTTCTTATTGATCTTTTCTTCTTCTGGAACAGTCTGCTCAATTGCCTCTTCTATAGCGATGGCTATCCCTGTGACTCTCTTATCTAGGTCTTCCTCTGTGGAGATATTCTTAATCTTCTCTTCGAGCATTGCTCTTTATGCATTCCCTGTTCCTCACATAGCCTCACCACATCTCTTCTTTTCTTAAACTGTGTCTTACATTTTCTTTCGAGTTTTATCTTGATGTTTGCAATCACTAGACTGTGGTCTGAGTCTATATCTGCTCCTTGGAAAGTTTGCCACTGATGTTATCCATCTTCTTCTTATCAAAATCATATCTATCATGTTCTTGGACTTCCCATCATTTGATTGCCACATCCACTTCCTACAGTCCTTTTGTTGGAATCTCGTGTTGCAGATCACCATATCATGCTCTGTAGCAAACTCTAGTAGTTTCTCACCTCGTTCGTTTCTTTCTCCATATCCAAACCTTCCAATGACTCTCTCCCAACCTTCATTACCTGGTCCAACCTTCGCATTCCAATCTCCTCCAATGATCAATAAGTCTTTCTTCGGTATCTCCTCCACCGTCTTTGTCAAGTCTTTATAGAATAGCCCAATCTCTTCCTCCGTACTGTCTGAAGTAGATACATACACCTGAATGACTGAGATGTTGGACAGTTTTGCTTTGAATCTCACTACCATCATGCTTGCAGTCACTAGTTTGTATCCTAATAATGCTCTTCTAGCTGTTTTACTAAGAAGGAATCCAACTCCTGCTTCGTGTCGTTTCCTGACCAAATGACTTCGCAATTGCATATCTCTCCTGATCCTGTCCAATGCATCTCTGTCAGTCCAAGTATATCGCATCAGTATCTCTCCATCTCCTTTCGAAGCAGCTCTAATTTTCCAGTTGTCCACTGTGTTCGGACGTTCCATGTTCCAACGGATAGCTTATGTGTTAGTTGTAATTTTCTTTCAGCAGCCAACTAATTGACCCAACCCCCATTGCTCAACTGGTATCACGCACCTTGTTCATCCGGGCAACATCCAAGCTGGCATCTTTACTTGATGAAGGATAACTTGAAGAAGTACAATATTGACATTGACACTTGCCCAGGATTGCTGAAAATGGAGATAAGTCCTATGCGATGGTCTCCAGCATTCTGACCATGGACACTGACAAGCTGAGGCAGACAAGAGGCACAGGAGGAAGGGTAGACTGGCTTCCAGTCATAGTTAATAGCCTCCAGCTGTACCTGGAAACATCTGCCCTCCCTGTCATTGAACTTGTGGTTCAAGGATAGGCCTTAGCAGCCAACCGAGGCCCCACAGCTCCCATGGAAGATGATCATGCTCAGCAAGAAGTGATCACCACGATGCCACCTAATTCTTCTAATGCAGTCTCTGTTCAAGGTTACACCTAATTTAACCGACATAGACAATTGGAAGTGTCTGTGTTATTTCATGATTAGGTTTATCTGGGCAAAGAAAAAGGTGACCCAGATGGCAAATTTGTTAATGGACAGAGATTTTTATGAGTTTTAATGACAACTAATTAATGGGTTTCCTGGTTGTGACATTATTGGATTTTAAGATGAACATGCAAAGCATTGTTGCAAGCACTGTGCTATGTTTGCACCAAATCTTGTGCAAAATGGGCCAGGTCAGGTGTCTGCTGAAAGCTTCTGATTCACTGATTCTGTATATGCTGCTCGTGTTCATGTATCATTTTTATGTCTGAAGATATAAGTTTTGGCTCTGTGCTTGTATTTAAATTTTGTTTCTGGGAGACTTCAGTAGGAGGCTTGGCAACCTATTGTGAGAGGTTCCTAGTCAAGGGAAGCCATACTTGCAGACAAAGAACATTATCAGGTTCCAATCAACAGCTGAGGAATTTGGCTGTGACCCTGCGGTCCAGCGGACGGACAATGGCTGATGACCTAAAAAGGACTTGGACAGGTGAGCTGCCCATGTGACAGGCTCCATCTCAGCTCTGCTTCCACACAGGGAGAACAAAGGAGTTCCCTCCACATGGGCAAGGAGATAAAGAGGACCCCGAGGTTCCTTCATCTTTGTCTTCAGTCCAGCTCATCACTTCAGGAGCATCTCTGCTATCAGAAGGGTTGATGACCCATCCCAGTAGAGGATGCTCTCCAGAGACTGTAAGAGACTAGCCCACTCCACCTCTTCTGCAAGCCTTTGTGACTGGTGTGTGTAATGTGTGAAGTCAACCTTACCTCAATTCCTGGGAAAATAATGGAGGGGATCCTCAAGGAATCAATTCTGGAGCACTTGGAAGAGGGGAAAGTGATCAAGAGTAGTCAACATGGATTCACCAGGGGCAAGTCCTGCCTGACCAATCTGCTTAGTTTCTATGATGAGGTAACAGGGTCTGTGGACATGGGGAAGTCAATGGATGTGATATACCTTGACTTCAGCAAAGCTTTTGATACAGTCTCCCACAACATTCTTGTCCATAAGTTAAGGAAGTATGGATTGGATACATGGACTATAAGATGGATAGAAACCTGGCTTGGCAGTTGGGCCCAACGGGAAGTGGTCAATGGCTCAATATCTGGATGGCAGTGAGTTGCAAGCAGAGTGCTGCAAGGCTTGGTTCTGGGGCTGGTTTTATTCAACATCTTTATTAATGACCTGGATGAGGGACTGAATTGCACTGTCAGCAAGTTTTGCGGAAGACACAATACTAGGGGGAGAGGTAGCTGTTGGAGGGTAGAGAGAGAATCCAGAGTGACCTGGATAAATTGGAGGATTGGGCCAAAAGAAATCTGATGCAGTTCAACAAGGAGAATTGTAGAGTCCTGCACCTGAGGTGGAAGAATCTCAACCATTGTTATAGGCTGGGGACTGACTGGCTCAGAAGCAGTGCGATGGAAAGGGACCTAGGGGTTATGGTGGATGAAAGGCTGGATATGAGTAAACAGTGTGCCCTTGTAGCCAAGAAGGCTAATGGCATGCTAGGGTGCATTAGGAGAAGCATTTCAAGCAGATCTAGAGAAGTGGTTATTCCCCTCTATTTGGCACAGGTGAGGCCACATCTGGAATGTTGTGTCCAGTTTTGGGCCCCCCTACCCCCGGTATAAAAAGGATGTGGATTTTCTGGAGCAGGTTTAGTGGAGGGCAACAAAAATGATTACGGGGCTGGAGCACATGACCTATGAGGATAGGCTGAGGGATTTGGGCTTGTTTAGTTTACAGAAGAGAAGACTGAGGGGTGATTTAATAGCAGCCTTCAACTTCCTGAAGGGGAGCTCTAAAGCGGAGGGTGAGAAACTGGTGTCAGTGGTGTCAGATGGCAGAACAAGGAACAATGGTCTGAAGTTACAGACAGAGAGGTGTAGGGTGGATATTAGGAAAAATTACTTCACCAGGAGGGTGGTGAAGCACTGGAATGCGTTGCCTAGAGAGGTGGTGGATTCTCCATCCCTCGAGGTTTTTAAGTCCAGGCTTGACAAAGTCCTGTCTGGGATGACACAGTTGGGGTTGGTCCTGCTTGAGGCAGGGGGCTGGACTAGATGACCTCCTCAGGTCCCTTCCAGCCCTGTGATTCTGGGATTCCATGAGATTGCATTAACAATTCTACTCTCAACCTGTTCATTCTTTCTTCTTTTTATTAAAAAACCTTTAGACTTTAGACTCTAAAGGATTGGCCCAGCATGCTCTTTTGGGTAAGATCTGAGGTATATATTGACCTGGGAATGTGGCTGGTCTGCAGGCACCAAGATGGGCATAAAGCCCATCTCCCTGGGTTCCAGGCTGGGCACACCTCCCATCCCCAGGGGCCACAGGATGGGCACTGCTCTCTGAGTTCAGCCTCAGCTCCATCTGGTCCCTGCAATGGGGCTCAGACCTCATGGACTCCAGCACGTGAGGAAGCCTTCCTCAGCCCCACCAGTCTGCAGGTACATGCCTGTTCTCCATCCATGTAGCCTGTGCACCCCTCCACAGAGTTTGCTCTCAGGGTGGGAACTCTGTCATGGGAGAACTATTTCGTATTTTCATTTGTTCACATTCCCAGAATGAAAAATGAATTGCAAGCTCGTAAATACAGGGCTGAGCTCCTCATTTACATATTTCTGTGGTTGTTGGAGCAGGGGCAGCCGCTCTTGTGCCAGCCATGTCCTAAGCCTCCCCGTCCGTGCACCTTCTAGGCAGCCTGGCCTGGCGTGTGCACCTTGGCATGTGTTCCCTGCAGAATCACAGGACTCAGGATTCTTATGTCACCCCACTGCCTGCCAAGCATGTCTAGGAGTGACAGGCTCTTGGCAGGGCCAGAGGTTATTTGGAGAAGTGGGGATGGGGAGGCACAGGCCTGGCGGGGCCAGTAGAGACGCTGGGTAAGCCCTGGGCCCACTGGAGTCAACAGCAGAGCTCCTGCCAGCCGCCACAGGGCCAGCGTTCCTCCTGGTGTCGAGGTGTAGGGCTGCCTGGGGCTTGCCTGGCCCCCAAGGGCTTGGCCCAGGGCAGGGAGCTCCAGCCTAGATGCATGAGGGGACCCCGGAGAGCGGTGGGGGGAGTGGGGCAGGCAGGGGGGAGGCAGAGGGCAGCAAAGGGCAGGTTGGAGAGAGAGCAACGTCCTGGCCCAGGTGAGGAGTGCCGGGGGGTGGGAGAAGCAGGGCATCTCGGATGTATGCACGTGAGGAGTGTCTGCCAATGGGGAGAGCATCCCATAGAGACTTCCCTCTCCTGCCCCACGGTGCCTCATTGCCACCACCTGCCCCATCATCTCCTGTTGCCCTACTCATCCCACCCACCCACCCTTCGCCCTCCCCCACCCCCTCCTCCCCTTCTCCCTCTCCCACCCCGCCCCCTCCTCCCCTTCGCCCTCCCCCACCCCACCTCCCATTTGCCCTTCGCATCTTTCATTTCTCCTGAGCCACCCACCCCCCTCCTGTCCCCCTTTTCCCGCCAGGGATGGGGTCGGAGGGACCCCAGGTTCAGCTGCCCTGGCTCTGTGGGACAGTCCCCACCGGAGCAGTTTACCAGCAGAGGATGAGCAAGCCCGGCTCGGGAGACAGTGGTGGGTCATGGTGGGCGGGGGGGTGGGGCAAGGCCAGTGAGGAGGAGGTGAGGTGAGCGGGCACTCGGGCCAGGCCTTTCAGAAGGGCCCAGCACCCTCAGCTGGGGCCAGAGGTCCCAAGGGCCAGGAGGTGGGGTGCATGGCAGGTGCTGAGCACTTGTACTAGACTGGGAGTGTCCTCGACCGCCCCGGCCATCGCTCCCTGCCGCTCCGGGGCTGAGGCGCTGTCAGCCCAAAGCCCTGGCACAGCTGGCGCAGTGAGCGGGGTGGCTGTGGGGCTGGCCAGCCCCACTCTGGCAGCCCACCCGCAAGCAGGGAGAGGGGGGCACTGGGCATGGGCCCTGCTCACTGCCACAGCTGCTGCTGCTCCTCAGGGGTCCCAGCCCTGCTCCCCTGCCCCCAGGAGGTGAGACCCTGCCCCTGCGCGGCCCATGGGCTGAGCCCAGGTTTCAGGCCCACGCCCAGAGCCAGGCGGCTGGTGCAGACAGGGACCGATGGCAACACTGGGACCCACCCTTCCTTCCTGGGCACCCGCTGCCAGGCGCTGACTGTGCCGGGCCATGTTTGCTGCTTGTGCCATGCAAGGGTTAATGGCCGTAAACTCCAGGGCTGGAGCTGACTTCTGGTTTCAATTTAACTTCCCATCTGCGTGTGGATTAGACTCAAGGATGTTCATAGCCGCTTAATAATCCCCCCACTTCGGTGCTGTGGAGCTGAGCTGTCAGCCACCGAGCCAGGAGAGGAAGGGGCACGTTAACCCTCTGCTCCCAGAGGAACAGGGCTGCTCCCCGCCCTTTGCGCCCACGGGACTCAGGCTGGAGGTGCCGGCCAGCCGCACAGGCTAGGCCTGCAGGAGGGGGCTGGGCTGGTGGTCGGCTGTTTGTGGGGCACAGTCAGGGACCCCGCCTTGGCCTCACCCCTACAGAAACAACTGGTCCAAACTGGTGCATAGAGTGCCCCGCCCCCCCCCCGCACCCAGCCCCCTGCCCAGCCTGGGCTGGGCCAGAGGAACAGGAATGCCTCTGCAAGGGAGCCAGCCCTGCGGCGTGGGAGCCAGCAATTACCCATCCAAGCCCACCGAGAGCAGGCCAGGCCGGCCCTCCACAGCCCACCGGGAGCCAAGGTCAACACGGCTCTTGTCGTCTGCTCGGCCCCAGTGCGCAGACCCCGAGGAATGCGCCTTGGCTTGGGGCGCGCGCACTTGACGAGCAGCCCGAGCCGTGCAGAAGATGATTTTGGAACTGAAACAAGAGCGTCCTGCTAAGTTGTCTAAACATAGCCAGGGAGAGGAACGTGGGCACTGACGCCTGGCCCTGCGTCGCAGCGCCCCGCCTCCCCAGCCGGGCTTGGGGGCCACAGGCTCCGGCCGCAGCCCCATACAACGGCAGCCAGCAGAGGCGGCAGCTGCCCTGCAGAAGCTCTCCCCGCCCTGGGGGTCCCAAACAGCCCCGTGAGCCCCTTTCTGCTCAGGCTCCGAGCGCACTCCCCAGCCCTGCCGGGACGTCCCTCAGCCCAGGCCTGCCGAGATCCCAGCCAGGCCTTGCCAGGCCTGTGGGCAGAGCCTGGGGGCAGGAAACGCCCCTGCAGACACGTGGGCAGTGGTGCGGTGATCAGATCCGCAAGGCAGCTTCTGTTCCATCTCAGAACTCCACCCCACACCAGGGACCTGCCCCATGGCCCATTCCTCTCCCTGGCATCGCCCCACGGCTCATCCCCCTCCCCATCTCCCCAGCACCACCCCACGGCCCATCCGTCTCCCCAGCACTGCGCCACAGCTCATCCTCCTCCCCGGCACCGCCCCACAGCTCATCCCCCTCCCCATCTCCCCAGCACCACCCCACGGCCCGTCCGTCTCCCCAGCACTGCCCCACTGTGATGCAGTGGGGGCAGTGCAGGTGAGACTCAGGCTGGATGTGTGTGAGACAAACAGAGCAGCTCCCAGTGGCTAAGGATGACCCTGGGGCTATAACCTAGGCTGGCAGGTAACACCTCTGCCCTGAACAAAGAGGAGGGAGGAGCTCAGCTGGGTGTGAATGGAAGCGGCAGTTAGAAGCTAGAGGGGAGAGGGAGCTGGAAGGCAGCCAGCCAAAAGCTACACCCCAGAGGGGCACCCCTCAGGCTCCTCTCCCCAGGACGGGTTGGAAGGACTGTCTCTGACTGCTGCACTGATGTTTCTATGAGAAACTGGGCATCTGTTGCCTAATAAACCTCTTGTTGTACCTGCTGAGTGAGAGTCACTCCTGCCATTGGACAGGGTGCAGTGCAGGGGGACCCCTGAACCGCATCACACTGGTGTCAGCAGTGGGATGCACTGCACCCACGGATGAGCTCCCAGTGGTGGCTGACTGAGCGCAGGAGAAGGAAGGAGCTTCACAAGAGCCGGAGGGGGAACAGAGCGATTCCTGCAGCTGCTGCTGGTGAGTGGATACCCCGGGAGACAGCAGGGAGATGGATTATACCCAACTCCTGAAGGCAGAGCTAGCAGGGCTGTGCAGAGAGAGAGGCCTGACCGCGGGGAAGGCGACCAAGGCCCAGCTGATTGCCCAGGTGGAAGCAAATGACCGATCCAGGGGCGCAGATCCTGTCCCGGCAGGAACTGGCCATTCACCTGCTGGAAGCGTTTCGGATTCTCAGACAGGAGCAGGGGCTCAACGCTGTCAGACAGACACGGTGCCCACCAGGTCGCACTCAGCTAGCGGTGGTCCATCACGGGCAGAGTCACCCGCCGCAGAGCTGCGACGGCTGGAGCTCGAGGTGCTATTAAAAGAACTGGAAACCCACGAACGGCAGAGGGAACATGAGCGCCAGGAACGGGAAAGAGAGCGTGAGCACGAGTGCCAGCTACAAGAGAGACAGCGGGAGGACAGAGAGCGAGAGCGGGAGCATGAGCGGTCCATGGGGGAGGTGAGACGCCAAGAGGCCCCAGCTGCGGTAAGCAGGGAGAGGGCCAGGCGGCTTGGGATGGCCAGTCACTTGGAGACGCGCGTGCTGGACCAGTGTCAGGACCCAGGGGACATGGATGAGTTCCTTACCGCCTTTGAGCGAGCCTGTGAGCTGCACGAGGTTCCCCCAGCCGAACGGCTCCGACACCTCACCCTCTTGCTGGGCCAGAAGGCCGCAGTGGTGCTCAGCCAGCGGAGGGGCTGCAGCCTGGGGACTATGAACAGGTCAAACAGGCCCTGCTGCATAAGTTCAGGCTGACTCCGGAGAGGTACAAGAAGAGGTTCCAGGAGGCACAGAAGAGGCCAGAGGAAACCTATGTAGATGCAGCCTCCCGCCTGATGCAATACTACCAGAAGTGGGTGTTCGGGATGGGAGTCCAGTCCATAGAGGACCTGATCGAGCTGGCGGTCCTGGAGCGATTCTACGAGATGTGCTCACCTGACCTGAGGCTGTGGCTCGTGGACCGGAGGCCTGGGGATTCACACAGTGCAGGGAAACTGGCAGATGACTTCACAAACAGCCGGGCCATGTTTGAAAGTGAGCCCCACAAAGAGAGGGAGTCCCGGAGGGAGAGGGAGTCCCGGAGGGAGAGGGAGTCCGGGAGAGACCGAGAATCTCAGAGAGACCGGTCCCTAACTGTACGACAGAGGGGACCACCTCTTGGGCAGGCCCAGGAAAGAGGGGCCAGCCACCCACCCCCCAGAGAGCCAAACAGAGCCCGGACAGAGCAGCCGGCCCGAGGGACACAACAAGACCCAGGCTGTTACCGCTGTGGGCGAAAGGGGCATAGAGCAGCCCAGTGCCCCAGGCTCCCAGACAGGTTGAGCAGGCCGGGGGGTCATGGAGTCAACTGGGTGGGGTCCCAGAAGTCAGAGGGGCTGGCGGCCAAGGTGGGCGGTGCTGACAATGGGCACTCGGATTGGGCCAAATCCGCCGCACAGACCAGCTCCTCAGGGGGACCAAATGCTCAGAGGTCAGTTTACAGAGTGTGGGCGGCAATGCCTCTGTGGAGTGAGTGTCTCACACCCCTCGAGGTAGACGGGAGAAAGGTCACAGGGTTCTGGGACACAGGCGCTGACGTGACGCTGGCCCGACCCGGGGTGGTGGCACTGGGCCACATGATACCCAATTCCCACCTGACGGTAACAGGAATTGACGGGACCCCTTTCAAGGTGCCCATGGCGAGGGTGCACCTGAAATGGGGGAAGAAGGAAGGCCCCAGGGAGGTGGGCGTGCACAGCCATTTGCCGGCGGATGCACTGATGGAGGTGACCTGGAGAACAGGCCAGGTGAATACCCTCGTGCCCTGGTCTTGACCATAGCCAAAGAAAACGAGGGGTGCGCTCCCCAGATTCAGGGGTACAGGCCCAGCCAAAGCCACAGGAGCCACAGAGGCCAACCCTGAGAGAAAGGGGGCCCCCAAAAACCAGATCTCACAGGCCGGTGGTTCTCACTCAGGCAGGAAAGGGGAAGTGGCTTCTGCCCCTGCCCCAGCCGAAGAGTTCCAGGCAGAGCAGCAGAGACCCCTCCTTGCAGAAGCTGAGGGAATTGGCCAGTCTCAGCCCAGCTCCACAGCTGGGGGAGGGCTGCAGGGAGAGAGTCCTGTGGGAAAAGGGATTCCTGTACCGGGAATGGGCTCCCAGACTCAAAGCGGAGCCACGGAAGGTCCAGAGGCAACTGGTCGTTCCCCAAAAGTACCGGCACAGGTTGCTGTACCTAGCCCATGATGTCCCGCTCGCAGGACACCAGGGGATCCACCGCACCAGGAGAAGGTTGTTACAGAACTTTTTCTGGCCAGGGATCTTTGCAGCTGTCCGTCTGTATTGCCTGTCCTGCGATCCCTGCCAGAGGGTGGGGAAGAGCCGGGACAAGGGGAAAGCTGCCCTGAGGCCACTGCCCATCATAGAGGAGCCTTTCCAGAAAGTGGCTATGGACATAGTGGGACCCTTCAGCAAGGCAACGTGTTCGGGGAAGAAATATATTTTGGTGGTGGTAGATTTTTGCCACGCGATACCCAGAAGCAGTGGCCTTGACCTCTATCGACGCTGACACCGTGGCGGATGCACTGCTGTCCATTTTCAGCAGAGTGGGGTTCCCCAAGGAGGTCCTCATGGATCAGGGGTCCAACTTCATGTTGGCCCTGCTGCAAAGCTTGTGGGACAAGTGTGGAGTCCGGCACACCTGGGCCACAGCCTACCACCCCCAGACCAATGGGCTGGTGGAGAGGTTCAATGGGACTCTGAAGCAGATGCTGAGAACCTTCATGAATCAGCACCCCCATGACTGGGACAAGTACTTACCCCACCTGCTGTCTGCATACAGGGAGGTGCCCCAGGAATCCACGGGGTTCTCCCCGTTTGAGCTGCTGTATGGAAGGAGGGTATGGGGACCCTTGGACTTGCTCAGAGAAGAGTGGGAGGGGATGGCCTCTCCTGATGGGGAATCAGTGGTACAGTATGTACTGACCTTCCGGGAAAAACTCACCGAGCTCATGGGCCTGGCCAGGGAGAACCTCTCCATGGCCCAAAGGAAGCAAAAGGTCTGGTATGACTGTAACGCCAGGGCCCGAGCCTATGCCACCGGGGACCAAGTGATGGTTCTCGTACCCGTGTGGCGGAACAAGCTGCAAGCGGCCTGGGATGGCCCCTTCAAGGTTGTCAAACAGCTGAAAGAGGTGAACTGCACAGTGGAACTGTCAAACCGGGCCCACAGCCACTGGGCCTGTCATGTGAATATGATGAAACCTTACTGGGACAGGGAGAACTTGGTGGTGGCCGTGTGCAGGCACTGGGAGGGGCAGGGGGATGATCCCTTGGTGGATTTGCTCACAGGGACTGGAGCCGGCTCCTTGCTGGAGTCTATTCCCCTTTCAGAACAGCTGACCCCTGCCCAGCAGACGGAGATCAAGGAGGTGTTGCATTCACACCAACAGCTGTTTTCTGACAGACCCAGATGCACTGACCTGGCTGTCCACCTCATAGAGACAGGCACCCACGCCCCTATCAAGTGTGTGCCATTCAGAGCCACAGGGAAGACGGCTCAGGACATAGAGCGGGAGGTTGAAGACATGCTGGCTCTGGGGGTGATCCAACCCTCGTCCAGCCCCTGGGCCTCTCCCGTGGTGTTAGTCCCTAAAAAAGATGGTTCTGTTCGGTTTTGTGTGGACTATCGCTAGCTCAACGCCATCACTGTATCAGACGCCCACCCCATGCCCAGGCCTGATGACCTTTTAGACAAGCTGGGGGGAGACCGTTACCTCACCACCATAGACCTCACCAAGGGGTACTGGCAAGTGCCATTAGACGAAGATGCCCGGCTCAAGTCGGCTTTCATCATCCTGTGGGGCTCTACGAGTTCCTGGTCCTGCCCTTCGGCCTCAAGGGGGCACCCGCTACCTTCCAGCGTCTGGTGGACCAGCTACTGAAAGGGACGGAGAGCTTTGCCCTGGCTTACATGGACGACATTTGCATCTTCAGCCAAACGTGGAAGGACCATGTCCCAGGTCAAGTGGGTCCTGGACTGACTTCAGAGGGCCGGGCTGACTATCAGGGCAGGGAAGTGCAAGGTGGGAATGGCTGAGGTGACCTACCTGGGCCACAAGGTGGGCAGCGGCCGCTTAAAGCCAGAGCCAGCTAAAGTGGAGGCTGTCAGAGATTGGCCAACACCCCAGACTAAGAAGCAGGTCCAGGCCTTCATTGGGATGGCGGGGTACTACCGGAGGTTTGTGCCCCACTTTAGCTCCATCGCAGCACCCCTCACGGAGCTGTGTAAAAAGGGAAAGCCTGACAAGGTGGTCTGGACCGAGCAGTGCCAAGAGGCCCTCTGCGCGCTGAAGGAGGCTCTGGTCAGGGCCCCAGTGCTGGCAAATCCAGACTTCAACAAGCCCTTCCTGGTGTTCACCGATGCCTCAGACGTGGGGCTGGGGGCTGTGCTAATGCAGGTGAATGACAAGGGGGAGAAACACCCCATCGTGTACCTGAGTAAGAAGCTGCTGCCCCGGGAGCAGAACTACGCAGCCATAGAGAAGGAATGTCTGGCCATGGTGTGGGCACTGGGGAAGCTGCAGCCGTACCTGTTTGGACGGCGTTTCACCGTGTACACCAATCACTCACCCCTGACCTGGCTGCATCACATGAAAGTGGCCAATGCCAAGCTCCTGCGCTGGAGTCTGCTCTTGCAGGACTACGACATGGAGGTGGTCCATGTGAAGGGGAACAACAACACCATAGCCGATGGCCTGTCACGCAGGGAGGGCCCCGAACTTCCCCAGGTCACTGGCTAAGTGACCTGACTCAGTTCGGTCTGGAAGGGGGGAGAGATGTGATGGAGTGGGGGGAGTGCATGTGTGAGACTCAGGCTGGATGTGTGTGAGACAAACAGAGCAGCTCCCAGTGGCTAAGGATGACCCTGGGGCTATAACCTAGGCTGGCAGGTAACACCTCTGCCCTGAACAAAGAGGAGGGTGGAGCTGAGCTGGGTTTGAATCGGAGGGGGCAGTTAGAGGCTAGGGGGAGAGGGAGCTGGAAGGCAGCCAGCCTGAGAAGGGGGAAGCTACACCCCAGAGGGGCACCCCTCAGGCTCCTCTCCCCAGGACGGGTTGGAAGGACTGTCTCTGACTGCTGCACTGACTCTTCTGTGAGAAACTGGGCCTCTGTTGCCTAATAAACTTCCTATTCTACCTGCTGAGTGAGAGTCACTCCTGCCAGCGGACGCGGTGCAGTGCAGGGGGACCCCTGAACCCCATCACAGCCACAGCTCATCCCCCTCCCTGGCACCGCCCCACGGCCCATCCCTCTCCCCAGCACCACCCCATGGCCCGTCCCTCTCTCCCTCTCCCGGGCACCACCCCATGGCCTGTCTCTCTCCCTTCTCCCACTTTGGTGGATGCCCATTGGCCTGCCTGTCTGAGGACTGGGCCATTTCCCCCTACAATCAGTTTGAATACTTTTTCTGAACTTTTTGTGGGGGGTCATTTAACTCCTGCCCCATGGCCCTAAGCAGCCTTGCTCTTTGCTGTAGCTTCCTTCGGGTGGGGCCGAGGTCATCTCCTGTAGCTCCCCCCAGGCGGAATTCCCTGGTCTGTGGCTCAGGGGCTGCGGACTCTGCCTCGCAGAGGCTGGGTGGTCCGTGAGCTGCTCAGGGTCCCAGGACGGAGAGCTGCAGGCATTTTCCGAGCCTCCTCCCCACGGGCACTGGGGCTCGGAGCAGCGGTCGGTACACGTTGCTGGTGACCCCCGTAGAGCGTGTGGAATTATCACCGTCCCGCACTATCCCCTCAGCCCCTTCTGGCCAGGTCTGCGCTATGCAGGCAAGTGAAGGCAGCCAAGAGCTGCTGCCCTCTGCATAGCACCTGCACGCCTGGCCTTGCCCATACTAGGCAGCAGTGGCAAAGCCCAGTGCCGTGCCCCCGGCTTGCTAGCCCAGCAGGCCACGCTCTGACGCCCAGTGCATTTTCTTCTGGGAAATTTTCACCAGCTGCGGTGGGAGAGAAGCAACTTGGCCAGCAGCCCCTGGGAACAAGGCATCAATTCCCAGCGTGCGACTTGCTCCACCCATAGCCTGCAATTTTCATATCGATTTGTTCAAAGTTCCCCCAGCCTGGTTGGGGTTTGCGCTCGGTGACAAAGCATGCAGCCCCCGTGCTCTGCACTAGTCAAGCGACCGGTGCAAGTCCAGGCTGCGGGTGTCTAGCCACAGACCCTGCCCCTCTCCTGCAGGAAGGAGAGAAGTCACAGGCACCACAGCAATCTCGTCCAGGACGGTTTGCTGAGGGACGCAGTGAAAACCAGTTCTGGGTTGTTGCTCTTTGGCCAGCTGCAGACAGGCCAGTGCTGCTGCTGGGCCCGTGAAATGAGCCTGCCTGGTAGGGCTGCAGCCCACTGCGGGTTTGGGGGGTGAGTGGGAGCTGCAGCGCGGGAATGCGATAGGTTGCTTTCCTGGCTCTGTGTGCCCAGCTCGCCCCAGCCCTCCAGCACAGCGACACAGCCCGAGAGCGGCACTGACAGTGGAGAAGTAAGTGATGATTGCGCTCTGGACGCCAGCAGCACCAGCTTGAGGCTGATCCATGGAAAATCATTCCAGAGTCGGAAAATGCCCAGTGGGGCTCGTTGTCCAGCAAGTGTGGCAGGTCATTAATCACCCCCTGCTCCATGGGACTTTGATTCTTGGAGAAATAGAGGAAATAATGGCTGGATCTGCCCCCCAGGGGTTTTGGAGTGTGCTGGGACAAGAGCTGGCACATGTATCCCTACTGGGCACCAGAGGATGTAGCCCATAGCCACCAGCAGAATGGGTGACTTCCCATGATAATGCCAGTATCGGTCAGTTACTGGGGATGCAGTAAGCTGGCCTGGGAAGATGCATGTGGCATGAAGCTGTGGGAACACAGGGGTGTTTAGGGAGCTCCAGCCGCAGAAAGAGGCGCTATTGAAATGCCAAGTGAGTCCGGGAGACCCAGCCTGACTCTTTCCCCACCTCATGTGGCCATAGAGGGGCCACCTCACAGCACCAAGGGAAGCATCAGCTCTGGACTCAGCAGGGCAGAGTATCAGTTGGATGCACTGTGGCGGAGTGACAGGGCATGGGTGGTGATTATTCACTAGCCTGGATCGCAGTGATCACATCCCCATGGATATCGGCGCCTTCCGTGTCTTGCATAACAGCTGTGAGGCAAAGGGTGAAACCTGCTGTCCCAGGCGGGGGTGGCCTGGCCAGACAGAAGGGCTGTGAGAAAAGTCCCGTGTGGAGCTATGCAGCTGGTAGAGGGTTGGAAGAGCACTCCAACAGGCAGGGATCAGGCACTCCAGTCTAGGCTGTAGCATTCCCTGGACCTAGGCCTGGGCCTGCAGCGGCTGCTAAGAACTTGCACATTTATAAACACCAGAGGGATTTCCCAAAGCTATGAATTCTGTGCACTCACGAGCCCTGTTTGCTTTGACAACGGCTTTGCATTCTGCACTCTCAGTTGTGAACTAAGGAAGACAACCTGATTCTCCAAAAATGGAACTTTACCGAGCAACAAAAAATAGCACCGAAATCTCCCCAGGCAGCATAATACAAACTTAACCTCACTTAACAGGCTGGCAGTGTGTAATTAGGAAGGCGGTAAACATTTAGGTCCATTTCAGGGTACAACCCTAGTATGCTGTGGCCTCATGTACACAGCTGGGGTTCTCGCAGGTCAGGGCATGGGACACTGGGCTTTCCCTGCTGCCCATGGCTCATCTGGCAGGGTGATGCTGGCTTAGGGGCCACGTGGAAAGATGAGGACATGAGGTGCAGGGACCATGGAGTTCTCCGAGGAGCTCAAAGGGTGGATCGGCTGGGAGTTTGCACCTGTCAGCCAGCTTGGATCTGCCTGAGAACACCTGTGCTGACGTGGTGCATCTCCCTCTCCTCCTGGTGGGACTCTTGGGCTTTTGTCCCATCCTCTCTTTCCTTCTCCAGGCTGCCAGTCATATTCACCGCCCAGCATGGCACTGCCTTGCTTGACCTTCCTTCCCATACTCCATAGTCCCCTTCTTCCTCTTGCGCTTCAGCAGCCCACATTCTGTGGGCATGGAGGGGCAGGCTCCAGGCTGCTGTGCCTGAAGGTGCTGACAAAAACAGGCACGTTTTTATGGTGGATTTACGTGAGGGTAACGTTAAACTACGAAGCTTCCTCCCCATTGCCAGAAACATGTAATGAGAAACGCTGACTGACACCAGCTTTGCACGCATGGGGTCTCCTGGGCCCGACTGCAAAACTGCTCGGCCGGCAGAGGCCCCGCGAGCTGTGAATTTGCAACCATTTCTGGCAAACGTGTGTCTAACCAGCTTTTCAAAATCCCCAGTGATGGAGATTCCACAACCTCCCCAGGCAATTTATCCCAGTGCTTAGCCACCCCAGCAGGAAGCCCGACTCACACCTCCCTTGCTGCAATGGAAGCCGTTGCTTCTTGTTCTACCAATTCTCCTTGGTGTTAATAAGCTTTTAGGTTCTTGACAGCTGTTACCAGGTCCCCTCACTGCCCTCTTTTGCAGCCAAAACAAACCCTATTTTTTCAACCTTCCCTCATAGACCACGTTTGGGAAGGATGAGGTGCGGAGCGGTGGGGAAGGGTTTTCTGTCGCACAAAGCCATGAAATGTTGGCCTCTGTTCCGTGGGTACAAGCCGAGGGTGACAGTGCTGAATACTGGCCAAGTTTTCCACAGGCAAAGGGGTTTGCTGATCTCTCACTTGAAAGAGTCACAACAGCTCCAAGAACACAGCTGCTACTGCTGTCCGGAAGTCGCCTGGGTGTGGAGGCCCCTAGCCTGTGTTCTGCCATGAAGCCA
Source organism: Carettochelys insculpta (assembly GCF_033958435.1). Lineage (NCBI taxonomy): Eukaryota > Metazoa > Chordata > Testudines > Carettochelyidae > Carettochelys > Carettochelys insculpta. The sequence goes on from NC_134155.1 coordinate 25,786,016, forward strand.
GGCCGACTGACTGCAAAGGGGCGTGGGAAAGTGTCCCCGCACGGAGGACCCCACCCCTACACATCTTGGGGAGAGGCTTGCAAGTGTCTGCAGGAGCGATTTGTGGAGCTCTCTCAGGAGAGAGGATACAAGGGATCTCCCCAGGTACTTAAACCAAGAGCTCCGCCGGCCCCTGCAGAGGAACGAAAAGGTGATGCCAAGTCTGCCTCTCAGTGCACAGGTAAGACGATGAGAAGCAGATACCTGCATCTTGTTTGCCAGAAGCTGGCGTGACCACGTGGGCGCTCGCACCCCAGAGGCATGAGCCGCCAGGTGTGCTGGGCAATCGGGAACAGGCAGTTTGTTCCCGCTGGTTTGTGGCTTGTAGCCCGTGTAACCCAGAGACCGCGGAGGCCATGCTGGTGCCCACAGCAGTCCCTGGCAGAGGGAACAGGGCCCTGCGTGGCCTCAGGAGGCTGGGCGTGGCTTTGCTGCATCCCTGTCCTGGGACAGTCCCGTGGCCTTCGCGGGACACGTACCTAAGCAGGTCAGCACAAGGGGACTCCCGCTGACCCGATGTCACGGGGCCAGGCCTGGTGGCCCCCAATATGTTACCCATAACCCCTCTTGGGTCTGCCTGAGCCGGGTTCTGCCGCTGTCCCACGCCCTGCTGTTGAGCCCGGGTTCGTGATGCCCTGAGTCGTCTCTTCCTAATGCCCCCTTCGTCCACCCCAACAATCTCCAAAGAGAGCATCCCTCGGGCCAACACACGGTCCTCCCCACTCCCCTGTGCCCCCAGCTCCCCCTCTACATCCCTCAGTCCCCCATAGCTCCCCAGCATCCACCTCCCCATGTCCCTCAGTCCTCCCTGCCTCCCCAGCACCCACTGGGCCCCCAGCTGCCTCTTGCTCTGCCCCCACACATCCCTCAGTCCCCTCTGCCCCCCTGCCTTAACCACCCCCCCGCCCCCAGCTGCCCCACAGGCTCCTTGGTCCCACCTGCTGCCACCCCCGCCTCCTCCGGCTCCCTGGGTTGTCTGGGCACTACCACAGCATCTGCCGCAGCGGGTGAGAGACCAGACCCGAGTGTGGGACTCGGCTCCGCCCCACAGTCGTTCCAGTGCCTCCCTGCCCAGCCCTGCTCTGCAGCGCTCCCTTCGCGCTCCATGATACCCCCGGCTTCCTTCACATCCCCTTACATGGCCAGGAGGCCAACGGCGTTCTAGGTCGGGAACTGGCTGGGATTTAACTAGGCTTTGACTTAGCCCCCAGAGCCTGGCTCCCCTTTTGGCACAGCCAGGGGACGGAGGGTGGGACCGAGGGACCGGCAGGGGGCATTGGCTTGTACCATATGCCTTAGAGGACGCTGCCCCACGTGCAGGGGCAAATGGTAACTCTGCTAGTGGGCAGCACAGGTGGAGGGGCACGCATGCTACCCCCTTGAGAGCAAGGAGCACCTTTGGCTCAGGGCCCAGCAAGCGGTGCCCAAACGCAGCTGAGACACGCGACAATGCTGCCTGGGAAGCGTGGGACGGAGGCGGCCCTGGAGTCAAGCTTTCCAGAGGGGCTGAGAACATACGACGAGAGGCGGAGAACTCAAAGGGTTGGTCTCAGGAGTTAACAGTGTGCAGCGCTCGGCAGCTGCCCTGGCAAACCGCAGAGCAGAGGGTCAGCCCTTCGACGTCAGTGGGCCGGCCTTCAGCGCGCGGGCTGCCCAAAGGCGCGGGAGGCCACTTGCCAGTTACCTGCGTCTCACTCGCCCACCGCAAACAGCTCGCAAGGGGCGCTTGGGAAATCGGACCCTGGATGAGCAATGGCTGGTGCCAACGGATGGTTGGAAATGGACCTAGTGACAGGTAACCCGGACAGCACTGCTCAGGGTAAGTACCGCCTGCCCTGCCGACGTAGCACAGCGTGGTGACTTCCAGCTCCGACTGCGGTAGAGGCCCATGGCTTTAGCCCTCAAGGTCACAGGTTCAACCCCTCCTGCCCCCTGGCTGGGTCTCTAGCTGCAGAGCAGAGCTCCTCCTGCGTTGTCACTGGTCTCAGCCCCGCTGGGGTTACAGACCCTTGAACGCAGGCGGAGAGCCAATACCACACGACAGCATGAACTGGGAGAGAGAAACTCTGGGGCACCCAGAGGATGCTGGCCTCAGGAACAAGAAATCAGCCTGGGTGGGGTGCTGGACCCAGCCCGGCCTGAGAGAGAGCTGCTGCACATTTGCACTGTCTCTCCAAAGGTGCCTGACAACTGAACTCAGATGGCTCAGACATGAGTTGTCACCTGGCTTGAGCAGTGGGCGGAGGCCTGGAAACACCAGCAATGTGCGGAGGACAGAGGAACAGCCCCGGGGGGCATTGCCAGGCCCTGACCTGGGGCCGCTGACATTTATCATCCGGATTGTAATGCTTGGATTTATGATCTGGAAGAAAGGGGTGGCCAGAACATTCTTCAGCTCGCAGAGGGCGCCAAGCTGGGACGTGTTGTGAATGCAGAGCCCATAAAGAGGAGCTGGAAAGTCAGAAAGGGGCGGCGGAAGTGAAATGAAATGCACCCTGGGGAACCTCAGCTTGTTCGTGCTTCCTGCGGCCGGGGCAAAGCCGCACTGCATTCAGATGGTGTCAGCTCAAGCCCCTCTCCCCCAGGCCCTGCTGGGTGCGGGACTCCCAGACTGGCAGCTGTTGACAGACGGGCTTTTCTTTTCTGTGGTTTTTTCCTTTCTCTCCTGGACTGCAGGCAAAGCAAGTGCACTCAGCCCGGATGGCTGCATCAGAAGGTGGCGAAAGGGTGACAGCAGCTGTCCCTCTACTGGTGGCCTGGGCCAAAGCCGTTGCAATCAAAGGCTGGGGTGGCTGGCTCCATCCCAAGCAGGGAGGGTGCTGGATGGACCCCGAGCTGATCCAGAAGGGCAGTTCCTGTTTCCTGTTTTCCTCTGGAGTCCAACTGCCCGGAGGGGTTGGACCCTGGTGGCTAAGACAGCAGCAGACACACTTGGGTGTTCTCCGGTGAGAAAGGCTGTGGGCTCATGGGCTCCCATAGGCAGTGCACAGTCTTCTGCTATCTTCCCAAGGAAGACAAACCCAGCGGGAGGGGGCTACACCTGTCTCATACAGCTGGAAGGGACCTTCAGAGGTCATTGAGTCCAGTCCCTGCACTCACAGCAGGACCCAGCACCATCCCTGCAGGGAGCCAGTGAGGTTGCACAAAGGATGTTCACTGTGGCATCTCCTCACTCGTGAGTCTCCTGCTGCACTGCCCAGTGGGATCTGCAGCAAGTTCCTCTCTCACTTGGCCTTTTCCACCAGGAAATCTGGGCCCCCATGGAAGCTCGCGGCTGTGCCCCTGCACCCCCAGGGTCTGGCCCAGGCCGGCCCATCTCTCCAGAGCCGCACAGCATGGGAAGGTCACTGCGGGCATTGAAACCACCCGACAATTCACCCTTCTGCTGTCTGCAGGAGCAGGAGCTTCACAGTCACATGGGAGCAGAGCAACTATGTGCCCAGCAGCCTGTGTGGGGAGTAGCAGGGCCCAAAACACCTCACCCGGCTGAAGCCTGAGTTCCGGAGGGGGTGGCAGGAGAGCCCATTTGTGACGGCTATTAGCACATACCTCCAACAGCCGCTGAGGAGACGCAGGCTGGGATGCCTCTGAGTGACTCTCCTGGGTGTGCGGCTACGGTTCCCGGCAGCAGCTAGCCAATCACCACGTTTGGGTCAGGAAGAGATTCTCCCCTCTGGTCAGATGGGCAGAGATGCTGCTGCACAGGCGGGGGTGACTTGCAAGTTTAACTTAATGCAAAGGGTCCTGTGGCACCTTATAGACTAACAGAAAAGTTTAGAGCATGAGCTTTCGTGAGTAAACTCACTTCTTCAGATGCTGACCAGCATCTGAAGAAGTGAGTTTATTCACGAAAGCTCATGCTCTAAACTTTAATGCAAAGGGTGAATTCTCAGCACCCAGGAGCCGAGTAACTCAGGTGGAGGCGGGGGCCTGTTTCAAGCGAGGGTGAGGTTCTGTGGCCTGCAATATCAGCCGGAGCAGCATGCAAAAGCCTGAACAGGCTGGCGTGCTCTCGTACAACACGTGTACGACAACTTGGACGAGCAGTGCCGCGTACGCCTCATTGGTGCTCGTGAGAGGAAGAAAGCAACAGCAGCAGCCACACCAGCAGAGCCAGGACAATTCCCTGGCCCCCACTGGGAGCGCCCGTGCCATTCCAAGCTTGGACTCCTCAGCCACATGCGAGTCCACAACCCACGGGCCTGGGCAAGCTTAAGACATCATCATCGAACACGACGGACGACCTACTACAACCTGCAGGTGGTCAGACTAGCTGAACACGATGCTCCCTTCCGGCTGTAAAGCTGGAGACAAAGTACAAACCGGGGACTGACTGGCCCAGTGGCAGCACTGCGGGAAAATCATCCGACTCCACCAGACCACAAATCGAGGCCCTGGTTCTAAGAGCACCTGGGCCAGAGCCAGTGGGTGGAGACCCCAGCGTGAGAGGGGTCACAAGAGGGGGAATGTCCCTCTGGGGAGTGTGGATCGTAGTGTTGTAAGGGGGAGTCGGGAGGTGATTGTTCCCCTGGTGAGCACCCTGCTGGTGCGCTATGTCCGGCGTTGGGCCCCACTGAAGAAAGTGAACAGACTGGAGCAAGCCCAGCAGCAGGGGACACAACCGGCTTTCAACAGGTGACAAGTTGTTCCGAAGAGGCTGTGGCTCAGCTGTGTTCCAGGTGCCCCAGGGTCGGACAAGAACTAATCAGCCTAATTTGCAGCAGGGAAATTTGGTAGCTGTAACGCAGATGGCACCTTCCGCTCCCAGTCACCCGCTCCAGCTGACTGCGCCCGCAGTCCTTAAACAATCCTGGGGTGATGGGTGTGAAGCTGGGCTGCTGGTGCTCCCGGCAGCAGGGGGTGAGATGCTGAGTGCTGGGCACAGCCAGAGGGCCACATCCCGCAGAGAGCACCCTGGTGCTGAGAGCAGCCTGGGGCCAGAGCCAGTGGGTGGGGACATCAGTGCAGGGCAGTGACAGCTGAGACACCCGCCAGAAGGGGGCGCCCTGCTCAGGCCTGAGCTAATTCCCGGTATGACCAGCAGGAGGTGCCGCAGCCCTGAGTCCAGTCCTGTTACAGGGCCCTACCCACAAGGCGTCCACCCGGGAGACGCCGTCTCCTGCAGGTTTTCCTGGGCTCCGTCCCTGCTCAGTCCCCACCGGCAGGTCGCCAGCAGCTCCCTCAGTGCTCCCCTGCCCATGCTGAGCTGGCCCTGGCCCTGGCCCTGGCCCTTCCTTCTGCAGCTCTGACAGGCCACCGCCTGCTGCTCTGGGCTTCTCCTTTCCTGGGATGGTGGGGCAGAGCCTGGAGGCAGGGGGCCTTTGGCCTAGTACACCCCACCCCACCCCACCCCCAGGATCGGGGCAGTAGGTCTATAGATGGCGCTTTCCCATTGGCCCCACATTCGCAAGGCCTCCCTCCTGGGGGGCCAGTAGTTGTAGACTCCCGGTGCCCCAATCTAGCGGGTCCTTTTCTCTCTTCGTCCTCTCCACTTGCAGCAGAGCTTGGTCCCTGAAAGCTCCCTGTCTGGAGAGCTAGCCAGGGTCCACATCAACACACGCCTCCGGGCACAGAAAATTATTGCACATGCTGATGGAAAAGATTTGCAGGAGCCTGGCTCCCAACCCCTGCTCCGGCACTAGGGCAGACCACCCACGTCCCAGGCACGACAGTTTTCACAGTGCACTTAAGCCACAGGTGTGAGCCTGCCGTGAGCAGAGTGGCCCTGGCTGGTGCTCTGGGAGGACCGCCTGCCTCCGGGCACACTTCTGTGCTTCGCAGGCCTGGGGATCGTCCAGCTGACCTTGGAGAACAAACTATTGTGGGAGCATTTGTACTCCAGGCAGTTGCACAGCCCTGTCCCCGGTGCACCTGCAGGAACGGGGTGGTGGCAACTGCCAGGGACTCTGGGCATCTCCTGATCTTGATGCATGCGCAGTCCTGTGCTCTTGGCCTGCAAAGGTGAGTCTGGTCGCCAGCTGCTGCGTGGCAAAGCCTTGCCCCGAGCATCTCCCTCCTTGGCCTGTGACTGTCCAGGGCTGTTGAGCTGGGGGCCCTTCCCCCAATCCATCTTGGAGCTACTTAACAATGTGCACTGTGCTTGCCTGGGGTTAGGCTGACCTAAGAGAGCTCTGACGGGGGCCGGGCCCTATGCCCTGCCTCAGAGGCGCACGTCCACCTGCTCCCACTGATGCAGACTGGAGGGAGCAGAGCAACTGTGCCCATGGGGCCGGCAAGAAGAAATGCATGTTGAATTAGCTGGTGGAGACACATCCCTGCATTTGGAACCCTCCTGGGTCTTCCCTTCCATATAGACAATGGGGTATGGGAAGGAACTTGCAACTCTCCAATCCAAGTACTGTGACCTCTGCAGAACTGCCTCCCAGCCAGCCACTGCAGGCAGATGTGTGCCATTTACAGCTCAGCCCCATGACAAAGGAATACTGGCGCACGCTCAATCTCTGCTTTTATTGAAGTAAGACCAGTCTCTCCAGCTCTGCTTGTCCCAAACAGACACCCCCGGGTCAGGGAAAAGAACGCTACAATCACACAATGCTAGGACTGGAAGGGACCTCGAGGTCATCAAGTCCAGTCCCCTGCCCTCCCAGCAGGACCCAGCACCATCTGCAACATCCATGCTAGATATTTATCCAACCTGCTCTTAAATATCTCCAGCGATGGAGATTCTGCAACATCCCCAGGCAACTTATTCCAGTGCTTCACCACTCTGACAGGATGTTTTTCCTAATGTCCGACCTAAACCTCCCTTCCTGCAATTTAAGCCCATTGCTTCTTGCCCTGTCATCAGAGATCCAGGAGAACAATATTTCTCCCTCCTCCTTATAACACTATTTTAGCTACTTGTAAACCTCCATCATGACCCCTCTCAGTCTTCTCTTTTCCAAGCTAAACAAGCCCAGTTCTTTCAGTCTTCCCTCAGAGCTCATGTTCTCTAGACCTTTCATCATTCTCGCTGCTCTCCTCTGGACCTTCTCCAATTTCTCCACATCTTTCCTCAAATGCGGTGCCCAGAACTGGACACAATACTCCAACTGAGGCCTAATGAACACTGAGCAGAGCAGAAGAATGACTTCTTGTGTCTTGCTCTCAACACTCCTGCTAACGCATCCCAGAATCATGTTTACTTTTTTTGCAACAGCATCACCCTGTTGACTCGTACTCAGCCAAGGTAAGCTGTGAGCAAGAGGCATGGCCTGCTCACAGAACTTTGGCATGGACAGGGCTGACAGTGAAGAAAATACTAGTTGGTGCAAAACTCAGGCCACAAGCACGTCCCAGAGGGATGGTAATGGAACAGCTCATTAACAAACAGCTTGGAACCAACACGCTCCCGCAGATAACTGGATCAAACCGCCCCTGGCTCACCACAGACCCTCCAGTGACAGCATGATGGGTAGTGATGTTTCGATTGAATCCCCATGCATGAGGTAATGGGAGGTATCCAGGGACATCAGAGGACAGCAACCTGACACGTCAGGAGTGATGTGTACTTCATTTGTACCTGTGTATAAAAACGTACCCTTGGGCAGGAGTGGTCCTGGTCCAGCCAAGGGGGCAGTGAAGGATCCCATCACTGGCTGAGTTTAGCCCATTGCTACGGGCACGCGTTCCTAGAGTAACTGTAAATATTGGCTCCCCAGAGCTAGGACTGTGTTCTGCGGAGACAAACCCGGCCTGGCGCCGTTGCACTGTACCTGATTTTGTAGTCTTTGGGATTCCCCCCGCATGTGTAGTGAGCAGAACCAGCACGCCCCGCGAGGGGTGGACGCACGCCAGCGAGTGGCTATCCTCATTGGGCACCGCACCAGTGACTTCTGAGCACACGGGCAACCGGCCCTTTTGGTCAAGAAGGAAGATGGCAATCTCTGACTGTGGGCTGAATTGTAGCCCAGTACTCCTAGTTCCTGAGCTAGTGGCACCTGGGGGCAGCGTGTATATGCACTAAGCTGAACCCTTGAGGTTCGTACAGCCTTGTGAGAATCCCAGAGGGATAGAGACATGGACGGCATCTTCAGGCCCCGGCATGGCGCTAAGAATGCCTTGTGGCATCTTTCACCTTGACCAATGCCCCAGTCAGATCAGACCATTGTATAAACGCGCTGTGAGATGTATCGCACCAGTACCTGGCAGTCTGCCTAAAAGGCCTATTGATCTTCAACTCCCTGCAGCAGCTGATCACTCATGTCCAAACAGCCCTGGGACTCTTATGGCAGCACGGAGTTTATGCCAAGCTCAAGGAACATTGCCTGTGATTGGACCTTCCTGGGCTTTCTTGTATCTCTAGAAAGGATCCATCCAGACCAGTATGTGGCCTAAGCCACCCAGGGCTGGGCTGACCCCACAGTACACACCCTGTGATGCTGCTGGGTTTGCCCATTTTTATTGACAATTTAGCCTTAACTTTTCAAACCAAGTCAAACCTCCCCTCCAGAAAAATGCCCGATCCTGTGCCTCTGCCGAGGTCCAACAGGCTGAACCAGCTGAAATGCGCCTTTACCTCAGTACCCAGATTGGCTCACCTGGGTGGCACGTGAGGCTTCATTGTAGAAGCTGATGCCTCCAAGAAGGCAGCTGGGGTTGTTCTCTTCCTACAACCTTGTCCCCAACAAGCGTTACATTCATGTGCTTATTACTCGAGGAAGTCCACCCTTGCAAAGCTGTTACGGCATGCCTGGCAAGAAACTCCTGCCAATCCAAACAGCTCTGCAGAAGAGAAGGCTCTCATCACCCAGCCCAGGTACCCACTGGCCAGGCACTGCTGGAAGGACGGGGTGTTCACCCCAACAAGCCTCACAGGGGTTAATGGGGCTGAGCAGAGACCAATTCCCTGGAGAGCCACAGCTGAGAGGAATTAGCTGGTCCAAGCAACCCCTGAATGATGAGAGAACCTAGCTGGGAAGGACCAGTCAGGGCTGGAATTAGAAAGGGGCTGCAGAGAAAGTGCCTCCTGCCACTAGACATTGTGGGGAAATGGGGGGAGGGAAGGCTTAGGGAAAATGCAGCAAGGGTTTGGAGGGTGCAGATCTCGGCCCTGAGCAGGAACCTGGAGCAGGGAGGGGCCCAGGTCCCCTTGCCAGCTGCTGGGAAGGTGGCACTGGGACTGGCCTAGGCCTGGCACAGCAGGTGGGCCCCTGATCCTGTGGGAATTGATACTCTGGAAAGCAGCAAACATACACTGTCCTTGGCAGAGGACCCCGCCGCGCAGACAGGTACCTGCGCCGAGACAGCGAGCGAGAACAGCAGCAGAGCTAACCCTGGGACACGGCCGGTCGTGCGCGGCCCCAGGACATCATAATATCCACACAGGGCGAAAGCCACAAGCCAGTGGCGGCTTCTCTGACCACACTGGTCTCCCACTTGGTAACATTGCCAGGTTGCCTCCAGCAGCCCTGGGATCCACTTGGCAGAACGCTGGGAATCCTCATTGGTCCCAGCTTCTGTTTAAATCAGCGGGAGGCAACCTGCAGGGGCCTCCACCTCTCGCCCCCAAGGCACTGGCACCTCATGCTTTGCACTCCTCCCCCTCCTTCCCAGCACGTTCAGACCCACTGAGTCGCACCGCATCCCCCTCCTTCCCCTCCCCCTCGCCCAGAGCTGGAACGCTGCCAAGCAGCTGTTTGCAGCTGTCCAGCTGAGGGAGGGAGGGAGGGGACGAGCAGGTAAATGCAGGGCCCAGTGCCCCACTGAGCGAGGGGTGCGTGGGGGGAGGGGCAGCCAGGGGGACACAGGGCTGCAGGTGAAGCCCCAGGGGGCTGCAGACTGCTGAGGCCCCCTGAGATGAAGGGGGCTGTTCAGGTGCCCCCCCCACTCATCTTGGTTGCCCGTGGCTGGTTTAGACCATACACAAGCCCAGAAAAGGTCCATGCAGCTGGGCTCTCCTGCTTGGAATTGCTTCTCCTGTCCCTGGGGTGTCACAGCCTCTCCCCTCCTCAGAGCTGACCCAACTCTGCGTCTGCCTTCTGCTCTGACCACTAGGTCGGGCCACCCAACTCCTAGCTGTGACACTAGGTCACCTCACCGCAGGGCTGGCCTCTGCCCGGAGTCCACATCCCTGCTGCCCTCCTGTATTTCCAGCCTGGGTTACAACTGACCCTGCAATGACCTGCTGGAAACTGAGCCTCCGTGACTATCTCTTTCTCTGTTTTTCACCCTACAGCAGAGTGTGGTTCCCCCCACCCTCACCCTCACACCCTCAACCCACAACAAGCTCCTCCCTCATACCATCATGGTGCCACATCTAGTGACGGCCAATAGACCGAGATTTCCTTAAAGCCCCAGCTCCCAGAGTCAGACCAACATAAGAATGCCATACTGAGTCCGTCCAGCCCAGTCTCCGGTCTTCTCACAGTGGCCAATGCCAGGTGCCCCAGAGAGAATGAACATAGCCTACTCTGTCACCCATCCCCAGCTTCTCACAGAGGCCAAGGACACCATTCCTGCCGATCCGGGTTAATAGCCATGGATGGACCAGGCCTTCAGGAATCTATCTAGGTCTTTTTTGAACCTTGTTAAAGTCCTGGTATCCCGCAGTCCAGTGACTGTGGGGGAATCATAGAATCTAGAACTGGAAGGGACCTCGAGAGGTCATCGATCCAGCCCCCTGCCCTCACAGCAGGACCAGTCACCATCTAGACCATCCCTGATAGACGTCTATCTAACTGGCTCTTACATATCTCCAGTGAACCTCCCTAGACAATTTATTCCAGTATTTCACCACCCTGACAGTTAGAAGCTTTTTCCTGAAGTCCAACCTAAATCTCCCTTGCTGCAGTTTAAGTCCATTGCTTCTTGTCCTATCTTCAGAGGCCAAATAGAACAAGTTTTCTCCCTCCTCCTTGTAACACTCTGGCTACGTCTACACTAGCTAAAAACTTTGAAATGGCCATGCAAATGGCCATTTCGAAGTTATTGGCTAATGTAGACATGGCCTCTGTGAGGTACTTGAAAATCGCTGTCATGTTCCCTCTAAGTCTTCTCTTTTCTAAGCTAAACAAACCCACTTCTCTCAGTCATCCCTCGTGGCTCATGTTCTCTCGATCTTTCATCATTCTTGTTGCTCTTCTCTGGACCTTCTCCGATTTCCCCACATCTTTCTTGAAATGTGGTGCCCAGAAATGGACACAGTGCTCCAGCTGAGGCCTAATGAGCACTGAGTAGAGCAGAAGAATGATTTCTTGGTTCTTGCTCACAACACTCCTGTTAACGCATCCCAGAATCATGTTTGCTTTTTTTGCAACAACATCACTTTGCTAACTCATATTTAGCTTGTGGTCCACTATGACCCCTAAATCCCTCTCCACAGTACTCCTTCCTAGCCAGTGGCTTCCCTCCACTCTGTATGTATGAAGTTGATTGTTCCTTCCTAAGTGGAGCACTTTGCATTTCTCCTCATTAAACTTCAACCTGTTTGCCTCAGATCATTTCTCCAGTTTGTCCAGATCATTCTGAATTATGACTCTCTCCTCCAAAGCAGTTGCAACCCCTCCCAGCTTGGTATCATCTGCAAACTCAGTAAGCGTAGTCCCTATGCCAATATCTAAATTGATGATGAAGATATTGAATAGAACTGGGCCCAAAACAGACCCCTGAAGAACTCCACTTATGATGCCCTTCCAGTACGTCTGCAAACCATTAATAACTACTCTCTGAGAATGGTCATCCAGTCAGCTTTGCAATCACCTTACAGTGGCCCCATCTGGGTTGTACTTGCCCAGTTTATTGATAACATTGTGCAAGACTGTATCAAATTCCTTACTAAAGTCGAGGTACACCACATCCACCGCCTCTCCCTTACCCACAAGACTTGTTATCCTGCAAAGAATCTCAGGTTCGATTTTTAAAAAGTGAGTTGCTGGTCCTGTTTGCAGAGAAGGGCTGGGAAACGTAACCCACAAGGGCTGAGAGGCTAACAGACTGATACAGGGACCCGACATCTGTTGTCCTTTAAAAAGCCCCTGGGTAAGCCAAACGTCGACTTCTGAAGTCTGTGATGCTGCATCCAGGAGCCCCCAGAGTGATCCAGGCAGGGTGCGGGATCTACGCCTGAGGGGTGGGTAGCAGGAGGACTCAGTGGGCAAAACCATCCTCCGGGGGAGTCTCTTGGGAAGGCAATGCGAGCGCGAGCACCCTTTCTGTGCACCCCCCTGGGCCGTAGCTCTCAGCTGAAGCAGGAGCAAGCCTGGGAGGTAAGTGCGCCTGAGCATTTCCATCCCCGTTCCCCTTTCTCAGATGCTCAGAACATGTCCGCCTATGTTCAAGGGGGGCAGCGCTCCCTGTTAGCTGAGCGCGTGGGCGGCCACGCAGGAGAGAATCAGGTGCTGCCCAGCTGATTAGCAGAGCCCCTTGTATTTCTACCAGTGGTGCACATCTGTAATGCTTTGGTGCCCATTCGAAAATTTATTCCACACGTGGTTGGAAACAGCTAGAGGGAACCTGGATGGGAACTCTGCACATTGGCAGCTCAGAAGCAGCCTCATGGGGGTGTTTGTTTCAAAAAAGGGGGAGCCCAAAAATGCTGCTTTCAGGGCTGGGGGGAGACCTGGAGAACTCCCAGGATTCCTGGTCCATTGAAGTGGGAGACACTTGAGCCGGGGATGTTTTGACAGCAGTGGGGATGGAAAAGGAAAAGGAAAAAACTGGGGGCAGGCATCAGCAGCAGCCCCCGGGAACTGTAACGGCAATGGCTGGGGAAGTCTGGCAAGGGGGAGAGTCAGCCACAGCTGGCAAGGCTGTAACAGGCACCAAGGTAAGCGGGGGGCCAGTGGCATTATTGGAGGGGTGCCAGAAACAGAGCCAAAAAGGAGAGACTCTGGAAAGAAAGAGAAGACAGAGGGTAGAAGCAGCGGGGGCAGCCACAAAGGGGCCGTGTATCGAAGGACGACAGCCAGTGGTCTGGGTGGGAAGTGAAGGGAAAACATCTAAACAGTCTCTAAGTAACCGACGCGCTCAGCAGAAACAGCGTTAGAAACCAGAAGGTGGCAATAAAAGAGCAGCTGTCGTTAAAGAGAACAAGCCCCAAGAAAGATGGAGGCTGAGCTGCAGTGACATAACAAAAACCAAAACATTGGGACAGGACCTGCAGGCACACGGGAACAGGGCGACGGTCAGAGAGCCTGAAAGGAGAGGCGGGATTAATGCTCCATCCGCAGCGCATCGAGGACTACAAGTCTGGCTCTGAGCTGGAACTCAAACTTGTAAACAAAGATTGTGCAAGAGGCTTGCTCAAGATGTAAGGAAACATCTTGCAAACGTTTCCTCTGAACGGCGGCCGTAAAGGCTGAAGGCTGAGACGCTGACCAGAGACCGTCCAGCCTGGGAGCATGTGCTCTACTGGACCGGCTGTCGTTCCAAATTCTCTTATTCCACCAAGTCACCTGCCACCTGGGCCGGCAGGCTCATCCCAGCGCTGGGATGTAAGATACGGTAGCTAGCAATGGATTCGTTTACAGCGTAAGCCCAAGTAGCAGTTCCTGCAAAAACAACCAGCTCTGAGTGACTTGTGATTATTCCTCCCTCCCTCCCAACCCCACTCAGTTGAATTTTCCTTTGCCTCCAAGCGACTGAGATAAAACATAACTTCCCCTGCCTCTGATGCTGAGTGCCCCTCCTTACAACTTTCCAACCCTTTCCTCTTTGGGTTGATATTTTGCAGGCTCACTCACCGCCCCGGAGCGATTTGTTTGGGCAGCTGATTACAAATCTGTCCTTTCTGAGTGTGAGTGAAAAACAATCTACTCTGCTCCACCATAAAAATCCACTTGCTTCATAACAAAAAACAGCTTTCCACATTTTAGCAGCTCTGCTGCAGAAATTGCTGGGGGCAAAGAGCTAAGACTTGGCATGGATTTGGTGCTGATTGAAAAGAACTTGTGAGGGTTCCAGTAAACATTGTGTTTGACTTATGGAGAATTAGACTCCACACGTGCCCAGTGCATGTTTAAGTGATGGCACCTTTTAATCACCCTTGGAAAGTACATGGCCAGCACGCAGACATACAAAAGGTCAACAGAAGAATGTCACAGACTAGCCTGGACGACCTGTGCTCTAGAGCAAGAGAGGAAACACCAGGAGCAGCTCCCACCGCAGAGGTACCAGTGCAAAGGAAACCTGCAGCTCTCCTGGAGAGTGAGCAGCGAAACAGGATGCTGGAGCTGTGGAAGCATGTTCCCTGCCAGCTGTGGGACCCTCTGCTGAGACAGATCCAAACGGTTCAGGCCGCATAGGCGGAGACACATGCCCAGTGGAAGCAGAAAAGCCTGGAGCCTCAGTATCTCTGTATGTCTGTGAGCTCCAAGGAGGGCCAGCGCCCCTGGGGGCAAAAAGCAGCGCAGGAGGCAGCGGTACCGATGGCAGAGGAGAAGCTCTGTGCGATGCTACAGGCACAGAAGCAAACTGAAACCTAGAGCAGGATGGAAGCATGCGAGGTCGTGTAGCCCATTCCCCTGTGCCCAGACAATTCCTGGGCCTGTGCGTGCTGCCAGGCATTCCCAGTGGCAGTGGTGTGACAGCAAGCCTTGCTGGGGTACAGCCTCCAAAGGACACTGTTACACGTGCCCTGCTTCATTTACATACCTGCCCTGTGTGCCTCGCGGCGGCAGCAGAATCCCTCTCTCCAGCCACCACCAAGAGGGTATTGCTGGAGGGGGTGCCAGGGTGGGGTATGGTTCAGGCCTCCGCAGCTGCTCTACCAAACCCAAACACACCCCAGGAGTACACCAGCAACGAGCTCCTCCAGCAACTGAATGGCTTGGCGGGGATGGGCCAGCTGGGGTGGTCCCCGAACAGCCCCCGCAACGCTGGCAAGGCAGCAGTGTGCTTTAAGAAATCCCCAAGCCTGGGGCATAGACGCCGGAGCAGTAAGAACACTGAGATCCTACCCAGGAGATACCCAACCGTTTGCCTTGGCAGAAGCGGTCTCTGGCGCGTGCCAAGCCCCACCCAGGAGCCTAGGCAGCAAAGCAAGAGCAGCTGCCACCTGCCCAGGAGAGCAGGGGGAGATTTCATATGCGGAGGGAAAGAGACGATGGAGGGGAGGGGCCATAAAGTTGTGACTGGCGCGGGAAGAGGGGAGGCAGAAGTGCTACTTACTCCTTCCCCTACACAAGAACCAGGGTCACAAATGGAGCGTGACAGGCAGCAGCTTGAAACCAAGCAAAGGAAGATTTTCTTCACGCGGCGCAGAGGTAACCCCAGGAACTCCCTGCCTGAGGATGGTGGGAAGGCCAAGCCTAGAATGGGGTTAAACACCAGCTAGACACAGTCATGGCAGATAGGTCCAGCAGTGGGTGTTAGCAGAGCTGTCCCCTCTGGGGTGGCTACCCTAGGCCCTGCCCCTTGGGGGCACTGTGGCAGCTGCTTCAGTGGCCCTACAGAGGGGCCCCGTTGAGCCCAGAGCGACCTGGGGGATCACATGGGCACTGGTGCTGGATGGCAGCAGCGACTGGGCCCCCTGAATTCAACGTGATGGCCCGGAAACCTGCTCCACCCTCATTTCCCAGGTCCCTGTACATGTCCTTCCTCCTCCGCCTCGACTGACCTGGGCTGCCTCCGTTCAGCTGGTTCTTCCACTGGAGCATGCAGAGCAGAGGAAAGGAGGCCTGGCCTACTGGGCTATTGGCCTGTCCCCGTTGGCCCAGTGTGAGGTCGGTACACCCCTTCCACACACGCTCCCCCTCAAGTCAGGACTGGATGGGTCCCCTCTTCTCCCTCCCCCCATCTGCCCACGAGAAGAAGCCCACTTTGTGTGGGCTCACCCTGAGTGGTGAAGTACCTCAAATTCTTGGGTAAAAGGGCAAGGTACCACCTCACAATCCTGCCGTTAGTGTCTGGAGCCATCGGAGGGCCTGGCCTGCAGGGGATTCCCAAGCACACAGCACCCCAGGGCTCCAAAACCCACTTCACAGCCAGTGCCTCTGTGATGGAGTGGGGGGAGTGCATGTGTGAGACTCAGGCTGGATGTGTGTGAGACAAGCAGAGCAGCTCTCAGTGGCTAAGGATGACCCTGGGGCTATAACCTAGGCTGGCAGGTAACACCTCTGCCCTGAACAAAGAGGAGGGAGGAGCTGAACTGGGTTTGAATCAGAGATGGCAGTTAGAAGCTAGAGGGGAGAGGGAGCTGGAAGGCAGCCAGCTGGGGGAGGGGGAAGCTACACCCTAGAGGGGCACCCCTCGGGCTCCTCTCCCCAGGACGGGTTGGAATGACGGTCTCTGATTGCTGCACTGACTCTTCTGTAAGAAACTGGGTCTCTGTCGCCTAATAAACTTCCTGTTCTACCTGCTGAGTGAGAGTCACTCCTGCCGGAGGCCACGATGCAGTGCACAGTGGTCCCTGAACCCCATCACACTGGTGTCAGCAGTGGGATGCACTGCACCCATGGATGAGCTCCAGCGGTGGCTGACTGAGCGCAGGAGAAGGAAGGAGCCTCACAAGAGCTGGAGGGGCCAGGGGTGGAACAGAGCGATTCCTGCAGCTGCTGCTGGTGAGTGGATACTCGGGGAGACAGTGAGGAGATGGATTATACCCGAATCCTGAAGGCAGAGCTAGCGGGGCTGTGCAGGGAGAGGGGCCTGACTGCGGGGAAGGCGACCAAGGCCCAGCTGATTGCCCAGCTCGAAGAGAATGACCGATCCGGGGGGCCAGAGCCTGTCCCAGCAGGAAGCGGCCAGTCACCCTCTGGAAGTGTTTCGGATTCCCAGACAGGAGCCGGGGCTCGACGCCGTCAGACAGACGCAGCACCCACCAGGTCGTGCTCAGCTAGCGGTGGTCCATCGCGGGCAGAGTCCCCCGCCGCAGAGCTGCGACGGCTGGAGCTCGAGGTGAGATTAAAGGAACTGGAAGCCCAGGAATGGCAGAGGGAACATGAGCGCCAGCTACAAGAGAGACAGCGGGAGGAGAGAGAGCGAGAGCGAGAGCATGAGCGGGCCACGGCAGAGGCGAGATGCCAAGAGGCCCCAGCTGCAGTAAGCGGGGAGAGGGACAGGTGGCTCAGGGTGGCCAGTCACTTGGAGACGCGCGTGCTGGCCCAGTGTCAGGACCCAGGGGACGTGGACGAGTTCCTTTCCGCCTTTGAGCGAGCCTGCGAGTTGCACGAGGTTCCCCCAGCCAAATGGCTCCGACACCTCACCCCCTTGCTGGGCCAGAAGGCCGCACCGGTGCTCGGCCAGCTGGAGGGGCTGCAGCCTGGGGACTATGAACAGGTCAAACAGGCCCTGTTGCATAAGTTCGGGCTGACTCCAGAGATGTACAAGAAGAAGTTCCAGGAGGCGCAGAAGAAGCCATGGAGGAAACCTATGTAGATGCAGCCTCCCGCCTGAGCCAATACTACCAGAAGTGGGTGTTCGGGATGGGAGTCCAGTCCGCAAAGGACCTGGTCAAGCTCACGGTCCTGGAGCGATTCTACGAGATGTGCTCACCTGACCTGAGGGTGTGGCTCGTGGACCAGATGCCTGGGGATCCACACAGTGCAGGGAAACTGGCAGATGACTTCACAAACAGCCGGGCCATGTTTGAAAGTGAGCCCCAGAAAGAGAGGGAGTCCCAGAGAGAGAGGGAGTCCCGGCGAGACCGGGAATCTCAGAGAGACCGGTTTCTGGCCGTACGACAGAGAGGACCGCCTCTTGGGCGAGTCCAGGAAAGAGGGGCCAGCCATCCACCCCCGCAGAGGGCCAGCCAGAGCCTGGACAGAGCAGCCGGCCTGAGGGACACAGCAAGACCCGGGCTGTTATCGCTGTGGGCGGAAGGGGCATAGATCAGCCCAGTGCCCCAAGTTCCCAGACAGGCTGAGCAGGCCGGGGGGTCATGGAGTCAACTGGGTCGAGTTCCAGAATCCAGAGGGGCTGGCGGCCAAGGCGGGTGGTGCTGACAGGGTGTCCTCAGATTGGGCCGAGCCCACCCCACAGACCAGCTCCTCAGGGGGCCCAAACGCTCAGAAGTCAGTTTACAGAGTGGGGGCAGCACCGCCACTGCGGAGCGAGTGTCTCACACCCCTCGACGTAGACTGGAGAAAGGTCACAGGGTTCTGGGACACAGGCGCTGACGTGACACTGGCCCAGCCCGGGGTGGTGGCACTGGGCCGGGTGATGCCCAATTCTCACCTGACTGTAACAGGAATTGACGGGACCCCTTTCAAGGTGCCCATGGTCAGGGTGCACCTGAAATGGGGCAATAAGGAAGGCCCCAAGGAGGTGGGCCTGCACAGCCATTTGCCTGCGGATGTACTAATGAGGGGTGATCTGGAGAACTGGCCAGGTGAACGCCCTCGTGCCCTGGTCCTGACCCGTAGCCAAAGAAAACGAGGGGTGCTCTTCCCAGGTTCGAGGGTAGATTCCCAGCCAAAGCCACGGAAGCCACAGGAGCCAACCTTGAGAGACAGGGGCCCCCAAAAACCAGGTCTCACAGGCCAGTGATTCTGGAGCCAGGCAGGGAAGGGGAAGTGGCTTCTGCCCCTGCCCCAGCAGAAGAGTTCCAGGCAGAGCAGCAGAGAGACCCCTCCTTACAGAAGCTGAGGGAACTGGCCTGTCTCAGCCCAGCTCCACAGCTGGGGGAGGGCTGCAGGGAGAGATTCCTGTGGGAGAAGGGATTCCTGTACCGGGAATGGGCTCCCAGACACAAAGCGGAGCCATGGAAGGTCTAGAGGCAACTGGTGGTTCCCCAAAAGTACCAGCGCAGGCTGCTGTACCTAGCCCATGATGTCCCGCTCGCAGGACACCAGGGGAAGGTTGTTACAGAACTTTTTCTGGACAGGGATCTTTACAGCTGTCCGTCTATATTGCCTGTCCTGCGATCCCTGCCAGAGAGTGGGGAAGACCCGAAACAAGGGGAAAGCTGCCCTGAGGCCACTGCCCATCATAGAGGAGCCTTTCCAGAAAGTGGCTATGGACATAGCGGGACCCTTCAGCAAGGCAACGCGTTCAGGGAAGAAATATATCTTGGTGGTGGTAGATTTTACCACACGATACCCAGAAGCAGTGGCCTTGACCTCTATCGAAGCTGACACCGTGGTGGATGCACTGCTGTCCATTTTCAGCAGAGTGGGGTTCCCCAAGGAGGCCCTCACGGATCAGGGGTCCAACTTCATGTTGGCCCTGCTGCAAAGCTTGTGGGACAAGTGTGGGGTCCGGCACACCTGGGCCACAGCCTACCACCCGCAGAACAATGGGCTGGTGGAGAGGTTCAATGGGACTCTGAAGCAGATGCTGAGAAACCTTCATGAATCAGCACCCCCAAGACTGGGACAAGTACTTACCCCACCTGCTGTTTGCGTACAGGGAGGTGCCCCAGTAATCCACAGGATTCTCCCCGTTTGAGCTGCTGTATGGAAGGAAGGTACGGGGACCCTTGGATTTGCTCAGAGAAGAGTGGGAGGGGACGGCCTCTCCTGAAGGGGAATCAGTGGTACAGTATGTACTGACCTTCCGGGAAAACTCACTGAGCTCATGGGCCTGGCCAGAGAGAACCTCTCCATGGCCCAAAGGAAGCAAAAGGTCTGGTATGACCATAATTCCCGGGCCCGAGCCTATGCCACCGGGGACCAAGTGATGGTTCTCGTACCCGTGCAGCGGAACAAGCTGCAAGCGGCCTGGGATGGCCCCTTCAAGGTCGTCAAACAGCTAAATGAGGTGAACTATGTGGTGGAACTGCCAAACCGGGCCCACAGCCACTGGGTCTATCATGTGAACATGAAACCATACTGGGACAGGGAGAACTTGGTGCTGGCCGTGTACAGACACTGGGAGGGATGGGGGATGATCCCTTGATGGATTTCCTCAAAGGGACTGAAGCTGGCTCCTTGCTGGAGTCTATTCCCCTCTCAGACCAGCTGACCCCTGCCCAGCAGATGGAGATCAAGGAGGTGCTGCAGTCACACCAACAGCTGTTCTCTGACAGACCCGGACGCACTAACCTGGCTGTCCACCAAATAGAGACAGGCACCCATGCCCCTATCAAGTGTGTGCCATTCAGAGCCACAGGGAAGACAGCTCAGGACATAGAGCGGGAGGTTGAAGACATGCTGGCTCTGAGGGTGATCCAACCCTCCTCCAGCCCCTGGGCCTCTCCCGTGGTGTTAGTCCCTAAAAAAGATGGGTCTGTTCGGTTTTGTGTGGACTGTCGCAAGCTTAACGCCATCACCGTATCAGATGCCTACCCCATGCCCAGGCCTGATGACCTCTTAGACAAGCTGGGGGGAGCCTGTTACCTCACCACCATAGACCTCACCAAGGGGTACTGGCAAGTGCCATTAGACGAAGATGCCCGGCTCAAGTCGGCTTTCATCAACCCTGTGGGGCTCTACATGTTCCTGGTCCTGCCCTTTGGCCTCAAGGGGGCAACCGCTACCTTCCAGCGTCTGGTGGACCAGCTACTGAAGGGGATGGAGAGCTTTGCCCTGGCTTCCATGGACGACATTTGCGTCTTCAGCCAGACGTGGGAGGACCATGTGTCCCAGGTCAAGCGGGTGCTGGACCGACTCCAGAAGGCCGGGCTGACTGTCAAGGCAGGGAAGTGCAAGGTGGGAATGGCTGAGGTGAACTACCTGGGCCACAAGGTGGGTAGCGGCCACTTAAAGCCAGAGCCAGCTAAAGTGGAGGCTGTCAGAGATTGGCCAACACCCCAGACTAAGAAGCAGGTCCAGGCCTTCATTGGGATGGCAGGGAACTACCGGAGGTTTGTGCCCCACTTTAGCTCCATTGCAGCCTCCCTCATGGAGCTGTGTAAGAAGGGAAAGCCTGACAAGGTGGTCTGGACCGAGCAGTGCCAGGAGGCCCTCTGTGCGCTGAAGGAGGCTCTGGTCAGCGCCCCAGTGCTGGCAAATCCAGACTTCAACAAGCCCTTCCTGGAGTTCACCGATGCCTCAGACATGGGGCTGGGCACTGCGCTAATGCAGGTGAATGACAAGGGGTAGAAACACCCCGTCGTGTACCTGAGCAAGAAGCTGCTGCCCCGGGAGCAGAACTACGCGGCCATAGAGAAGGAATGTCTGGCCATGGTGTGGGCACTGGGGAAGCTGCAGCCGTACCTGTTTGGATGGCGCTTCACAGTTCACACTGATCACTCCCCCCTGACCTGGCTGCATCACATGAAAGGGGCCAACGCCAAGCTCCTGCGGTGGAGTCTGTTCCTGCAGGACTACGACATGGAGGTGGTCCACATCAAGGGGAACAACAACATCATAGCTGATGCCCTGTCACACAGGGAGGGCCCCGAACTTCCCCAGGTCACTGGCTGAGTGACCCTGCTCAGTTCGGTCTGGAAGTGGGGAGAGATGTGATGGAGTGGGGGGAGTGCATGTGTGAGACTCAGGCTGGATGTGTGTGAGACAAGCAGAGCAGCTCCCAGCGGCTAAGGATGACCCTGGGGCTATAACCTAGGCTGGCAGGTAACACCTCTGCCCTGAACAAAGAGGAGGGAGGAGCCGAGCTGGGTTTGAATTGGAGGGGGCAGTTAGAAGCTAGAGGGGAGAGGGAGCTGGAAGGCAGCCAGCTGGGGGAGGGGGAAGCTACACCCCAGAGGGGCACCCCTCGGGCTCCTCTCCCCAGGACGGGTTGGAATGACTGTCTCTGATTGCTGCACTGACTCTTCAGTAAGAAACTGGGCCTCTGTCGCCTAATAACCTTCCTATTCTACCTGCTGAGCGAGAGTCACTCCTGCCGGCAGCCAGGGTGCAGTGCATGGGGACCCCAGAATCCCATCAGAGCCTCTTTTTCTGGTGCTGAACACCTTGTCTCACACCAGAATAGCTTCCTACTCAGGGCACCCTCATCCTCTTGCTCAGTAGCGGGTCCATAAGGCTTTGAATTTTGCATATCCCAGATAGTCCGGCCAGAAGAGATCATCACCCAGCACATGTAAGTACCTACCAGGCAGACCTGAACCTGAGACCTCTGGAGCTTAGTGCAGGCACCTCTTCAGCTTGAGCTAAAGGCCACCTGGCTCTCAGCTTAGGCTGTGGAGGAGGCTTATTTGTTCTCTGTGAAGTGGTCTTGGTACCACTACGTGGGACAGTTAGCCACACCGAGGTGTGTGGGTTACACATGCAAACCAGGAGATCACATTTATTTTCCAAAAATCTATGCAGAACCTCCTGGAGCCATCTGGGTTTGGAACAAGGATGACAGGACTTCTCCACTCCCTGGAGGAGTTTTCCACAACTCCCATTGCTTCCAGCTGCTCCTTGCTGATTCCCCACGTCTCACTGGGTAACAGCTGCAGGTGATCTCACATCTCCTGTCCTGGGCTGGTGCTGTTCATTTGTCAGGGCTGGGTGACAGAAGGGCCAGAAATGTCTGGATGAATTGTTGTGGTTGTCACCCTTGTTCTGCACTGTGCTCCTGTCCCAAGGCAGCCGTTGGTGTGTTGGGAGACTTTGGGGCGGTTTGCTCAATTCAGAGTCAGCCAGGGAAGAGCCAATTAGCTCCTGGGCCTCCCAGAACGCTAAGAGGTTTATGTGGTACATTAAGGTATCACCCACCATCCAGGTAACCTCATAGTCTGCCAGACCCAACCTTTCAGCACTATGTTTGGAACCGGTGAGGCCACATCTGGAATATTGTGTCCAGTTGTGGGGGCCCCCCCCCGGCATAAAAAGGATGTGGATGTGCTGCAGCGGGTTCAGTGGAGGGCAACGAAAATGATTAGCGGCAGGAGCACATGACCTAGGCGGAGAGGCGGAGGGATTTGGGCTTATTTAGTTTGCAGAAGAGAAGACTGAGGGGTGATTTAATAGCAGCCTTCAACTTCCTGAAGGGGAGCTCTGAAGAGGAGGGTGAGGAACTGTTCTCAGTGGTGACAGACGGCAGAACAAGAAGCAATGGTCTGAAGTTACAGAGGGGGAGGTGTAGGTTGGATATTAGGAAAAACTACTTCACCAGGTGGGTGGTGAAGCACTGGAATGCGTTGCCTAGAGAGGTGGTGGATCCTCCATCCCTCAAGGTTTTTAAGTCCCAGTTTGACAAGGTCCTGGCTGGGATGACTTAGGTGGGGTTGATCCTGCTCGAAGCAGGGGGCTGGACTCAATACCTCCTGAGGTCCCTTCCAGCTCTCTGATTCTATGAGCCTTTGGACCACTCCAAACAGCCCCTGCCACATAGCGAACAGTTTGAGCTCAGATGAGCGAAGACCTGATCACCAGGTATGAAGGTCAGAGAGAGGCCCTGACTGTATCATGCTCCTGAGTCTGCTGTGCTTTGATTCACTTATCCTGAGCAAACCTCCAAACCTCTTAAAACTGACAAGATAACTCATGAGTCTTGTTCCTCCCAGGGCTCTCTAAGAGTCCCAGGAGCGTCCCGGGTTTCATCCCATGCTAGACACTTTGCTGGGGGAGATGCCTCACCCAAACACAAGCTATTCGGCTCATATGGGGCAAGTGGATGACATTTTCCTGCGTGTGTTAAACAGGAGGTCACACTGGATGATCTAATGATTTCTGGCCATAAGCTCTAGGAGGCTAGGAAAAGTGCTCTTTTCAAATACTGCATTGTGTGTGTTTAATGACAGGCTCAGCAGGATTCATGTGTATTGTTTTACAAGTTTGATGAGTGATGACATTTTATGCATTTTTTTCTATTTTTAATCATTTAAATTTTCACACCTTTGCAAAATGGAGGCGTTCAAGCGTTTTTGCAGTTTTTATCTATTTCTATTTCACCGTTGCAGAAAATTATGTGAGGCAATGGAAGAAAACGGTATGAGGCAGTAGTTAGTTAAGGAGAGTAGAGAGTGAGCTTCGAACCCAGCTAAGGCACCAACGGTCAACATCACCTGTCAAACAACACGAAATTCAACTCCATTAGGAAGTTCTCACGCAGCATGCTCTTCACGCTGCCTTTCCCTGCACGCTGCTTATTGTCCACGGAAATCCTCTTTGTGAGTTTCTGCGTGCACAGTGAAACCCACATTTACCCACAAGTAGTGACAAAAACCAAATCCTTCCAGACATAATCCTGAGATGGATGCCCGCTCTGCCCTGCTGAGTGGAGCCCTGCCCCCTGGCCTCTGCTGCCCACCCACATCCTCAATCCACTTGCTGTACTCACTCGTCCTGTTCGATCAAACCAATGACACAGCAATGTCTGGGGTTGGGAAGGCCCTGGTACGTATGCACAGGGATCCCAGCACAGTCTTTTTTTCTCAGTATCAAAGCCCCTAGTTCATCGTCAGAAACGTCTATAAAATTCCTGTCGCACAGGAAGCATCAAAGTATCGCTCTGCAGGGGCACCGGTGAGTCATCATTTCTGTTCTTTGCATTCAGCCTCGTGTTCCCCAGGCCAGGTCTACACTAGACTTTAAGGTCGACTGTAGATGTGCAATTCTAGCTATGGCAAGTGCAGAGCTAGAATCCACTTATGTCTGATCAGCTTACCTGGCCGTCTCCCGAAACTCTCCCGTTGACCTCCCATACGCCCCGTGATATTGAGCAATGCAGGGTCGACTGCTGACCCGACAGGTCGATTTTGCACATCCTCGCTAGGCATGCAATATCGAACCCCAGAAGATGGAGCCAGTCCCACAGTGAAGACGCGCTCTCAGTCTACTCCCATTCGGTCCCCCTGGAGCGGTAACTTTCCAGGGTGCTTTAGCAGTCCGAGGATCAATTAATTTCCCAACACAGTCACTGCACCTATGACCCTTTCTAGACCCTTCTGTCGACTGGGGCCTGGCGTTCATAGGGCAGCTGCTGTTCTTGGCAGGATGTGGTCGGATACCACCTTCTGAGAGTCTCCCCCAAACACAAGAGTTCCTTTTCCTGGACTCAGTGTTTTGCTTTATTCGCTTGCAGTCCATTTTCCCCAGCAGGCTGCAGGGTTTGTGCAAGCCGATCTCTGTGCCATGTTCCACTGTGTCCCGTATGAGATAATATCTACTGACACCCTGATTCAGCCAGCACCACCCTGGAGCTGCCAAGTAGTCCTCTGGAATTCTTTGGAAGCACAGCAAATTCCTAAGAGGCGATGTTGGGAACAGAGCCTGCCCACAGGCGTGTTAAATGGGCGCAGTTGGGAATTCTTGAGTTGGAAGACTTTGCCAGACCTATTGCATGCATTGAAACTGGTGAAAAATACGTCACCTGCACCACTCTCTAGGGTTTTATATCTGGCTGAGTGGGAAATGCTCCTTCCTCTTGCTGGCTTTCCATTTTCTGGGGTCTAAATATAAGCACAGAGCTCACGATTCCTCCTCCGCCATCACCAGGAACTGTACTCCTCTTCTTAGCTCCTCCACTTCTTCTGTCATGTTCATTGTGATGGCACATGGGAGTGCTTTCGGCAATGCCTTTCTCGGCATCACAGCCGCATATAGGACTGGTCGGTGCCTTGCCTCTTGCAGTGCCTTACGATGCTCCCATTATCATGCCAAATCTTTGGAATCAGCCCTTCCCATTTCTTCACCAAAGTTCTCACATTCTGAGTCAAGACTTGCTCTATGGCCACGGTGTCCAACCAGCTCTGAAGCAGCAGCCACTATAGTTGGCTTAAACAATAAACGTATTTTCAGAATAGTGTGGCTTGTTTCCTATAGCAGCAGCCACCCTAGTGAGTTGTTACAGCGAACTAGCCGCATTATTCTGAAAGTATATTTACTGTTCAAGCCAACTAGCCACACTCACCCAAACAAACAGCCACATGTGGCTAGTGGCTAGTGTGTTGGACACCACATTTTACAGTAAATTACCTGCATCTCAACTGATGGCTCGACTCCCAGCCTAGGATAGGGCTTACATCCCCTGTAACTTGGGCAACGGTGCAGTTTATTCTCCAAGGCAACAGCTTCCCACTGCCGACATGGGCGGCCCTCTGTCCATTTGCAGGTGGGTTTGTTGCTCGGCAGACTGCACCACAGCCTGGGAGTGCGGGGGGTGGTGTGATCTGGGTGCCAGAGGCGTGCCATCAAATGAAATGGCCAACTGGTGTCTGCCAGTGTCAGCTGCTACCTGGAATTGACACTCAGTGCGTCATCCCCAGGGCTGTCCCTGGAGCTCTCCATCGCTTGTGTGGTTTGTTTGCCTACATTTCTGTACCCAATAGTTGTCCTTCCAACAGACTCTGCTCCTTTGCCCAGCCCTGGACAATCTCTGTACAGAGAGAGAGAGACAGAGAGAGAGAGAGCCTCTTTCTTTGCCCCACCTGACTGATTCCAACACATCCACCCCATCCTCATCCTTCCTCTTCTGCCAGCGACCTCACGCGTGGTTTCCAAGCTCTCCTCTTCCTCCCACACCACCTGCCCGGCAGGTCAGCCGATTGCACTGCCCCACAGGTTTGCAGGGCTTTTTCTGATCTCAGCTGTTCAGACGCTCCCAGCAACTGCTCACTGCAGCCCCCAGGGGCTGTCCCTCAGCAGGGAATCCGGTAGAGCCAAAACGGCGGTATTGGTATCTTAGCCTGACATCTGCAGCTCGCTCCCCCATCACTTGTGCCTTCGGTATCTGGGCGCAGCAGGGATTTTTCAGAGGCCTCCCTTGTTCTCATCACACAAAGAGCTCTGAACTGGGCTGGGACTTTGTCCAAATCCACACTGTCTGCAGGTGAGAGTTGGAAGCTCTTCTAAATCTCCGGCTGTACCAGCTATGATTAACAGTAAGGCCACTTCCCTGGCATGCTCAGTGTGTATGCATACATTGCAGACATAAACACAACGAACCTCTGTCTGAAATGCTCCCAAACCTTCAGTCTCATAGGGGTATCAGACTGTCCATCCCTACTGGCTGGGTATGCGCAGTTCAGGCATCTGGAATGGCTGTGAAAATTCTTCTTGCTTACATGCAAATCCCTCCACTCCTTGCCCTGCGTGACTTTCTGCACCCAAAGGCAGGAGATCTTGCATTTAACAGCTACGTTCCGTTTGTTTAAACATTCCATCGCACAGCACGGACATCAGCCGAGCAGCGCGCTCTGCTCTTGCCCACTGCCCTTTTCTCCATGGCCAAGCCTGCATCATCACGCTTTCCCTGTGGGGGGGGGTTGAGAGTTTGCAAAGGGAAAGCAAGAGCAGGTGAAATAAAAAGACCACCTGAGTGAAGACCCTTCCCCCAGAGCTGAGACCTGGCCCTGCTTGTTTGGGTTTCCATGCTGTGTGCATCTATTGGCTTCGCACCTTCCAGCAGACGTTCCCAGCCCGGAAGGAGACACGCCGCCCCAGGCTGCAAACTGACCCCGGGTCTCCTGCAGCTGCAGCTCCCAGCTGCTTCCCTCTCCAGTGGGCCCAGACAGCCGCAGCACCAGCCAGGAGTACCCAGGCCTGTGAGCAGCACTTCACAGATTCGGGAGCCATGTGTTCCAGATTGTTGGCTCCCACGAAGGAGTGAAATGAACTTGCTGCTAATTTGCAAGCCCCAGGGGGTATCAGTGTCCCTCGGTGCCATGCCTGGCCCAGCAGGAGAGCCCAGTGGACACCAGGCACTTGCCAATGAGGGCTGGGCTCACAGAGAACCAGCACTGCCGAAGGCCCCATGTGCCCAGCCGGGGGGTTTCCAGCCATTGAACAGCGTGCAGCAAGTGGCACCTGATGCTTTGGCTGTGCCACCTGCTGAGGAATGCAATGACCCGCTGGACCCAGGAGGTGCTGCGTCCCTGCCCGGCCTACAGCGGGTACACTCGTCTGCCCACAGCTGGTCCCCCCTGCACGCAGGGGGCAGCAAGGACTCAGCACACTGAGGATGCCTGTGGGCACAGCCAGTTCTGGGCTCTCTGCAGCCAGCGGGCGGTGGAGGGCAGCTCCAACCCCCGGCTCTCTGCTGCCAGCAGTGGGACACAGCCCCGGCCCCGGCTCAGCCTTTCACGCGTCTGGGCAGCTGCCAAGGCTGCCCACGGGCCTGACTCGGGTCCCTCCTGCCGCCCGCGGGAAGGGACCGGCCCTGGCGCTACAGCAGCTCCCGGCTCAGCCCCGCGCGAAGCTCCACTGCCGGGCACCTGCTTGGACGCCGTGCGGCTGCCCCCTGCTGGCCGCCGGCCTCGCCGCAGCCCTGCCCCGCCGCTCGCTCCAGGCGCTGGGCGCAGCCAGCCGGAGACCCTGTACCCCCCCGGCTGCCCCCCACAGGCTGCTGTGATCCCCCGTACGCCCACCCGCGAGTCTGCCCCCCACGGGCTGCTATGACCCTCCTCGTATCTGCACTCCCGGGTCTGTCCCCCCACGGGATGCTGTGACCCCCCTCGTACCCCGACCCCCGGGGCTGCTCCAGGCGCGGGGCGCAGCCAGCCGGAGACCCTGTATCACCCCTCCCCGGGTCTGTCCCCCCACGGGATGCTGTGGTCTCCCCCGTACCACCCCCTCGGGTGGTCCCCTACGGGCTGCTGTGACCCCCCGTACCCCCACCCCCGGGTCTGCCCCCCCAAGGGCTGCTGTGACCCCCCCTCGTATCTACGCCCCCGGGTCTGTCCCCCCACGGGATGCTGTGACCGCCCTCGTACTCCCACCACTGGGGCTGCTCCGGGCGCGGGCGCGGGGCGCAGCCAGCCGGAGACCCTGTATCCCCCCCGGGTCTGTCCCCTACGGGCTGCTGTGACCCCTCGTTCCCCCACCGTCACGACATCTCCCTCATGCACCGCTCCCACCCCGCAGCCCTCCCGGTCTGGCTCCTCCCATTGGGCGCTCCGACCCTCCCCGTCCGCACCCCCCATCACACCGCCCCTCACCGCATTCACCCCCGGGGTGCTGGTCTCCCGCTCCCTGCCCCCCCACGGCCCTGTGCCTCTCTCTGCCCACCTGCGCCCTGCCGTGCCCGGGAGCGGGGCCCTGGGGCGGGGCGGGGCTGGACGCTGCCCTGGGCCCGGGAGCGGGGCCCTGCGGGGAGCGAGCGAGCGCCTCCCGGCCCGCCAGCCTGGGGCCCAGCCCGGCCTTCGGGCGCGGCGGAGGCAGAGCGGGGGGCGGCCCGGGCCTCGCCCGCCCCTCGGCCACGGCTCTTGGCAGCTGCCCGCGGGCTTGGCCGAGGCGCGTCGGACCTGGAGCGTGATGGGAACGGGAAGGAGCCCAGCCGCCCGGAGAGGGTGTGCCCGTGCCCTGGGCCATGACGTCGCGTCCCGGCCCCCCGCCCCCGCCAGCCCCCCGCCGTCCCTCCCCCCCCGCCTCGCCAGTCCCCGCGCCCCGGCCAGCCCCAGCCATCCCCTCCCCCAGCCCCCCCGCCGTCCCCTCCCCCGCCCCCCGGCCAGCCCCCCCTCTCCCCCAGCCATCCCCTCCCCCAGCCCCCCCGCCGTCCCCCGGCCAGTCCCCCCTCTCCCCCCGCCCCGGCCAGTCCCCCCGCCGTCCCCTCCCCCCGCCCTCCCTGCCGTCCCCTCCCCCGCCGCCTCCCGCCGGCCCCGCCCCCCCGCTCCCCTCGGCCCTGGAAGCCACCGGCGCGCGGCGCGGGATAAAACGCCCCGGCGGGAGCGCAGGGCGCAGAGCGAGAGATGGCGGGGCAGCTGGCCGCGTCCCTGCTCCCCGGCGCCCTCCTCCTCCTCGCCTCGCTCCCCGCGGCCCGGCCAGGAGGTAAGGAACCGCGGCCGCCTGCCCGCCACCTGCTCGCCCCGCGCACCCCCTGGGGAACGGCCGCACCCTGCGCTGGCCCGGGCTCCCCTCCCCAGCCGCCGCTCGGTGTGCGCGGGGTGCCCGGCGGGGCGGGGCGGGGCGGGGCGCTCTCCCCGCAGGTGCGGGTGTGAGGGAACCTGCCCGGCCCCCGGCTGTGTGGGTGTGAGAGACACACCCCGCCTGTCACCCCCGAGTGCGGCTGTGCCAGGCGGGAGACTCCCTGGCAGCGTGTGCCACAGCCTGGCAGAGACAGCCCCCAAGTGTGCTACTCTGTGCACGGGCATGGCACAGCCCGTGCGGACCACTCTGGGGGTGTGTAGCTGTGACACGGCCTGTGCGGATCTCTGTGTGCAGGTGTGACCCAGCCAGTGCAGCTCAGTGTGTGTAGCTGTGACAGCCTGTGTGGATCTGTGTGTGCAGGTGTGACACAGCCCGTGCGGACCCCTCTGGGTGTGTGTAGCTGTGACAGCCTGTGTGGATCTGTGTGTGCAGGTGTGACCCAGCCAGTGCAGCTCAGTGTGTGTAGCTGTGACAGCCTGTGTGGATCTGTGTGTGCAGGTGTGACCCAGCCAGTGCAGCTCAGTGTGTGTAGCTGTGATGCAGCCTGTGTGTCTCACTCCTGAGGGCCGGGAGCGCGGTCTGCCATTCCCCAGGCACAGCCGCAGACTGGCGGTTTGGCAAGCGGGGGGGATGTAGCCGTTGGCTGCACTGCCCCCTCCCTAGAGAAGAGCCCGTCAGACTTAAGCTGGGGGTCAGAGACCCCTGGAATGTGCAGGGCAGGTGTCAGGACTCATGAGCCTCTGCAGGGGGGCAGGTGCTGTTATGGCCAGGCCACCGGCTGCCCAGACCAGTCACGAGTCTCTGCCCTTGGCTGCCCGGAGCCGGGCCAGGAGGCACTTTGCAGGGCTGCTGTGGTTTGGAGGGTACCTGGGGGGTGGGGCGGATGCTGGCAATCACTAGGGCAGATTAGTTGCTCCCACCTCCCCTCATGGGCCAGGCCGTGCCTGGAAGGGCAGATCCCAGAGGCATTTTCAGGGACATTGCCCTGCCCCCAGCAGAGGCTCAGCCCCAGGCCTGGCGAGCAAGGCTCCAGGCTGGCACCACATGGTGGATGTTCGGCTGGGCGAGAGCCTGGTCACTGAGACGGAGCGCTGCTGCGGAGCTCTCGGTGGGCTGCTCCAGTGCCATGCAGGGCCTGCGGGAGTCAGCACTGCTGGGCAGACATACAGGCTGGAGGAGTGTGCACCTGCCAGATGAGACTGGAGCTTGGCCCTGCCATCAGGTGGGGTGAGCGTGGCCCTGGTGTGGGGTGAGGTGAAGCTGGGCGAGCATGGCCCTTGTGTGGGATGAGCGTGGCCGTGGCATGGGGTAAAGCTGGGTGAGCGTGGTCCTGGCATGGGGTGAGGTGGGGTGAGCGTGGCCCTGGCGTGGGGTGAGGTGAAGCTGGGCGAGCATGGCCCTTGTGTGGGATGAGCGTGGCCGTGGCATGGGGTAAAGCTGGGTGAGCGTGGCCCTGGCGTAGGGTGAGGTGAAGCTGGGCGAGCATGGCCCTTGTGTGGGATGAGCGTGGCCGTGGCATGGGGTAAAGCTGGGTGAGCGTGGTCCTGGCATGGGGTGAGGTGGGGTGAGCGTGGCCCTGGCGTGGGGTGAGGTGGGGTGAGCATGGCCCTGGCGTGGGGTGAGGTGAAGCTGGGCGAGCATGGCCCTTGTGTGGGATGAGTGTGGCCCTGGCGTGGGGTGAGGTGGGGTGAGCGTGGCCCTGGCGTGGGGTGAGCTGAAGCTGGGCGAGCATGGCCCTTGTGTGGGATGAGCGTGGCCCTGGCGTGGGGTGAGGTGGGGTGAGCGTGGCCCTGGCGTGGGGTGAGGTGGGGTGAGCATGGCCCTGGCGTGGGGTGAGGTGAAGCTGGGCGAGCATGGCCCTTGTGTGGGATGAGCGTGGCCCTGGCGTGGGGTGAGGTGGGGTGAGCGTGGCCCTGGCGTGGGGTGAGGTGAAGCTGGGCGAGCATGGCCCTTGTGTGGGATGAGCGTGGCCCTGGCGTGGGGTGAGGTGGGGTGAGCGTGGCCCTGGCGTGGGGTGAGGTGAAGCTGGGCGAGCATGGCCCTTGTGTGGGATGAGCGTGGCCCTGGCGTGGGGTGAGGTGGGGTGAGCGTGGCCCTGGCGTGGGGTGAGGTGAAGCTGGGCGAGCATGGCCCTTGTGTGGGATGAGCGTGGCCCTGGCGTGGGGTGAGGTGGGGTGAGCGTGGCCCTGGCGTGGGGTGAGGTGGGGTGAGCATGGCCCTGGCATGGGGTGAGGTGGAGTGAGCGTGTCTCCCAGGTGGCTCTGGAGACAACACTCAACAAGGTGCTGCTGGGGGGGCCAGTGCTCTGTGGGACTGGCTCTTCTGTGGGGCAGGGGGTGAGAGGTCTCAGGCCAGGCCATGGAGGAACAGCTGTGGCCCCCTTCAGCAGGCTGCATGAATGTACTTTGCACCGGGCTCTCAAGGGCCCTGCTCTGCTCTGCTCTGCTCTGGCTGTGCCCACTGTGGGTGAGGCCAACATGTCCAGGGAGATCAGTTCCAGGCACCCAGGGGAAGGCGCAGGACCGCAGTTCTCATATGTGCCGAGGGCCGTGCCATAGGGGACTCGTCGGCGAGCCTGGGCTGGCTGCCTGAGTGGACAGGTTGCCAGCACATGACCTGTCTCTGTGGGGCCCGTGCCATGTCTCAACTTTCTGCCCAGTGGCTTGGCTGTCCTGCCAGTGGCAGGGGGCCCAGATCCTGCCTGCTTTGCAGCCTGAGCCTAGGTAGTGCCCATGCTGGCTCAGCAAGTGAGACTGGGCCTGCCTAGAAGGGAGGTGCAGGGGATCTGCCACTAGTGGGCTCGACCCTGCCAGGTACTGAGTGCGTGCAGATCCCACCACAGCATGTGGCAAGGGTGCTCAGCACCTGCACTTGGGAACTGCTCTTTGTCCTGACTCCTCTTGCCCTCCTCCTGTGGGGTTGCTGTGCCCACAGGGCTGGCCCCCTCCGAGACACTCTTGGAGACTCCGAGCATGGCTCGCCCTGCCCCAAGGGGGTGGAAAGGAGTTGGGGAGAGCTGGGGTGGCAAGCACTCTTTCCCCAGTTCCATGGGGGAGCCCTGCCGAGCTGCTGCCTGTTTGCAGACATACATTGCACTCCACGGCGCTAGCCACAGCATCAGGCATGCCCAGGTCAGGCAGGGTGCCCTGCCCTGTCGGATCTGGTCCACAACAGCAGCAAAGGACAGGACCATGGAGCAGAGACCATGGAGAGAGATTCCCATGCCCGGCAGGAGCCAGGTGTGCAACCCAGGGCTGGATCACATGGGCCTGGAACTCAGCCTCACACCTTCCAGCTGCAGCTCTGGGGATACTACAAGTGTGCCCACGGTGGACCCAGAGCCCCCCGAAGAGCCTGTGTCTCACCTGCCTGCCCAGCTCCACACTAAGGCGATTAGCACAGGCCACTGCTCTTTGAGCAGACTCAGTCTGTGACAGTCACATGCTCACCCAGCAACTCAGAGGCAAGTGCCAGGTGGTGAAAAGCCAACCTGCTTGCAGGGAGCGTCTGGGGGACTGGCAGCTCCTGTCACCATGCTCTCAGCTCTGTGTCAGAGCATCCTCTCTTGAGACACAGCAAAACAGAGAGACCTTTGTTCTGGAAAATGCACTCTCCCCACCTGGGCTCCCTCCTCATGTGGGACTCTACCGAAACGGTGCCCCCACCTCCCAAATCATTGGCAGGCCATCGCTTAGAGAACTACCTGGGAGCTCCCCTGTAGCCAGCATTGCTGCATTGTCCGTCCTGTGCCTCCTGCTGGGACAGGTGGGAACTGGAGCTGCTCTGTGCTGGGCAGCGCCTCCTGCTGGGACAGGTGGGAACTGGCGCTCCTCTGTGCTCGGCAGCGCCTCCTGCTGGGACACGTGGGAACTGGAGCTCCTCTGTGCTCGGCAGCGCCTCCTGCTGGGACACGTGGGAACTGGAGCCGCTCTGTGCTCGGCAGCGCCGCCGGCTGGGACAGGTGGGAACTGGAGCTGCTCTGTGCTGGGCAGCGCCTCCTGCTGGGACACGTGGGAACTGGAGCTGCTCTGTGCTGGGCAGCGCCGCCTGCTGGGACAGGTGGGAACTGGAGCTGCTCTGTGCTGGGCAGCGCCTCCTGCTGGGACACGTGGGAACTGGAGCCGCTCTGTGCTGGGCAGCGCCTCCTGCTGGGACAGGTGGGAACTGGAGCTGCTCTGTGCTGGGCAGCGCCTCCTGCTGGGACAGGTGGGAACTGGAGCTGCTCTGTGCTGGGCAGCGCCTCCTGCTGGGACACGTGGGAACTGGAGCCGCTCTGTGCTCGGCAGCGCCTCCTGCTGGGACAGGTGGGAACTGGCGCTCCTATGTGCTCGGCAGCGCCTCCTGCCGATGGAACTGGGCTCCCTGCAGCCAGGGCTTGTGCACTCTGCCCTGCACCTGGAGCAGCCTTTCACAGACAGTGATGCTCCTACTTGTGCAGCACCTCCTACTGGCTGTGACCTCAGAATTGCTCTGAGTTTACCCTGCCCAGCCTCTTGTGCAGCAGATAAGTACAGTGCACAGCAGCTGTCTGTGGGACAGGACCTCCTGTTGCCCATACCCAGGCAGCTAGCTGGCGTCGTGTGCCATCCAGGTGTCTCCCAGTCTCAGGCTGCACACCTGAGGATGGCTTGTGGGTTCTCAGGGACGGCCAGTGTCACGGAGTGTGGGG
Source organism: Carettochelys insculpta (assembly GCF_033958435.1). NCBI lineage: Eukaryota > Metazoa > Chordata > Testudines > Carettochelyidae > Carettochelys > Carettochelys insculpta. Next base: position 25,820,303 of record NC_134155.1, read on the forward strand.
GGGTCACCGGATCCTGCCCCCATCCGCAGTCACACACCTCACTTCGTCACAGCCAGCCTCTCCTGCTCAGTTGTTTGCCTTTTTCCTGCTCAGGAACTCTTGCCGGAGCACATCTTTCACTGAGAGACGTCCATCTGCAATCCAGTCGTGGCCCACCCAGGCGAGTGGTCTGGGATTCAAATCCAAGTGCCCTGGCATGGACACAAGCAAGGGCCTAGCATGTGGCCCCCTTCTCCCCATGAAAGCCCCTGAGAAGAGGCCTGGCCCTGCAGGGGCTCGGCCGGCCAGCTTTGAAAGAGGGGCTGGCAGTCCCGTGCCATGTTTCTGTCTAAAGGAGTCCAACTCAGTGCAAAGATTGCCAGTGTGAACACTCTGTGTGCTTCCGTTAACCCTCTGCAGCGCCGCCAGCTGTGCAGCCCAAGGCAGCAGCCTGGAAGGGAGTCCAGGCAGGAGTCCCGGACAGCCAGAGGCGATGAGAACCCACAGGGCTGTGGTTGGAAACTGCTGGGCACTGTTCACCATGGCAAGACAGGAAGGGAGGGAGAGGCACAGCTGCTGGCCAAGGCAGTGCAGAGCTCCAGGCTGGGACATGGCCCTTATTCAGGACATGTGCACCAGGCTGCTGCAGGGCTCCGTGAGCTCTGCTAGACTCAAGTTGCAGCATGTGGGGCAGGGTCTCAGCGTCACTTCCCCCTTCTGTCCTGTAGGCAGGGGCAGGCAGACTGGGACTGCAGCTGGCTAGCTCCCAGGGCCAGGGCTGCACGGCTTACTGCTGGGGTGGCTGGAAGCCACAGAGGGCCCCCAGCTGGACATGAGCTGCTCTGAGCAGCCAGGGAAGGGGTGCGTGTGAGGTGAGTGCCCCAGCCATTTGCTTCTGCCAGACTATCTCTGCCTGTGGTCTCCCAGTGCGTAGCTCTCAGGCCTGAGGTGCAGCCTGCAGTTCTGCCATTTCCAGCAGCTGGCCCTTGGAGTGAGGCTGTGGCCCAGACAGGGCACTGCTGTGGGGAAGCACGCCGCTCTGCCATCCCACTGCACCCTGCCCTGGGGAGCTCCCCCCAGCTCACCACGGTGCTTTCAGCAGCTGTGGCTGTGTTGGTCGGCAGTGCAGGACAGGGTGGGGCTGCACAGACACTTTGCGTTTGTTTTTACAGAAGGAATTATCAGGGATTTGTTTTTCCGAGGCAGCAGGAGGCAGGCAGGGCAGGAGCCAGGGCTCTAATCCCTGTTTGGAAGGGTCAGAGCCAGCCAATAACATAGCTTCTGCAGAAGGAAAGTGGGGCAGGGCCAGGCTGGGGAGCCCAGGGGACGGACAGACGGACAAACGTGGGAGTGAGTGTCTTTGGCTGGGGGAACGTGTTATCAGGGTCTGAATTCCACGCAAAGTGAGATCAGCTGGTGTGGAATCTGGAACCAATTCCAGCGCCTGCCGAGGCTGTGTAATGTGCTCCCCACGGGGCAGGCTCCCTGCAAACTGCGCGCCGTGGGCCTCGGGCAGGGTGTGCGAGGGCCTAGGAGAGCGGCACAGACTGCTGGGCTCTGCCCGCCAGGGCTTCTGAACACTGTGCTGCATCTGGAACCACCCCCTCGAGCTGGGAGGGGCAATGCCTGGGCTGTCCACCAGGTCATGGGTGGGAATGGGCCTCTGCCATCCATCCACCCACTACTGCTAGTGGCCAGTGCCCATTTGGAGGCTGGAAATTTGATCCCCTGACTTATGTGCACCATGGGACTGTGCGTGTGAACCCTGCACTAGTGTCTTGTGTGTGTTTGGCTCTGGGAGCACAAACCCTGGCCCTTGTGTTCTGTGGATGCCTGGGGCCTGGGAGTGTGAACCCTGGCACTCATGCCCTGTTCATGCCTGGGAGCTGGGGGTCTGGCTGCTCAGGATTTGTCACCTCCCCAGGGGCAGGAGCGGCTGAAACGGAGCTCTAGGAAGGCTTGTCCCAGCTGGAGCTGTGCCCAGCCCAGAGCAAGTGAGAGAGCTGCTGTAGGGAGCCCGGCTGGGCCTCAGCGCGGCCAGTGGGGAGGGAAGGAGTAATGCTAACCCAGCGACAGCAGCCGCACCCAGCTGGCTCTGCCTTGGCCCCTGAGGCCCTGGGAAGCTAGGGAATCCCCAGCTGTGTGTGTTGGCAGAGACTGGGCAAAGTGCCCACTCAGCTGGGCTAATGTGTGGTGGCTGCCAGGTGGGAGCAGCGCCCCTCAGACCAGCCCTGGCCCAGCCGGGTGCACAGGGACCAGGCCAGCTTCTGCAGGCAGTAGAGAGAGTATTTATGCCTTCCAGCTCTTACCACAGAGCGCAGCCTCAGGAACCAGCCCGGGCATGCAGGAGAGCCATGTGCTTCATTTCACACAGAGCCGGACCAGCCCCCAGGCAGAATGAGGTGTCCACACAGCTAACCCTGCGCTGCACAGAGATCCTGGGCCTGCCTCTAAGGTGCTTGGTGGTCTGGGCCTGGGGCATCCCAAAGGCCGTGCCCCATTCGGGGTTCTCAGGCGGACTCAGAGAGGCCGTGCAGCTAGAGGGAGGGTTCACTCCCAGCACTGTGGCAAGACACGACCTGCCCAGCACTCTGCACTCTCAGAGGAATGGCACTCCCATGCAGCCTGGCCCCGGTCTGTCTCCCTGTAGGGGCACCGAGCTGCAGCAGGGTGATGGGCCACGTTAGGTCCTGTCCCGGCTCTGCATGGGCGCTGCTGTCAGTAGGGTTGGGGCCAGGATCCTGCCTGAGGGCAGCAGTGGGGCTCTGCTAGCCCCATGGCAGTGCTCTGGTTTGGTGGGGCTCAGCCTGCCCTCTCCAACCAGAGACATGGGCTGACTTGAATCCGAGGCTGGCCAAGAGCCTGGGATGCACCTGCATGCCTCCTCTTTCCAGGCCTGTCCCCAGACCCAGCCTGGTGGGGTGTTCTCTGCCCACACAGGTACAGCTGCCCAGAGATCAGAGCCCTAGAAATGGGCCTATTATCCCCAGACAGGGCCTGGGGCCACTGCCCCCCATCAGAGGAGACGCTCCTCAGAGCCTGACACCAGCCAGATGACTTAGAGCCAGGCCAGCATCCTGCATCAGGCGGGGAGAGCCAGGCAGCCCCTTCCGCCAGTGTGCACAGCCCTCCGCCAGGCCCTCAGTGGTGCATGACATCCACCAGGGTCCTCAGAGGGGTACGGCCCTGTGCCAGGGTCCTCAGAGGGGTACGGCCCTGTGCCAGGGTCCTCAGTGGTGTATGTCCCTTTGCCAGGCCCCATATGGTGTATGGCCTTCCACAGGGTCTGGGGCCAGTGTTTTTTAACATCTTTATTAATGACCGGGAGGAGGGACTGGATTGCACTACCTGCAAGTTTGCGGATGACACAAAACTAGGGGGAGAGGTAGATAGGTTGGAGGGTAGACCTAGGATCCAGAATGACCTGGATAAATTGGAGGATTGGGCGACAAGAAATCTGATGCGGTTCAACAAGGAGAAGTGTTGAGTCCTGCACCTGGGGTGGAAGAATTCCAAGCATTGTTACAGGCTGGGGACAGACTGGCTCAGCAGCAGCACAACGGAAAGGGACCTAGGGGTTATGGTGGATGAAAGGCTGGATACGAGTAAACAGTGTGCCCTTGTAGCCAAGAAGGCTAACAGCATATTAGGGTGCATTAGGAGGAGCATTTCGAGTAGGTCTGGAGAAGTGGTTATTCCCCTCTATTCAGCACTGGTGAGGCCACGTCTGGAATATTGTGTCCCGTTTTGGGCCCCCAGTATAAAAAGGATGTGGATTTGCTGGAGCACATTCAGCGAAGGGCAACAAAAATGATTAAGGGGCTGGAGCACAAGACCTATGAGGAGAGGCTGAGGGATTTGAGTTTGTTTAGTTTACAGAAGGGAAGACTGAGGGGTGATTTAATAGCAGCCTTCAGCTTCCTGAAGGGGAGCTCTAAAGAGGAGGGTGAGAAACTGTTCCCAGTGGTGTCAGATGGCAGAACAAGGAGCAGTGGTCTGAAGTTACAGAAGCAGAGGAGCAGGTTGGATGTTAGGAAAAACTGTCACCAGGAGCGTGGTGAAGCACTGGAATGTGTTGCCTAGAGAGGTGGTGGATTCTCCACCCCTAGTGGTTTTTTAAGTCCTGGCTTGACAATGTCCTGGCTGGGATGACTTAGATGGGGTTGATCCTGCTTTAGGCAGGGGGCTGGACTAGATAACCTCCTGAGGTCCCTTCCAGGCCTGGGATTCTATGCTTCTATGATGTACAGCCCTCCGCCAGGCCCCTCAGTGGTGTACAGCCCTTTGCCAGGCCCTTTGGTGGTGTACAGCATCCGCCAGGCCCCTCAGTGGTGCACGGCCCTGTGCCAGGCCCCTCAGTAGTGTACGGCCCTGTGCCAGGGCCCTCTGTGGTGTACAGCCCTGTGCCAGGGCCGTCTGTGGCGTATGGCCCTGTGCCAGGCCCCTCAGTGGTGTATGGCATCCGCCAGGCCCCTCAGTGGCGTACGGCCCTGTGCCAGGCCCTTCAGTGGCATATGGCATCCGCCAGGCCCCTCAGTGGTGTATGGCCCTGTGCCAGGCCCCTCAGTGGCATATGGCATCCGCCAGGCCCCTCAGTGGTTTATGGCCCTGTGCCAGGCCCCTCAGTGGCGTATGGCATCCGCCAGGCCCCTCTGTGGCGTGCAGCCCTCCACTTGGTCCCTAAGCAGTGTACAGCCCTGCACCTTGCGGGGGGCGGGGTGTGAGAGAGAGAGAGAGAGAGAGAGAGAGAGAGAGAGAGACAGGCTGAGCAGCTCCCACCGGCTGCGGATGACCCCCCACGGGCAGTAGCCTAGGCTGGCAGGTAACACCCTGTCCCCAAACAAAGAGCATGGAGGAGCTCGGCTGGGTTTGACTTAGAGGCGGCAGTTAGTGTGGAGGAGGCTGGGGAGGGAAAAAGGCAGGTGGGGCTGGGCCAAGCCGAGGGCTCTCCTCCCACCCCCTGCTTCGGTCAGACAGAGCCCTTCCGGTTCCTGCGCTGGCAGCTGTGTACTGCGCTGCATCTCTGACGCCTGATAACCCTTCTCCTCCACCTGCTGCATGAGCGTCACTCCTGGCTGCGGATGGGGTGCAGGGCTTGGGGACCCCGGAACCCCACTACATCTGGTGGCAGGAGTGGGTTCTACTGAGATTCCTGTGGGAAAGAGGATTCCTGTACCAGGAGTGGCTCCCCCCAGGGAAAGCAGGATCATGGGGTGGGTCCAGTGCTAGTTGGTGGTCCCCCAAAGCTATCGCCCCAGGCTGCTGCACCTGGCCCATGACAACCCACTCTGGGAGCACCCGGGAATCTGGTGCACCCAGCTGAGGCTGCTTCAGCCCTTTTATTGGCCGGGGATATTTGCACCGTGCAGCGGTACTGCCGGTCCTGCGGCTCCTGCCAGAGGGTGGGGAAAGCCCGGGACTGGGGAAAGCTGCCTCGAGGCACCTGCCCATCATAGAGGAGCCTTCCCAGAAGGTAGCGATAGATATAGTGAGGCCTCCTGGCAAGGCGACTCGGACAGGGAAGAAATACATCCTGGCGGTGGTGGATTTTGATACCTGCTACCCCAAGGCCGTGGCTCTGTCCTCTACCGAGGCAGACATGGGCAGACGCTCTGCTGGCCATTTTCAGCAGGGCGGGGTTCCCCAAGGAGCACCTCAGTGACCAGGGGGCCAGCTTCATTTCCACCTGCTCTGGTGCTGGCGAGAGCAGCCTGGGACCCGGCTCTCCTGGGCCTGGGGGAGTCGCTCCGGGCCCGACGGGCTGGTGGGAAGGTTCCGTGGGACATTGAGGCAGATGCTGGAGGCCTTTATGCACCGGCCCCCACAGGACTGGGAGGAGCACTTGTCCCACCTGCTGTTTGCACCCAGGAGGTGCCCCAAGGGCCCACTGGGTTCCCCCCCGACTGAGCCATGGTGCAGAAGGGGCAGGGGACCCCTGGGCTTGCTGAGAGCTGTGGGAGGTGGGGGCGCCCCTGGATGGCGAGTCAGGGTGGAGGACTTCCTGGCTTTCTGGGAAAGCCTCGCTGAGCTCATGGGCCCAGCCAGTGAGGCCCTGGGCAGAGCCCAAGGGAAGAGGAAGGGCTGGTACAGCCGCAGAGGGTGGGGCCGCGCCAGCCCTTCAAAGTCGTCCAGCAGCCGGACAAGGTGGAGCGGCTCCCGCAGGGCCGCAGCAGGTCCGAGCCAAGGGGAACGCTGATGTCCCAGCCGGTGTCTTACCTGGCAGGGGCGGGGGGGGGGTCTGAACTTCCCCAGGGCACAGGCAGAGAGAGTGACCCCACTCAGCTCGCTCTCGAAGGGGGAGAGATGTGACATGGTGGAGGGTGACAGGCTGAGCAGCTCCCACCGGCTGCGGATGACCCCCCACTGGTGGTAGCCTAAGCTGGCAAGTAACAGCCCTGTCCCCGAGCAAAGAGTGGGTTTGACTGAGGAACAAAGGCAGGTGGGGCCAGGCTGAGCCGGGGGCTCTCCTCCCCACCCACCCCGCTGAGGTCAGAGGGAGACCTTCTGGCTCCTGCGCTGGCAGCTCTGTACCGCGCTGCATCTCGGACGCCTGATAACCCTTCTCCTCCGCCTGCTGCATGAGCGTCACTCCTGGCGGCGGATGGGGGTCAGAGCTTGGGTGCCCCTGAACTGCTACAACAGCCCTCCGCCAGGCCCTGAGCGGCGTACGGCCCTCCGCCAGGCCCTCGGATGTACGGCCCTCCGCCAGGTCCTGAGCGGCGTATGACCCTCTGCCAGGCCCTGAGCGGCGTACGGCCCTCCGCCAGGCCCTCGGATGTACGGCCCTCCGCCAGGCCCTGAGCGGCGTACGGCCCTCCACCAGGCCCTCGGATGTACGGCCCTCCGCCAGGCCCTGAGCGGCGTACGGCCCTCCACCAGGCCCTCGGATGTACGGCCCTCCGCCAGGCCCTGAGCAGCGCATGACCCTCCACCAGGTCCTGAGCGGCGTATGACCCTCCGCCAGGCCCTGAGCGGCATACGGCCCTCCGCCAGGCCCTCGGATGTACGACCCTCCGCCAGGCCCTGAGCGGCGTACGGCCCTCCGCCAGGCCCTGAGCGGCGTACTGCCCTCCGCCAGGCCCTCGGATGTACGGCCCTCCGCCAGGCCCTGAGCGGCGTACGGCCCTCCGCCAGGCCCTTGGATGTACGGCCCTCCTCCAGGCTCTGAGCGGCGTATGACCCTCCGCCAGGTCCTGAGCGGCGTACGACCCTCCGCCAGGCCCTGAGTGGCGTACGGCCCTCCACCAGGCCCTCAGATGTATGGCCCTCCGCCAGGCACAGAGTGGCGTATGACCCTCCGCCAGCCCCTGAGTGGCACATGACCCTCCGCCAGGCCCTCGGGTGTATGGCCCTCCGCCAGGCCCTGAGCGGCGTACGACCCTCCGCCAGGCCCTTGGACGTACGACCCTCCGCCAGGCCCTTGGACGTACGACCCTCCGCCAGGCCCTGAGCGGCGTACGGCCCTCCGCCAGGCCCTGAGCGGCGTATGACCCTCTGCGAGGCCCTGAGTGGCGTATGACCCTCTGCCAGGCCCTCGGGTGTATGGCCCTCTGCCAGGCCCTGAGGGTGGTGGGGCCCTGAGGGGTGTATGACCCTCTGCCATGGGTCTCAGGGCACATGTAGCTCTTCTGGCTCCCCGCAGCGAAGCGAGCAGGCCTGCCAGGCACTGACCCTGCGCTGCTCCCCACCTGGCACTTTTAGCTGTAGCTCTCGAAGCACCTCTGCAGAGCCCGTCCCCATTGTTATAACCCATTAACAGCGGACAGACAGTGGCACCGGGAAGTGGGGGACTGGCCCGTGAGCCCCGGCACTGCCCCAGAGCTGGTGGCTCCCCGTGCCCTGCAGCTGGGGCGCAGCCCTGCTTTCCCTGTGGGCCCGGGAGGTTTGCGGGGTGCAGTGCAGGGTGTGCCTAGGCTGGCCGGGTGTGACGCTGCCTGTTTCTTTGGCAGGGGTGCCTGGAGTCGGTGGAGGAGTTCCGGGTCTCGGCTACTACCCAGGTAAGCCCCCACCCCACTGGACGTGGGAGGTGGCTGTGGGTGAGGCTAGGCGGGCTCCCCAGGCGCAAGTCACACGCTGCCCTGCGTAAGGGAAGCAGGAGACGCTGGGAGAGGGTGGATGGAAGTTCCCACCAGCGACGCTGGCCCCGGGGAGGGGGCCCAGCGCCAGGAGCTCAGGGAACGTCTCCTTCATCCCAGCAGGGGTGTTTGGCGGCATCTGGCCAGCCGGAGCCCAGCGCAGGGCAAGCAGAGCTGTCCGTACCACCTCCCCACACAGCCCTGCAGCAGGGCCTTAGCTGGGGGCCCAGTGCCCTGGCTGAGGCGCTCTGGGGCCCAGGAGACAGGCCCCAGGGAGCTGCGAGGGTGTCGCTGCTCAGGGAGCACAGCTGCAGCCGGGCCCCGACCAGGGCCTGTGGGGGTGCGGGCGGTAACACCTGGTAGCCCAGCGGCCAGGCTTGCTGCAGCCAGTGCCTTTGTCTTGCCCCCAGCTCGGGCGTGGAGCCTCGCGGGACGTGAGAGTCGGTGGTTCAAGTGTGGCAGTGCCCAACACATAGGTGTCGACATGTGGGGGTCCCCACTGGCTGCTGCCCTGGGGGGACACTGCCTTGGCAAGCACAAGTGCACGCGTGCCTTCCCCTTCCAGCCTCCAGCTCACTGCAGCCAGTGCCAGTGCGTCCCCCGAGCCAGCTCAGACCCCTGCCCCCACGTGCTAGTTCCATCCTTTGCCAGCTGCCACCAGGGGCTGGGCAGAGCCCCCTGCCCGGGGCCTTGGGACCGTAGGCCCTCTCTTGCCGCTCACCACATGGAGCTCTCCCCACGCCCCTGCCCCACAGCTGGAGCCCAGCCCAGGGACTCACCTAGCAGGCACCTGGGCCTCAGTGCCCCAGGGCAGGGAACTCACCAGGCTCTTGTGTGGGTGGATGGGTCCTCCGTCATTCCCTGGGTCTGGCAATCCGGGAGCCTTGGAGCACAGGCAGGAGGGTTGCTCTGGAGCCGGGGGGCAGAGGGGCAGCCAGTGCCTGCCTGAGAGCAAGGCCCAGGCCATGGCCAAGCTGGTGGCCTTTGGTCATCTGCACCATCCTGGGAACTAGCTCCAGGCAGCCTGTCCCAGTGCCAGCAAGGGCTGGTCAGGCCCCAACGAGCCTGACGTTCAGTGCCAGCTGGAGGGGGCTGAGCCAGAGCCAGCGCTGCTGTAGGGCTGTGGCGTGCGGTACCTGGTGGGGTGGGGAGAGGATCCTGGCTTCCCCAGCCTACTGTGAGCAGCCAGCCCGGTGCCAGGGAGCCCCAGAGCCATTGTGCCCGTCTCAGGGCAGACATCAAGCTGCACTAGTACAAGCCCCACACCAAACCAGTAAGTGCCAGGAGGCCGTGCCTTGGAGAGCAGGGTCCAATGCGTGGCCACCCACTGGCTGGGCTGGGCTGGAGGTGCTCGGGGGCAGAGCTCCCATTTACAGGGAGACGTGCAGCCCTTGGGAGGCTGCTCAGAGCCCTGCACAGCCCCGGGCTCCGTGCAGCTGCATGGGTCTCACCGACAGCAGCCCAGCCGGGGCCGGCAGTGCCTGCAGGGTTGTCGGCCAGGCAGGAGGCTTCCCAGGAGCCCCTCTGACATGGCTGTACTGGTGCCCGCAGACCCCCAGCCCCAGGGGATGGAGGTGCTGAGGAGCGGCCCGGTTGTGGGCCCAGGCTAACTACACAAGGCAGCAGTGCACATCACCGTGCTGTCCAGCAGGGTGGCTGGGCCAGTTCACATGGCATCGCCAGAGCTGGGCATGCAGCTGGCCCCAGCCCTTGGGGCGCCAGGGAGGGGGCAGGCCCCTGGGAGGCAGGTGAGAGATGCCAAGGTGCCTGTGGGTGAGGCTGCTGGGCGATCGCCCGTCTGAGGGGGCCGATTGGCTCTGATCTGCTGCCCGTCACACCTCAGCCCTGCCCAGAGCCTAGGTGAGCAGCCAGGCGACCGGCTCCCAGGCCCGTTCAGCTGCAGCACCGAGGGTGGCTCCGATTTCAGCCTGTGGCAAGGAAAACAAGGCTTGTGTTTGTGGGTAATGAAAGCCAAATGGCGTGAGCCGGCGGGAGCGCTGGCAGCCGCCCACCGCCCAGGGCAGAGGAATTTGTGCCTGGCGGCAGCGAGCACATGATTAGGTACAGATGTTGGAAGGCAGCGAGGTCCTGAGCGACTTGCTCCACATTAGTAAACATTTCAGACCCCGCCCTGCGGCCGCCTCCTGCAGCGTGGGGGACCGAGGCCGGGGAGGGCTGCAGGGACGGGCACAGCCACGGAGGGCAGACAGACCCACGGGCAGGCGGCAGGCCAGAGGGGGCAGTCTCTGCAGCTGGCCCAGCACATGGCTGGTCTCCTCACCCCTGTCCTGCCTCCAGGGCACATCCCATGGCGTGGCACCAGGGCTCCCCTGGGCAGAGAAGAGGCGCTCTCCGCAGCTGCCCACCTGGAGCAGCCGAAAGCCAGGGTTCAGCCCCTCCGCTCCTGCATGCTGCGCCCAGCAAGGAGCCGGTGACCAAGGCTGCTCCTCCTTAGGCCTCACCTGGACTGGGAGAGGCAGAGCGCCCCTAGGTTCTCGCTCTGGCACTCCGCAGCCTCAGGCAGCGTCCGAGCACCCAGCCTGTTCCATGGGGCTGTGGTCAGCCTCTCCGCAGGGAACCAGGGCCGGCGCTTTGCAGCCTAGCGGAGAGCACTGGCTCCGGGCGCTGGATGCTGGAGCTACACGCTGGCACTGGAAACAAGGCGTGAATGTTAGCAGCCAGCGTACCTAGGCCCTGGGAGGATTTCCTGCAGGCTGTGGGGCTGGGGGAGTCTCAGCATTGCACTGCCCTCCTAGCTCTGGAGCGGGTTAGTTCCCACAAGCTCTGCCCGGGATCGGTCCGTGGCCTGAGCAAGGGAGGGGGTCAGACTAGCTGGTGCCTTCCGCCGGTGAGCCCCCTCCAGGCTGGTTATCTGGGCAGATGTGGGTGGGAGGTTCTGTTATCGAAACTCCAGCTGGAATTCTGGGGCGGGGGGCAGCCCTGGCCGAGGAGGCAAAGACATCCAGGGCACAGGGGAGCCCCCGGCCGACAGTCTCCGTGGCTCCAGCCCCACGGCTGCCCTTGTGAGAAGCTGCTCCTGGCCGGGGCCATGCGGGGAGCACAGGACAACAATGCCAGGCTCTTCCCAGCCTTCAGGGCCCAGCGGTGGCAGCTGGGGGAGGTCCCCCCACACCTGCCACCCCCACTTCGGTCTACTCAGAGCCTGGTGGAAACAGCTGAGATGACCCAGTGCCTCCATCTCCCACACGAAACAGGCCAGGCTGGGCAGCCACCCCCCAGGCCCTGCCCTCTGGCCCTGTCCCCCTCAGCTGTTGTCCTGGGGCTCAGGGGTTCCTGGTCTCTGCTCCCCGTCCACAGGCAGGAGCGACTCTCACTCCCCAGGTAGAACCAGGCGTTTATTCGCCGGCAGAGACACAGCACACTGCCGAGGTGTCAGTACAACTGGCAGAGACAGTCAGTCCAACCCATCTTAGGGAGGGGAGGCCCGAGGGGAGCCCCCCAAGCCAGGGCCTTGGTTCCCCGCTTTGTTCCTTTCCTCCAGTCCAGGCTATGTGCCTTCCCACTCCCCCTCACTAACTGCTGCTTCATTCAAGCCCGGCTTGTTCCAGGACAGAGGTGTTACCTGCCAGCTTAGGTCGCCGCCAGCGCAGGGGGGTCGTTCTTAGCTGGTGTGAACTGCTCAGCCTGTCTTGCACACACGCACCCCGCTACGTCACACTTCTCTTCCCTTTCAGGCCTTGGTGGGCTTGGCGCCATCGGCCTGCAGCCAGGTGAGTGCATGGACGCTCGGGGCCCTGCCAGGGGGCTGGCACAGGACCCCGCACCTGCGTACCTCCTTGTCTGTGATGGACACGGCGGGTCCTTATCCCCGTTCGCCCAGCTGGAGACGGGCCCTGAGACGGGCCAGGCTGTCAGTGGGGCCAGCCAGCCTTGCCGTGCGTGTGGGGCGGGAGCCAGGGCTCTGCACAGCCCTGAGCGACAGGGTTCAGCTGCAGCCCCAGCAGGGTCTGGCCCCACTGTATCAGGAACCTCCAGGGGCATGTGGGGTGGGCAGCAGGGACAAAGAGCCACAGGGCAGCTGGGTGCTCCAGCAGTCTGGTCTGGTAACTGGCCCCAGCCAGCCAGTGCCTGCCGGGGCTGGGGGCGAGGGTGCCATGGTGTCTGGCAGGGAGCTAGTTGTGGGGTGGGGCCCAGGGCGTTCCGGGGGCAGCTAGAGGTGGGGCTGGGCAGGGGCGTGCTGGCAGAGGGGCACTCCAGGCAGGCTGGGAACCGCCTGCTCCCTGGAGCAGCCCCCTGCCATCCTGGTGCCTGCTCTCATCCTGCCCGTCAGGCCCTGACCCAGATCAGTGGGGCGGTGAGCTCGCTTACGCAACAGCCTGCGGGGAGCAGGGATTGCAGCTGCCCCACGGGGCCCCCGAGGAGGCGGCCTCACTCCCTGCACCTGTGCCTAGCCCCACGCCGGCTGACAGGTGCCCTGGAGGCCTGCTGGGAGGAGCCGCCCATGGGCATGGCAGCCGAGCTCCGCAGCCACGTGGGTCCACGCATGAGGCCCTGCTTCACCAGGGAGCCCCTCTCCCACCTGCGCAGAGAGGGTGGAGGGGGCAGGGCAGGGCTAATCCCTTCCAGAGCCTTCCCCGTCACAGCTGCGCCTCCGGCTCTCTCGGGCAGGTGGCATAGTCCAACCCGGCCTCTATCCCGGAGGTGTCTACCCTGGCGGCCTCTACCCTGCGGCTGGGCTGGCAGCTGCCTACAAAGCTGCTGCTAAAGCAGGTGAGTGAAGATGTCCTTCTCCTGCAGGGGCTGAACCAGGGTCCCTGCCAGCCACCTGCCCCCACCAGTGCCTGCTGCCACTTCCACAGACCAGTTGCATTCATGTGCATGCTGGCTTAGGAGTGGGCCTGGGACAGGCCCCTGGCACCTGGGACGGGCACCAGCCCAGGAGCTCAGGCTGCCCCAGGGGATTTGCTGAGTGGCCTGGCCCTGGCTCGAGCAGTATCTCCTGCTGCCTCCCTTCTCTTGCTGGGGTTCCTGCCTCTCTGGGGCAGGTCCTGGTGTCGGCCCGGTCTGAAGCGACAAGTGAGGGGCACTGGTCTCTTGGGCAAGGGCTGAGCTGGGGCAGGGGCTGCTGCTGGTGCCCGTGGGCCATGTGGCTGGCATAGGAGCCGCTGCCTGGGAGCACAGCGCTGGGCACTGGGCAGACCAGGACCCCGGGGCCGCCCAGCAGGTGCCACAGAGGCTGCTACTCCCGTGGGGACTCCAGGCGCCCGCAGGAGGGAGGGCAGCATGCGGACGCCCAGTGCAGCGTGCACATGGAGGCTGCACTGCCCGGCACCCTGGGAGCACGTGGTCCCTGCCCTGGGCTCCTGCTGGCACTCTGCCGCACGCGGCGAATAAGCCCTTGCTTTGGTGACAGTGCCGGGGCGGGTGGCGTCGGTGGTGTTGGGGTCTCCCCAGGAAAGGTGCGTCGCGGTCCTGTGCTCCCCCTCCCCAGCCACAGCTCTGACTGCCTCCTGCCCTGCCCTGCCTGGAGAGGAGCAGGGGCCCCTCCTGCTGCCGCTCATGGCCCCTGGCTCTCCCACAGGTGCTGTCCAGCCGCAGGTTGGGGTGCAGCCTGGAGTAGCTCCTGGAGCGAAACCTGCCAAGGTCCCAGGTAGGTGCCAGCGAAGGAGACAGCGGGGCTGGGAGGAGGGCACCAGGTAGCTGGCCAGACGGTCACGGCTCTTTCTCTCTGGCCTGGCAGGTGTCGGCATTCCTGGCGTGTTCCCGGGCGGCGTGCTCCCAGGGACAGGTGAGTGGGAGCCAGGCCCCAGGGCTGGCCCTGCTGATAAATTCTGTGCCAAGGGATCCAGCAGTGCCAGAGCCCGAGATTCCCAGACCATCCTGGTGGGAGCACGGGGCGCTGCCCAGCCAGCCGGAGAGTTCCCTCCATTCTGGGGGCACCTGGCCCTGTCCAGACCAAACTGAGCCCTAAAACTGTCCACTTAGGGCATGGATACAAACCCTGGAGGTGGATGGGGGGGCATCTGGGGCCAGGGCAGGGGGCGGAGAGGGGCTCGTTCGGCAAAGGGGGCCTAGAATCCCCTGGGCATCACTGTAACCCCAGGCACTGGCTTCCTGGCATTTGGGAGGAGCTGCCCCGGCAGGAGCGCTGGCTCAGGGAGCTGGGGGTGAAATAGGGCTGGATGGGTGTGGTGCTTTTCTCAGGGTGCCCAGAGCCCACAGGCTCCAGCCGTGCCCTGCTGGAGCTCAGCCCGTCCCTGCCAGCGCCCTGCAAGTGCTGGTCTGGAGCTGCCTCCCCGGCGATGTCCAGGGACCCCAGGCTGGGATCCCTGGGAGGCTGCTGCTGAGTCCAACCCCTCTCTCAGGCCATGTGCCGCTCTGCTGCCTCCCCAGTGGCTCCACTCTACCCCCCACTGCACCGCCCCGAGAGGGGCCAAACCCAGTCGCTTGCCTTCTGGGCACCAGCCGCCTGGCACAGGGCGGGAGCCCTCCCGGGCAGGGTCACCTGGGGGAGCCCAGCAGATCTCAGCAGTGGGCACTGCGGGACGCCAGGGCCCTGCTCTCCGCAGCCCTCTCCACAGCTGCGGTGCTGCTCAGAGGCAGGGCACCCTGCTGTCTCTGGCGTCACCTTGCTGGATGGCCCTGGGGATGGCACAGGCACACCGGCATTCCCTGTCCAGGACATACGTCACCCCTGTATCTCCAGCACGCTCAGAGCCAGACGTGTCCCTGCCCCAGCGCCGCCAGGGTGCCTCCTCCGCCAGATCCTTTCTGCAGAGCGCTCGTGAGAAGGGCGCGTTCTGCGCAGCCCAGCCGACCTCCTGGCAGCCGTGGCTGCAGTGACCCCTGGGGTCGCGCTCACCTAGAGCAGGAGGAGAGGGAAGGATGGGAGAGACAGGAAGTGACAGGCTCTCATCCAGGGAGGGCCCAGGACAAGACGGCAGCAGCTGCTCCGCAGGCACAGGAAGGAAGGCAGCCAGGCTGAGGCCACAGCTCTCAGTGCCGCGCCGAGGACTGCACTGGGACAAGGCGGATGCTTCATGCCGTCAGCTCCGCCGTGCAGTGCAGGGGCTGGGGGTCTCACGGGGGGTGCGCCTGCCCTGCAGTCAGGTGGCTTCCTCTGCTCTGTGTTGCAGGGATCCGATACCCTGGCATCGGCGTCCTGCCCGGTGTGCCCACTGGGACTGGAGTGAAGCCGAAAGCCCCAGGTACGCTGCCTTCCCCGGGGAGCAGGGCTGCTGTGGCCTGTGCAGGTTGGGGGTGGCCAGCGCTGTGCCGAGGTGATAGGAGTCTGCCTCCTTCATCATGCCAACAGGGTGGGGTGCGGCGCATTTCCTGCGCTTGGTCACAGGGCATGGGGGAGCGTGGGTGAGGAGAAGGCCCATATGCGCCCTCTCTGGCTGGTATGGACCAGCATGGAGCCAGCAGCCCAGCTAAGACCCACATGGACCAGTTGAGGCCTGTATGGACTGGCTCCACCCCATATTGCCTGGCTGGGAGGCTCATGTGCCTCTTTCTCTCTTTAACAGGAGCAGTGGGAGCCCTTGCAGGAATTCCTGGTGAGTCGCCTGCTTGTCCGCAGGCTGCGCGTTCGTCTGCACGGTCCATATTCCCAAGTGGTGTCTCCCCAGCCCCAGGGGCTGCCCATGCTGCGTTCACCTGCATGGTCCATATACCCGAGTGGTGTCCCCCCGGCCCCAGGACCTGCCCGTGCGCAGGCCAGGCCTTAGCCCCCAGCTGTGCCCACATGGGGCGTTCTGCTCTGGACCCCCGACGCTCCCTGGCTGCCCCTCAGCCGGTGGTGGGTTCGCAAAGAGCACTGGGCCTTTGCCACAGCCAGAGTCTCTGCTGCTGTCTTTCAGGGTTCGTAGGCTTTGGGGGCCAGCAGCCCGGCGTCCCTCTGGGGTACCCCATCAAAGCCCCAAAGCTCCCAGGTAAGCAGCCAAGCTGGGCCGGGGGGTCCCCCTTAGTCTGGCCTTTGGCGAGAGCTGGAGCTGCTGCTGAGTACCCCTCCCCTGCTGCACTGTGACCTGCACCCAAGTCCCTGCCCTTCCTGCCACCGGGCCCTGACCGCGGCCCAGGGCAGGAGAAAGACCTGTGCCTGGGTTGAGCCAGGAGAGGCGGCCAGCACCGAGCTGGTTCTTTGTTATTTGCATTGCTGCGAGCCCATTCCCGCTGCACCCAGTGCTGTGCAGACGTTCAGGGCTGGTGCAGCACTTACCTGCAGGCCCCAGCACCTGTGTATATTTAGTGTGCATTGGCATCTGGCCAGCGGCCCCTCCCGTGGCCTGACCACCACTGAGCCTCGGCAGCAGAGAGCCTGTGCAGACCTAGACCGTGGCTTGCCTGGGTGCCCTGGGCAGGGACCGCCTCGTGTGTGAGGCCCTGGGCCATGCCCCACTCTGGCTGCCCACGGGGCAGGGCTGGTCTGCAGGGAACAGTAGTGCAGGCCAGAGGGGAGGGCAGGGTCATGACGCCTCTTGTTCTGCCCCGCTCCGCGGGAGAGGCACAGGCGAGTGCAGGAGCAGGGCAGGGCTGCCTCGGGTGTGTGCCTTGGCTGGGCTGTGCGGGGACATGCAGGCCAGGGCTGGGCAGGTAGCACAGGCCCCAGCCCCAGCAGCGCTCAGCCCTGGGAGTGCTGCGTTCTCGCTGGCAGGCTGCGACGCGTGTGCCTGCCAAGGGCTGTTGTGCAATGGGGCTCTGCAGCAGACGCTGTCTGGCGGAGGAAGCTGCTCAGTGCCAGGCCAGGGGAGCTGTGCTACGGGGTCCTAGCGCCTCATCCCCCCTTCTCTGACGATACCTGGTTTCCATGGTGACACAAGAGCGGCCTCCCCGGCAAGAGGCAGCCGGTGCGGTGAGCCGCAGGGCTGGCCGAGCGCCAGGCAGACAGGGCGGCCTGCCGTGAAACCTCGCCAGAGCAGCCACTTCCCCCTGCCTGGGGCCAGGCCGACTTCCTCCCGCAGAGGCAGAGTTACACTCAGGGCCCATCTCCTACCCAGCAGCCCGGGAAGCTGAAGAGCTGTTCAGGGGGAGAGCTCCCCAAGCCGTCTGGCCTCTCCCCCGCAGCCGTTTCCGCTGCCTAGCCGCTGCCCCAGACGGCCTTTGATGGGGTGCCTGTGCTAACGAGGGAGCCGCCAGAGTATGGCTGAGGCAGCACCTGGCTCCTACAGCAGGGCCCCACCAGTGGCCTGGAGCCCAGACACGGTGCTGACGCCGGTGGAGCCACCAGGAATAAATCGCAGGAGACAGCCCCAGCAGGGAGCCAGGCTGGCGCTCCAGGGAGCTGGCCCCCCTCGCACTGCCGGGCTCTGCACCGCCCCCCGTCCCAGCGGAGCACCCCCACGAGTGGCAGGTTGCTCCCAACACCTGGGCCGGCCCGGGGAAGGGCTGTCTCTCCCAGGCCTTCTAGCATGGGTAAAGCCGCACCCTCCCGGGGCTGTGTAAGGAGGCTGCCGTCGCCCACAGTCCCCCCTGCGAGGAGATGCAATGTGATTTCTGCGGCCGGCTGCGTGACTAGTCCTGGTACCGCCTGTGAAGATCGTGGGTGGCCTTTCTACAGCCCATCCCTGGTTATTTGACGCTGATGCGGGGTGCTGGCTAGGGAACGGTTGTGGGACTAGGCGCAATCTAGGCCTCTGCCAGCTATGTGCGGGGTCGCCCGCCCGCGCTGGTGTTGTTTCAGTCGTCCATCCTCGCCCTTTGGTGGGTCCGTGGGACTCATAGCCATGGAGTTTTCCATCATGGTTCGAATACGCAGCATCCAGCCTGTTCCGCTCGGCTTCCAGAGCACCAGCTCGTCTCTTTGTAACTTCTGAGCCAGGCCGCTACTGCCTCTCCTGTGGGTTAGTTTGCAGACTCCCGGGGCCCCTGCTGTTAGCAGGAATCGGCAGCAACAGCCCCTTTCCTGGCCATTACAGAGGCAGCCATTGGCTTCCCTGGGGCGTCGGTGCCATGTGAGAACACCCCTCCGTGAGCTACCTGAGAAGCAGTAATTGCCTTTTGTGCCAGTTCTCTGAATTACCAGCAGGCTCCTGAGGGGCAGTTCCCATGGGCAGTGCTGGTTCTCTCTGTGGGACACTTGAACGTGGCTCTTCCTTTGGCCATGTGCCTGAGACGCTGGCTCCCTGTGTGCATGTGACTCGGCTGCTGGGCTGTCACCCTTGCAGTGCTTAGATTGGCCACCGGTGGCCCTTTTGCTCGGCCATCTGACCTGGCAGCTGCGGCTCTTCGAGCGACTACTGGAATAGGCACCGGGCACTCGCGGGCTGTTTGGAGGAGGCCTTGTTTGGCCTTTCTGGTGGCTACAGACTCAGGGACACCCCTCTCTGGGGGTCCCTTGCCTTGGCCTGACCGGCCCTTTCCGTGAGTTCCTGGAGGAGACAGCCGCCTTCCTTCGTGTGCGTTACGGGAATCAGCACAGCTCACTGCATGGGCAGCAAGAGCCCTTCTACAGCTCCGTCGTCAGCAGCGATGGCCACGCCGACCGGCCGGTGGCTCACCCTGGTTCCAGGCGTATGTACCAGGGGCTCCAGAATCCCTCTGGAGCGTCTCTGGCAAGGCAAAGATGGCTCTCACCAGCCGTAGTGGGGCAGGAAGCAATCGCCTTGGCCATGGCAGCGCGCCCCTCAGCAGAGGTGGAGTAGCTATTCGAGGAGCGTGACAGGCGTTTCACAGGACGTTTGATGCAGGGATAGTCGCCCTTCCCGGGGTTCCTTCCGAGGCGCAGAGCTCCCTTTCTCCCGCGTACGGCAATCCGCCTCCCACAGGCTCCTGGCCGTGGCTGAGCCGCCCCTTCCGTGCTCCCATCGCTGGAGACTCGGTGCCCTTTCTGGGGAGCGATTGCCCTCCTAGGGGTTAGCTGAATGGGCGCTGAGGGCCCTTTCCCTCAGCCAGCAGCCCGGAGGGGCAGCCTCCACCTGCCCATTGCATGGCGGGACAGGAGCTGATGGCTTTCTCCAGCGTCTGGCTCCAGGACAGCTGGCAGCAAGGCCCCGGCTGGGGCAGAGAGAGGCTCACCAGCGGGCCTGGAGCGCAGCCCTGTGTGGATGTCACCGCTCAGGCTGAGGCTCAGGCTAGCCCTCTGAGCTCCCCCCCACAGCTGAGCCAGCCCGAGCCTCCCCCAGGAGGGCCAAGAAGATGACAGGAGCTGGGAGCATTTAGGCCTCTCACCGGATCTGATGCGGAGCTGTTAGCTGCTCTGAGGCCTCCCGGCCCGTCACTGTAGCAAGTGTGACAGCCCCAGCGGCTGGCAGTGGGCGCAAGACACGTTCGGACGGGAATTCTTCAGGGCAGTCCTGCCTGGGCCGTGCAGGGCTCAGACCAGAGGACCGAGCTCCCTCCGGCCTTCCCATCTCTGGAGCTGTGGGTGAAAGCCTGGCCTCACGGGCACCCTTGGCCAGTGGCTGTCTAGGAGAGACGAGGCTCCCTGCAACCTGGAGCACAGCTGAGAAATCCTGTACCTTCGCAGGCTGCCTGGCAGTGACATCCGTGTGCTGCTCCCCTGGGGCATGGAAGACCTGAACCCCCCAGCAGGGGCGGGAGCCTAGCCCAGGGGCGTGCTCTCAGCAAGGGCCGGCTGAGCACCACTCGGCCTGCACACCCGGCTGTGTGAACCCCGCACACTGCCCACTCACACCCCCGGCCTGCACGCCCGGCTGTGTGTACCCCGCACACTGCCCACTCACACCCCCGGCCTGCACGCCCGGCTGTGTGTACCCCTCACACTGCCCACTCACACCCCCGGCCTGCACACCCGGCTGTGTGTACCCTGCACACTGCCCACTCACACCCCCGGCCTGCACGCCCGGCTGTGTGTACCCCGCACACTGCCCACTCACACCCCCGGCCTGCACGCCCGGCTGTGTGTACCCCGCACACTGCCCACTCACACCCCCGGCCTGCACGCCCGGCTGTGTGTACCCTGCACACTGCCCACTCACACCCCCGGCCTGCACGCCCGGCTGTGTGTACCCCTCACACTGCCCACTCACACCCCCGGCCTGCACGCCCGGCTGTGTGTACCCCGCACACTGCCCACTCACACCCCCTGGCCTGCACGCCCGGCTGTGTGTACCCCGCACACTGCCCACTCACACCCCCGGCCTGCACGCCTGGCTGTGTGTACCCCGCACACTGCCCGCTCACACCCCCGGCCTGCACGCCCGGCTGTGTGTACCCCGCACACTGCCCACTCACAACCCGGCCTGCACACCCGGCTGTGTGTACCCCGCACACTGCCCACTCACACCCCCGGCCTGCACGCCCGGCTGTGTGTACCCCGCACACTGCCCACTCACACCCCCGGCCTGCACGCCCGGCTGTGTGTACCCCGCACACTGCCCACTCACACCCCCGGCCTGCACACCCGGCTGTGTGTACCCCTCACACTGCCCACTCACAACCCGGCCTGCACGCCCGGCTGTGTGTACCCCGCACACTGCCCACTCACACCCCCTGGCCTGCACGCCCGGCTGTGTGTACCCCGCACACTGCCCACTCACACCCCCGGCCTGCACGCCCGGCTGTGTGTACCCCTCACACTGCCCACTCACACCCCCGGCCTGCACGCCCGGCTGTGTGTACCCCGCACACTGCCCACTCACACCCCCTGGCCTGCACGCCCGGCTGTGTGTACCCCGCACACTGCCCACTCACACCCCCGGCCTGCACACCCGGCTGTGTGTACCCCTCACACTGCCCACTCACAACCCGGCCTGCACGCCCGGCTGTGTGTACCCCGCACACTGCCCACTCACACCCCCTGGCCTGCACGCCCGGCTGTGTGTACCCCGCACACTGCCCACTCACACCCCCGGCCTGCACGCCCGGCTGTGTGTACCCCTCACACTGCCCACTCACACCCCCGGCCTGCACGCCCGGCTGTGTGTACCCTGCACACTGCCCACTCACACCCCCGGCCTGCACGCCCGGCTGTGTGTACCCCGCACACTGCCCACTCACACCCCCGGCCTGCACACCCGGCTGTGTGTACCCCTCACACTGCCCACTCACACCCCCGGCCTGCACGCCCGGCTGTGTGTACCCTGCACACTGCCCACTCACACCCCCGGCCTGCACGCCCGGCTGTGTGTACCCCTCACACTGCCCACTCACAACCCGGCCTGCACACCCGGCTGTGTGTACCCCGCACACTGCCCACTCACACCCCCGGCCTGCACACCCGGCTGTGTGTACCCCGCACACTGCCCACTCACACCCCCGGCCTGCACGCCCAGCTGTGTGTACCCCGCACACTGCCCACTCACACCCCTGTCCTGCACGCCCGGCTGTGTGAACCCCGCACACTGCCCACTCACACCCCCGGCCTGCACGCCCGGCTGTGTGTACCCCGCACACTGCCCACTCACACCCCCGGCCTGCACACCCGGCTGTGAGAATCCCGCACACTGCCCACTCACACCCCCGGCCTGCACGCCCGGCTGTGTGTACCCCGCACACTGCCCACTCACACCCCCGGCCTGCACGCCCGGCTGTGTGTACCCCGCACACTGCCCACTCACACCCCTGTCCTGCACGCCCGCTTGTGTGTACCCCGCACACTGCCCACTCACACCCCCGGCCTGCACACCCGGCTGTGTGAACCCCGCACACTGCCCACTCACACCCCCGGCCTGCACGCCCGGCTGTGTGAACCCCGCACACTGCCCACTCACACCCCCGGCTTGCACGCCCGGCTGTGTGTACCCTGCACACTGCCCACTCACACCCCCGGCCTGCACGCCCGGCTGTGTGTACCCCGCACACTGCCCACTCACACCCCTGTCCTGCACGCCCGGCTGTGTGTACCCCGCACACTGCCCACTCACACCCCCGGCCTGCACGCCCGGCTGTGTGTACCCCGCACACTGCCCACTCACACCCCTGTCCTGCACACCCGGCTGTGTGTACCCCGCACACTGCCCACTCAAACCCCCGGCCTGCACACCCGGCTGTGTGTACCCCTTACACTGCCCACTCACACCCCTGTCCTGCACACCCGGCTGTGTGTACCCCGCACACTGCCCACTCACACCCCTGTCCTGCACACCTGGCTGCGTGTACCCTGCACACTGCCCACTCACACCCCTGTCCTGCACACCCGGCTGTGTGTACCCCTCACACTGCCCACTCACACCCCCGGCCTGCACGCCCGGCTGTGTGTACCCCGCACACTGCCCACTCACACCCCCGGCCTGCACGCCCGGCTGTGTGTACCGCGCACACTGCCCACTCACACCCCTGTCCTGCACGCCCGGCTGTGTGTACCCCTCACACTGCCCACTCACAACCCGGCCTGCACACCCGGCTGTGTGTACCCCGCACACTGCCCACTCACACCCCCGGCCTGCACACCCGGCTGTGTGTACCCCTCACACTGCCCACTCACACCCCCGGCCTGCACGCCCGGCTGTGTGTACCCCGCACACTGCCCACTCACACCCCCGGCCTGCACGCCTGGCTGTGTGTACCCCGCACACTGCCCACTCACACCCCTGTCCTGCACGCCCGGCTGTGTGTACCCCTCACACTGCCCACTCACAACCCGGCCTGCACACCTGGCTGCGTGTACCCTGCACACTGCCCACTCACACCCCTGTCCTGCACACCCGGCTGTGTGTACCCCTCACACTGCCCACTCACCCCCGGCCTGCACGCCCGGCTGTGTGTACCCCGCACACTGCCCACTCACACCCCCGGCCTGCACGCCCGGCTGTGTGTACCCCGCACACTGCCCACTCACACCCCTGTCCTGCACGCCCGGCTGTGTGTACCCCGCACACTGCCCACTCACACCCCCGGCCTGCACGCCCGGCTGTGTGTACCCCGCACACTGCCCACTCACACCCCTGTCCTGCACGCCCGGCTGTGTGTACCCCGTACACTGCCCACTCACACCCCTGTCCTGCACGCCCGTCTGAGTGTACCCCGCACACTGCCCACTCACACCCCCGGCCTGCACACCCGGCTGCGTGCACCCTGCACACTGCCCACTCACACCCCCGGCCTGCACACCCGGCTGTGTGCATCCCGCACACTGACCACTCAGACCCCCGGCCTGCACACCCAGCTGTGTGTACCCCGCACACTGCCCACTCACACCCCCGGCCTGCACGCCCGGCTGTGTGTACCCCGCACACTGCCCACTCACACCCCCGGCCTGCACACCCGGCTGTGTGCACCCCGCACACTGCCCACTCACACCCCCGGCCTGCACACCCGGCTGTGTGCACCCCTCACACTGCCCACTCACACCCCCGTCCTGCACACCCGGCTGTGTGTACCCCGCACACGGCCCACTCACACCCCCGTCCTGCACACCCGGCTGTGTGTACCCCGCACACGGCCCACTCACACCCCCGGCCTGCACACCCGGCTGTGTGCACCCCTCACACGGCCCACTCACACCCCCGGCCTGCACACCCGGCTGTGTGCACCCCACCCACGGCCCACTCACACCCCCGGCCTGCACACCCGGCTGTGTGTACCCCTCACACTGCCCACTCACACCCCCGTCCTGCACGCCCGGCTGTGTGTACCCCGCACACTGCCCACTCACACCCCCGGCCTGCACGCCCGGCTGTGTGTACACCGCACACTGCCCACTCACACCCCCGGCCTGCACGCCCGGCTGTGTGTACCGCGCACACTGCCCACTCACACCCCTGTCCTGCACGCCCGGCTGTGTGTACCCCTCACACTGCCCACTCACAACCCGGCCTGCACACCCGGCTGTGTGTACCCCGCACACTGCCCACTCACACCCCCGGCCTGCACACCCGGCTGTGTGTACCCCTCACACTGCCCACTCACACCCCCGGCCTGCACGCCCGGCTGTGTGTACCCCGCACACTGCCCACTCACACCCCCGGCCTGCACGCCTGGCTGTGTGTACCCCGCACACTGCCCACTCACACCCCTGTCCTGCACGCCCGGCTGTGTGTACCCCTCACACTGCCCACTCACAACCCGGCCTGCACACCTGGCTGCGTGTACCCTGCACACTGCCCACTCACACCCCTGTCCTGCACACCCGGCTGTGTGTACCCCTCACACTGCCCACTCACACCCCCGGCCTGCACGCCCGGCTGTGTGTACCCCGCACACTGCCCACTCACACCCCCGGCCTGCACGCCCGGCTGTGTGTACCCCGCACACTGCCCACTCACACCCCTGTCCTGCACGCCCGGCTGTGTGTACCCCGCACACTGCCCACTCACACCCCCGGCCTGCACGCCCGGCTGTGTGTACCCCGCACACTGCCCACTCACACCCCTGTCCTGCACGCCCGGCTGTGTGTACCCCGTACACTGCCCACTCACACCCCTGTCCTGCACGCCCGTCTGAGTGTACCCCGCACACTGCCCACTCACACCCCCGGCCTGCACACCCGGCTGCGTGCACCCTGCACACTGCCCACTCACACCCCCGGCCTGCACACCCGGCTGTGTGCATCCCGCACACTGACCACTCACACCCCCGGCCTGCACACCCAGCTGTGTGTACCCCGCACACTGCCCACTCACACCCCCAGCCTGCACGCCCGGCTGTGTGTACCCCGCACACTGCCCACTCACACCCCCGGCCTGCACACCCGGCTGTGTGCACCCCTCACACTGCCCACTCACACCCCCGGCCTGCACACCCGGCTGTGTGCACCCCTCACACTGCCCACTCACACCCCCGTCCTGCACACCCGGCTGTGTGTACCCCGCACACGGCCCACTCACACCCCCGGCCTGCACACCCGGCTGTGTGTACCCCGCACACGGCCCACTCACACCCCCGGCCTGCACACCCGGCTGTGTGCACCCCTCACACGGCCCACTCACACCCCCGGCCTGCACACCCGGCTGTGTGCACCCCACCCATGGCCCACTCACACCCCCGGCCTGCACACCCGGCTGTGTGCACCCCTCACACTGCCCACTCACACCCCCGGCCTGCACACCCGGCTGTGTGTACCCCTCACACTGCCCACTCACACCCCCGTCCTGCACGCCCGGCTGTGTGTACCCCGCACACTGCCCACTCACACCCCCGGCCTGCACGCCCGGCTGTGTGTACCCCGCACACTGCCCACTCACACCCCCGGCCTGCACGCCCGGCTGTGTGTACCCCGCACACTGCCCACTCACACCCCTGTCCTGCACACCCGGCTGTGTGTACCCCGCACACTGCCCACTCAAACCCCCGGCCTGCACACCCGGCTGTGTGTACCCCTTACACTGCCCACTCACACCCCTGTCCTGCACACCCGGCTGTGTGTACCCCGCACACTGCCCACTCACACCCCTGTCCTGCACACCTGGCTGCGTGTACCCTGCACACTGCCCACTCACACCCCTGTCCTGCACACCCGGCTGTGTGTACCCTGCACACTGCCCACTCATACCCCCGGCCTGCACACCCGGCTGCGTGTACCCCGCACACTGCCCACGCACACCCCCGGCTTGCACATCCGGCTGCGTGTACCGCTCACACTGCCCACTCACACCCTCGGCCTGCACACCCGGCTGTGTGTACCCCTCACACTGCCCACTCACACCCCCGGCCTGCACACCCGGCTGTGTGTACCCTGCACACTGCCCACTCACACCCCCGGCCTGCACACCCGGCTGTGTGTACCCCTCACACTGCCCACTCACACCACTCGGCCTGCACACCTGGTTGTGTGTATCCCGCACACTGCCCACTCACACCCCCGGCCTGCACACCCGGCTGTGTGTACCCCGCACACTGCCCACTCACACCCCCGGCCTGCACACCCGGCTGTGTGTACCCCTCACACTGCCCACTCACACCCCCAGTCTGCACACCCGGCTGTGTGTACCCCTCACACTGCCCACTCACACCCCCGGCCTGCACACCCGGCTTTGTATACCCCTCACACTGCCCACTCACCCCCTGTCCTGCACACCCGGCTGGATTGGGCGTGGGAGAATGTGGTCCCCATGGCACTTGCAGGCAGTGCAGAGCCAGGAGCCCTCTCCTGCGCCGGGCTGGCAGGGCTGGGAGGTGAGGCCAGGACAGGGTCTCCGGCTGAGGTGGAAGGAGGAGGGCTAGACTCTGGCCTGCGGGGGCAGGAGGGTTCTGAAGTCGAGGGCAGAGGCTTGGGCTGCGGGGTTGAGGGCTCTGCCTGGGGGTGCTGCCCCTGCTGGGGGACAGCAAGGAAAGGTTCAGGGTGCAGGCAGGGTTGGGCTGCTGGGGAGCCGAGGATGAGAGGCGTGGGGCATGGGGGGTGCAAGGTGTGGGCTGTGTCAGTGGCACTTGCCGTGGCTCCCGGGAAGCGGCCGCGGCAGCCAGGGAACCGGGCAGCTCCATTGGTTGCAACTCCTGGCCAATGGGAGCTGCAGAGCTGGCATTTGGGGTGGGGTGGCGCTTGCGCCATGGGGCCGGCCCTGGCAGCTGCTTCCAGGGGACACGCAGAGCCAGGACAGGGGGGAGCCTGCCTTCGCCTGCTGCACTGCCCCCAGGGCTCTTTTCAACCCGCTCTAAAACCAGGGGTCTGGCAGCCCCACCTGAGGGCTGGTCCCACCCAGAGGCTGGGCCCCTCGCTGGAGACGGGGCAGGGCACCTCCCTGCAGCCAGGCTGCGGCTGTTCCCTGTTGACAGGGGCTCTCTCCGTCCTTGGTTCAGGCATCCCACGCCATGGGGCTTCCAGCCCTGCTCATGGAGGCCGCACAGCCGGGCTTGGAGTGGCTTGCCTGGTCACACTGCCTCAGCCCCCCACGCCGCTGCCCTGGCCCCCTGCGCCAGTCCCCCATCCTGGCCCCCCTGTCCCAGCACTGATGCTTTGGTGCCTCCCCAGACCCCTTGCCCCAGCTGGCAGGGCAGGGAGGGTGGAGCTCGCAGGCCCAGCCGTACTTACTGCCGGTGTTTTCTCTCACTAGGGGGCTATGGGCTGCCCTACAGCACTGGGAAGCTGCCGTACGGTGAGCCTCTTTCGCTCTCGGCCTCCCCGGGATGATTCAGTCCCTGTGGGTCCGGGGCTTCAGCCTCCTGAGCCTGCACTTGGCTTCCCCCCAGGAGCCCATCAGTGCTCCAGACCTCACTTGGCCACCCGCCGGGGGCTCCTGAGGGCAGGAGTCTCCTGGCAGCTGAGACCTGGGCCTGGCCAGGCTGAGATGCACCAACCCCGGATGGCTGGTGCAGGGAGGGGCCGACAGGCTGCTGGGCAGCTCTGCGCAGGGCCGCGGGCGGGGTGGGGCACGTGTGCCTTCGGGGCAGCTCTGCCTTTGCAGCCCCTGCTGCCTGCTCGCCTGGCCTGGCCTCCCACCTGGGCAGGGGGCATCTCCGGATGCCCAGCCGGGGGGTCACTGGCTCTGCTTTCCCTCATGCCGCCGGGAGGTGGGGGTGCTGAGTGCTGCTCTTCCAGCACAGGGAAGCTTTAACACACAGGTTCCCGCTCCCCTCCCGCTGTGACACGGGCGGCCTGCGGCGCCCCGGTGCTGTGGGCAGCTGGGAACAGGGCCGCGCTGGTGGAGCCCCCCCAGGGCTGGGCACGGGGAGAGTGCTGAGAGCTGGAAGGTCCCCCAGGTGGAGTCGTCAGCCTGGCTGCTGGCACCAAACCTGGCTCCAGGCAGCTCTGCAAACTGAGTGCCCCCCGCAAGGATGGGCCTCTTGCCCAGCCGGCCTCGTGCCGAGACACCAGGGTTGGAAACTGAGCGGCACAGCCGGCTCTGCAGGGCTGCCACCCCCCGGGCTGCCCCACTCCCCTCACGGGGCTCTTTGTGGCTGCAGGGTACGGACCAGGCGGGCTCGGCGCTGCTGCTGCAGGGAAGGCAGGATACCCCACGGGGACAGGTGCGCTGCTGGGCCTCGTCCAGGGAGCAGCTCTCCACACCAAGGGGGCAGCTGGCGCAGCCTGCCCAGACTGCCCAGACTGCCCGCCTCGGCATGGGGCTGGCTGTTGGGGAGGGGGAAGGGCTGACTCTGGCGGCCGGGTGTGGGGCTGGCTGTGGGGGAGGGGCAGGGCTGGCTCCAGGAGCCATGGGGGAGGGGCTGGCTGTGGGGAATGGGGCGCTAGCTTTGCAGGGTGAGTGTCTAGGGCTGGGGAAAAGGGCTGATAATGGAGGAGAGGGTCACGGGGCTGGCTCCAGGGGCGGGGAACGGGGTGGCACTGGGATCCCCTCTCTCCCCATCCCATGAAGGAGAACAGCTCTGGGCCCAGGCCTCCGGGCGCTGCCAAGTCACTCCAGAGCAGGCAGCCGCATGCTGAGCCCACAGGCAAGTTCCCCTCCTGTGGCCGGGCGGAGCCAGGCTTGGGGCACAGGGCAGGAGGCACAGGAGGCTGAAGGGGTCAGGGTAGGGGCTGTTCTGCTGGCTTGTGATGGAGGCCGGACCCCTGAACATCTCCTTGTTTATGACTCCAGGTGTTGGAGCTCAGGTAGCAGCAGCTAAAGCAGCAGCTAAATATGGTGAGTTGCTTGAGCCTAGAGGCCATGGTGGTGGGCATGGGCCCAGGGGTTAAAGCAGAGACTGCAGGAGCCGGGCAGGTAATGGGCTCCCTCAGGAAGGCAGGATGGAGATGGGTAATCACCCTGCTCCTTGCAGACCAGCTCTGAGTACCGCTAGGCTAGACACGCCTGAGCCATGATGGGCACCAGGGCAATCACTGCTCTGGGCTGTACCCCTAAGGCAGCTGAGCTGCCCGGCTCTGCGCTGCCATGTCCAGAACCTGCCTCCGCCTGGGAGAGCGCGCGGGTGCTCAGGCTGCCAGGAGGAGCAGAATGCTGGGGTGGCACGGCACAGCCAGAGCGCCATGATCCCACAGAGCCCTGCCTGGCTGGGGGCTGGCAGTCCAGCCTCACTGCACCGACCCAAGGCACTCGGAAGGGGCACCAGTGGAGATGCCCGGGGAGCAGGGCCCCTTGGGACACTGCAGGGCGCTTGCTGCTCCCTTCGCGCTAGCGGGGGCCCTGACTTGGTAACCCAGAGCCCGTATCTCCGGGCAGGGGCCGTTCCGCACCCTGGTGCCCAGTGCCAATGCTCAGCTGCTCTCTGCAGGTGCTGGCCTCGTGCCAGGGGCTGCCGGCATTCCCGGAGTCGGAGGCCTGGTGCCTGGCGTCGGGGGCATCCCAGGCGTTGCAGGTAACTGTGCTGGAGTGGCCCAGCCGAAGGGGCTGGGGGCTGCTTCCTGCCTCAGAGCCTGACGCTTCCCCTGTGTTCCAGGAGCTGTGAGCCCGGCGGCGGCGGCAGCAGCAGCGGCGGCAGCCAAAGCAGCGGCCTATGGTGAGTGGGCTCTGATGTCCCTGCTGGCCCGCGGTGGCTGGCTCGGCCCCCCGCGGCCCTGGCGGTGCCGTGTCTCTGGTGGCACCGCTCAGTGGTGAGCTCAGCACACGTTCTGTGCACCCGTAAGCACTTCCCCTGCCCAGAGCCCACAACCCGTCTCCCAGGCCGCGCCTGGAGCACTTGCTGCGGTGCCAGGGCCAGGCTAGGCAGGCTCTGCCCTGCCCAGGGACGCTCTCCTCCATCCTGCTGCAAAGCCCCGAGTTCCCCAGGCCCGCGGCTTTCAGCTCCCTGCGCTACCCGGCAGCTTGGCTGCATCCTGCGGCTCCCTCCCAGCCTACCCAGCCGAGCTCCTGGCAGCCAGGCTGTGGTACACGAGACAGCGTTCGGACACTCAGCTGCCCCGGTGCCCGAGGCCTGCTCGGGCCGATGCTCCAAGCCCACGGAGAAGCTCACCCACTGACGTGCCAGGCCCCAGGGTGTCCCCAGGCAGGTGTGTGCGTTCACGCTCATGCTCCCGCAGGCAGCTCTGAGGAGGAGGGCAGCGCGGCTGGTACGTTCCCTCCCACTAGGCGTGTGCAGCTTTCCCCGGCGGCGAGGGGCAGGAAGGGCGCGATCTCAGGTGCTGGAAAGCCCCGCTCCCAGGAGGAGCCGGGAATGCACTCCCTTCCACTCCAGCTCTCAGCCCTGGGCTTCAGGGGGTGCACCCATCAGGTCCATTTCCTCAGCCGCACGGAGCTGGCTGTGCCTGGCTTCGGCAGGACACCGACCAGCGTGCAATGCACCAGCGTGTGCACAGAGGGCTCTGGGGAGCTCTTGGCTTCCAGCTCTACGGAGCCACAGTGCAGTGGGCCAGGACGAGGGCGTGATTGCCATCTAGTGGCAGCTCTGAGTGCCCAGGAATCCTTCCCAGGGGCCGGCTGGGTCTGAGCTTGGAGCCCAGACGGCGCCGCCCGGGACCCTAGCAACAAACCCAGCATTGCTCTCTCCTTAGAGACAGCGAGGCTAGGGCAGGCTCTTTGCCTGCCGGGCCCCAGTGTCCAGCCCTGCAGTGACCCCCTGCACCATGTGTGAGCAGAGCTGGCAGGGCCATGGGGCGCAGTGTGAGTTCACGGCCCCAGCTGGGCCTGTGGCACCCCAGGGCTGCAGCCCACACTCGCTCCAGGAGTGTTGCTGTCCCAGGCTGGGATGGGCCAGGCTCTGCGCACTGCGCCCACTCCCAGCTCTCTCCTGCGCAGGGTACCCATCTGGGCAGCCCCTCAGCAGCAGCCGAGTCCCGGGTGGGCTTGGAAGGAGGCAAAACTCCCCCGTCTGTCAGCTGGCCTGGTTAGGGGCAAGCCAGACATGGGGCTTCTTCATCACCCCTTAACAATCTGCCAGTCAAGCTGGCCTCCATCTGCACTGGTGCAGCAGGGGGTTCCCCTCCCTGAAGAGAGGCCAGCCTGGAGCAGGACCCCAGGGCTCCCTTTTCCTGGACTTCCCCTCTCCCTTCAGGGCAGTGGTTCTGTCCCTGTGCGGTACCTCACACAATACCGCACACGGTTTGCTTTCTGCTGGCGCCCCCCCAGGCACTGGTGGAGCCCCAGGCTGCTGCCGGGGGTCAGTGGCCTTCCTGGTGTGGTGCCCGGCATTGGCAGCATGCTAGGAGCTGCAGGAGCAGCAAGTGAATGTGGTCGCCTGGTTCAGTCCATGGGCCAGCGGCATTCTGTGTCTGCGTGCCATCAGGCTTCTGAGATTTCCTCTCCTTCCTTCATCCCCAGGACCTGGAGGCCCAGCAGCTGCAGCCGCTGCAGCAGCAAAAGCAGCCAAGTATGGTAAGCTAGCTGCCTCCTTTCTCAGTGCACAGGGCACCGGGAAGGGTCCAGGCTTCCCTTTGTTATAAATGTGGACGGCTCTTGCACTCTCCTCCCAAAGAACGCGGTCTTCTCTGCCAGGGCCTGTGCTCGGCAGGGCTGTGCTAACGGCCTGCTGAAATCCTTTCTCCTTTGCTGATGGCACTCCAGACTAGCCCTACAATGACTCTGTCTAGGATCAAAATCAGGTGACCTGGCCTACAGCTAGCCAGTGCTGCTCCAAGCCGAGCTGCTGACGAGGGCAGCGTTGCTGGTAGATTCCCTCCCTCTAGCCATGTGCTGTCCTGCGTGTATTCCCTGTTCGGATCCTGGCGGAGAGCAGTGGTTTTCAGTGGGTGTGCCACGACTGTCCAAGTGTGCTGTGAAATTTCATCAGTTTCCTCTGCCACAGCCAGGGCAAATGCCAACCCCATGGGACCCTTTGCGCTCTGGGAGGCAGCTGAAATGTTGCTTCCCAGCCCGAACAAGCTGGTGGGGAGCCCCCCTGTGACAAGGAGAAGGGAGGGCAGGAGCCTGCTGGAGAGGGGATGTGGTTTAAATGGCAAGAGCTTACACAGTTCCTCAAAATCCCATTTCATCTTTGTTTAGCTTTGTGTATGCACGATTCTGTTGCAAGCCTCTCTCGTATGGCCATAGCCACAGTCATGGGAGTAAATGTGACGTTAGTAAGCAATTGATTCAGATGAAGAAAGCGGTTGTGCCATGGATTGTTTGTCTCATCGAAATGTGACCTGTTACCGAAGAGGTTGGAACCACTGGCATAGATTGGCCGTGTTGTAGCCTTCTGGGACTTGGTCAGGTTTCAAGATGTGTTATAGAACTACAGCAACGGCTCAAGGCCTCCTCAGGCAGCTCTTTTAAAACTCTTGGATGTCAGTTATCCCGTCCAGCAGATTTGTTTAGCTTTAGCAGTTGCCTTTTAACACTCTCCCTAATTCCAGCTGGAGTAGAAGGTGTTTTATCCCCCTTGAGAATGAATTTCTCTCCCAGTGGATTGTCCCTCTAGTGTAGGCCTGAGATGAACTGGCAGAATTCCCCTCACCTGGTTCCCCTGGCACTGTGAGTTTGCATTGACTGGGACTGGGCTTCTCTTCTGTAACTCTGCAGGTGCGGCTGGCATTGGAGGTGTGGTGCCTGGTGTTGCAGGCGTCGTTCCCAGTGTTGGCGCTGTCCCTGGTGTGGTACCTGGAGTTGGTGCTGTCCCAGGTGTGGTGCCCGGTGTTGGCGCTGTCCCTGGTGTGGTGCCTGGTATCGCTGGTGTCCCTGGTGTGGTGCCCGGTGTCGGAGCTGTCCCAGGAGTTGCAGGTGAAGTTGCCTGATTGGACCCACCAGTGGGCCTGTGGGGTTGCATTTTCCCCATCCCAGGGGCCTGACTCTCTCTCTCCTGTGTCCCAGCACCTGGAATCCCAGCAGGAGCAGCAGCAGCTAAAGCAGCAGCGAAAGCCGCCAAGTACGGTAAGCTGGCTGCCTCCCCTTCTCCCTCCATGCAGCCCATAGAGAAGTGTGGCTCACCTGTCACTCCTGGAGCCGGATAGCTCCTGGGATGTGAGCCCAGTGATGGCCTGTCCCTTTGGCAGTGAGCGGGGGAGCCCCTGCCACTTCTGAGATGTGCCCACGTCCCTCCCCTCCCCTCCCCGTCCCCCAGGAGTGTCACCCCATCCCACAGCACACAGCAGAGAGCTCCCGTCCTTCGGCCACTGCCCAAGTGCAGAGCCCAGCGCCGGCCAGAGGCCAGGCTCCCTGCAGCCCTCAGAGAAAAAGAGGGTGCAGCGTACGAACCCCTACCACTGGGGCAGCTGCTGCCTGTGAGCGTCATTTGGAGGGCTGCAGGAGAAGCCCTGCGCATGTGCCAGTCGGTGAATACACAGAACCTCTCACCAGAGCACAGGTGTGATAGGTTCTCTGGGTCTCAGCAGCCTGGGCTCCCTCTTGCTCTGTGATGCTTTACCATGCTGCAGACCCCTTCAGGTACTGCCCTCATGCAGCCATCCCCAGGCAGGGCCCTCCAGCTGAGCTGGCAGTCACTCAGGAGCTAACAGTGGAAAGGTCCAGCCAGTTCTCCCAGCCAGGGACCTCAGGGCTGGCCCCTCCTGCCTTGGTCAGAAGCCTGATGGATGTGGGTTCCTCACCCACTCGGCCATCCCTCAACGCGTGGAGAACAAGCACCTGCCTTTGTAAACCGAGCAGCAGTTCCCCGAGCGCTTCACCTGCAGCACATGCTGTTAGGTGAAATATAAAACGGGTGGATTAGCTGGAGACAGGTCAGTTTTCAGCCATCAGAAGCAGTAAGTGTGTGGGTCAGAGTTGGTCACCTCAGAAATAAAAGTACAGCCACAGTCTGAGCTTTACCAGCTAGACCAGAGTTACAGCCTGCAGCGAAGAGTCCCTCCACACCCCACCCGGAACCTCCTTTCAGCCTGGGCCCCCTCGCCAGTTCAAGGCCCCCTCTGCAGGTGCGTGTCCCCAAGTTGGGTTGTGACAGGGAGAAGTCGAGGGAGGACGCCACTCCCCATCTTTAGAGGTCCCCCCAACGAGTTATTACGCAGGTCCAAGAGTCTCCACTGTTTACAGCCTCTTCTGAGATTTCTTCCTGGGGTACAGACCTGCGCTGGCCTCTGGGAGACTGAGTGTCCGTGTTGGGCTTAGGAGAAGCAATCGGATCTGGAATATGACAGGGATCCTGGGCACAGCTAAGGGGACCAACCCAGGGTATATTGCGTACAACCGGGCCACTTGCAGCCCCAGGCTGGGATTTCCTTCTCACTAGGGCCAGCCACAAACGTACCTCCGCCAGCCCCACTGGCCAGCCAGATGTCACACAAGCCAACCCACAGATTTCCCCGTCGCTCGACCAGCCCAGACCAACAGTCCCCTACCCAGGTGAGAGGACATTAAACCTATTTCACCAACACCACGTAGATTCTTCCGGGCCCCAAAGGGTCCAGCCATAGTCCCAGGTCAGCATATAATTGGATCGTACCCAAATCACCACGCTGAGTGCCAGTCCTTCAGATCAAAAATTGAAAGGTTTATTGACAAAGAAGGGAAGACCAGGGAGAGGAGAAAAACTGTTACAGAGACCCATGGCGCACGTCAGTCACAGATACTGATGCAGCCAGCAATGTTCTGTGCTGATTCCTGGAAGTCTTTGCAAGCATCCTTCAGAGGGACGAGCCCTCAGACCAGACAGGCTTATTTCCTGGTGGCTGAAAGAGGAACAAAGAAGGACCCTGCCAGGGCCCCTCTTCTAGTTTTTCAAGTGGAGGGAAGAAGTCCTTTCTCCTTCCCATTAGGCACTGGAGAGTCAGGATCACCTGACTCAGGTGGGCAGCTGTGGCACTGCCATTGGTTGCATTGCAAGTGACAGTCACACATTCCTGAGATGTGTATCTGACACCTGGGAGTCTGTTGCTTTCATAGAATCCCAGGGCTGGAAGGGACCTCAGGAGGTCATCTAGTCCAGCCCCCTGCTTCAAGCAGGATCAACCCCCACTAAGTCATCCCAGCCAGGACCTTGTCCAGCCGGGACTTAGAAACCTCAAGGGATGGAGATTCCACCACCTCTCAGTAACTCATTCCGGTGCTTCACCTCCCTCCTGGGAAGTAGTTTTTCCTAATATCCAACCCACTTCTCTCCTTCTGCAACTTCAGACCATTGCTCCTTGTTCTGCCATCTGTCACCACTGAGAACAGTTTCTCACCATCCTCTTCAGAGCTCCCCTTCAGGAAGTTGAAGGCTGCTATTAAATCACCCTCAGTCTTCTCTTCTGTAAACTAAATAAGCCCAAATCCCTCAGCCTCTCCTCATAGGTCTTGTGCTCCAGCCCCTGAATCATTTTCATTGCACTTTGCTGGTCCCGCTCCAGTGCACTCACATGCTTTCCGTACAGGGGCGCCCAGAACTGGACACAGTACTCCAGACGTGGCCTCACCAGCGCCAAATAGAGGGGAATAATAACTTCTCTAGATCTTCCTGAAATGCTTCTCCTAATGAACCCCAATATGCTGCTAGCCTTCTTGGCTACAAGGGCACACTGTTGACTCATATCCAGCCTTTCATCCACTGTAATCCCCAGATCCTTTTCTGCAGCACTGCTACTTAACCAGTTGGTCCCCAGCCTGTAACAATGGTTGGGATTCTTCTGTCCCAAGTGCAGGACTCTGCGCTTCTCCTTGTTGGAATTACCAGCTTTCTTTTGGCCCAATCTTGCAATTTATCTAGGCCACCTTGGACCCTATCCCTACCCTCCAACCTATTTACGTTTCCTTCTATCTTAGTCTTATCTGCAAATTTGCTGAGGGTGCAATCCATCCCCTCATCCAGGTCTTTCATAAAGATGTTGAACAACACCAGCCCTACAACTGATTCTTGGAGCACTCCACCTGAAACTGACCACCAACCACACACTGAGCTGTTTACCACTACCCATTGGGCCTGACCACCCAGGCAGCTTTTTATCCATTTTACAGTCCATGTATCCAATCCATACTTCCTTAACTTATTGTGGGAGAATGTATCAAAAGGTTTGCTGAAGTAAAGGTACATCACATGCACTGACTTTCCCATGTCCACAGAGCCAGTTACCTCATCATAGAAGCTAATCAGATTGATCAGACACGACTTGCCCTTGGTGAATCCATGTTGGCTACTCTTGATCACTTTCCCCTCTTCCAAGTGCTCCAGAATGGATTCCTTGAGGATTCCCTCCATGATTTTTTCAGGGACTGAGAAAAGGCTGACCGGTCTATAGTTCCCTGGATTGTCCTTCTTTCCTTTTTAAAAGACAGGCACAACATTTGCCTTTTTCCAGTCATCCGGGACCCCTCCTGAGCTCCACAACTTTTCAAAGATAACAGCCAAACGCTCTGCAATGACATCTGCCAATTCCCTCAGTACCCTTGGATGCATTAAATCCAGGCCCATGGATTTGTGTGTGTCTAGCTTTTCTAAATAGCTCTTAACCTGTTCTGTCCCCACCAAGGGCTGCCCAGATCCTTCCCACACTGCATTGCCAAGTGCTGTAGTGGGGGAGCTGACCTTGTCCATAAAGACTGACACAAAAAAGAACATTGAGTTCTTCAGCCTTTCCAACATCATCTGTCACTAGGTTACCTCCCTCAACCAGTAACAGCCTCACACCTGCCCTGATCGCCCGCTAATTGCTAACATGTCTGTAGAAACCCTTCTTGTTGCCCTTCATGTTCCTTGCTAGCTGCAACTCCAATTGTGCTTTTGCTTTCCTTATTACCCCCTGGCATTCTCCAGCTGTATATTTATACTCCTCCTTAGTCCTCTGTCCAAGTTTCCACTTCTTACACACATCCTTTTTGAGTTTAAGCTCACCAAGGATTTCCCTTGTAAGCCAAGCTGATTGCCTACCATATTTGCTTCTCTCACTGCACATCAGGAAGGTTTGTTCCTGTGCCTTCGATAAGACCTCTTTAAAATACTGCCAGTTCTCCTGAACTCCTTTACCCTTCATATGAGCTTCCCAGGGGATCCTGCCCATCAATTCTCTCAGGGAGTCGAAGTCTGCTCTTCTGAAATCAAGGGTCTGTATGTTACTGCTCACCTCTCTGCCTTTTGTCAGGATCCTGAAATCTACCATTTCATGGTCACTGCAGCCCAAGTTGCCACCAACTTCTATTTCTCCTGTTAGTTCTTCCCTGTTAGTGAGCAGCAGGTCAAGCTACGCACAGCCCTTGGTTGGTTCCATCAGCACTTGTACCAGGAAGTTATCCCCAACATTGTCCAAAAACTTCCTGGATTGTCTGTGCTGCTGTATTGATCTCCCAATAAATGTCCGGACGATTAAAGTCTCCCATAAGAACCAGGGTCTGTGGTTTGGAAGCTTCTCTTAGCTGCCTGAAGAAATCCTCATCTACCTCATCTCCCTGATCTGGTGGTCTATAGCAGACACCAACCACAACATCACCTCTGTTGCTACCGCCTCTAAGCTTAACCCAAAGACTCTCAACTGGCTTTTCTCCCCTGCCTGTCCCTCCTGAACAGTTCATACCCTTCCATGACAGTGCTCCCATTGTGCAAGTCATTCCACTAAGTCTCTGTTATTCCAAACACCTCACACTCCTTTGACTGTGCCAGGTCCTCCAATTCTTCCTGTTTGTTTCCCAGGCTTCTGGCAGTTGTGTACACACACCTGAGAGAGTTAGCTGATTGGTCTATTTTCTCCTTTCAAACCAGGGGTCCTCCTTTTTCATTCCTTCCTCCTCCTCCGCTTACCTCAGGGCTGGTGTCAACATCCCTCAAAGAAGCTAGTATAAAGCCCTCCTCACTAGGTTTACAAACCTGCCTGCAAAGATGCTCTTTCCTCCATTCACTAGGTGGATCCTCTCTCTTCTTTGCAATCCTTGCTCTCGAAACAAAGTCCCATGGTCAAAGAAACCAAAGCCTTTCTCAGACACCACCTGCACAACCACACATTTACTTCCATGATTCGACGATCTCTACCTGGTCTCCTTCCTTCAACAGGGAGGGTGGATGAAAACACCACTCACACTCCATGTTCCTTGATGTTCCTTCCTAGAGTTACGTAATCTGCAGTGATCTGCTCAAGGTTGTTCTTTGCTGTGTCGTTGGTTCCTACATGGAGAAGTAGGAAGGGGTAATAATCCACAGGTTTGATGATTTCTGGAAGTCTCTTTGGTACAACCTGGATTCTAGCTCCTGGTAAGCAGCAAACTTCCCAAGATTCTAGGTCTGGGTGGCAGATGGATGACTCCATCCCTCTTAGGAGGGAGTCCCCGACCACCACCACCCGTCATCTTCTCTTAGGGGTAGTGGTCATAGAACGCCCATCCCTAGAACTTCTCATCCCATGCTTTCCAGTCAGTGGGGTCCTCTGTGTCCAGTTTTGGACCCCCCAGTATAGAAAGGTTGTGGATGTGCTGGAGCAGGTTCAGTGGAGGGCAACAAAAATGATTAAGGGGCTGGAGCACATGACCTATGAGGAGAGGTGGAGGGATTTGGGCTTGTTTAGTTTGCAGAAGAGAAGACTGAGGGGTGATTTAATAGCAGCCTTC
This sequence comes from Carettochelys insculpta, assembly GCF_033958435.1. Taxonomy (NCBI): domain Eukaryota; kingdom Metazoa; phylum Chordata; order Testudines; family Carettochelyidae; genus Carettochelys; species Carettochelys insculpta. The sequence goes on from NC_134155.1 coordinate 25,858,443, forward strand.
AACTTCCTGAAGGGGAGCTCTAAAGAGGATGGTAAGAAACTGTTCTCAAGGGTGACAGATGACAAAACGAGAAGCAATGGTCCAAAGTTACAGAGGAAGAGGTGTAGGTTGGATATTAGGAAAAACTACTTCACCAGGAGGGTGGTGAAGCACTGGAATGAGTTGTCTAGAGAGGTGGTGGATTCTCCATCCCTCAAGGTTTTTAAGTCCCGGCTTGACAAGGTCCTGGCTGGGATGACTTAATTGGGGTTGATCCTGCTTGAAGCAGGCGGCTTAACTCAATGACCTCCTGAGGTCCCTTCCAGCTCTATGATTCTATGATCGCTTCCCTGAGAGCTGTCTGCTGCAGCATTCTCCACCATAGTGTCCGTGCAGCGAGCCGGAAAGCAGTTGCTTTCCTCCGCCAGAACTGGAGATACCTGAACTGGCTTTCTTCCCCTGGAGGTTACATGCTTACAATTTTCTTCCTTGTTCTGTGCTGCCCTCACTGGCTGCTCAGCCTGTTGTGCCTGCAGGACTAGATGCTGCCTTCTGTTGAGGAAATCTTCACCTTCTCTGATGGACCAGCCATTCATCATGGCTGGGGTGATGATCACACCTCCTTTTGTGTCCTTCTGGCTATGAATTTTTCTAATACAGCTACAGAGCCAACATCTATATCATCATATACAAACACGGCACGGTCATACAAGTAACATCGATGGATTCAGGGCATCACCAGCTTTCAGTAGACACCTCACTTGGGCCATCTGTCACAAGATTTTGTACCAGTGTGCACAATGGTGACAGAAATGGCTAATATATGCAGTTTAAAAATCCAGTCACGTGACGCTTAATGCAAAGTTACATAAAAACCAAGGTTCTATATGGAAAGAATAGAGAGATTATCTCTTGGCGATCACTCGATAACGAATTGGACATCTTCCTGTCACCCTCCTATTTGTGAGTCTGTTGATGGCTGACAACCCCAATTCTGGAGCCGCAGGTCTCGTCACAGAAGGGGCAGGTGTCCGTAGCTGTTGGAGGGGTGTGGAGAGATTTGATGCTCATGTCTGATGTAGTGCCCATCTTTAAAAAAGGAGAGGACAGTCCAGGGAACTAGACCAGTCAGCCTTACCTAAATCCCTGGTAAAATAATGGAGAGGGTCCTCAAGGAATCTATTTTGGAGCACTTGGAAGAGGGAAAAGTGATCAAGAGTAGTCAACATGATTCACCTGGGGCAAGTCCTGCCTGACCAATCTGATTAGCTTCTATGACGAGGTAACAAGCTCTGTGCACATGGGGAAGTCATTGGATGCGATATACCTTGGCTTCAGCAAAGCTTCTGATAAGGTCTCCCACAACATTCTTGCCCATAAATTAAAGAAATGTTGATTGGATCCATGGACTATAAGATGGATTGAAAGCTGGCTTGATGGTCGGGCCCAATAAGTAGTGATCAGTGGCTCAATATCTGAATGGCGGTCGGTTTCAAGTGGAGTTCCCCAAGGCTCAGTTCTGGGGCTGATGCTGTTCAACATCTTTATTAATGACCTGGATGAGGGACTGGATTTTACCCTCAGCAAGTTTGCAGATGACACTAAGCTAGGGGAGAAGCAGATACGTTGGAGGGTAGAGCTCGGATCCACAGTGACCTGGATAAATTGGAGGATTGGGCCAAAAGAAACCTGATGCAGTTCAACAAGGAGAAGTGTAGAGTCCTGCACTTGGGACAGAAGAATCCCAAGCATTGTTGTAGGCTGGGGACTGACTGGCTAAGCAGCAGTACAGCAGAAAGGGACCTAGGGGTTATGGTGGATGAAAGGCTGGATATGAGTGTGCCCTTATAGCCAAGAAGGCTGGTGGCATCTTAGGGTGCATTAGGAGGAGCATTGCGAGCAGATCTAGAGAAGTGGTTGTTCCCCTCTATTCAGCACTGGTGAGGCCACATCTGGAATATTGTGTCCAGTTTTGGGCCCCCCAGTATAAAAAGGATGTGGATGTGCTGGAGCAGGTTGAGCAGAGGGCAACAAAAATGCTTAAGGGGCTGGAGCACATGACTTATGAAGAGAGTGAGGCATTTGGGCTTATTTAGTTTGCAGAAGAGAAGACTGGGGGCTGATTTAATAGCAGCCTTCAACTTCCTGAAGGGGGGCTCTAGAGAAGATGGTTAGATGCTGTTCACAGTGGTGTCAGATGGCAGAACGAGGAGCAATGTTCTGAAGTTACAGAAGGAGAGGAGGAGGTTAGATATTAGGAAAAACTACTTCACCAGGAGGGTGGTGAAGCACTGGAATGCGTTGCCTAGAGAGGTGGTGAATTCTCAATCCCTAGAGGTTTCTAACTCTCGGCTTGAAAAAGTCATGGCTGGGATGATTTAGTTGGAGTTGATCCTGCTGTAGGCAGGGGGCTGGACTAGATGACCTCCTGAGGTCCCTTCCAGCTCTAGGATTCTATGATTCTTCTTCTCCGCCTCTCTTTGTCTGCGCTGCAGCAGAACCTCTCACATTGTGCTGCCCCTTCACAAATTACCGCTTTCCACTGGTGATGGTCTTGGGCAAGATTCTCCTACATATCGGTCCCAAAACTGCACTTTTTACGTGTGCCTTCAGCATGTCCTTATATTGCTTCCGCTGGCCTCCAACGCTCGTCTGTCTTTCCTCCAACTCAGAAAACTGAATCTGTTTTGGGAGGTGCTGGTCAGACATCTGAACCACATAACCAGTCCAACAAAATTGTTGATGAATGATAATGGCTTCAATGCTGGTCATGTTCGACTCTTCCAGAACGCTGGTGCTTATGTGTCTATCCTCCCAAGAGAGATTTAGGATTCTTATGACACTTGTGTGTTCTCCAGGTTTCACATTCGTACAGTAGCATTGGAACAACCACTGCGCGGTGTACAAGGAGCTTTGTCTTGGCGTAGATGTCCCGGTTCTTGAAGACCCTTTGTTGCAGGCGAGCGAAAGCAGAGCTTGCACGGCTCAGACGAAGTGGATTCCCACATCAATCTTGACTTTAGCAGACAGATGACTTCCAAGTTATAGGAAGTGCTCCACATTTTCCAGCTTTTCTCCATTGACTTCAATAGAAGGTGCATAAGATTGTCCCGTCGGCGAGGGTTGATGGAGCACCTCGGTCTTTTTGGTGTTCAGTGTGAGGCTGAGAGTCTTGCATGCTTCAGTGAAGGCATTTAAGGTGGTCTGAGGAGTTGTGGGAGAAAGAGCAACAACCATACTGTCATCCACGTCCTGGAGCTCCATGGTCGAGGTTGTGGAAGTCTCGCTTTTAGCCTTCAGTCTCCTGAGATTGAAAAGCTTCCTGTTCATTCTACAGGCAATCCTCACATCATCTGGCAGCTCGTCATCAATGAGGTGAAGGGTCACGGTGATGAAGATGCAGAACAGCGATGGGGCCATGATGGGGCCATGCTTGACTCCCATTTTGACCTCAAAGGGGTCGCTCTGGGATCTGTCGTTGCTCTGTACTGTGGCAGTCATGTTGTCGTGAAGCAGACTCAAGGTGCTAATGAATTTTTTGGGGCAGCTGCTCTCTGAGAAGATGGTCCACAGGGCGCTACGACTGACTGAGTGGAATGCTTTGGTCAGGTCAATGAAGCTCATGCACAAGGCTTGGTTTTGTTCATGACACTTTTCTTGCAGTTGCCAGGCAGTGAAAATCACACTCCAGCATGGTCCTAGAATCCCTTGGCCAAATCCCTCAGCAGCCTCCAAGGGATGGTCTGGCAACACCTCCCGCCCGGAGTGAGGCCAAGCTGCCATCAAAGCGATGAAGTGCAACGAGGCAACCGGACTAGATGGAATCTCCGCTGAAGTCTTCAAAGCAGATGGGCCAGAGTTCCACTAGCAGCTCCACCTCCTGGTTCTCCAGATCTGGGATAGGGAGCAGATGCCGCAGGAGTTCAGAGACGCACTGATTGTCAGTCTCTTTAAGAAGGGAGACAAGTCAGACTGGGGAAACTATTGTGGGACCTTCCTTCTGGCAACAGCAGGGAAAATCTTAGCTCGAATCCTTGCAGCTGGCTCCTGCTACTCTCAGAAGAAATTCTCCCTGAATCCCAGTGTGGCTTCCGACCATTCCAAGGAGCAGTGGACAGAGATTATATGGAGGTGATGCATACTCATGTGAAAATTATTAATACAGAGATGTATTTACACCTTTAAAGAGACACCAACACTTTCTGGCTTCTCCCTCGTGGTGTCTGAAAGCCACTTGCGGGGGTCTCCAGTCTTACCACGTCAGTAACAGCATGTAACAAAACTTCATAATTTCCCAGACCACGACAGCCCCTAAGAGCCAGACCTAGGATATTCGCAGTCAGTGACCTGCATACAAAACACCAGAGCGTACCTGTATCGCAGGGTAAGTGGCCCAGACAGACAGTCACACCCGCTCAGCTCTGTCCGTCAGCCTGTTTGAATCTGGTTCATATGTAGAGGCCTAAGTTCCTAAGACAGCAGGGAGACAAGGGTCCTGGGGAGTTCCGGGGGTAGGGGGACTCAGGGGGTTGCAAAGCCAGAGGAGTTGGTTCCCCTGCCCCAGCCCAGCTCTTCCTAGGAGGGTGGGCAAGGCAGGGGTGTTTGGGGGAGAGGAAGGAGGGGGTAAGGTGAAAAGGGACGGGAACTCCTGGGAGAGCAGTGGCTGTCGGGTCAGGAGGACAAATGCAGCTGGGTGGGGGGGCTGTGTTTGGGGAGAGGAGGTGTGGCAAGAGAGGGAGGGGATGGGAGGCATGAGGGGAAGTGGGATTTGAGGGGAGGGGAGGGGCACCAGGCAGGGAGGAGGGGGTGGTCTGGGTGAGGTGTGTGTTGAGGTGTCAGAGAGGGGTGCTCAGGGACAGGGAAAGGAGGCATCAGAGGGAAAGCCGAGTTGGTCTGTATCTCCAGAAACGACAAGAAGTCCTGTGGCACCTTATAGACTAACAGATGGTTTGGAGCATCAGCTTTTGTGGGCAAAGACCCGCTTCAGCAGACGCATGAGTGGGTCGTCCCAGTGTGGGGTGGTCACCAGAGCTGGTCCCACCCCAGGTGATTTCGCACCAGCACCTGCTCCCAGCGGGACCCATCACCGAGAATGTAATTAAAGATTCTGCTCTGAAGTGTAACTTGGCCCGGGGCCAAGCGCCGAGGATCTAGGAGCTGTGGCTGGCCCCTGTTGGCCTCCTGCTTTGTCTGCACTCTGATGGGGCAGCATGAAGCGTCAAGACCTCTCTTTTGGATCCACATAGCTGTCTTTGTCTAACAGACTTGTATGTTCATCCCAAACTGTGCCAGGCCTGTTCTCTGCAAGACCCTGGCGAAAGGCATGCTGCCATCCCTAATACTTTCCTGACAGCCCTTCCATGACTTTGTCCAGGATCAATGTCAGGCTACCCGGCATGTAGCTCTCTGGGTCATCCTACTTCCCCATTTGACTCCTGGCATAGATTGGCAATTTTGTAGTCTTTTGGGACTTGCCCAGGTTTCATGATGTATTGCAGAACTACATCAGTGTGTCGGGGACCTCCTCAGGCAGCTCTTTTAAAACTCTTGGATGTCAGATATCCAATCCCGCAGATTTGTTTAGCTTTAGCAGTTGCCTTTTAACACTCTCCCTAATTCCAGCTGGAGTAGAAGGTATTTCTTCCTCCTTAAGAATGACTTTCTCTCCCAGTGGACTGTCCCTCTAGCGTAGCCCTGAGATGAACTGGCAGAATTCCCCTCACCTGGTTCCCCTGGCACTGTGAGTTTGCATTGACTGGGACTGGGCTTCTCTTCTGTAACTCTGCAGGTGCGGCTGGCATTGGAGGTGTGGTGCCTGGTGTTGCAGGCGTCATTCCCAGTGTTGGTGCTGTCCCTGGTGTGGCGCCCGGTGTTGGCGCTGTCCCTGGTGTGGTACCTGGAGTTGGTGCTGTCCCTGGTGTGGTGCCCGGTGTTGGTGCTGTCCCTGGTGTGGTGCCCGGTGTCGGAGCTGTCCCAGGAGTTGCAGGTGAAGTTGCCTGATTGGACCCACCAGTGGGCCTGTGGGGTTGCATTTTCCCCATCCCAGGGGCCTGACTCTTTCTCTCCTGTGTCCCAGCACCTGGAATCGCAGCAGCAGCTAAAGCAGCAGCGAAAGCCGCCAAGTACGGTAAGCTGGCTGCCTCCCCTTCTCCCTCCATGCAGCCCATAGAGAAGTGTGGCTCACCTGTCACTCCTGGAGCCGGATAGCTCCTGGGATGCGAGCCCAGCGATGGCCTGTCCCTTTGGCAGTGAGCGGGGGAGCCCCTGCCACTTCTGAGATGTGCCCATGTCCCTCCCCTCCCCTCCCCTCCCCGTCCCCCAGGAGTGTCACCCCATCCCACAGCACACAGCAGAGAGCTCCCGTCCTTCGGCCACTGCCCAAGTGCAGAGCCCAGCGCCAGCCAGAGGCCAGGCTCCCTGCAGCCCTCAGAAGCACAGGGAACCTCGGACAGTGCGTGGGTGCAGAGCGTGACCCCCTGTCACTCTGTGCAGGCTACCACCCTGTGGCTCAGTTTAGGGATGTGGGTGAAAACATTTGGATGTTGCCAGGCAGTGAATTCCCAGAGCCCCTTGCCAGGACCTGGGGATGGGTTATTTATTCAGCTCTTTCCTAACCCGTTTTGAATCCACGTTAAACATAATGGCCTCAGTTCCCAGCTGCCCCATGCAGGCAGTGAGGGAGGGAGGGGCCGTGGGAGTGCAGGGGACTCCACGCGATGCGAGGCTGCCTGAGTTACTCTGCTGCCCTCTCGCCGGCGCCGCCATCCAGCGCTGAGTGGAGCAACAGGCGTGATGCAGGAGGGGAGCAGGAGTAGAGAGGAGAGCAGGCAGGCGCCTGGGTGAGTGAGGGAGGAGAGGGAAGGTCATTGGCAGGGCGTGTTGGGCTGGAGAGGGGTGCTCCGGGGGAGGGAGAGGAGGGTGGTCACCAGAGCTGGTCCCACTCCAGGTGATTTTGCACCAGCAGCTGGTCCCAGCGGGACCCATCGCCAAGAATGTAATTAAAGATTCTGCCCTGGGGCCAAGTGCCGAGGATCTAGGAGCTGTGGCTGCCCCTGTTCGCCTCCTGCTTTGTCTGCGCTCTGATGGGGCAGCATGAAGCGTCGAGACCTCTCTTTTGGATCCACATAGTTGTCTTTGTCTACCAGACTTGTATGTTCATCCCAAACTGTGCCAGGCCTGTTCTCTGCAAGACCCTGGCGAAAGGCATGCTGCCATCCCTAATACTTTCCTGACAGCCCTTCCATGACTTTGTCCAGGATCAATGTCAGGCTACCCGGCATGTAGCTCTCTGGGTCATCCTACTTCCCCATTTGACTCCTGGCATAGATTGGCAATTTAGTAGTCTTCTGGGACTTGCCCAGGTTTTATGATTTATTACAGAACTACATCAGTGTGTCGGGGACCTCCTCAGGCAGCTCTTTTAAAACTCTTGGATGTCAGATATCCAATCCAGCAGATTTGTATAGCTTTAGCAGTTGCGTGTTAACACACTCCCTAATTCCAGCTGGAGTAGAAGGTATTTCATCCCTCTTGAGAATGAATTTCTCTCCCATTGGACTGTCCCTCTAGCGCAGGCCTGAGATGAACTGGCTGGATGGCACTGGATGTTTTCAGTGCCCCTTCCTTTGGTGTGTGTGGCATGCTGGGAATGCACAGCAGCAGAATTTCCCCAGCCCAGCTCCCCTGGCTCTCTGGGTTTGCTTTGACTGGAACTGGGCTTCTCTTCTGTAACTCTGCAGGTGCGGCTGGCATTGGAGGTGTGGTGCCTGGTGTGGCAGGCGTCGTTCCCGGTGTTGGCGTTGTCCCTGGTGTGGTGCCCGGAGTTAGTGGTGTCCCTGGTGTGGCACCTGGTGTCGGTGGCATCCCTGGTGTGGTGCCCGGTGTTGGTGGTGTCCCTGGAGTTGCAGGTGAAGTTGCCTGATTGGATGCACCAATGGCCCTGTGGGGTTGTGTCCTCCCTATGCCAGAGGTCTGACTCTCTCCCCCGCCCCTGTGTCCCAGCAGGAGCCGCAGCAGCAGCCAAAGCAGCAGCTAAAGCAGCAGCTAAAGCAGCGGCGTATGGTGAGTCATCTCTCCCTCTGGTATTGTTGCGCAGCCCTGCCCTTCTCGCCAGGGCTGCCCTCGTGCCGGGGAGCACTTCTCTCACTGTGGTAGCCCTGTGGCACCACTGACTGCTGTTCCCACAGCCCTTTGTGTGTTGTGCTGAGATGTACTGCGCGGGGTCTTGTCAGGGGAAAAGGCACAACCCCACATTTCTTGGTGATACACATATAGCAATCAACACATCATGTGCATGTGATATATTACACACACATACACACACACACACACACTCTCTCTCTCTCTCTCTCTCTCTCTCTCTCTCTCTCTCTCTCTCCTGCCTCGTTGCTGTTACCAGTAGCTGCTCCCCCTCACTGCCCTGGTCCCATGAGTTAGATGGGGGAGGGGTGGGGCTGAGCTTGATACAATATTTAAAAGCTCCAATGAGAAAACGGCTAAAACGAAGCTGCGTCTACACGTGTGGCAGACTCCCTGGCGCAGAGCAGATGAAGACCCCCTGCTGCGCAGCAGGAGACCAGAGTCCCTTGGCACAGGGCAGTGCCTCATGGGGAGCGCCCAGCCTGCATTCCCCTTCTGTGGATCAGGTGCCCCTGCCGTGGCCTGTGTGGGCCTTCCCCCGCTGTACCAGAAAGCTCAGCTCTGTTTCACTGTTCAGCCCTGTGTCCGTCTCCTCTCGGGACAGAGCACTGACGGATCCTCGTGCAAACCGATCCCCGGGGTCTCTCTCTGGGAAGGAGTTGCTGCTGCCTGCCCCACGAGTACAGGCATCTGCTGGGCTGGCAGCAGGCCTTCTGCTCCCTGTCTGCAAGAAGCACATCATGACACATGGCGCGGGAAGGAGCCTAGCCCCGGTGGTGAGCAGGAGAAGAAAGGCCGCAGGATCTCACGCACCAGCCACTCTTCTCCGCCCTTCTCAACCAGGAGCTGCCTCTGCCCAAGCGCTCTGACGCTGGCTAGTGTGAGCAGGCGCTGGGGAGACTGGGCAGGCAGTCACCAGGAGGACTAGGACCGCGGTCGGCCTACGTCTGATGCATGCTGTGTACTTCAGAGCAAGTGGTTTAGGAAAGAGCTGTCTTCCACCAGAGAGTTCAAGCATCGGAAGCAAGCATGGAATGTTTTACAATAGCTCTGCATGAATTAGCTGACAGCTGATCTGGGGAATGCAGAACACCAGAATCTCAGAGACAGGCTGGTTATGGTGTAAACAGACAACTACAGCTAGAGGAGCGATGAGTGCAGACAGATTTAAACCTGCTCACAGTCACGCAAGAGCAAAGGAGGCTGAGCTAGTTCAAGAGCAAGAGCAACGTGAAACATCTGCAGCTAGTTTAGGAGCCGTAAATGAAAACAGCCTTCCCACAAACCCCCAAGGCCACTGGGGAATCCGACGCCTGTCGGACAGAACCTACAGGACAGAGAGAAATTTATAACCCGTCAGATGGATACTTAGCCAAAGACACAAGGTGTAATCAATGTACGTGTGAATAGTATGGACACGTTGCAGCTGTTTGACATGCCATGGCAGTCAGGGGGTTGGCTGGCCTTATAGATCATTGAGTTCCTTTGTTAATACACCAAACGTGCTGACACAGGCCAGACTGGAGAATGACACTGTCTAGTCACCAGAAAACTATTGGCTTGAACACTGACTCGGGAACAGGTGTGACCATCATCTCAAAAGCGGTTTCCAGTCCCCTTCCGCCCCTCCCTGAGCTACAGTCACCTGACACGGCTCGGGCGAGCCCTCGGGATTCCTGAGCCGTGTGGGCCCCTTCACCCCAGAACACAAAGGCGAGAGCTGTGCATTCAGAGAGCACATGGACCAAGCCCACCGACCTTCTCAGCCGCTGCGTGCCAGGAACATAGAAGAATGCAATGGAGGATTTGATTTGGGCTTGTTTAGTTTACAGAAGGGAAGACTGAGGGGTGATTTAATAGCAGCCTTCAGCTTCCTGCAGGGGAGCTCTAAAGAGGAGGGTGAGAAACTGTTCTCAGTGGTGACAGACGGCAGAACAAGGAGCAATGGTCTGACGTTACAGAGGGAGAGGGGTAGGTTGGATACAGTAAGGTCTCAGAGTACACGAGGGTTCCATTCCACGTGCCCTCGTGTAACCCCAATTTTGCACAAGTCGGGGCCGGCTTTCTGCCCGGCGGAACACACATTCTGCAGCCGGGGAAGGAGCAGAATGGTAAGTCCTGAGGTGGGGTGGCAGGGGGGGTGGTAGAGGAGAGTTAAGCCTGGTGGTGGGTTGGGGACGCTAAGCCTGGGGTGGTGGGGGGTGCAGGGGGTGAGGGCTGGGGTGGAGCTGGAGCTGTGCACGGGGGTGGTGAGCCAGAGCCCTGCTCAGGTGGTGAGCCGGGCCTCGGAGGGGCAGGCTGAGCCAGAGCTGGGCGTGGGTGGAGCTGGCAGGGGGTTGAACCAGAGGTGGGGTGTTGAGCTGAAGCTGCGCACAGGGGATGTGGGGCTTGAACCAGAGCCGCGCGCAGAGTGGTTAAACCAAGGCGGGAGGATGGAAACGGGACCAAGTGCGATGGGTTTGAACCCAGGCGGGCAGGTTGAACTGGAGCCATGCTGGGGGGTTTGAACCGGGGCTGGGTAGGTTGAGTCAGAGCGGCGCCTGAGGGGTGGTGAGCTACAGCCAGAGGTGGGAGTGGGGGTGAACAGGAGCTTTGCACGGGTGGGGAGCACAGCTGGGTGAGGGGGGCTGAGCTGGGGCCGTGCGGAGCAGAGGGGGGTTGAGCCAGGGCGGGGGCAGTGAGTTAAGCACAACTGGAAATCACAGTACAGGGCTTACTACAGGAATTGGGGTCAGACGCATAAGAGTGGGGTCACGTCCTCTGAGACCTTCCTGTGTTAGGAGAAACTACTTCCCCAGGCGGGTGGTGAAGCACTGGAATGTGTTACCAGAGGGGCGGTGGATTCTCCATCTCTAGAGGTGTTTAAGTCTCGGCTTGACCAAGCCCTGGCTGGGATGACTTAGTTGGGGTTGATCCTGCTTTGGGCAGGGGGCTGGACTCAATGACCTCCTGAGGTCCCTTCCAGCCCTAGGATTCTGTGGTTCTGTGAGACTGGTCTTTAGAAAAGAGCGGCAGTATCAGTACACTGGAGACACTGGCAGATCATGCTCTGTACAGACATCTCTACCCAAGAGGCCTTGGAAGGGAGGAGCTGCGGATTTATGCAAGTTCAAAGGACGTCATTTCCTGGTAGGCATGTGTCACATGCCTGGATTTTTATATTGGACGTGGAAGCCATTTATGTGCCCAGTGTATCTATTGGCACCAAAAATTGGGCTGTGGGAGGCCATATGAGGTGTCTAGTGACAGCTGAGGATGCCCTGAATTTGTGTGTGCTACTTATATGTCTGTGCCATGTTTGTAGGTAGAGTTATGGGTTTTGGCTCTGTAGTTTGACTCAAAAAGGCTCAGACAGCTGACACACGTTTCTGGAATGTGGGTCTTCTCTCCTGGAAGGCATCCAATGGTAACAGGCCACAATGGCCCACCTGGGTCAGGTGGCTTTGGGCTAAACAATGGGATGGAAACCAGATGCCCAGACATCCATTCTACACATGTATATGGACTGGAGTGTGCTGGCAAGCTCAACAGCCAGTGGCAGAGTGCCACAGCAGCCTACCTGAACCAGGTCACCTGGACTCTCCAGGCCTGATGGGAAGGAGAAAGGGGATTTCCCCTCCACAGGGGGAAAACTATAAAAGGGACCTAGCAGTGTCCATCTTTGAAGAGAAAGTCAATGTCCTTTGTTCCTGGTGTTCCTGTTCATGTTCCTGTTTCCAGGATCTGTGTTCCACTCCAGCTCAACAGATCTCCAATTCTCCAGTAACAAGAAATCTGTAACCTGGAATCTTACCCCTTTGGGGATGGACTTTCAGAGAAAGGGAGCATAGAACACTGCTGGCTGCGTCAATCAAGCAATAACTGTAATTGATGTGTGTAAAGTATCGCTTCAAAATTTTTTCTGTCTAACCCTGTTCTTTTTTTTTTTTTTGTTAATTAATCTGTAGATGTTTAGATCTCAAGGATTTGGCAGGCGTGGTGATTTGGGGCCCAGAAGAATCTGAGTGGTGTTGCTGACATAGGTTTTAAGAACCTCTCACCTGAGTTTGGGGCTGTTGGTCTGAGCTGGTAGAGCAGCTGGGAAGTCTGTGAGTTTGCTTGTGTGGTTTCTGGCTGGCCAGCAGGGCTGGCGGAGGTGCTGTTGTGGCTGGTTGGATTTGCGTTAGTGAGAAGGAAATCCCAGCCTGGGGCTGTAAGTGGCCCAGATTTAAGCAAAGACTCTGGATTGATTTCCTCAGCTGTGTCCAGAAGCCCTGTCCCATCACAGTATGGACATTTTTTTGCGAAAGGCACAACACATGTTAAGGAGAAACTGCAAAGCACGTTTGCTCACTTTGGTGTTCCAGGACAGCCAGTCATGGGCAGTGGACTGCAGTTCACTGTTGCAGAACTGACGTCATTCTGAGCAAAGTACGATTTTCTTCCTATTACTCGCCACCCACACTGCCCACAAACAAACGGAGAGGATGGGGGAGCTGACACTCAAGAAAATCCTAGGGCAGTAAGATCCATTCCTTGGTCTTCTCACTACAGGTCAATACCAGTTGTGGCTACTGGACACAGTCCAGCACAGCTTCTAGTGGGCAGACAACTCAGAACTCCTGTTCCAACTTTGGGAAAGAACTTCTCTCTGGAGTAGTCAGATGTGAAGAGAGTAGCCAAATTGGAGATAAAGGCAAAAAAACCTCCTGGAACATTTTGACAACGGACATCACTGGAGACCATGTTCCTGTCAAACAAGATGGAGAAAAAAGATGGAGAACTCCAGCTCTTATAAAGCGAAAGAATTCAGCTCCCAGATCACGCGTGATTGAGACCAACAGCAGAGAATTAAACAGACGTGATCAACGGCTACAGTTTGTTCCTCAGAAAGAACAAATTGGCGAAGCAAACTGGGCAGATGGTGGCTGCAGTATGAGGAGGTTCAAAGATTCCAACCTGAGCAGAGACGTTTTTTGCAACCGGTGGGCAGCCAGATAGCCTAGTAGCTAGGTATTCAGATCCCGTCATTAGAAAACTAGCACCCTGAACAACTGGAGCTGTGCAGGTGGGATGTGGAATTTCAAGGGGGAGAGGTGATAGAATGCTAAGTGGTACCCTACTGACTCGCCGTGAGGTGGTGCGATGGGTAACACCCTTGTGCGAGCAGGACAGACAGCACATTAAGGGTCGCCTGGAAGAACCGTCTCCAGTGCCGCTTGCTGAGAAGGAAGCTCCGTGGCCAGCCCAAAAGGCTGACCTGCTGGTAGCAGCCCTGCCTCCTACCGGGCGCCTGGAGCACATGGCGCTGGCCTCTGCAGAGTGGGGCACGTTGTGCATAGGGAGGGGGCACTTCACAGCACTCCCCAGGGGCCCTGCTTCCTGTGCATCGCAGGGGTGAATGTATGGCCATGGAAAGGGGGGGTGGGGCTGTTTGGGGTGGCTGCAGGCAAGGCCTGCCTGGTCCTGAGCTGAGAGAGTAATGAGGGAGCAGGTGGCAAACCAGGGTCTCCGTTCATGTCTCTCTAACACCAGGGGCCCTGTTGCAGCCATCATGGGCCCCCAGCTCTGGGGGGAAAGCCAGCTTCCTGCCCTGGCCTCACTGCTGAACTCCTCCACAGGGACTGGACGCATCCCAGGTGTGGGCCTAGCCCCCGGGGTTGGAGGCCTGGTGCCCGGCATTGGAGGTACATTTTGCTTTCATTGGGAGACAGGACCTGTGCCCTGGTCTGGGACCCTCACTGGTGCACTCATGTAATGTCACTGCAGGGCGAAGGGGGGTACGACAGCCTTGCTGGGCCTCTGGGAGAGGCGGGGGCCTGCCAGGCTCCATGCTTCCAGAGGGGGCAGGTGGGAGCAGCCAGCCCAAGGCGCTCCATGCTGTCCCCTCCAGATGCGTTACACAGTGATGGAAAGGGCCCAGGGCTCTTGGCAACCGCCAGTTCTACCGCAGCAGCCTCCCGGCCCCCTCCCGTCTGAGCTGTCAGGCCCTGAAGCAGCTGCCTGCTTTGCCCCCACCCTTCTGCCCTGGTGGGGAGGCTGGCAGAGTGCCATGGTGCCCTGCTGCAGTCAGGTGCACGCCCAGGTGCATCAGAGGGCAGGCAGGCCCCTCGGCCCTGCGGCAGGAGCAGGGCTTTCCAGGGCTGGGACGGGCCCAGAGCTCCTGGGACTCCCTCCCTGGGGACGTGGCGCCACCCGCCTTATGCCCCCCGTCATTCTCTCCCCAGGAGTCATCAGTCCGGCAGCCGCCGCAGCCGCCAAAGCCGCCAAGTACGGTGAGTCCATCCTTCCGCCTCCACAGGTGGCTGCTGGCCACAGCCGGCACATGGGGCTCCCAGTGGGGCCTGGATTTCCAGCCCACCTGGGCAGTCTGCTCACACCTGCAAAGGGGGAGGCCAGCGCCTGAGAGAGGCCCCTGGCTCCCCACCCCTGCCCGGACAGACCCCATCTCCCCACCCCTCCCTGGACAGACCCCGTCCCCGGACAGGGCCCCCGTCTCCCCACCCCTCCCCGGACAGGGCCCTCCACTCTCTGAGCACATTTCTATTGCACTTCCTACCCGAGCGCCTCACCCCACCTGCTCCGGGCTGCTCCCTTCTCCCAGCCTGTGTCGCTCCTTCCCCAGCCAGGCCTGATTTCACCTCTCTGACTGCCGGGGCTGGTGGGGTAGAGGCCTGGTGCCCGGGGCTGACAAGGGCTGGTGCTGGGTGCTGGGGTGGGGCTGGTGCTGGGGGTTGGAGGGAGTCTGGTGCCGGGGTTGGGGGAGCTGGTGCGGGGAGTTGGGGGGGGCTGGTGCTGGGGGTTGGAGGGAGTCTGGTGCCGGGGTTGGGGGGGCTGGTGCGGGGAGTTGGGGGGGGCTGGTGCTGGGGGTTGGAGGGAGTCTGGTGCCGGGGTTGGGGGGGCTGGTGCGGGGAGTTGGGGGGGGCTGGTGCTGGGGGTTGGAGGGAGTCTGGTGCCGGGGGTAGGGGGGCTGGTGCCGGGGTTGGGGGGGCTGGTGCGGGGAGTTTGGGGGGGCTGGTGCTGGGGGTTGGAGGGAATCTGGTGCCGGGGGTAGTGGGGCTGGTGCTGGGGGTTAGGGTGGCGGGTGCCCCTCCCTGTCTGGGTGATGTTCTACCCTCCCCCGCTCTTAGAGCAGGATGTGGGTGCAGAGGGGGGCACACACAGCCCCCTGCCCCCTGGCTCTGGCTGTGGCCCGCCCAGGGACGGGAGCAGGTGGAGCCGACGGGCACAGGCAGCAGTGCCAGGCAGGGCAGCTGGCGAGGGAGAACCGTGGGGCACAGGGTCAGTGTGGGTGCAGCCAGGGCCGGCCCAGGGGTAGGGCGGCTGAGCCGGGCCATTTGCCAGGGCAGGCTCCTGACCCTTCCCCTCGCCCTCCGCCAGGTGTCAGTCCCGCTGCCGCCGCCGCCGCTGCCGCCGCCGCCGCCAAAGCCGCCAAGTATGGTGAGTGAGGCCTCCCGGCCCCCCTCTGGGGCAGGCTGCCCCTCCCCCTCCCACCCCCACCCTCCCTCTCTCCCTGCTGCCCTGGGTCTCTCCTCCCCTTGTAGCTCCAGCCCTCCCGCCTCCCCCTTTAGCCCTGCTCCCTCTGCTCCAGCAGCCCCCGCCTGGCCTGGCCCTTCTGGCTGTGGGACCCTGGGCCAGCAGGTGGCTGAGCCATGGGTCTGACTCCCGCCTGGCCACAGGACAGCAGCTGGCACAGCTGACCGCTGGCGGGAGGCTGGTCTCCAGGCCATGGCTGGGGCTGGTGCACCCAGGACATGAGAGCCTGCTGCTCGGCTCAGATCTCAGCCCTCGTGCACAGCGCACGTTGCTGCTGGCGGCCCCTGCGGTGTCAGTGGGGGGGCAAAGGGCTCTGGGTCTGGTCTGGGTAATGGGCCCCATCACAGGATTGCAATGCTGGCCTCTGAACCCAGGCTGCACCCGGTCCCAGTCCGTCCCAGCCTGAGCCCTGTCCTTCTCCGCAGGTGCTGGCGTCATACCCGGGGCCGGCGGGGTGCCGGTCGTGACACCTGGGGCTGGCGGGGTGCCTGTTGTCACACCAGGAGCTGGGGTCATCCCAGGCTTCGTGCCCGGTGCAGGAGCAGTGCCCAGCCCAGGCCTTGTACCTGGAGCAGGTAAGTTCACGTCCTGTGACACTGGGGTCTGGTTCCCAGGGCACATGCAGCCTCAATGCCGCCCTCACCACAGAGGCATGCCCGTTGGCGGGCATCTCCTGGGCACCAGCGGGGAGGGAGGGCTGGGCCTGCCCTGCAGTGCAGACCAGTCCCTACAACCATGCCAGGGCAGCGGGTGGCAGATGGGCAGTGGATGCTGGGCAGCTCCTGTTCTAACTGCTGCGCTCTTCTCCCCTGCAGGGATCCCCCAGGTCGGTGTGCAGCCGGGCGTCAAGCCTCCGAAGTATGGTAGGCGCCTCCCACTGGGCCAGCCAGGGGCCCTTCTCTGCCCTCCACAGCCCCCCTACCTGCTTTGCCCTCTGGGCTGGGGCCGAGGAGCTGCCCGAGCCACCCCCGCTCTCACCAGACTGACAGCTGCTTCCCGCAGAGCCGCTGCAGCCGCCCCGGGGCCCCTTCTCCCCTGCCTGGCCTGCCCCCCTAGGAGCTTCCCACAGCCAGTGCCGCGGCCCTGGTGCACCCTCCTGCCGGACGGCAGGGGAGACCTGAGAACATGAGAACAACCACAGGGTCCATCCGACCCAGTCGCCTGTCCCCCGACAGCGCACAGGCAATGGACGGAGCAGGGTGATTTACAAGCATGGGGCTGGGGCAGCTGGCTCATGGGGCCGTGGCCGTGGCCATGGCCCTGACCATCTTGGCCACCAGCCGCTGCTGGATCTGAGCTCCAAGAACGGAGATGAATCTTGTCTGAGCCCAGTAATGCTTTGGGCCTTCCCACAAGCCGAGCAAGGAGCTCCCCCGTGGCCTGCACATTGTGCCTGCTGCTCTGAGCAGGCACCAACCGCAGAGCCTTGCAGGGGTGTGCATACCCTCTCGCACAGTGCTTGGGGCTGAGTCCCTCCCAGTCACTGCCTAGCCAGCCCCAAGCGCCCACGGGGGCCTGGCAGAGCCCGGAGAAGTCAGCGTGTGTGCATGGGGCAGGGGTGGGCGTGGTGCACACAGGTGCCACCGGCCGCCAGCGCGCACCGAGAGCCTGCTCCCCTCCACCCCGGCCCCACTGATCGCCTCCTCCCCCAGCACCTCCCGCCTGCAGGGCCCCATCAGTTCTCTGCCCCTCCTGCCAGCTGGTGGCACTTGGGAGGCCCCGGCAAGAGGGTGTGAAAGGGGGCGAGTGGAAACGAATGGGTGTTGAACACCTGGAGAAAGGAGGAAGCCAGCACCTGCGTGTGTGTGTGTGTGTGCGCACGCGCGTGAGTGTGCGCGCGAGTGTGCACGGGTCGCCTACGCCAGTTGCGTGTGCAAACGTGTGTGTGTGTGCAGGTCATTTACATGTGTGTGCAGGTCATGTCCATGCGTGTACATGCGTGGCTGTGGCCATGGCCGTGCCCATGCCCGGCTAGCTGGGTGTGCCCATGCACGAGCACAGCCCTTTGGGAAGCCGCAGGCTGCACGGCCGTGCCATCGGTTTGTGGTGCGAGGGAAGCAGCCTCACAGCTCGATGTGTCCCTGGGCGGCTCTGAGGGGCTGCCCTCACTGCAGGGCTCCCACCCAGGGGCTCTGGGGCCTGGCAGCCAGCAGGCAAGGGTGCTGCAGCGCCTGGCCAGTGCCAGGGGGAAGCTGGCATCTGGGTGCAGAGCAGCCCTGGGAAGGGGGCTTCTGGGGCCAGGGCCATGGGCCTGGGAGAGGAACCTCACTGGAGCTAGGACAGGCGACGCCAGGGCCCAGGCCCCAAAGCCCTTGGCCATGGCAGACCAGGCCGCTGGGCCGGGCCCTTTGCAGCAGCGCACCAGGAGTGGCGGCTCCAGACTAGGGCCACCTGTCCGGCACCAGTGCAGGAAACAGGGCAGGAGTTGCCTGCCCCAGCCCCGGCTCTCCCAGCAAGGGGTGTGGCAGGGGGGCTCCCGGCTTCCCCAGCCCCGGCTCTCCCAGCAAGGGGCACAGCAGGGGGGGCTCCCAGCTTCCCCAGCCCCAGCTCTCCCAGCAGGGGGCATGGTGGGGGGGCTCCCGGCTTCCCCAGCCCCGGCTCTCCCAGCAGGGGGCATGGCGGGGGGCTCCTGGCTTCCCCAGCCCCGGCTCTCCCCCCAGGGGCTGCGGTGGGGGCGGGGCACGGCGCTGGGATGCTGCACTGTGCTCAAGGCAGTAATGACTGGCTGTTTGCTGTTGCAGGGCTTGGTGTTGGGGGCCTGCAGCCAGGTGAGTGAATGGGGATGTGGGGGGCTTGCTTTGCCTGGAGAATCCCTTGCACACCCCACCCCATTGGGGTGCTGGGACCAGTGGCGCCTTCGGAAGGGCCCACTGTGTTGAGCCTCAGAGAGGTTACAGCGAATCAGGCAGGCGGGTTCCCCAACAAGCTGCCAGGACCTATGGGCATTGCCCCCGGGTACAAGGCAGCCCAGCTCCTCTAGCCAGCCAGAGCCTGGCACGGATTTCTGGGTCCTGGCACTGGTGCCCTGGGCTGAGTTCCCACAGCCCAGCCCAGGAGGTGGGGCGCAGGAGTCACAGCCATTGCTGCTGAGGTCAGGCCAAGCCGTGATCAGATATGGACAAGGCGCTGGGGAATCCTACTCCTGCGCAGGACGGGGCCAGGCAAATAAGGCCCTTGATGGTGCCAGGCCAGACCTTGGGTCTCCTCTGGCACTGCCCCGGCACCGCCAGGCACCCCCAGCAGGCCAGGACACTGGTGTGACCTGCAGGCCCAGAGCATGTAGTGGGCTGCATGGCCCGGCCCCCTCATGCCCAGCCAGGGCTCTCCCCAGCTTCACCTCTCGCTTCGTTCCAGGGGCTGGAATTCCTGGCTTCGGTTTGTCTCCCATTTACCCAGGTATCTCCTGGCAGCGGGACCATGAGCCGCGCCCAGCATCTCTCCACCACATGGGCCTCCTAGCTGCACGGGGGCTCCCAGCACTGCCTGTCTGTGCTACAGTCAAGGGGCAGGGCCCGTACTGGGGGATGCACCCGCTGGGTGTGGCCAGGAGGGGGCTGTGCCCAGGGTTGTGCCCAGGCTGGTGCTGTCCTCCACTGCACATAGGCTGGGGTGGCCTGGAGGCAGTCTGAGCGGGTGAGGCGGGGGTGGCCCGGGTGGAGGCGCCAGGCCCATGGGTTCAGGTAGTACAGGCAAAGGGAGACAAGGCCTTCCCATCTGCCGGGTGTCTCTGCCCACCCACACTCAGCCCCTCCTAGCTGCAGGCAGGCAGCTGTAGGGACCTGCCCCGGCTGGGGCCTCCCGGGTTGGGGGCTGTGCTGTTATGTGTGGGGGTGGGGCAGGGAAACGAGGCACCTTCAGCTGGCGGGCGCTGGGGCTGGCGGCCCACTCTGGGGAGGGGCCAAGTGTGGGGCAGGGGGAGGCTGGCGGTGGTCTGAAGGGAGGCACGGCTCCCGCCCGACTGGCACTAAGGCAGCTGCTTTCTTCCAGGTGGACTTGCTGGCCAGCTGGGATACGGTGGTGAGTGGGCGTCATGCCAGCAGGGCTGGGCCAGGTGCACTGGGACCCGCAGATGCAGCCCCCGACCCCCTGCCGGAAGCGCAGTGTGGCTGATCCCCAGAGCCTGCTTACCCCAGCTGTCAGCTCCTGGGGGCAATGGCAGGCAGCGAGCTTGGGACGAGCCAGGGAACACAGAGCAGGGCACTCTCCCTAGGGCTCCCTGCAGCACAGCCCCTTCTGCCCGGGACAAGGGGGAAGGGGTCAGAGCAGCCCCCAATCCCTTGGGAACATTCCCAGCAGCCTGGCAGACAGGCCCCGCTCCAGCCCAGCCCTGGTGCAGGCAGCCGCTGGCTGGGCCTCCCCACTGCAGCCAGGTACCTGCCTTCGTCCCTGGCGCAGCAGGCGCCGTAGCCAGCCTGCTGCACTCACTGGGGCGGGCGCGTCTGTGCGTTGCAGCTGCAGCCGGGCACTGCTGAGCCGCGGAGCTGCCCCGCTGGCCAGAGGGACTTGGGGAACTATCCGGCAGGCACTGAGCTGCCTGTGGCTCCTGTAAGCCCCCAGTGCTGGGGACGGAGGCCCGGGAGGCACGCAGCTGAGTGGGGAGTCCATGGCCCACGCGCCATGCTCCCTGCAGCAGCGGGGCTGTGCACGCCTCGGGCGCTGGGCTGATGGCTTGTATTCTCCACCTCTCCACAGGAAAACCTCCCAAGAGCTTTGGTGGGGCCCTGGGTGTCCTGGGCTACAGAGGTAGGTGCCCCCGCAGGGGCTGGGCCAGGGGAAAGCCCCACTCGCCTTTCACACCTGGCGGGGAAGAAGCCACATGGCTGCTCAGCCTGGGGTCCCCCAGCCTCCCCGCTTTGTGCAGCCTGGTCCTGCTGCCCTGGCTGTGCCAGGTGCCCGTCAAGGTGCCCGTGTTCAGGCTCAGCTGCTGTGCCCAGCTAGCCAGAGCCTTGGCACCTGGTTCAGCCGCCCCACCTCCAGGGTCTCAGCCAGGCCACTCCCACGGTGGGAGCAGTCTCTGTCTTGGCAGGGCAGCCGTGCCCACCAGCGGCACTGGTACGGTGAGCCCTGGCCCTATGTTGGCTGCTGCCCTCGGGCTGGGGCGAGCCTGTGCTCTGTTGGCGGCCTACACCATCGCCGCCCGGCGCCCCGAGCGCTGGACTCACCCCTCCTTTCTCCGCTGCCAGGTGGTGTGGGCTGCGCACAAGGGAAGTACTGTGGCAGGAAACGGAAGTAACCCAGCCAGACTGCTGCCGTTAACCTCATGAACTTTGGTGCTACTGCATGGTCTAGAATGTAACTCTGAGTACAGCCCCGCCCCCACCCCGCCACTCTCCGCCGGCGCCCGGAGGGAATGCCACTGCCCCACCAATGCCCGGGGCTCCCCGGCCTCGCTCCAGCAGGAAGCACATAACAAACTGCGGGAAACGCTGTTCCCACTGGTGCTAAAGCTCCCTGCGGGCAAAGCCAGGCCAGCCTCTGTGGGGCGGGGGTAGCGCCGGGCAGGGCGGGACCGGGCCCTTGTGGGAGATGGGGGCTGAGGGGAGGAGGAGGTCTCCAAGAGGACAGCGATGTGCTGGGCCCCACCTGCCGCCAGCACCTGGGCCAATGGCCTGGCAGCAGCTCTCGGCCCATCACCTCCCAGCTGCTCCCAAAACTCCGTCCAGCTGGCAGTGGTGCCTGG
This sequence comes from Carettochelys insculpta, assembly GCF_033958435.1. Taxonomy (NCBI): domain Eukaryota; kingdom Metazoa; phylum Chordata; order Testudines; family Carettochelyidae; genus Carettochelys; species Carettochelys insculpta. The sequence goes on from NC_134155.1 coordinate 25,879,756, forward strand.
TGCCAGGAACGGCTCCTCAGCCAGCCAGCCTGAATCCCCTGCCCCTTGTGTCTGCCTGTCCCCAGGGCCATGCGGCACGGCTGCCATGGAGGAGCTCGTGGGCTCTGGGCAGGCTCCCTGCTCAGACACGCGCACCAGCAGGGGCTGGAGGAGCTCGGGGGGCGTGACATTCACCCCGAGCTCTTTGCAGTGGTGCCTCTGATTGGCTGACCCATCCCCCCATGGGAGGGCAGAGCAGCACATGGGGAGGGGCTGGCGCTATCGGCAGAGCCAAGTAGCTAACACTGATGGGATTAGCCCTGTGCCCACCCTCCACCTGGCTGTACTGTATGGGCAGCCGGCGCCAGCCCTGCCCTGCTGGGACCTGCCGTTCCTCTGGCCCTGGGGGCCCAGGTGGGCCTGAGAGCCGTGGGCTGAAGGAATCGCACCTCTCCATGTAACTCCCTTGGGATAGCTCGGGTGGGACGTGTCCTACAGAGGGAACGTAACTGCTTCCAAACGACTAATAAACAATGATTGGAAAGGACTGCGGCCTCCTGTGCTTTGTGGGAGGCATCTCAGGGGCGCTGCCCCCAGACCTGCCCCAGGGCCCTGACCACCAGACCTGGTCTCTGCCTTGCCCACCCGCAGAATGTGCCCCCCTGGGATCCACTCCAGCCCCTGGGACTCTCACCACCACTGTTCCCTATCAGCTGAGTGCTTGGATGGCCAGCCGGGAGAGATCCCAATGGCACCTCGCTGGGAAGCAGAACGCCCACTGCCAGGTTTTGTTTCTACTGGTGGTGCGCGCTGAAAATTGGTCACACTTGGATAGAGAAGATGAGGGGAAACATTGGTCACCACCCTGCGCTAGGGATCTGCCCCGGTACCCACACAAATGTCTCATCCCTTCCACGCTCAGGGACACACACACCTTCACCCAGTCCATAGGACTCAAGGCGTGACCCTGGACATTTAAATTCCTACCCTCACCCACTTCCTAGGGCGCAGGGCGGAATTCCCTGCGGGTCTGCAGGCGCTGTGCCTCTGAAAAAGCCTCACACACACATATTCCTACGCTCTCTTCAGTCACAACTACCAAGAAAGCAGAATCCATGGCAAGCGCACGGTGTCATGCTCACCTACCCTGCTACGGCCGGTGCCTTCTCCTGTTGGGACACACAAAGCCCCTCTCTGGATGCTGGTTGCTGCGCCTCAGGGCCTGGCAGTGCTGGTCTTGGGGAGTGAGTCCTCCCAGGTTTGTCCCTTAAGGTTTTCCTTGTTCCACCCTTGTTCTCTTCCTGCTCTTTCCTTCTTGGACCTCAGTTTAAGTAGTGAAACTTGAGTCCTGCTTAGCGCTACCTTGACCAGTTATTTTAGTATAATTTTACTAACCAATTGTAACCTACGGTAACAGAGTTACCTAACCGGTCATAACCCACCACCTTCACTGACTTACACCATACAGAATTAGTTATACAGCAGGCAGGAGCAATCACAAACCACACATAGATCCTACAGAAACCAGTAGACGAGCGGAGACAATCGTCCTCAAATGGGGATTCCACAACCTCAGCTATTGAGAAGTCCTTGTCTGCCAGACAAACTGATACTAAGTTTTCTTTACCCATCTTGAGATCTGTTTCTTTATCTGGAGACACTGGGTGGCATGAGGCTGGGGTCTCCCTCTTAGCAGCCTGATGGGCCACTATTGTACTGAAGCGTAGTTGGACTGTGAGTATGTGCCCTGTAGCTTCACAGTTACTGGCGGCTGCTCTTTATTCTGGCTGCAGAAGAGCTCTCGGTCTCTCAATATGGCTATAGAGAAGCCCTGCTGGTGCTACCGGTACAGCCCTGCCGCCCCTGAGAGCTGCTCTGCCTCCCCAGGGATCTGCCCCATTTCTCCAGGGCAGCCGCCCCGCTCTATCCTCTGGGGGGTCCTCACTGCCTCCCTGCCCAGCCCACCTGGAGATCTGCCTCACTGCACCTGCCTGGCACTCAGCCCATTTCTCCAGCTGCACTGCTCACCTGCTGCACCTGACCCCCTCCTGCTGCAGGCATCTGCCCTGTAACGTGTCCATTCCACGGGGCGGGGGGCATCAACCTCTCATTGCCAGCCAGATCCTGTCTAGGTGTTCTGCTCCTCTGCTCGCTGCTGGCGCTCACTGGCCACTGCTGTGGGGAAGTTCACGGCGCCACTGCTGCAGGAGGATGTCATGGAGTATAGGGGGTCCCCAGGCCCTGCTCCCAGCTGCAGGCAGACATGACTCACTCAGCGGGGGGACAGGCGGGTTATGGGGTGACAGGGACACAGCTTAGAACAGACGGATCAACGCAGGAACCAGAAGCCGTCAGCACCATCCATCCTGGGGAGGGGCCAGAGGGGCCCTGAGCCAGGTCCTGGTCCTCCTGCTTCTGTCTCCAGCCAGACCAGACTGCCCACTCCACAGCCCAGTTCCAATTCACACCAGCCAGCCCCTCCTCGCGCCTTGTCCTCTTGCCTGCAGAACGGTGTCACCTGGTGGCCGAGGTTACAAAGCCCAGGGAGGGCCATTGCCTACGTGTGAGAAGTCATCACACCGGAACTCCTCTCACCACTGTGCACTGAGGCTGTGCCTGGGGAACCTGAGGCACCTACCTCGGGTTACTGCAGGACAGTAGAAAACACACACAGCCTGACCCAGGGAATCAGACCCTCACACCCCACGTCAGCCCTGGCTCTGCTTATCCCCCCATTGCAGATAAAGCTTTGCCACAGGCACCTGTCTGTACCTGTCACAGTCAGGGTGAGTTGGGCAGCAGCCAGCCTGGTGCCACCACACTGGGCCAGGCCAGCAGAGTGCCCATCCCTGTGGCCCAGACAAGCTGACCTCCCAGCCGTCGCCATGGGGACGAGGCCCTCATGCCACAGAGGCAGCCCCACACCCACCTGTAGACAGAGAACTGGGCTTCTGGGTCCCCAGAGGAGCTGGCCTGAAGGTCGGGCCATCTTCTCCCAAGCTGAGGGCAAGCTGCCTGCCCCAGTGGCCTAGGCAGCCTGCCCCTCCTGCAGCCAGGCTCACACCCAGTAAAACCCTCCCGTGCCCCATTCTGCCACAACAGACTGCTGGGACATTTCCTCTGCTTTCCACCAGTCGTGCCTTGACGTTTCCATCTGACGCACCATGGAGTCAAGGGTGGGCGGGGTTTGTTTATTTTTTGGCTATTATTGACTCCATCAAATCTGGTCTTACACATCGATTTGAGTCACTGCGACAAAGGCGTGCCCGTTCAGGGCTCCTTTGGGAGTTCAGAGAACTAATGACGAAGATCTATATTCAGCAGCTAACCAGTTTCAATAAAGGAACAAGAAGAGAATTTCAAGAGATCTCTGTGATGAGGTGGTCTTCCCGAAATGTACACATTCCACCCACTTTAAATTGGATGGCAAGCTAAAAGAACTGCTCCGAGAAATATTTGATCTCGGCCTGCTGATAGTATTTCCTCACAGCACAATTACATGCTGTATTTTTGTCAGTCCCCCGTCTCAGTGGCCTCAGGTGAATGCACATTCAATGTGTTCAAACAAGTGAAGAACGATCATTGTCCTGCAACAGGACAAGAGTGTTTGAAGGGGCTCACAGTGCTTAACATTCACGGTGATATTGCATGTCAATTAGATTTTTCTTCAGTTATAAACGAGTTTGCACACACCAAAGGCAGAGATACTTACTTACTTAGATGTCTGCAAGTCACCAGGGCCTGATGAAATGCATCCTAGAATACTTAAGGAGCTGATATAGGAGGCATAGGAACCTTCAGCTATCATCTTAGAAAAGTCCTGGAAGTCAGGAGAGATTCCAGAAGACTGGAAAAGAGCAAACATAGTGCCCATCTATAAAAACTCAAATGTGAAATTGCAGAACTATTAATGGTGGTTTGTAACCTATCCTTTAAATCAGCTTCAGTACCCAATAACTGGAAGACAGCTAATATAACGCCAATATTTAAAAAGGGCTCGAGAGTAGACCCTGGCAATTACAGACCAGTAAGTCTAACGTCAGTACCGGGCAAATTAGTAGAAACAATAGTAAAGAATAAAATTGTCAGACGTGTAGAAGAACACGATTTCTTGGGCAAAAGTCAGCATGGTTTCTGTAGAGGGAAGTCGTGTCTTACTAATCTATTAGAATTCTTTGAAGGGGTTAATAAACATGCAGACAGGGGGATCCAGTGGACATAATATACTTAGATTTCCAGAAAGCCTTTGACAAGGTCCCTCATCAAAGGCTCTTATGTAAATTAGGTGGTCATGGGATAGGAGGAAAGATCCTTTCGTGGATTGGAAACTGGTTAAAAGACAGGAAACAAAGGGCTGAAATAAATGGTAAATTTTCACAATGGAGGGGGGAAACTAGTGGTGTTCCCCAAGGGTCAGTCCTGGGACCAATCCTGTTCCATTTGTTCATCAATGATCTAGAGAAAGAGGTAAGCAGTGAGGTGGCAAAGTTTGCAGATGATATCAAGCTGTTCAGGACAGTCAAAACCAAAGTAGATTGTGAAGAACTTCAAAAAGATCTCAGCAAATTGAGCGATTGGGCAGCAAAATGGCAAATGAAATTTAATGTGGGTAAGTGTAAGGTAATGCACATTGGGAAAAATAACCCCAATTACACATACAAGGTGATGGGGGCAAATTTAGCTACAACAGATCAGGAAAGGGATCTTGGAATTATAGTGGATAGTTCTCTGAAAACATCCACGCTGTGTGCAGCGGTAGTCAGTAAAGCAAGTAGGATGTTAGGAATTATTAAAGAAGGGATAGAAAATAAGACTAAGAATATCATACTTCCCCTATATAAAACTATGGTACGCCCACATCTTGAGTACTGCGTGCAGATGTGGTCTCCTCACCTCAAAAAAGATATACTGGCGTTAGAAAAAGTTCAGAAAAGGGCAACTAAAATGATTAAGGGTTTGGAAAGGGTTCCATATGAGGAGAGGCTAGAGAGACTGGGACTTTTCAGTCTAGAAAAGAGGAGACTGAGGGGTGATATGATAGAGGTATATAAAATCATGAATGGTGTGGAGAAAGTGAATACAGAAAAGTTATTTACTTGTTCCCATAATATAAGAACTAGAGGACACCAAATGAAATTGATGGGTAGTAGGTTCAAAACTAATAAAAGAAAATTTTTCTTCACACAGCGCACAGTCAACCTGTGGAACTCCTTGCCGGAGGAGGCTGTGAAGGCCAGGACTCTAACAGAGTTTAAAATAGAGCTTGATAAATTTTTGGAGGTTAGGTCCATAAATGGCTATTAACCAAGGGTAAAGTATGGTGCCCCTAGCCTTTAGTCAAAGGCTGGAGACAGATGGCAGGAGACAAATCTCTTGATCATTGTCTTCGGTTCACTTCCTCTGGGGCTCCTGGCACTGGCCACTGTCGGCAGACAGGATACTGGGCTGGATGGACCTTTGGTCTGACCCAGTATGGCCGTTCTTATGTTCTTAAAAAAGGGAAAAAAGGACAACCCAGGAAACTACAGTCCAGTCAGTTAAACTTCTGTACCAGGAAAGATAATGAAGCAAGTAATTAAGGAATTAATCTGCAAACATCTAAAAGAAAATAAGGTGATAGGTAACAGTCAGCATGGATTTGTGAAGAACAAATCATGCCACACCAATCTGATAGCTTTTTTTTTTTTTGACTGGATAACAAGTTTTGTGGATAAGGGAGAGGCGGTGGATGTGGTATACCTAGACTTTAGTAAGGCATTTGACACGGTCTCGCCTGATCTTCTTATAAATAAACTAAGCAAATACAACTTAGATGGGGCCACTATAAAGTGGGTGCATAGCTGGCTGGATAACCGTTCTTAGAGAGTAGTTATTAGTGGTTCGCAGTCATGTTGGAAGGGCATAAGAAATGGGGTTCTGCAGGAATCTGTCTTCAAAACTGGTTCTATTCAATATCATAGAATCATAGGACTAGAAGGGACCTCAATAGGTCATCTAGTTCAGTCCCCTGCCTAAAGCAGGATCAGCCCCAACTGAATCATCCCAGCCAGGGCTTTGTCAAGCTGGGACTTAAAAACCTCTAGGGATGGAGATTCCACCACCTCTTCAGGAAACACATTCCAGTGCTTCACCACCCTTCTGAGGAAATAGTTTTTTCTATTATCCAGCCTAGACCTCTCCCTCTGTAACGTCAGACCATTGCTCCTTGTTCTGCCATGTCACCACTGAGAACAGTTTCTCTCCACCCTCTTTAGAGCTCCCCTTCAGAAAGTTGAAGGCTGCTATTAAATCACCCCTCACTCTTGTCTTCCGTAAACTAAATAAGCCCAAATCCCCCAGCCTCTCCTCATAGGTCATGTGCTTCAGCTCCCTAATCATTTTCATTGTCCTCTGCTAAACCCGCTCCAATGCATCCACATCCTTTCTATACTGGGGGACCCAATATCTTCATCAACAATTTAGATATTGGCATAGAGAGTAGGCATATTAAGTTTGCAGATGATACCAAGCTGGGAGAGGTTGCACTGCTTTGGAGGATAGGGTCAGTATTCAAAATGATCAAAGATAAAGAAGATGAAGTTTAATAAGGACAAATGCAAAGCACTGCACTCTGGAAGGAACAATCAGCTTCTCACATACAGAATGTGAAGCAACTGGCTAAGAAGGAGTATTGAAGAAAGGGACTTAGGGGTTATAGTGGACCACAAGCTAAATATGAGTCAACAGTTTGATGCTGTTGCCAAAAAAGCAAACATGATTCTGGGATTCATTAAGAGTGTTGTGAATAAGACATGAGAAGTCGTTCTTTCACTCTACTCAGCGTTCATTAGGCCTCCCTTGGAGTATTTTGTCTAGTTCTGGGCACCACATTTCAAGAAAGATTGTGGAAAAATTGGAGAAGGTCCAGAGAAGAGCAACAAGAATGATTAAAGGCCTAGAGAACATGAGCTATGAGGGACGACTGAAAGAACTGGGCTTGTTCAGTTTGGAAAAGTGAAGACTTAGAGGGGACATGATAGCAGTTTTCAAGTACCTCAAAGAGGGTTACAAGGAGGAGGGAGAAAAATTGTTCTCCTTGGCCTCTGAGGATAGAACAAGAGGCAATGGGCTTAAACTGCAGCAAGGGAGGTTTAGTCTGGACATGGAAAAACTTACTGTCAGGGTGGTTAAACACTGGAATAAGTTACCTGGGGAGGTTGTGGAATCTCCATCACTGGAGATATTTAAGAGCAGGTTAAATAGACATCTATTGGGGATGGTCAAGCCTGTGCTTGGTCCTGCCAAGAGGGCAGGGGGCTGGACTCGTTGGCCTGTCAAGGTCCTTTCCAGTTCTAGTGCTCTGTGATTCTATGAAAGCCCAAAAAGCGTTGCTGTGGAAACTCGAAATTAAAGTTACATTTTAATAGACAAGCTATTGGTATAACGACTTAATTGTTAGTAAATAAACGTCTCAGGTGTTGGTTTTCATATGTTCTGTTGGTTTTCGTAGGCCCCTGTGGATGAGAAGTGAGACGGGCTGGGTCAGGGATTCCAAGCGTAAAGTGGCTGGGGGCTCTGGAGGCCTGGCTGGGGCAGAGCAGGGTTTGCAGTGTGCCGGCAGTGCGGCTGGGCGCCAGACGCTGGGGCAGTGCGGGGGCAATGCGGGAAGTGGACCTGGGGGCTGCTGAGCTGGAGGCTGGGGCAGTGTGGGGACTGCACTGCAGGGGCAATATGTGGAGCTGGCCTGCGAGCTGGAGGAAGTGCAGGGGTGCCGGTCCCCAGGGACTGCAGGCAGGGCAGTGCGGGGGGGAGGGGGGCTGCAGGAGGGGGGAGGGGCAGTCGGGGTGGGGGCTGGAGGCGAGGGGGCGGGGGATAGCGTGGGGTGGAGGGCGAGCCTGCAGCCGAGGGGCGGGGCAGGGGCGGAGCTGCATTCGGGGGGCGGGGCAGTGGGGGGCGGGGGCTGCAGGCTTCTCCCCCCGCCCCCCGCGAGCCCCGCCTCGCCGCTTTCCCAGGGACGCCGCGCGCTCGGCGGCCCCGCTCCGCACAGCCCGGCCCGGCCCGGCCCGGCCCGGCTCCGGCGCCCCATGAGGTTGATGCTCCTGTGCTGCACCTGGCGGGACGGGCCCATGGGCGAGGAGGAAGGTGCGTACCGGGCCTGCGGCGCGGCGCCTGCGGGAGCCGGGCAGGGACCGCCCGCCGCCTCCCCCTGCCCGGCCCGGCCCGGCCCGGCCCGGCCCGGCAGCTCCCGGGGCCGCCGCAACCCGCCGGGCCCCGCGCCGTGACCTTGAGCCGCTGGCGGCTGGGGCTGCACCGCACATCGCCCGCCCCCGCCCCGCCGCGCGCTCCCCCGGCTCCTTCTGCAGCCCGGCTCCGGAGCGGGCCTGGGCCGCGGGCTCCCCCTCTCCTGGGCCCCGCCGGCGCCTGTCGCCGTAGGGCCGCCGCAGCCCCCCGTTACCGGCTGCTGCCAGCCCGGGGAGTCGGGGCCCCCCATCGCCTCCCCCGCCCGCCTCCTCAGCGCCCCCGCCCTCCCTGCACCCCTCAACGCGCTCCTCAGCGCTCCCCGCACCCCTTAACCCGCTCCCCAGCGCCCCCTGCCCTCCCTGCACCCCTTAACGCGCTCCTCAGCCGCCCCCAGAGCCCCCCGCCCTCCCTGCACCCCTTAACTCCCCCAGCGCCCCCCGCCCTCCCTGCACCCCTTAACATGCTTCTCAGCCGCTCTCAGCGCCCCCACCCTCCCTGCACCCCTCAACGTGCTCCTCAGCTGCCCCTAGCACCCCCGCCCTCCCTGCACCCCTTAACGCCCCCAGCACCCCTTGCCTGCCTTCTCAGTCCCCCCCGTCCTCCCTGCAACCCTTAACACCCCACCAGCGTCCCCGGACCACCTCCTCAGTCCCCCAGCATCCCCCGTTCTCCCTGCACCCCCTTAGTGACCCCCTGTGCTCCCCTACCCTTCCCAGCATCCCCAGCTGTCCTTCACCCCCGTCCACCTCCTCAGCGCCCCAGCCCTTCCTGCACCCCCTTAGCATCCCCCCATGCCCCCTGCCTGTCCTTCACCCTCCCACCCTGCACCCCCCTCTCACCCTGCGCCCCCCTAGCTGCATCTGGCCTCTGCTGCCCCACCAGACCCCTGGCAGCTGGGGAGCAGTGCCTGGCTGGACCTGCTGACACCCTTCACGCGCAGCCTGCTGGGGGGCCCCCAGCGCCCCACTCCACTTTCTCTGCTGTCCCCACCCTTCCTCCTGGCACATTTCCCCTGCCGCCCCACCCTGCCTCCCCCAGCCTCACCTTCCTCCTCCACTGTGCAGTGCCAGCTGCACTCGCCACCAGCCCTGGCACCGTGCAGCCCTCCGGCCCAGTAGCCTCCCTTGCTTTACCCCTGGGCAGAACCTGCCCCATGCACTCCCTGCCCCACCCCCACGCACACCTGCAGGGCCAGAGCATGCAGCGCTGCAAGGGAGCCCCAGGTCCTCAGGCTGGCCCAGCCCACGCTCCTGACCCTAGCCAGTCCCCGCTTCCCACCCTCTGCCTATTGCCCAGCCCTGGCCCTGCTAGCACAGGCCTCGGGCCCTGGGGGCAGCTCGGGCTGGGCTGGGGCAGGGACCCTGCCCCATCACAGAGTCAGTACAGATGAGTGGGGTGGGAGAGCCCAGCTACACCCAGCCGGTGTGGCGCTTTCCCCAGGCCAGTGGCCAGGCTAAGTCAGAGCCCAGGGGCCGGTCAGGGGAGCCTGGTTCCCACGGGGTGTGGCCGGGGTCAGTGTGGGCCCAGTGTCGGGTGCAGCAGGAGGTGACCGGTTTGCAGGGTCAGTACAAGTGCCTGTGATGCAGAGAGAGGGGCAGGGTCAGTGCAGGCCCTATGGCCGGCAGGCTGAGGGCTCTCCAGTGGGACAGGTCCTCCTCCCCTGCAGAGGTCTCTGCCCTCCTTGCACAGGGCCACTGTTTGTGTCTCCAGCGCCGTGCCCCCAGGGCTGGCTGCACCCTGCACAGCCTGCCTGGCAGCCACAGCATCCCATCCCTCGTCCACTGAGGGGAAACTGAGGCACAGAGCATGTGCGTGGCAAGGATGTTCCGTGGCCTGCAGGTCAGGAGTTCTGCTGCCCTGTCCTGTCCCTTTATCACATGCTCCCCCACCACACGTGGCTCCCCATAGTTGCCTCAGTGCATGCAGGTGAGGCAAGGGGCTGGGCCCTTGGGTGCCAGCCTGGTTGTCCGGGGCCTGGCTATGCCGTTGCATGGGGAGATGACAGCCTGTGCCTCTTCTGTGCCCTGCAGGAAGTGACCTGCCTGTATGTGCGAGCTGTGGCCACGGTATCTATGATGGACAATACCTCCAGGCCCTGAGCGCTGACTGGCATGCCGACTGCTTCAGGTAGGACCCACGCAGGGACAGTGTGCAGCTCTCTGGCCTGGCCTGCCCTCCCAGCACCAGGCCTGCCATGCGCACCAAGGCGAGAAGGCTAGGGACAGCCACTGGTGTCATGTCCAGCTCATGGCCGCGAGGTGGCAGCATGCGTCCACTGTACTGTGACGGGGGATTCTGGGCACAGCGGAGAGAACCAATCCTGGGCATGTTGCTTAAAACCAGGCCACTTACAGCCCAGGCTGGAATTGCCTTCTCACGAAGGCAGATCAAACCAGCCCCAAAAGTCTCTCTGCCAGCCCCACTGGCCAGCCAGAAGCCACACAGACTTCTCATCTGCTCCTAATGCCCCAAGCAGCGACCCTCCATACTCATGTGAGAGGGTATCAGAACCTGTTTCACCAAATCCACACAGATTCTTCCGGGCCCCAAAGGGTCCAGCCACCCCCCCAGGATCTTACCCCAAACAGCACATAGGGCCAGTCATTTAGCATCTAACAGCTAAAGCTTATTACCAAAGAAAGGAAGAAAAGGATGAGAGAGAAACATTGTTAAAGTGGTACATTACATACACCAACTAAAGCCATTGCTGTGGCCAGTGATGTTCTATGCTGATTAATTGAAAGTCTCTCAGAACACATTCCAGGAGGGGCGGGATCCCAGTTAATGTGGGCTTTGAGTTCATGAAGTCTGGAGAAAAAGATGGTCTTAGAGTTTGCCATGTGGAGGGAAAACTTCTTTCTTCTTCCATAGGCAATGCAGGGCTGGAAGGGACCTCAGGAGGTCACCTAGTCCAGCCCTCTGCTTCAAGCAGGATCAACCCCAACTAAGTCATCCCAGCCAGGACCTTGTCAAGCTGGGATTTAAAAACCCCAAGGGATGGAGTATCCACCAGCTCTCTAGGCAACGCATTCCAGCGCTTCACCACCCTCCTGGTGAAGTAGTTTTTCCTAATATCCAACCTCTTCCTCTCCTTCTGTAACTTCAGACCATTGCTCCTTGTTCTGCCGTCTGTCGCCACAGAGAACAGTTTCTCTCCATCCTCTTTAGAGCTCCCCTTCATGCAGCTGAAGGCTGCTATTAAATCATTCCTCAGTTTTCTCTTCTGTAAACTAAACAATCCCTCAGCCTCTCCTCATAGGTCTTGTGCTCCAGCCCCTTAATCATTTTTGTTGCCCTCTGCTGAACCTGCTTCAGCAAATCCACATCCCTTCTAAACCGGCAGGCCCAAAACTGGACACAGTATTCCAGATGTGGCCTCACCAGTGCTGAAGAGAGGGGAACAACCACTTCTCCATATCTGCTTGCGATGCTCTTCCTAATCCACCCTAGTATGCCGTTAGCCTTCTTGGGTGCAAGGGCACACTGTTTACTCATATGCGGCCTTTCATCCACCATAACCCCTAGGTCCCTTTCCACTGTACTGCTGCTGAGCCAGTCGGTCCCCAGCCTATAACAATGCTTGGGATTCTTCCGCCCCAGGTACAGGCCTCTACGCTTCTTGTTGAACTGCATCAGATTTCTTTTGGCCCAATCCTCCAGTTTATCCAGGTCACTCTGGATCCTAGCTCTACCCTCCAACGTATTTACCTCACCCCTAGTGAGGTCTGCAAACTGTTGAGGGTGCAGTCCAGTCCCTCATCCAAGTCATTAATAAAGATGTTGAACAACACCAGCCCCAGAACTGAGCTTTGCAGCACTCTGCTTGAAACCAAACACCAACCAGACATTGAGCCATTGACCACTACCCATTGGGCCCGACCATCAAGCCAGCTTTCTATCCCTCTTGGATTCCATGTGTCCAATTCATACTTCCTTATCTTATGGGCAAGAATGTTGTGGGAGACCATATCAAAAGCTTAGCTGAACTCAAGGGATATTACATCCACTGACTTCCCCATGTCCACAGGGCCTGTTAGCTCATCACAGAAGCTAATCAGATTGGTCAGGCACAACTTGCCCTTGGTGAATCCATGTTGGCTGCTCTCAATCACTTTGCCCTCTTCCAAGCGTTTCAGAGTGGATTGCTTGAGGATTCCCTCCATTATTTTTCCAGGGATGAAGGTAAGGCTGACCCGAGGTCCCTAAATGGCCCCCTTAAGGGTTGAACACATGACCCTGGGTTTAGCAGGTCAATGCTCAAGCCTGGTGAGCTCCTGTGGCATGTTGCCATTAGCTGCATCCTAGATGACAAGTCCCAAATTCTAGAGATGCGTATTCGACATCTGAGCCTTTGTTATTTAGTACAATGTTCTGGCTGGGGCGGTAATCACACACCTGGTGCCAATGTCAGCACTAAAACGGTCCTCATTCAGGTACAGAGCCAACAGCTAGAATAACTGGACATACAAACACAATACCGACATGTAACTAGCGGAAACCTTTTCAGTGCCTCACCAGCTTCCATTAGACACCTCACTTGGCCCTCCTGGCACAAGATTTGGTGCCAGTTACATACAATGGTAACAGAAATGGCTTTCACGTTTCATTAAAAAGATCCAGTAATGTGTCTCTACACACACCCCCCCCACCTCTCTCGCTCTTCCTTCCCCTGCCCCCCAACTCACCCATCGGGTGAAGTCCCAGCCAGCTGTCAGACTTGTGCTGGGGGGATGGGCTGCACTTCTCCCCACAGTCCAGCAGAGCCTCACTGGGGGAAGGTGCTCTGACACCCTGGCCACCTGTGACCTTTCATTGGTTTCTTGATAATGTCATTCCCCAGGGAGGGCTTGGACCCCACGCCTGCAGCGTGGCAGGTGCGGGCTAGGTTCAGGCGGTAGGCACACCCAGCTCCCTGGATTCCCTCCTGCAGCTTGATCCACCCACCCTGCTGGGACAGTAGGGCCCCTCTGTTCCAGCGTTGGCTCCTCGAGTGCAGTCCCAGGCTCTCCCAGCAGGGGGCGCTGTGCAGGGCGGGGCAGTATTCTGGTGGTGGGAATGCTGCAGGGGCAGAGCATGAGGCTGACACCCTTTGTTGTCCTTACTCGTTGGTTTGCAGCTCAGGTGATGTGGCCAAAGTGGTTGCGGTGAGGGACTGCTAATGCCGTGTGCTCTGCAGTGGGGTTTGAATCCCTGCCTCATTGGGTTTTTATAGTCTGCTTCCCCAGGAGGGGGAGGAAGCCCTGGATGCGTTACCTGCGGGAGATCTCCATCCCTGGAGGTTAAGTCCAAGTTCAACAAAGCCCTGGCTGGGATGACTTAGGTGGGGTTGGTCCTGCTTTTAGGGGCGGGGTGGTGGGGAGGGTTTGACTCAATGACCTCCCAAGGCCTCTTCCAACCCCATGAGTCTGTGGTTTGTTACCAGGACCCCTTTGTGCTAGGTGCCTGGGGAACAGAGGCGGGTAAAATCACACGGGGGTTGTGGGGGGGAATCTGTCAGGCCAATCATTTCTCTCTGCTTCGCCCAGCTGATGAGCAGAGCGTACATGCTTACAGCCAGCAGCATGTGTTCAGCTGCCCCTTGTTCTGTCTGCAGCCGAGCTGCTCCCAGGATGCTCCTGGGGTGGGGGTGTGTGAGAGAGAGAGAGAGAGAGAGAGAGAGAGAGAGACAGACAGGCTGAGCAGCTCCCACCAGCTGTGGATGACCCCCACGGGCAGTAGCCTAGGCTGGCAGGTAACACCCTGTCCCCAAACAAAGAGCAGGAAGGAGCCCAGCTGGGTTCGACTTAGAGGCGGCAGTTAGTGTGGAGGGGGCTGGGCTGAGCCCGGGGCTCCAGGCCTGGGGTTCAGGTCAAAGGTACACACACACGCACATCTCACAGAACTGCAAGGGACCTCAGGAGGTCACTGAGTCCAGTCCCCTGCCCTCTTGGCAGCACCAAGCACCCTCCCTTTTCTATTTTGCTTTTTAATCCTATTTGCCCCAGATCCCTAAACAGTCCCTTGAGGGGCCAAACTCCAATGTGGTCGCTATCAAGTCTGGTGCTGAAGTCTCTAAAATGTGTTGTTTTTATGAGATTTCAGAATTCACATAGCAGACACTGTTACCGTACTGGCTCTGAACGTTCCAGCCCTCGTGAGCGCTCTGGGATTCTCCCAGTTGGTCTTCCTGTCCTGTCACACAGACAAATACCTGTCGTAAACAGTCATTAAAATCTTGACCTGATACCAAAAGGACAGGTGAATTCCAAAGCATAGGGATGTCTAGCTGCTGCCCTTCTCTGCCGCAGGAGATCTTACTGGTTGAATCTTTGAAGGATGAAATGTGTCTTTTATCATTTAATAGACAGAAAAAAATCCCACAATGTTTTTACACTGGAGAAGTTTTAATATAGGTGAAGATTATCGTATTCATTTATTGTTTGAGCTAGTTGAGAATCTTCTGTCAAACTCTTCTAGATGTAAAATGGATTTTAAACTAAATGGAATTTTTTTGCAAGTCTGTCAAAGTATTGATAATTAACATTTAAATGTGAAAGGTTTTGGTTTTTTTTCCCCAGAAAAAAATACTTCCTGACTAGTTACCTTCCTGACCTGTCACACCATTACATTTAAAAGCTACAACCTGCATTTCAGTGATGGATGAAATTAGGTTTTTGTAAAATTTCTCAGGTGCATGGGGACCATTAATGGAAGGCTTTATGTCAATGTTGGTTGTTATAAAGTGTGTGCGTGTGTGTGTGTTTTTTTTTTTTTTTTTGCATATAAAACTACAACCTCAGGATTTTTAGTGTCCCTTCAAAAGTGCAAAGATTCTTTTTTCTATTGCATGGTGCCACAGAGTGGTGAAATTGTATATTACTTCAAACAATTTCTATGAGACTTTTGGCATTTAACTATGAATTTACCTGTTTCCTAAATGAGCACTAAAACCAGAAAATCCTCTTAATATCCAGAATGGCTCCTCAGTGAAAACAGATACAGGCATCACTTGTTCAAGTTACATACAATTAATCCTAAATTTTGTCTGGCATAGGGTGGCCTGGTCCTTTAAAGGAGTTAGGCTTAGCCTCACTCGGGGGAACCTTCTCCCCCCAGCACTGGTCAGACAGAGCCCTTCCGGTTCCTGTACTGACAAGTCTGTACCACGCTGCATCTCTGACGCCTGATGACCCTTCTCTTCCACCTGCTGCATGAGCGTCACTCCTGGCAGCGGATGGGGGGCAGAGCTTGGGGTGCCCTGCAGAGGGGGAGGAGGGGAGCAGGTAATGCTGAAGTCAGGGTGCTCTGCTGCCCCTGTACCCCATCTCTGCAGAACAGGGACCCGGGAGAGGGGGAGAGACAGCGGAGCAGCACCAGCCTGAGGCAGGGATGGTACGTGACTCACTCGGGAGTGCAGAGCAGAGGGGTGTGGGGACAACAGAGCAGGACAGGGTTCCCTGAAAGAGACGGAGGGCAGCTTCGCTCAGAGACATACCCAGCGCACACGCTGTGCCACAGTCGCACACACTCAGGGACTGCCACACACACACACACGCGCTACAGCACACACTCAGTCTGTGTCACACAAAGTGTTTCTCTTTCACGCTCACTGTCTCTCTCTGTAGCCCCCCACCCCGGCTCCTTCTGCCCACGGACCCAGAGCAGGGCTGTGACCGGGACCAACATTGCCCCTGGCCTGGGACTCGAGCCGGCCTGGGAGCCACCTAGCTTCCATGGGAAGCTGGGCTGCTCTCTGTGCTCCTGCAGCTGGGCAGCCATTCCCAGCAGCAGCAGCAGCTGGCGAGCCTATGAGCAAGGCCATCTGCTCCTAATTAGCCAGTGCGCCTGCTAAGCCTGAGCCAGGGAGGGAGGGCTGCTCTGGCACTGGTGCCCCCAGAGTAGGGGCGGGCTGGCTGGGGCTAGGCCAGAACCAGGCCCCTCTGCCCAGGCCTGGGGGCTGGCTGGTGGCCCTCCATGAGTCAGTTGCGGTAACGCAGGAGGGGCCTGGGACGGGGCAGGCATGCACTGGTTGCCTGTGAGCAGGGTTAGGCAGCCCGGTGGTCAATGCAAGCAGCCGCCCTTTGCGGTAAGAAAGCCCAGGGCCGGCAGCGCAGCGTGGCTGCTGGGGAGAGGAAAGCCCACTTCACTAGAGGCGTCTGCATGGCTGGTACGCCCGGGCTCTGCACTGGCAGGCGTGCCCCTGGGCATCTGTGTCCCAGAGGGTGCGCTTGCAGCTGCAGGGCGCCTGCGAGTTTGGGACAGGGGAGAGGCAGGGCTTGTGCTCGCCCCGCGCTGTTCCAAATGAGGCAGAGGCGTGGGGGGGGTGTACGTGTGGCTGCAGGACAGTGACGCTACGCTAGTTGGGGCCCACGCTGTGTGTGCAACAGCGTGTGTGCAGGGTGTGCCAGTTGCGCCGTTGCAGGTGCTATGGAGGGTAGGCCTGGGGGTCCCCTGAGCAGCCAGCCCAAGGGGGGCATGCAGTGGCCACGCACGCCAGGCTCACGCTGTCACTGGGGAAGGGCTGGCCTTGTGCGATTACAGCTCCGTTTCCTGGTTCTCTTTCCTCCTTGGGCTGCGGTCTGGGGGTGGGGAAGCAAGAGCTGATCTCCTGAGTCACTTGGGCCAGAGCTGTGGGGCGCAGGCTGGGCGGAGGGGCTGATGTCATGGGCTGCCGGGCCCCCCACTCCCTCCTGCGCGTGGCGCACCCTGCCGAGCGCTGGTAGGAGTCAGCAGCTGTGTGTGGGCCGGCCGGGGGGGGTCTGCGGCTGCACCCCGTGGGGGCAGTGACAGCGGGCCGGGGGGCAGGGAGTGCTGCTCACTGAGCCGGGGCTGGACGCCCGGTCTGGGCCGGAGGATGCTGACTGCCGTGCTCAAGAAGAGCCGCTTCCTGACTGCTGGGGCCACGTAAGTGCACATCTGCCCAAGCGCTGCATGGCTGGGCCCGTGTGGGAGAGGCCGGCCGGAGCCCTGGCTCCCAGCCCAGGCCGGGGGAACCGAGGAGCCAGAGGGTGCCCTGATACTTGCTGCAAGGAGATGGAAAGCGTGGCAGGAAATGCCCCTTCACTCCCACCTCCAGCGGGGGGTGGTTGTACCCACACGTCTCTGCTCCGGTGCTCCCCCCTTTGCCAACCGGGGGTGGGGGCTGGCGAGAGCCTGGAGGGACAATAACCTGCTGCTGCGGAAACTAGACCTCCCCCGTCGCCCCAGGCGGGGGGGAGCTGCCCTCCCTCTGTGGTGAGGGGAACTTCCGCACCGTGCAGCCTTGGTGCCTTGTTCGGCCCCCATAGAAACCGAAACCTCCGCTGCCTGGGCTGGGCTGAGCCAGGCTGGGGGCTCCCCTGGCCAGGTCCTGGGGAGCCTGTGCTGAGTGCCTCAGGCTAGGGCCTGCCCCAGCTCTAAGTCAGGAGCTGCCTGCGCACAAGCCCCAGCCAGGAGCCCGCTGGGGTCCCCTGGTGTGGGCCAGGGCCGGGGCGAGGCAGGTCCCCCAGGCGGGGAACTGGGTGGCACAGCCCTCGGGCTGGCGAGTGCATGGCCTACGGGGTGCTGCAGGGCTGTGCCCAGGGCGGAGGGGGGCTGCCCACCAGCACTGTGAGGGTTAGCGCAGCGCCAGCATCGCTCTCTGCTCCCCTCTGCGGGCAGCTCCCCTGCCAGGGCACACCGATGTCACGGCCACTGGACATTGCCACCCACGAGGGACCCTGCAGAGCGGGCTGGGGGCTCCCCATCCCCCCACCTTCCTCCAGCCCCACATCAAGACCCCTCAGCCCTCCCTCGCTTATCCCCCTCCAGCTCCACACTGACAGCCCCTCTTTCTTCAGGCCCTGCCCCCTTACTAATCCCCCCCCAAAGCTCTGGGCCCGCACTGCCACCCCACGCCCCCGCACTCCTGCGATGGGAACGTTTCTGCTGTGCCCCCGCTCCCTGCCCTCCCCTCCACCCAGCTGGGATCAGCAGTCAGGCTCTGGGGTGTGGGGCTGATGGCAGAGCCCCCAGAGTGGGGGGGTGGTCAGGATCCTGGGCTCTAGGCAGCGAGCCTTGGGGTGCCGCAGCACCCTGCTTCCCGTGCCTGTGCTGCTCCCCACACTCCAGCCCCAGACTGGGACTCGGCACCTGCCACTCACTGCCCACACCCCCAATTCCAGGCCCACACCACCTGCCAGACAATCTGTCCCCCTGCTCCAGCCTCACCCGGCCTCCTCGTGCCCCTGCCCTGCCTCCACTCCTAGCTGCACGGACGTAGCATTCCACAATGCCTCCCCAGCAGCCTGTCTTCTCCTGGCCACTGCCTCTTCCCTGCCCCATAGGGAGAACTGAGCTTCCCCATGGCAGTGCCAGCCAGGGCGCCAGTGCTGTGAGCTTCCCCACGGCAGTGCCCTGCCAGTGCCAGCCAGGGCGCCAGTGCTGTGAGCTTCCCCACGGCAGTGCCCTGCCAGTGCCAGCCAGGGCGCCAGTGCTGTGAGCTCCCCCATGGCAGTGTCCTGCCAATGCCAGCCAGGGTGCCAGTGATATGAGCTTCCCCACAACAGTGCCAGCCAGGGTGCCAGTGATATGAGCTTCCCCACAACAGTGCCCTGCCAGTGCCCTGCCAGGGCGCCAGTGCTGTGAGCTTCCCCACGGCAGTGCCCTGCCAGAGCCCAAGGGTGCCCTCACAATCCACCTGGAGCTGCTGTGAATTGCACAGTGTTGACGTGTGTGGCGCAGTCCCCGGCGCCTGGCTCTCAGGAGTTGCTCTCCAGCAGGCTCATCCCTGCCTGAAAGTGGCTGCGGGACCCTTGAGCGGGGAGTGGAGCTCTTCAGCCAGCTCTCAGCAGCTGGGGCCTCCCCACTGGGGCAAAGGGGGCATATGGGGAGCAGGGGTTTGGACACAGGCAGCAAGCACAGTGCCAGGCAGGCAGGCGCTGGGCTGCCAGAGGAGCTCTGCTCACCCAGGCTCTGCCCCGGAGCTGCCTGGGCAATGGGCAGGGGCGTGAGCTGTGTGGCGCCGTGGGATGGGGTGAGCAGGCAGCTGAGGCGCCGGGAGCGTGGCTGGAGACTCCTGTCCCGCTTCCCCCTGGGGCGGGCCTGGGCTGCGGCCGCCTGGCTCTGTTGCTGCAAAGCAGCCGCATGCGAACAGGACGTGACTCTGGGGTGCTGCTTCCTGCTCGTATGACCCAGCCCCAGCAGGGCCAGCCCGGCTCAGCCTCACCACACTCCTCTCCCAGGCTGGGCTCTGGGCTGGGACGCAGGCGCCGTGAGCTGGGACACGAGGAGAGCCCAGCTGTGGTCACACGGCTGCAGCGCTGGGCCCCACTGAGCTGCCGGTGGGCGGGGGGGCGTCGCATGAACAGCCCCGAGGGACAGAGTTAAACATGAGTGTCTGTGAGCTGGGGGTGACTGTCAGTTGGGGGAGGGGTGCAGTGAGTGATGGGTGTGCCGCAGCTCCCCGGGGGGGGCCGCGCCCAGCCCCACTTTGCCGCAGCTCCCCGGGGGGGGCCGCGCCCAGCCCCACGGTGCCATGTTCTCCCGGGGGCGGCCGCGCCCAGTCCCACGGTGCCGTGTTCTCCCGGGGGGGGGCCGCGCCCAGCCCCACGGTGCCGTGTTCTCCTGGGGGCGGCCGCGCCCAGCCCCACGGTGCCGTGTTTCCTGGGGGGGGCCGCACCCGGCTTGTGGCCATGCAGGAGCAGTGGGCAGCCACGTGATGCCCTCACCTGGTTCCGGCTGGCTCTGCGAAGGGCTCTGCCAACGCTGCTCTCGTCTTGCCGGCCAGGTGCTGCGAGTGCGGGGCCGTGCTGTCCCACCAGTACTATGAGAAGGATGGGCGCCTCTACTGCAAGAAGGACTACTGGGCCCGCTTCGGGGAGCTGTGCCACGGCTGCTCGGAGCAGATCACCAAGGGGCTGGTCATGGTGAGCACAACTCCCCAGAGCGATGTGCCGGCCCTGCATGAGGCTGAGCCCGGCATGCCTGACCAAGTGCCGGGCATGGGGCTCGGCGCACTGGCTCTGCCCAGAGGGGCCTGACCGGGGTGGGGCTCGGGCTCTTGGGGGGTGGGGGGGAGGAACAGACCTGTCGTGGGGGCAGCATGCTGGGTTTGCGCCCATCTGTCTGTCTGTCTGTCTCGATGGCGCCGCAGGGCGCCCTGCGCGCAGACTGACGGATGGGTTGGGATGTGGGCCTGCAGTGCCTCATTGGTTTGCAGGGTGACAGAGGTCAGGCCCCGGGCAGGGTGTGTGCTGGGCATTTCCTCCCAGCCCCGTGGCTTGTGGGTGGTGGTGACTGGACTTCCCCAGCCTGGCTGCTGTGCTGGGCCACGTGGGCCGTGGCCAGGCTCCTGCTGGCGAGGGGGCGGTGCTGCTGGTGACGTGGAGGGCTGAGGTCACGGGAAGGGGGTACTTTCCGGCAGTGGCCCAGTAAGTCTCACACACCGCAGGGAGGCTGTCACTCTGGCCCAGTGCCATGGGGGGAGAAGCCAGGCTCATGCTGCAGCTGGGGACCTGGCCCCCCACCGGGCTGCAGGTAAGGGCCAGCTTGGGAGCTGCAGCCACAGCTGCGTGGCGGAGGGTGGGGGAAGCAGGGCGGCTGCTCCATAGCAGTCAGGACCCCTCGGAGCCAGGCCTGGGGCTTGTGGGTGGGGCTGATGGCGTAAGGTTTTGGATGCCGGTGTGTGACACCTGGCACGGGGGGGGACAGGCTGGTAGGGGGCAGGGAGGGGCGCGTTCTCCCCCTTTGCAGGGAAGAGGTCAGCAGTAATGCCCCAGGCCTGGCTGCGGGGGCTGCCCCTCTGCCCATCTGGGTCCTGTCTCTGGCCATTGTCCCGGCACCCTGGGATGCTCCAGGAACAGGGCAGGGCCATCGTGCTGAGTGAGGCAGGACCAGCTGGGAGTGAATGGGGCACAGGTATAGCTTTCCTCTCCTCCGTCCCTGGGCCCCCCCACCATGCTGCAGCTCATCCTGCCTCTGGTCCCTCCCCTCGCTCTCTGGGTCCGATTGCTGCTGGGTTGTAACAGTGCCTCCCCGCCCCCCCAGGACAGGGCTCTGCGGCTGAGCCAGGGGTTCCTCCTCCCGCCCCCCCAGGACAGGGCTCTGTGGCTGACCCGGGGGTTCCTCCCCTGCCCCCCAAAACAGGGCTCTGTGGCTGAGCCCGGTCTCCCCTCCCACCGCTACCCCCCAGGACAGGGCTCTGTGTCCTGAACCCTTCCCAGCCCTGGACCCTGCTTGGTCGTTCTCTGCCCAAGAGCCCAGAGCGGGGCCCATCCCCCGGAGCAGGAGAGCAGCGCCGGCCCCTCCCTGCCAGGCACCAGGTCAGCGTGCACACATGGCGCGGCACGGCACGCACGGCACGGCACGGCACGGCGCGGTGCGGCACGGCACACATGGCACGGCACAGCCACGGAGGGTGGGACTCCTGCACGGAGCAGGGCCCGGCACGGCCCCTTACGGGAGGCCGGGCTCGCAGCCAGTGCCCCAGGCGGGGCGGGGGACGGGGGACATGCTCAGCCCCTGCCCGTGTCGCCTGCAGGTGGCTGGGGAGCAGAAATACCACCCGGAGTGCTTCAGCTGCCTCAGCTGCCGGGCCTTCATCGGCGACGGGGACACCTACGCGCTCGTGGAGCGCTCCAAGCTCTACTGGTAGGTGGGGCCTGGCCTCCCCTCGCGCCCCTCCCCCTCGGCCGGGCCTGGCCCCCCTCGCGCCCCTCCCCCTCGGCCGGGCCTGGCCTCCCCTCGCGCCCCTCCCCCTCAGCCGGGCCTGGCCCTCCTGGTGCCCCTCCCCCTCGGCCGGGCCTGGCCTCCCCTCGCGCCCCTCCCCCTCGGCCGGGCCTGGCCCCCCTCGCGCCCCTCCCCCTCGGCCGGGCCTGGCCTCCCCTCGCGCCCCTCCCCCTCAGCCGGGCCTGGCCCTCCTGGTGCCCCTCCCCCTCAGCCGGGCCTGGCCCCCTCTTCCACCCCTCCCCCTCAGCCAGGCCTGGCCCCCCTTGCACCCCTCCCCCCAGCTAGGCCTAGTCCTCGTAGCCCTCCCCCTCGGCTGGGCCTGGCCTCCCCTCGCGCCCCTCCCCCTCGGCCGGGCCTGGCCCTCCTGGTGCCCCTCCCCCTCAGCCGGGCCTGGCCCCCTCTTCCACCCCTCCCCCTCAGCCGGGCCTGGCCCCCCTTGCACCCCTCCCCCCAGCTAGGCCTAGTCCTCGTAGCCCTCCCCCTCAGCCAGGCCTGGCCCCCCCTCGCGCCCCTCCCCCTCAGCTGGGCCCAGCCCTTGCACCCATCCCTGGGGTCACACTCTTTATGCCCCTCCCCCTCAGCTAGGGCACACCTCCCCTCCCCCACCAAAGGCCAGGATCACACCCTTCCCCCACCCCGAGTTGTGTCGTGCCCCTCCCCACAGGGCCGCTCCATAGCTGGGTCACGTCCCTTCCCTCCTAAGCCAGCGTCTTGTCCCCAGGAGGGCTACAGCTGCGCCCTGTGATGGGGCTGAACGGGTGGCCCCGGGACGAGCCGTTGCAGTGGGTGGGGCTGGCGCACTGGCAGCTGGACCCCCTGCTGAGAGTGGGGCCGGTAGCCGTCTGTGCTTAGCGGGCCCCTTGCGTTGCCTGGCGCAGCCCACAGCCTGACACACGCTCCTGGGAGCATGGGGTGGCCAGGGCTCCCTGCGCCTCTGGCCCCAGCCCCCCTTTGCCTGGTGCCCCACTCCAAGGACCCGTCGCTAACCGCTGCTCCTGCCTCCCCTCTGCCGGCCTCTCCCCCGTGCAGCGGGCACTGCTATTACCAGATGGTGGTGACGCCCGTGATAGAGCAGATCCTGCCGGAGTCGCCAGGCGCCCGCATTCCGCACACGGTCACGCTGGTGTCCATCCCGGCCAGCAGCGACGGGAAGAGGGGCTTCTCCGTGTCCATCGACCAGCACTGCGGCCCCGAGCACTCCCACACGGTCCGGGTGCGAGAGTACGTACCTGCCCTCCCCAGCTCTGGGCCGGGCACCTCGGGGGGCGGCGGTGGCTCTGCCTGGCGCGGTGGGCGCCCGCGGCCAGCTCACAGGCTCTGCTCAGGGAGGCGGCACAAGGGCACAGCAGAGTGGTTCCAGCCCCCGCTGGGCCTTCCGCCCTCCCACGGGATGGGCATCGCCTCCCGACTAGTGCCAGGAAGGAGGGGCCCAGGCAGAGCTGCTTGGAACTGGCAGCGCTGACCTTCCCCAGCCGCTTCGCCTGATGGGCCACTGACCCCTGGGAGTTGCGGAGTTCCCCCTCCCCCCGCGGAGAACAAAGGCTGGGGGAGCCCCCCTCCCCCACATGGGGAACCTGGGAGAACCCCCCCTTCTCCAGGCAGACACCCAGGGAGAGGCTACCCCCAAGACCCCCTGGGGTGGCGGATACAGGAGCCGCCGGGGCTGGGGCTGCCTGGGCCAGTCTCCTGCAGAGGCGTCTGGGGAGACGCGAGAGCCTGGGCGGTCAGGGTGAGCGGGTGCGTCTCATCTGCAGGGCTCAGCGGGCCCTGGGGGGAGGCTTGGGAGCCTCTGGGCTGGGTGGGGTGGGGCTGCCTGGGGCCCTGTGCAGAGCCGTGGGAGCTGACCGCTCCCTGTGCCCTGCCCCCAGGGTGGACCCTGGCTGCATCAGCCCTGACATGAAGAACTCCATCCACGTTGGGGACCGTATCCTGGAGATCAATGGCACCCCCATCAGGCACGTCCCGCTGGACGAGGTACGCCCCTCCCCGTGCTCCCCGCCCGCCGGCAGGGCCTGGACAGCCGCCTGGGCCTGAGTCCCTCCCTCTGTGCCCGCAGATCGACCTGCTGATCCAGGAGACCAGCCGCCTCCTGCAGCTGACCATAGAGCACGACCCGCACGAGGCGGGGGCCCGAGAGACGGCGCTGGAGCGCAGCCCGCTGACGGACCTGCCCACGCCCCAGCGCTCGCCCGCCTGCGCGCCCTGTGGCGAGGCCGGCGCCAGCGGCCAGCGGCCAGTCATGTAAGGAGAGCTGCCGGCGGCCCTGGGGGTGGGGGCGGAGGCGGGACGCCCTGCGGCCGGCCCCGCTGACGCGCCGCGTGCTCTGCCTGGCTCTGCAGGAGGAGCTGCAGCATTGACAAGTCCCCGTGCTCTGGCTCTCTGGGCTCTCCTGCCTCGCAGCGCAAGGACATCAGCCGCTCCGAGTCGCTGCGCGTTGTCTCCCGCGCCCACCGCATTTTCCGCCCCTCCGACCTGATCCACGGCGAGGTGCTGGGCAGGGGTTGCTTCGGACAGGCCATCAAGGTACCCACCCTCCCGGGACGCCCTGGAGCCGGGGACGCCCCCCACTGCCAGCTGGAGCCCCAGCGAGCAGGGCCAGGCCCCTCCGGCCAGTGTCAGGGCTGGTTGTGCAGATCCCTTCTCTCGTGTCGTGGGCTCAGCTCCCCGGTCTCCTGTGCCCCCTCCCCCAGTGTAGGAGCTCGGTCTCCCTGGGGAAGGACCCTGCCCTGCTCCCGGGCCCACTGCTGTTTGACCCAGGGCAGGGCCTTGCCCCTCTCCGCCAGGTGACGCACCGGGAGACGGGCGAGGTGATGGTCATGAAGGAGCTGATCCGCTTCGACGAGGAGACCCAGAGGGCGTTCCTCAAAGAGGTGAGTCCACCCACTCGCTGCCTCAAGCCGTGCCCTGGTCCCTCCTCTGCCCCGGCCCACTGAGCCCAGCACACCCTATGCCCTGACCTTGGCCACCCCCGCAGTCTCTGACCTCTCGGCCGGGGCGGGCTTGTAGTCCGCTTTCAACGACCTCGCGCCTAGACCAGCCGCACTCCCACTGGGGTCAGGACCCCAAAGAGGGAGGTAACCCTGTTTGCACGGCGTCGCCAGGCTGTGGGGGCATGTTGAGAAAACTGGGGGTGTTTGGCTGGGAGAAGGGGGACGTGGTACCAATCTGCAGGTACAACAGATGTTGTTCCCCAAGGGGGTGATGAGCTGTTCTTTGGCTTCTGCAGGTGAAAGTGATGAGGTGTCTGGAGCACCCCAATGTGCTGAAATTTATCGGGGTGCTCTACAAGGACAAGAGGCTGAATTTCATCACAGAATACATCAAGGGGGGGACCCTACGAGGCATCATACAGAGCATGGTGAGTGGAGTGCCCTGCTTGGAGCTCTGCTCATCCTCTGCTGCCGGCCACCACTCGCGGGTGGGACATGAGCAACCCTGGAGTCATGACATGGGGCTCGGGGGTGGCTGGGCTGTGCCCTGGGGAGCATGGCCAGGGCTCTCCTGAACCAGGCATGGATGGGCTGTGGACTGTGGCCAGGGCTCTCCTTGTCCAGGGTGGTGGGGCTGTGCCTGTGGAAGCCATCATGGAGCGCTCCTGCTCAGGCTGTGGGCCAGGGCCCAGGGAGTGCTGCAGTATGGGCTGTGCAGGTGAGCTGTCCTTCCCTCCGCTCCCACTCATGGAGCCCTTCCACCTGCAGGACAGCCACTACCCCTGGAGCCAGCGCGTGAGCTTCGCCAAGGACATTGCGTCGGGGATGGTGAGTGCGGGCACCCGGCAGAGGCAGCGCCGGGGCGGGGTTGCTGTGGGCGTAGGGGCTGTGCACATCCTCGCCGGCTCCGGGGTGCCAGGCAGTGGCACACTGCATAGGAAGGCGCAAGGGGAGATGCGGCAGGGAGAGAATGGGGGGGGGCGGTTCTCGGGGACAGGCTGTGGATGTTGGTGTGACGTGGTGGGAGCTGTCCGCTCTCGTGGCCCCAGACCCACTGTGGTGTCGCACTCGCTGGTGGCTGGGTTGTGCTGCGTGAGAGCCCTCCTGCCCCAGGCTGGTCTGCGGAGACTCGGGGTGTGTCTCTGTGCAGCACCCAGTGGGGGCTGGACCCTGAGGGGAGGCGGGTAGGAAATGGCCCAGCCGCCTGGCACCTCGGCTAGGTGGGAGCTGTCTGAGCATGGCTGCCTGGGGGCTGGGGCGTGTGGGTTAGGCTGGGCTGGGTAAGATGAGGACAGCAGACTGGGAGCAGGAAAGGGGTTGCCCATGAGCCCTACCCCCCAAGAGGAGGAAGGCTGCCTGCCCTGGCCCTGCGCTCACACCGCACTTGTGCTAGGCTGTGTCTCTGAGACGCAATAACACCTTCTGTTCTACTGGCTGGGTGAGAGTCACAGCTGCTGTGGATGGAGGTGCAGGATCGGGGGCTCCCCGATGCACCATCACAGTGGTGCCAGCAGTGGGATGCACTGCACCCGTGGATGGAGCTCCCAGCAGCAACTGACTGCGCGCGGTAGAAGGAAGGAGACTCAGAGCCAAGGGTGCTGGAGGCAGAACGAAGCTGTTCCTGGGAGCTGTGGGGTGCTGCAGCTTTGGCCGGTGGGTCGGCACCCTGGGGAATGGCAGGGAGATGGATCACACCCGACTCCGGAAGGCAGACCTTGCGGGGCTGTGCCTGGAGAGGGGCCTGACTGTGGGGAAGGCGACCAAGGCCCAGCTGATTGTCTGGCTGGAAGAGAATGACTGGTCCAGGGGCCTGGATCCCATCCCAGCAGGGAGCAGCCAGACGCCCCGGGGCTCTCGGGCAGGAGAGAGGGCTGGATTCCGCCAGGCAGACGCGGTGCCCACCAGGCCGCGCTCCACCAGCAGCAGTTCGTCCCGGGTGGGGTCCCCCGCGGCAGAGCTGTGACGGCTAGAGAGTGAGATGCAGCTAAAGGAATTGGAGGACCACAGAGAGCAGCACCAGGACCAGCAGAGACAGCAGCAGCATGAGCGGGCCATGGCGGAGCTGAAAGGCTGAGTGGCCCCAGCTGCAGTGAGTGGGGAGGGGCCCAGGCAGCCCAAGACTGCCAGTCACTTGGAGAGGTTTGTTCTGGCCCAGTGTAAGCACGGGGGGCACCTGGATGGGTTTCCTTCGAGCGAGCCTGCGAGTTGTTCCAGGTTCCTCCAGCCGAATGGCTCCGGCAGCTCACCCCCTTGCTGGATCAGAAGGCCTCAGGGGTGCTCAGCCAGCTGGAGGGGCTGCAGCCAGGGGACTACAAATGGGTCAAACAAGCCCTGCTGTGTAAGTTCGGGCTAACTCCAGGGGGATACAGGATGAAGTTCCAGGAGGTGCAGAAGGGGCCAGACCTGCCTCCCGCCTGATGCAAAACTTCCACAAGCGGGTGTTCGGGACGGGGGCCCAGACCACAGAGGAGCTGGTTGAGCTGATGGTCCTGGAATGGTTCTGTGGAGTGTGCTCACCCCACCTGGGGCTGTGGCTCAAGGACTGGAAGCCACAGGAGCCATGCGGCACAGGGAAGCTGGCTGATGAGTCCATGGACTGCCAGCCCTGGGGAGAAAGGGAATCGTAGAGAGACCCGTTCCTTGCTGTGCAATGGAGGGGATCACCTTCGGGGCGAGCCCAGGAAACAGGCAGCCATCCGCCCCCAGAGGGCCAGCCAGGGCCTGGATGGAGCAGACGGCCCGAGGGGACCCACGGGAACTGACCTGCCGTCACTGTGGGCAAAGGAGCCACACATGGGCATAGTGCCCCAGGCACCAGGCAGGCCCCAGAACCTGAGACATCCAGGGTTAACTGGGTGGGGCTGGAGGGGGAGCAGGCTGCTCCTTGGTCAGGGGCTGGTAGGCTGCCCTCAGGGAGGGGAGGCTGCTTGGGCAAGTTCCTCTGGGAGACCTGATGCTCCAGAGTTGGGTGTCTCCATATACTGGGTAGAGGCAGGGCAGCCCCTGTGGAAGAAGCCCAAGCCCGGGGGAAAGCTGCCTCGAGGCACCTGCCCATCATAGAGGAGCCTTCCCAGAAGGTAGCGATAGATATAGTGAGGCCCCCTGGCAAGGCGACTCGGACAGGGAAGAAATACATCCTGGCGGTGGTGGATTTCGATACCTGCTACCCCAAGGCCGTGGCTCTGTCCTCTACCGAGGCAGACATGGGCAGACGCTCTGCTGGCCATTTTCAGCAGGGCGGGGTTCCCCAAGGAGCACCTCAGTGACCAGGGGGCCAGCTTCATTTCCACCTGCTCTGGTGCTGGCGAGAGCAGCCTGGGACCCGGCTCTCCTGGGCCTGGGGGAGTCGCTCCAGGCCCGACGGGCTGGTGGGAAGGTTCCGTGGGACATTGAGGCAGATGCTGGAGGCCTTTATGCACCAGCCCCCACAGGACTGGGAGGAGCACTTGTCCCACCTGCTGTTTGCACCCAGGAGGTGCCCCAAGGGCCCACTGGGTTCCCCCCGACTGAGCCATGGTGCAGAAGGGGCAGGGGACCCCTGGGCTTGCTGAGAGCTGTGGGAGGTGGGGGCGCCCCTGGATGGCGAGTCAGGGTGGAGGACTTCCTGGCTTTCTGGGAAAGCCTCGCTGAGCTCATGGACCCAGCCAGTGAGGCCCTGGGCAGAGCCCAAGGGAAGAGGAAGGGCTGGTACAGCCGCAGAGGGTGGGGCCACGCCAGCCCTTCAAAGTTGTCCAGCAGCTGGACAAGGTGGAGCAGCTCCCGCAGGGCCCCCCCCCCCCCGTGGCAGGTCCGAGCCAAGGGGAACGCTGATGTCCCAGCCGGTGTCTTACCTGGCAGGGGCGGGGGGGGGCGGGTCTGAACTTCCCCAGGGCACAGGCAGAGAGAGTGACCCCACTCAGCTCGCTCTCGAAGGGGGAGAGATGTGACATAGCGGGGAGCTGTCCACTCTTGTGACCCTGGGCCCACTCTGGTGTCGCACTTGCTGGTTGCTGGGTTGTGCTGTGTGAGAGCCCTACTGCCCTTGGCAGGTCTGCGGAGACTCGGGGTGTGTCTCTGTGCAGCGGGAGACAGTCCCTGAGGGGCGGTGCCTCGGAAACAGCCCAGCCGTCTGGCACCTCGGCTAGGTGGGAGCTGTCTGAGCAAAGCCAGGGGCGTGGCTGCCAGTTGTGGGGAGTGTGGGTTAGGTTGGGCTGGGTAGGATGTGAACAGGAGACTGGGAGCAGGAAAGTGGGGTTCAGGGCTTGTGAGTCCTTCCCCCAAAAAGGAGCAAGACTGTCTGCCCTGGCCCCTGTGCTGACGTGGGTCCTAAGCTACACTGTGTCTCTCATCATCATCATCATCAATAACTGTGGGCTCAGTGCCCGTTGGTGTCTGATGTGTCTCTCACTATTTCCTTCCATCTTTCCCTGTCCAGTGCAGAGTGGCTCGGTTTCTGTAGACTAGCTCCACACCAATCTACTATGCCATCTATCCATTCTCTGTGGGGTCTGCCTCTCCTATTCGAACCGTCCATTATGCCGAATACAGGGTCTTGATTTTTCATTCATCGTTCATTCTGCAAATATGTCCAAATAGTTGTAGCTTCCGTTTTATAACCTTCTGCAGCAGGTTCTCTTTCGGCTGTATCTTCCTATATACTTCCTCATTGGTGACCTTCTGCATCCACCCTATTCTCAGAATCTTTCTATAACAACTCCTTTCGAACGCCAATATTCTTCTTTTCAAATATTTTATTATCACCCATGTCTCACATCCGTACAACATGCTGCTGAATACAAACGTTTTCAAGACGCCCAGCTTCGTTCTTAAGCTAATTGCTTTGCTTTTCCAGATCTTATCCATCGCCTTCAAACTCGCTCTTGCTTTCGCTATTCTAGTCACTATTTCCTTCTTACGGTCTAGATCATACGTTATGTTGCTCCCCAGATATGTGACCTTCTCTACATTTTCTTGTTCAATACCATCCACACTGATCTTCCCTGCATTTCCTTATCTCCAAATACCATTGTTTTTTTTTTATTGAGGTTCATAATCAGTCCGTACCACTTCCCTTCTTTGTTTAACACCTGCACCGTTTTTGCTAGTTTCTCCTCATCTTCCTCAATGATAACTATATCATCCACGAACTTCAAGTTGTTAATTCTTTTCCCGTGCACAGATACCCCTTCTACCTCTTGCTTGATCCTGTCCATCGCTCTCTCCAGATGTGCGATGAAGATACTTGGTGATATTGGATCTCCTTGTCTTGTACCTCTACTTGTTTTAATCCAACTTCCCAGCTCCCCTCATGTTCTCACCGCTGCCTCCACATTGTCATTGATGTCCTTCAACAACCGTATCAGTCTGTATGACTCCAACACTGCCCAAGTGACTTTCTGATCTATACGGTCAAATGCCTTTGAAAATCGATGTATACGTTCTTGTTCTTTTGTCGAGCTTTCTCTGCTATCAGTCTTAGTGCCAATATCTGCTGTATGGTACTTCTATCTTTTCTGAACCCCTCTTGCTTGTCTGCTATATGTTCTTCTATCTGTGATTTAGTCTCTCCATCAGTATCCTCAGCACCTTGCCTAGACGACTCGTTAGGGCAATGGTTCTGTAGTTCTTGCACTCCAGTGTACTTCCTTTCTTGGGTATTGTCGCTAGCACAGATCTTGTCCATTCCTTAGGTGCCTTCCCTTCTTTCCATGCTATGTTACATAGTTGGTTTTATTTCCTGAATCCTGCTTTCTCTGCTGTATTTGATCATCTCTCCCATGATCTTATCATTTCCAGGGCTCTTGTTCTTTAGTCGTTTCACTGCTTTTTCTACTTCCTCCTTCAAAATATCGGTCTCGATCTTGATGGAGATATGTCTTTCAGTCCTTCAATCAGTCTCTCTGCGACACTCGGGTCCAATTGTGCTTTGTATAGATCGGTGCAATATCTCGTCCATCGCTGCACAATCTTCTCCCTGCTCATGAGCACTTCTTCATTCTCATCTTTGATTGCCATCTGCTTTGGTTGCCATTTCCTATTAATATTCCTAATTGTCCTATACACCTCCCTGGTCTTACATTCTCCGTAATACCTCTTTGCATCTTCACAGTGCTCCTCTGACCATTTCTCCTTATGCTTTCTGGCTTCTTTCCTTACCTCATTGCATTTCACCCTATGTTGCTGTTCTGCCATCTCAGAAACATCTCTTCTGATCCTCAACGCTCTCTTCTCTTGAACCAACTTCAGTGTCTCCTGGGTAATCCACTTCTTATGGACCTGTTCTTCTTCTGGAACAGTCT
The DNA here is from genome assembly GCF_033958435.1 of Carettochelys insculpta. Classification (NCBI taxonomy): domain Eukaryota; kingdom Metazoa; phylum Chordata; order Testudines; family Carettochelyidae; genus Carettochelys; species Carettochelys insculpta. The sequence continues at coordinate 25,910,828 of NC_134155.1, forward strand.
GCTCAATTACCTCTTCTGTAGTGATGGCTATCCCTGCGACTCTCTTATCTAGGTCTTCCTCTGTGGAGATATTCTTAATCTTCTCTTCGAGCATTGCTCTTTATGCATTCCCTGTTCCTCACATAGCCTCACCACATCTCTTCTTTTCTTAAACTGTGTCTTACATTTTCTTTCGAGTTTTATCTTGATGTTTGCGGTCACTAGACTGTGGTCTGAGTCTATATCTGCTCCTTGGAAACTTCGCCACTGCTGTACTGATGTTATCCATCTTCTTCTTATGAAAATAATATCTATTGTGTTCTTGGACTTCCCGTCATTTGATCACCATGTCCACTTCCTACAGTCCTTTTGTTGGAATCTTGTGTTGCAGATCGCCATCTCATGCTGTATAGCAAACGCTAGTAGTTTCTCACCTCGTTGGTTTCTTTCTCCGTATCCAAATCTTCCCATGACTCTCTCCCAACCTTCGTTACCTGGTCCAACCTTCGCATTCCAATCTCCTCTGATGATCAATAGGTCTTTCTTTGGTATCTCCTCCACCGTCTTTGTCAAGTCTTTATAGAATAGCCCAATCTCTTCCTCCATACTGTCCGACGTAGGTACATACCCCTGAACGGCTGAGATGTTGAATGGTTTTGCTTCAAATCGTGCAACCATCATTCTTGCGCTCAACAGTTTGTATCCTAATAATGCTCTTCTAGCTGTTTTGCTAAGAAGCAATCCAACTCCTGCTTCATGCTTCGTTTCATTTCCTGACCAAATGACTTCGCAACCGCATATCTCTCCTGATGCCGTCCGACGCATCTCTGCCAATCCAAGTATATCGCATCGATATCTCTCCAGCTCCCTCCGAAGCAGCTCTAATTTTCCAGTTGCCCACAGAGTTCGGACGTTCCGTGTTCCAATGGATAGCATATGTGTTAGCTGTAATTTTCTTTCGGTAGCCAACTTATTGACCCAACCCCCATCGCTCGATTGGTATCACGTACCTTGTTTATGCGGACGACATCCGAGCCGGCATCTTTTGTCATTTAGTTGTAGTGGCATCAGATTTCATTCATATTGTTGTTTGATGGTCAGCACATTGACACTCATCTGACCAACCCTGCTCCTTCATCCAGGCTTGGGACTGGCATGGAGCTCGTAGAGACTTCACGGCGGAGTTGCTGTGTCTCTGGGAAGCATTAAAACCTTCGGCTCTGCTGGCTGGTGGAGAGTCCCTCTGGCTGCGGATGGGAGTGCGGGGTTGGGCTCCCTGACACGCTGTCACAGTGGTGCACGTACAGACGGGTGCTAGGCAGGCGTTTGAGGGTGTTGCAGAGCGCGTGCAGGCAGAGGTGCCATGAGCCTGGAGAGAGGGCCAGGGTTCTGGCATGGCCAGGAGGGCGCAGTGTGCTGGGGCCATTCTGACCCTGGTCTGTCCTCTTCCAGGCCTACCTGCACTCGATGAACATCATCCATCGGGATCTCAACTCTCACAACTGCCTGGTACGAGAGGTAAGTGCTGCTGAGCCTGGCCCTGGAGTCGGCGGGAGTGTCACGGTGCTGCTCTGCGTGAAGCCCTGGGCCTGGCTGGGGGCCAGAGAGGCCGACCCCAGCCCCAGTGCTGAGCAGCATCTGCCCGTGCTGAGCTGGGCTCTCTCTCCCGCTCAGAACAGGAGCGTGGTGGTGGCCGACTTCGGGCTGGCCCGCCTCATGGTGGATGAGAAGAACCCGCCCGAGCAGCTCCGGAGCCTGAAGAAGCCGGACCGCAAGAAGCGCTACACGGTGGTGGGGAACCCCTACTGGATGGCCCCCGAGATGATCAATGGTGAGCAAAGGGCTGGGGCCCTCCTGGGAGTGCCTAGGCCGTGCAGCCAGGCATCGCGGGGTCTGCAGCAGGGAGCGCACCTGCAGCCTGCCCAGCCGTCCACCTCAGGAGGGCAGGGCCTGGGGCTGACCAGTCGCTCTCTCCCCACAGGCAGGAGCTACGATGAGAAAGTTGACGTCTTCTCATTTGGCATTGTCCTGTGTGAGGCAAGTGTCTGTCCCGGGGCCCCTGCCAGGCTGGGACCGTGCTCCCCATTGAGGTGTGAGGGCCCCGTTCCTAACCCCTGTGTCCCCCATTCCTGTGTCTGGGGCTCCCTGTGGGGCTGGGACCGTGCTCCCCATTGAGGTGTGAGGGCCCCGCTCCTAACCCCTGTGTCCCCCATTCCTGTGTCCAGGGCTCCCTGCGGGGCTGGGACCGCACTCCCCATTGAGGTGTGAGGGCCCCGTTCCTAACCCGTCCCCCCTATTGCTGTGTCTGGGTCTCCCTGCGGGGCTGGGACCGCGCTCCCCATTGAGGTGTGAGGGCCCCGCTCCTAACCCCTTTGCCCACCATTCCCAGATCATTGGCCGGGTCAGCGCAGACCCCGACTACTTGCCCAGGACCATGGACTTCGGCCTCAACGTGCGAGGCTTCCTGGAGCGGTATTGCCCCCCAGCCTGCCCACCCAGCTTCTTCCCCATCACCGTGCGCTGCTGCGACATGGACCCTGAGAAGAGGTGAGCCCCAGGTAGCCGTGGGTCCTGCATTCGCCTGCACAGCGCCTCCTGCTGGAACATACGCAGCAGTGGCCTGGGCCCCCAGGCCACTGAGCACAGAGGCGGGAGCTGAGCAGCGGGCTGGGGGCTCTGGGAGCCTCGAGCTGAGCTGAGCCTGGGTGTGAAGGCAGATCCTCTTCACCAGGAGGCCGGGCGGTGGGGGGCTGGCCCCACGCTCAGGATCTAACCTGGCCTCTCTCCCCAGGCCCTCCTTCCCCAAGCTGGCGCAGTGGCTGGAAGCGCTGCACATGCACCTGGAGATTCGCCTGCCACTCAGCTCGCAGCTGGAGCAGCTGGAACGGGCCTTCTGGGAGTCGTACCGACGGGGCGAGGGCGGGCTGCCTGTACATCCCGAGGTCCCTGACTGAGCACCGGGCGCTCCCCTCCCCTCCCCTCCCGGGGGGGTAAGCACTGCCCCTGCCTGCCGCCGGCCCCCCCAGGGCTGGATCTCTGGGGTGCCTCTTGGCAAGGCCCGGCTTGCTGCTTCCCTTGCCGTGTTTGCCGTCCAGTCCTGTCGGGGAGCCAGCCCTCCCCACCAATTGCACTTTCGCCAGCCCCCTCAGGCCCTGCTTCTACGTGGCACCCCCCACGTGGAGTCTGGCTGGGGAGGGGCCCCTCAGCATGCTGGGTGTGCTAGGCACAGCCCCTGCTCCGTGCCCACCTGCTGAGCCGCCCGCCTGCACAGCCCCTTGCACGCTGCTCGGAGCACGGGGGCTCTGGCTGTGGCCGGCTGGTGTGATGCCCTGGCTTTGGGAGTACGCAGTGCAAAGCGAAGGGTGTGCGTGCCCTGGGGGTAACTGTTGCAGTGCCCCCTCCATAGTGCTGGGGTGTCCCACAGACTCTGCTTCCCTTCGGGGGTCACCTTGTGTTACTCCCCTGTCACTTCCTCCTCCCTCAGGCTCCAGCCCCCACGGCCCTTTGCCTGCACTGAGTGCAGTACAGGAATGACTTGGCATGCGCCCGCCGGGGCTCAGGTGGGGACCTCCGCCCTCCAGCAGAGGGCAGCGCTCCCAGCGGGGTCTGATCCTGGGCCCGTTCCTGGGCTGGGAGGCTATCTGGTTTCCCCGGCACATCTCGTTCAAGCTCTTTCCCAGCTCTGCTCGGTGGCCTGTCTGCCCTGCCGCCGTAGCAGACAGCCCCCTTCCTCCGTGAATCTCCAGCCTCTGCTTCAGGGTTCGCTCTGCATGCACCAGAGCCCGCAGCTCTGAGCCGAGCCAGCAGTCTTCCAGCTGGCGGGCTGTAGAGCTTCCCAGCCCGGTGCGGTCCCTGCCAGCAGGAGCGTTCTCCGCAGGGCTGCAGTGCCTGTGTGCTCTGTGCGTGTCTCCGAGCAGTGCTGGCCCCGGGTGAGTGAGCGAGCAGGTGCGGTGCGTTCCCCCCATCCCTGCACGTGTGGCTGGAGTATCTCTTCCCGTATTTGTGCAGTGGTGTGCGTGTCTCTCTTCAGCGTACGCGGCGTCTGCTCCCTGCACATGCCTGCTAGCGTGTCCCCTGTCTGCAGCTCTGAACCGGGGCCTGGACGCAAGGGTACACGGCCCATTTCCTTTCCTTTCCCACGCACTACAAAGGCTCGTGAGTGGGCTGCGACCCCAGCCCAGCAGCACCGCCAGGGGCTGGGTGGGAAGCACTGGCAGAGGCCCAGTGGCTTTTGCAGTGCGGTGCTATTCATGCTACGTTTATTCAGGTTAATTTTCTGTAATATATTTAAAGAGAAGAGTTTGTATTATTTTTTCATATGGCCGCCATGGCGACTGGGAATTTGCCATTGTCACTCTGCCTCAGTTCTGCTTACAGGAAGCATTCAAACTGTGAAGCGTCTCTGCGCACTTTGACCCGGGAGTAAAGCCCATGTCCTCGGAGACGGAAGGAGAGTTCTCAAACTGTGATGTAACGAATCATGACTCAATAAAACCCGTCCTTCCCGCCGAGTGCCCGTGGCCTGCTTGGGAAGCACATGCAGCACAGTGGGGCCCTGCCCCCTCTGGGGCCTGGGGCGGGGGTGGGGGGGGTCAGGCCCCCACACAATGGCCCCAGGTGCTCCTCTGTACATCTGGTGCATCAGCTTCCGGTCTGTGCCAGGCAGAGTGCACGGGGTCCCCAGCAGAGAGTCTGGGCTCCCTGGAGCGGTCTGGGGTGGTGGTGGGGGTTGCCCAGCAGAGCCCCCCTCCTGACGTAGTAACTGTGATGCCACAGAGCCAATGCCTTGAGCTTAAAACAGGCATCTCTGGCTGTCCAAGGTAACCCCCAGCACTTGGGCTGCACAGGCTCCATGGGGGAGGGGGCGTCACTTCCAAGCTGGATTTAGCAAACTTCCCGTTCTGTCGGACAGCTTTCTGGGGCTGTATGTTTGCACTCAGCCCTGCAGGGCCCCCGAGAGCCGGGTTCCTTTGTGCTGAGTGCTGCCCACACACCAAGCCCTCCCCGGGCTTTGCTTCCCCCGGCCACCCATTCAACAGGCTAAACGCAGTGTTTTACAATTCTCCAAACGTTTTCAAAGTGCCTCTACGTAGTCCCGCCCGTTTCAGGTACGTTGGTAATTTTATTTCAAAACAGGTCAGCAAGTGGGTCAGTAACCATTCAGACCTGCAGAGAAGCTCCCCCAGGAGCAAGAGTTTAAGTCACACTGGCTCGGGCCAAAGGTCCATCTAGCCCAGTGTCCTGTCTTCCGATGGAGACCAATGCCAGCTGTCCCAGAGGGAGCGAACAGAGCAGACCAGCCAGTGGTCCATCCCCTATCCTCTCTCCCACCCATTCTGCAGAGGGGCACAAATAGCTGTATATCCACCTGGCACCGATCTCCCTGGTAGTGGAGTCAGTCAACCCTGGAGAAGGCGAGGGCCAGCCTTGGACTTGTTGGGTTGCAAATTTTGTTCATTGACTAGTTTCCAGCTGCAGGAGGCAAGTCAATGGCGCCAAATGCCCACTGCGACTTGAATGGGTGGTAGATGTTGGCCACACTGGAAGCAGTGATGCCGGAGAGCGCCAGGAGTTCAAGGCCCTCATGGAGGAAGGTTCCTTGGCTGCAGGGCAGTGCTGCAGAGGTGCAGCGCTCCATCCGGGACCTCCCTGCACCTCCATCTCCCTCGTAACTCGGGCATGCCTCACCTCCTCTGCTTCAGTCTTTCACTCCCTCTCAGCTCAGCTTCAACCTCCGTTTTCCGTAATCCGGGCACACTCTTGCTCTCTCAACTCAGCCTCTCACTCTCTCGTACCAGTTGGGCTTTTCTTTCGGCCTCTTGCATCTTCTGATCAGAGCCCTCCTGCGTTTCCCTTTTATGAAGGTCTGATGATTTCTGGAGATAATCCAAATACCGCTCTCCTTTTGTGGTCACCTCCGCAGCGTTCAAAGCACCAGGGAAGGGCTGCACTCTTCTGGCCTGGCCCCTTTTCCCTTTGGCCATGCTCTCAGCAGCCTTTTTCTTCACCGCTTCTGCCTGGTACCACACCTGCAACAGAGTCAAGCTCCCCATCTGTAGCTTCTTTGCTAAAGGAGATATTTCTTTCCCGGCACATCTCTTCTGGGGCGTTCCTTTCCAGCCCCTCGTACCATTGCAAATCCACAGCACCTACACTTTAACCAAAGCTCTCTCAAAACCCCAAACTCAAATTTAGAGCAGCACGGGGTCCTGATCCCCAGCTCAATTGACCAGGTTCTGCGGACCCAAGCTCGATTATGCCACTGTGATAGGACGGGGCTTCTGGCCACAGCTAGAGCAATCAGTCCAAGGCACCTTTGCTTAAAGTCTGGGCCACTTGCAGCTCCCGGCTGGGGTTTCCTTCTCACTAAGGCAAATCCAACCAGCTTCCACAGCACCTCTGCCAGCCCCACTGGCCAGCCAGAAGCCACACAAGCAAACCCACAGACTTCTCAGCTGCTGCACCAGCCCAGACCAACAACCCCCGAACTCAGTAACAAAGAGGAAGCCGTGCTAGTCTATACACTATCAAAACAAAAAGCAGTCAAGTAGCACTTTAAAGACTGTTTATTAGGTGAACTTTCGTGGGACAGACCCACTTCTTCAGACCATAGAAGAAGTGGGTTTGTCCCACGAAAGCTCACCTAATAAACCATTTTGCTAGTCTTTAAAATGCTACTTGACTGCTCCCCGAACTCAGGTGAGAGGTTATTACACCTGTTTCACCAAACACCACACAGATTCCTCCAGACCCCAAAGGGCCCAGCCCCACTCGATATAGACTTGGATCTTACCCAAACAACCACGCAAAAGCCAGATCCTTAGATCTAATAGCTGGGGGTTTATTAGTACAAAAAAAGAGTTAGAAGAATTGTTAAAGTGACACTTTACACACATCAGTCATAACACCGCTGGCTGCATCTGTAGTTATCTGCTGATTCTTGAGAGCCTCTGAAAGCTCATTTCAGGTTACCTAGATTCAGTCATTGGAGCATTGTAGGTCTGGCCCGCTGGGGCCCACGTGCTGGACATGGACCCTCGGAGACCACGAGACAAAAGATCCAAGATGGACACGGCTAACTCCATGCCATCCCGCTGAGGGACAGGCCCCAGTCCAGGCAGGCTCAACTCCTGAGGACTGAAGAAGAAAAAAGTCCCTGCCAGGGCCCCGCTATAGCTTTTCCTATGCGGAGGGAAAATTCCGTTCTGCATAGGTCTTGGCCCACCACCTGAGCAGGTGGCCCTCTGTGCTGAGTTTCCATTCGTTGCAGTCCCAGTAGGAAAACCCACCATCACAACATGGCTGATGGCCGTCAGGGCCTTTGCTCAGTCTATTGTCCTTCCTAGGGTGGAGCCCCCCCATCCCTTTGGGAACCTCAGCCCTGAACCATTCCTCCCACAGCTGCAGAGCTGAACGTCTGTAACTTTACCTACACCCATGCTCCAGGTACACCAGTAGCACGCACAGATTCAGGGCATCATCAGCTTCCATTTGACACCTCCCATGGCCCCCCAGCACAGTATTTGGGCCAACAGCCACACCGGGTGTAGAAATGGTTTCCAGGCCCAATATAAAAGCCCCGGCATGTGACAAGGGCCTCTCCATCTTCTCCCGCGAGGTCACAGCCGATTCTGATGGTTAACAGCAAGGCCGAGTGCCAAGCGCTGCAACACAAAACAGGCTGAGGGGGACACAAAATGGCACCTGGAACTCGCCATAGGTAAGTGCGAAGTAACGCACGCTGGAGAGCGCCGCCCCCGCTCCCTGTCTCAAACGGCTGCCTGGCCGCGCCTGGGAGGCTGGTCGGATCCTTGGCCCTTCTCGACCACTTCAGATCTCTCGGCAGCTGCTAAAGCGGGGAGGGGAGCAGATCTAACCTACAGTGCGCAAACTGAAGTGCGGGGAAGGGCCGCCCTCCGGCACGTGCTGTTTGCACGGGATTGCACGGACGGAAGTATTGCTCTTGGGCTGGGTGGGAGAGCGCTCCGCTGCACAGCGCCCACCTCTGGGGGGACAGGGATGTAAGCTGGGGGGTGTCAGCATCACCTGGCAAGACAGCCAAGCCTGGTGAGAGCCGGAACGTACCAGCCCTTTTGGGTCCAAGGCAGAGATGCTGCTGTTCTTTTTATTGTGGGGGTGCTGGGAGCTGTTGAACCACCTCTGGGCAAACGACAGCTTGGGCGCCATTGAAGGAATTTGGTACCCTGTGCCAGAAATGCCCCAAGCAAGGCTCAGAGACACGAGACGCATCCCTAGAAATAGCTGAACAATCCTGGGGAAATACCTGGTTCCTGGTCTCAGCCTCTCCCCTGCTCCCCGGCCTGTCTGCTGCAGCGCCTTCCCTGGAGAGTGGTGTCTCCTCTTCATCTTTTCAAACACATTTTCTTCAACTTGTTGCATTTTTTTAAGCAAACGGGGTTTGTAGTTGGTTTATATTTTAACCATTCACGTTCTGTGTACCTAACTGCTGAAAAGCTAGCTCAGGCTGGGGGCAGAAGGTTAAATGTAAGAAGCTGACGCATTGGGAGAGGCTAATGTATATTCGATAATTATATATATGTATTAATAAAAAGTTAACAAGAAAAAGGCTGGCGGCTGCTGTGCCATGTCGTGGGTGTGATGTCACAGAAAAGGATGACCTCACTCCTTTATGACAGGGCCAGGCCGGCCCCCAGCTAAGGGAGCAGGGTACTGAGCAACGCCCAACAAAAGAAGCTTTTAGGGAACACAAAACCCTTCCTGTCTTGGCAGATGTTTCATGCTCAGCCTGCAGGACAACCGGCCCGCCCGGCAAGAGATGGTGGGCTCTGCTCAGAAAGGGTATAGTGGGGGTCAGCCAGGGCCAACGCTGCCCCGGAGCGCCTCCCCCCAGCGAGGCGTCTCCCCCCAGCGCGGCACCCTGCAGCCACAGGGCACTGCACCCCCCCGAAGCACCTCACTTCTGCAGGGGAGCGACCGCTGCCAAGGCCCCCTGCTCCGACAAGCCAGTGCACCTCCCTGGAGCACCTCCCCCTTGCAAGGGACTAACCCCCCCCGGGGCACCTCCCCCCAGCAAGGCAGCGACACCCTCCAGGGCACCTCCCCGCAGCGAGGGAGCGACACCCCCCGGGGCACCTCCCCCCAGCGAGGGAGCAACACCCTCCGGAGCACCTCCCCGCAGCGAGGGAGCGACACCCTCCGGGGCACCTCCCCCTCACAAAGGACTGACACCCTCCGGGGCACCTCCCCCCAGCGAGGGAGCGACACCCTCCGGGGCACCTCCCCCCAGCGAGAGGGACAGTTTCTCAGAAGTGTCTCCCCCCAGCGAGGGAGTGACGCCCCCCGGAGCACCTCGCCCCAGTTGGGGACAGAGCTCTGCCAAGGCCGCCTGCTCCACAGGGAGAGGGAGCCCCCCCAGAGCAGCTCCTCACAGCGCGGGAAGGAGCCCAGCCAAGGCGTCCTGCTCCACCGAGGCAGGGCCGTGCCCCAAACGGCCGACCCCTCCCAGCCAGCCAGTGGCCTGCCCCCAGGCGCCACCCCCTCCACGGTGCTGCAGCTGAGAAGTGGGAAGTGCTCAGTCCAGCCGGGGGCGCTGTCGGTGACCACCAGCCATTTGCTGGTGACCCTGCAGCAAGGCCTCCGGGCCCCGAGAGCCAGCCACCTGCTGGACACCCAACTGACCCCGGCCACAAGGGCACCCGACAGCCTGCGCAGGCCTCCGGGCCCCCCAACCAGTGACGCCGAGCAGACAGCGTCAGCCCGCTGGAGCTCACCGCGGCCAGATGCTGCCTCAGCCAGCGACGTCGCGCCTCCCCCCGAGACCAAACGCGCTCGCCGAGCTCTGCTCCACCCCAGGGACCAGGCCACACAGACCGACCCCGTCTGTGCACTATCCTTTCCCCCCCGGCCCAAAGAGACCCACCGGGGCTCCGGCCACCAGCCCAACACTGCAGGGACCCGCCAGGGCTCCGGCCACCAGCCCGACACTGCAGGAACCCGCCAGGGCTCCGGCCACCAGCCCGACGCCGCAGAGACTCGCCAGGGCTCCGGCCACCAGCCCGACGCCGCAGGGACCCGCCAGGGCTCTGGCTACCAGCCCGACGCCGCAGGGACCCGCCAGGGCTCTGGCTACCAGCCCGACGCCGCAGGGACCCGCCGGGGCTCCGGCCACCAGCCCGACGCCGCAGGGACCCGCCGGGGCTCCGGCCACCAGCCCGACGCCGCAGGGACCCGCCGGGGCTCCGCCCACCAGCCCGACACCGCAGGGATCCACCAGGGCTCCGCCCACCAGCCCGATGCCGCAGGGACCCGACGGGGCTCCGCCCACCAGCCCGACGCCGCAGGGACCCGCCAGGGCTCCGCCCACCAGCCCGACGCCGCAGGGACCCGCCAGGGCTCCGCCCACCAGCCCTACGGCACAGGGACCCGCCGGGGCTCCTGCCACCCGGCGAGCGAGTCGAGCTACAGGTGCGCCCTGCACCAGGAGCTGGAATTGACACACAGGGGCTCACTTCCTGCAGAGGCCAAAGTGACTCCCAGGGCCTTGTTCCACGCAGGGAGCGGTGGGACGGGCAGCTCGTCAGCTGGCCCAAAGGATGCCTCGACCCAGACTGCCCCCTTCCCTGGGGTCACTGCCCACTCAATGGCGCACTCAGCCCATGTGGGGAGCACAGCCGCCCACCAGGGCTGGCCCCAGCCACTGGCTGCAGTCACACCCAGAGACTTACCTCCTCGGGCCTTAGCCAAGTATGGACCTGACTCACCGTGGTGGGCCTTACTGCAGCCCAGCACTGCGCAGGCAGAGCGCCAGGCTGCTGTGCGGCCAGCAGCAGAGCCCCTTTCCGCCGGAGCTGTGCCTCTGGAGACAGAGCTGAGCACAGCCAGCGGGGTCGAAGGTGCCGGTGTCTCCAGCAAAGACGGGACAGTGCCAGTTGTAGCAGACGTGCACCTCGCTGCCGTCCAGTCGCAGCCGCCTGAGCTGGCGGGCCCTGGGCCCAGCTGTGATGCAGCAGATGTGATCAAGCGCACCAGGGAAGGGCCAGCTCCCCGGTTTAGTGCCTTTTTTGTGGGTATGTATAAAAACCCAGCTGTGGCCCATGCGTTTACTGGGGTCTCTCAGCACCTTCTGTCACGCCGCTGGGCCCACCCTCCCTTCAGGGCTGCCCTGGGCCCTGCTAGGCCTAGTGTGGCAGCCAGCACTGACCCTGCTTCATGCTGTGGCTGGCTAGGCTCGATGGACAGAGGCTGGGTCAGACCAGACATGCATCTCGCCCAGCGCCTGTCCCCTGACAGCGGCCAGTGCCGGGCGCCCCCGAGGGAAGGAGCAGACCCGGTCATCCAGTGATCCCTGCCCCTGCGCTCATTGCCAGCCAGCTGCTTCCTCATAAGAAACAGCCTCAGGTATGTTCAGCCTGGAGCCTCCTCCATGTCTCTGTAGAGCCGCACAGGCTGTGGCATTGGGTTCCCCGAAGTGGGGGGGTATGAAAGGAGTGTCACAGGGAGGATGAAGACGGACCGGTCCATGGAAGGCTCTGCAGGGCTTTTGCAGGCTCGCTGGTGCAACTGGGGGAGACGGAGGCACCCAGCCGTCAGGGGTGCAGAAATCCCACCGAGGAGTGAGTTCTCACTGAGGGTCTCGGCGGGCACCCTGCTGGGCTGTAGCTTCACAAACAACAAGCAGTCCTGTGGCGCCTGAAAGGCTAACAGATTTCCTAGGTCATGAGCTTTGGTGGGCCAAACCTGCAGGAGAGCTCGTGGTCTGATGAATGTGCTGGTCTCTCTCTGAGGGGTCCCGGGGCTGCCTGTTGTTAGCGGTGCAGAGTGGCTGTTGTGGAGGGACGGCCAGGCCAGGAGTGTGGGGAGGGAATCTGAGTGGAAGGATGCAGTATTCAGGAAAGCCTGGGGCCGGGTTTGGAACTTGTGGTTCCATGCCAAGCAGCCAGGCTGGGCCTGGCACCTCCCCGCCGTGCAGGCGGAGCTGGGCTCCCGGAGGCCGGGGCTCTCAGTGCCATGTCTGCCACATTCTGCAAAATCCAGGGCGCTGGTTCCTGACTTTGTGCCGGCCGGGGCCTGCTGTCGTAAATTATCTCCCCCAGGGCCCAAGCGCGGGGAACACCCTTCTATGTCCTTGGAACAGCCTGACTCGGCCAGATGGGGCCTGCGGGGTCAGGCCAGGAGGGATTCTATTCATAAAGCACAGCGCTGGCCTCTGGGCACTTCCGACCTCACATGACTGCACACAAGGTCGCACCGGCCAGAGCATGCGGGCACCCCACACCTTCAGGGTCCATCTGCCCCACTTGGGAGCCACCAGGGCCAGAGCCCCCACTGGGCTAACTGCCATTGCGCTGACGTGGCAGTGGGCTGAAGTCGGGGGCTATGTGGCCTAACACCAGCCACGAGCTCTGCCTCTGTTGTGCAGATGCAGCTTACGCAGGGGGCGGCTCTGGCTGCTGCTTCATTTTCCTGACCCTCCGGCTCATCGGCACTAGGGAGCACTGGCTGAGCTGTGCACACCGGTTCCTAAGACAGGATCGCTGCTGTGGCTTCATGTCGCACAGTAGCTGGCTCTGGGCCCCCTCCCACTGGCCCCTGCCCCACACACACGGCAGAGAACAGCCCAGCATTACAGGTGGGACAGGCGTGTTGCAGAGAACCACCCAAGCCAGTTCAGCTGCTACCTCCCCCAGCACTGAAAATGTCCCTTGGGGACCAGCTGCAGCACAGTGGGTGTTGCCCTGGCCTTGGTCCAGCCAATGCGCCTGTTTCCCAGGGCCTGTGCCCCCGCAGTGAGGGGGGGGTGAGCAGAGCACCGTGCCGGTCCCGTACCATATGCAACAAGCCCCCACAAAGAGGCACCGTCCGAAGGCAAAGGCGCGTTTGAGATAAAGTTTCAAGTGGCACAAGCACCCGGGGGGTTCCCACTCCAGCACGGCCTGAGGGATGCTCCTGTGCTGCCCACTGGGGCTGGCTGCAGCAGCCCGCAGCAGAGGAGCATGGCCGCACTTGGGCACAGGCGGTGAGGGATGGCCAGGTGCCCCGGTGGTAGGGCACCGTGCCAGGCGCAGGAACAAGGGGCACCAAAGGCAGACCCTGTGGCACAGCTGGGATGGAGCCTCCAGCAAGGTAGATGCATTTGAGCTACCCGAGCTGCCAGCCTGGCTGACACTGAGGAGCTGCTGGGATTGCCACTGAGCAGAGTAGCCCAGGGACATGGAGGATGGCTCTGGGACGCAGGTGCACCCCAGGGCAGGGTGAGGAGTAGCCCAGGAACAGCTGACGGTAGTCAGGCTATGCTGCTTCTGGAAGACAGAGCAGTGTGTTGTGGGCAGGCCAGTGGGGGGAACACCCTGCCTCTGCGAGGGCCTGTGCAGTCAGGTAGCGCCAGTTCCCCTCTACCTGTCACCCCACCTGGGTGGCAGCCTCAGCCAGGCGTCTGTGTTGGTGCCATCTGCTGAGTTAGGCCTGCTTGGTGCTCACCCAGCCTGAGCCCTAGATTGCTTGCAGCCTGGGTTCCCAGCCCACTGACTGCTCTGCCCTGCCTGAGGGCCAGAGCTGCACACCGTAAGGTCCCAGCCTGGCCTGGCAGTCGCCCCTGCTGAAGGCTGGAGCCCTGCAGAGCTCACAAGCTTTGTACAGGTTGCAGAGAGGTGTGGCACCTTCAGAGACAGCCAATGCAAGATGGCCATACACGTTGGCGCTCACAGCTGAACGTTCCCTTCCCTCTGTTCCATCCCATTGCTCCCAGTTAGACCTCTGTGTGCCGTCGAGGCTTGTCCCCTCCCTCCACAGCTGTGTGTAGGGGCTCCTCCCCCCCACCACCCCCGGCCAGCACCTAGCAGAGCTTGCTGTCAGTTACGGCCATGTGCTCCTGTGACCCCCATTGCTTCTCTGGGGGAGGCTCTGCCTTGGTGTTGGTCAACAACTACTGTATTTTAACAACCTACTGGAGCCCAAGGCAGGGAAGGGAATGCGCTTGGCTGGCACACAGCTGGATGGTGGAACTCCTGGCCAGAGGCTGTTGTGGAGACCAGGACTTTAACAGGGCTCCAAAAAGAACTACATAAATTCCTGGAGGTGAGGTCCATCAATGGCTGTTAGCCAGTTGGGTCGCAATGGTGGCCCCGACCTGGGTTTGGAAGTGGGTGATGGAATCACTCAGTGATTCCCTGTTTGTTCACTCCCTCTGGGGCACCTGGCACTGGCCACTCTCAGAAGACAGGGTGTGGGGCTAGATGGACCTTTGGGCTGACCCTGTAGGGCTGTTCGCCTGTTAACACAAGGGATTCATCACACCAAAACTAATCTGAACTTGGCCGACCTCCCTTCTTCCTGGCACCTCTCACGTGAGGTCACAGAGGATACATGCCTCAGTCAGTGGCAGCTGTTCCAGCTGCTAACACTGACCCAGAACATGGCACCTCTCTGCTCTAGGCGATGATGCAGTTCGGTACATCTCTTAAAGCTCCTGTTTTAAGAAGCACATGGTCCCCACTCTGTGCACGTTCTTCTGCAGCGCCGTCCCCGTGTCTGCTCCGTTGTCTCCAGGGGGCGCCCCCAGGTGGCACAGGTGCAACAGTTGTCAGTGGGCTTTCCAAGGGGGTGTTAAACCTGACGCAAAGGCCAACAAGCGGAACAGAAACAAGGCGCTGGCGGCCAGAGGCTCAGTGGCAGCGGGAGAAAGTGGGTCTGGTGCTGCTCTGCTGGTCAGTGGCGATGGACAGCCCTGTATTAGCCTGACACCGACCCGGCTGTGCCCGTAGCCCCTCACGCCGTAACCATCTGAAGAGTGTCTGGGTATGGCAGCTCTTGGCCCTGACCCTGCAGGAGCCCAGTCAGCTGCCTCCTCCCTGCTCTCGCTCAGCAGCTTGTTTCTAACTGGCGGAGCAGGTGAGAATGGAACCTGACGTTACACCAGGGAAGGCTTCCCTGGGCCGGGCTGCAGGAGCACTGTGACCTCTGATTGGTCAGGACCAGGGCCAGCCCTACCAATAGGCAAAGAGCACAGCGCATAGGGCACCATGACATTTGGAGCACCTAATTGCCCCAATTCCATGGTGTGCAGGGCAGCTGCACGCTGCATAGGGGGCAGCACTGCCCCTGGTGCCCAGCCCCATCTCCCAGCCACCCCCTTCTGCACCCACAGGCTGCCCCCCGTCAGGGCCGTCCTGAGGGGAGGCGGGACCTGGGGCATTCCCTACTTCACCTTTTCCCCCAAGTGCCGTGGCCCAGGTACTAGCAGGGGCCTGGTGCTGGCAGCGGGGGTCAGGTCCCCCTTCACTCACTGGTGGGAGGGCGGGAAGTGGAGCAACCAGGCCCCAGCCCATTCTGCTCATCTGGCTCCCAGCCCTGTCACTCCACTTTCCACCACCAATGCGTGGGGCGGGGGGTCTCCGGCCACTGCAGCTGGTGCCAGGTCACTCCACTTCCTGCGGCTGCCTGGGACTGTGGGGGCAACCTGACCCCTGCTGCCTCCCTGCCCAGCTCCTGCCCCTGAGCACAGGTGCCCTGGGAGGGGCTGCCCCCCTTCCCAAGGTGGGGGCTGTGTAGAGCACCACAACTTCTCGGGCCAGTCCAGGTCAGGGCTTCCTATTTACACTCAAAGAGAGGCACTGGGCTCTGCCTGGCTGCTACCTTGGCCCCAGCTGACTCCTGAGCTGCCCCCGACCTGCTCCCAGTTCCTGCTTTTCTCTCGTGTTCCTGAGCCCCACCCTAGCCCCCTGCTCTGATGCGGACCCCTGGCTGGAGCCTCAACCCAGCCCCAGCCCCAAATGTTAAAATATTAATTGTAGGCATCCTTCAGTCTGCATAGACTATGGATCGCGCCCTCTATAGTTTCAATTGAGGACTTCATTTACATCATCTACTGTGACTATGAAGACCCACACGAGAGTGACAGTCCTTGCTGCATCTCTTGCAGATGTGGTGGGTGTCTGGCAAGTCCTTAGTGTGCTTTCTGTGCGCTCGCTTCTCCTCTGCTAGCTGGCGGATCCTCATCTCGCCCTTCTGAAGGCCCTTGTGTAACCCCTGCCTCCATCTGCTGTGGTCGTCTGCTAGTTCTTCCCAGTTGTCCAGCTCGATGTCTACCTTTCTGAGGTCTCTCTTGCAGACATCTTTGTAGCGCAACTGGGGGCGTCCAGGAGGTCTTTTGCCAGAGGCTAGCTCACCATACAGGATGTCTTTTGGAATCCTTCCATCATTCATCCTGTGGACGTGGCCAAGCCAGCGGGGCCAACGCTTCCTGAGGAGGGTGTGCATGGTTGGGATTCCAGCTTGCTCGAGGACAGCGGTGTTGGTCACTCTGTCCTTCCATGATATTCCAAGGATGTGCCTGAGGCAGCACAAGTGGAAGACGTCCAGCTTCTTTTCCTGGCAGGCATACAGGGTCCAAGTCTCGCTGCCATAAAGGAGGGTGCTGAGGATGCAGGCTCTGTAGACTTGCATTTTGGTGTGAGTGTACAGCTTGTTGTTATTCCACACTCTCTTGCTGAGTCTGGACAGGATTCCGCGCAAAGAGGTCTACCGTTGACATGGTCTTCTCTCTAAGGCAGCTGCAGGAGAAGTGCAGGGAGCAGAGGAAGCCACTCTACATAGCCTTCATCGACCTGACCAAGGCCTTTGTCTTGGTCAGCAGGGACGGTCTGTTCAAACTGCTCCACAAGATAGGCTGTCCTCCACGGTTACTCAAGATGATCCAGTCGTTCCACAATGACATGAGAGGAACCATCCAACATGACGGCACATTATCGGATGCTTTCAGAATCGGGAGCGGCGTCAAACAAGGATGCGTGCTTGCTCCGACATTGTTCGGGATCTTCTTCGCACTCCTCCTGAAGCATGCCTTTGGATCTTCAACAGAGGGCATGTTGCTGCACACAAGAACTGATGGGAAACTGTTTAATCTTGCAAGGCTGAAAGCTAAGTCTAAGGTGCGGGAAGTCCTCATCAGAGACATGCTGTTCGCAGACGATGCTGCTGTAGTGTCTCACACAGAAGACACCATTGCTATGTATAATCATATAGATATATGTAATGATATAATACCCATATGTGTATTATGATTATAACATGCATAGATACGTAATGGTATATTGTATTTCACACTATCAAAATATATTACATGTTATTGTAATGTAGTACAGATGTTGGGGTCTGCAAGGTATGGCGCACGCTTGGCACTGCAGCCAGCAGTGTCAGGATCAGCGAGCTCTTCCCACTGTGGGAGGGTGAAACACGAAAAGTTGTAGCCTGCTGATGACCCGTGCCCACACAAATCAACCCCACCTCCTAGTGCTGCAGACTGGCAACTGCCTCCATAAGGACGCAGGCTACCGGGGCTCTGGCCGCCTGGAGAGGGATGGGCTCTGCCAGGTTTGAAATCTGCCCAAGACACACATCATGACAACTCACATAACTAATTCCATACCAGATCGGTCGTCGCCTGGGTTAACAAGGACTGCGCATTCCGTCGTCCACCAGGACGGTTGTGTTAAGTCAGCTATTGGTGAACCAAAAACCTTGCACGCAAGAAAATGCCTAACCGTAGGCATATGGAACATAAGCTCACTAAATCAAAGAGGTAAACTTAGGGAACTAACCTACAAAATGAAGAACTACACCTGGCATACCCTTGGCCTCTGCGAAGTAAGATGGAAAAATTTTGGGGAGCTCAGAACAGACGAAGGCCATTTGTTCTATTACGGAAGAGAAGAAGATAAACACCTTAATGGAGAAGGTTTCCTAATACATACAGACATCAAGAACTCAGTTCCAGCTTGCTGCCCGATATCTAGCAGGATCATGTCCATACGCCTGAAAGCTTCACCATTCAACATTACTGTCATTCAAGTGTACGCACCGACTACTGACCATGATGATGATTACACAGAAAGTTTCTACAGTCAACTTCAGGATATCATAGAAAAAAAGATATTGTAATTGTACAAGGTGACTGGAATGCCAAAATAGGCATGGACGCCATAAACAACTGGCAGAATCTCATTGGGCCCTCCTGCAATGAAGTGACTCGTGACCGAGGCTTTTGCTTATTGGAATTTGCCGGCTACAACAACTTAGTAGTAGCAAACACACTGGCAGCCCAAGACGTTGGACCTGGCACAGCCCCGATGGACAACATCATAACGAGGTAGATTACATCCTAATTAAAAAGCGTTTCCGGTCAGGTGTGAACGTACACAAGACACGTAGCTTCCCGGGAGCAGACATCCGGAGTGATCATAACCTGGTCCTAATGAGTTTTAAGATATGACTGAAAAAGATTACCAAACCAAAGAACAGTCGCGTTAAATTTAATCTGGACCAGTTTAAAGACCCAAATACTGTCAATGAGTTCCAAGCTATGATAGGAGGGAAATTTGCTCCCCTGATCACACTTGAGCAAGACCTAGAAACGCTCACTAAAAGCTTTGAAAACGTAGTCACAGAAACAGCTACAGAGATGGTAGGAACATATCGTCCCAAAAAGAAACAATGGATTACAAATGAGATTTTGAACCTTTGTGACCAAAGAAGGGAATTTAAGAAAAAGAAAAAATCAGCTGAAGGAGCAACACAATATAGGATAATTAACAACAAAACAGTATGAAAGCAGGGAAAGAAAATTGGATCGAAAACTGCTGTTTTGAGATTGAAGAGAGCCTAAAGGCAAACAACAGTAAGAAAGTTTTTAAAACTATTAAAGGGTTAACACAGACTATAGAACACAGAATAAGCACCACACAAGACAAAACTGGCAACTGCCTCACTGAAGAGAAAGACATTACAAACAGATGGACGGAATATACTGCTCTGAGCTCTACAACCATAACTCCACTGGAGATCCCAACGTTCTGAAAGTTAACCCAACAGAAGAAACAAACTTTTCCATCCTGCGGGAGGAAGTTGAAGCAGCCATTAAATCACTAAAGGCAGGCAAATCACCTGGCATAGATAACATCCCATCTGAACTTGTGAAACATGGAGGCAGCAGTATGGTTGACATACTCATGATGATTTGCAACAAAATGTGGCAGAGTGGAGAATGGCCAACAACTTGGACTCAGTCACTAATTATAATGCTTCCTAAAAGAGGAAACCTACAGTTATGTGGAAATTACAGGACCATCAGCTTAATTAGCCACACTAGTAAGGTGATGCTGAAAATCATACTGAACAGACTAACACCCCAGGCTGAGAAGATTATTTCTGAAGAACAAGCCGGTTTTCAATCGGGCAGGAGTACCCCTGAACAGATTTTCAACCTATCTGTACTCTGTTAGAAATAGAATTTACATCCGCAAGACCTGTACTATGTTTTTATTGATTTTAAAAAGGCCTTCGACAGAGTTTGGCACACAGCTCTGTGGGCAACAATGAAACAATTTAACACCAACAGTAAACTCATTGACATAATTAAAAATTCATAGGAAAAGGCGAGTAGTGCAGTATTATTCAATGGTGCCGTTGGTGCCTGGTTCCGTACCGCTGTAGGAGTACGACAGGGCTCTCTCCTACCTTTTTCAACATCTTTCTGGAATGTATCATGATAACCACGCTGGAACCATAAGTAGTGGTGGTCAATCTATAACCAACTTATGCTTCGCAGATGATATTGTTGAGCTGGCAGGGAGTGAAAAAGAACTAGATAACCTTGTGAAATGCCTAGATAAAACTTCAACAAAATACGGCATGGAAATAAACGCAGTAAAGACAAAACTCATGACCAACAAGCCTAGGGATATATCTGCACAAATATCCATAAAATAACAGAAACTGGAAGAAGTAAAACAATTTAAATACCTAGGGTCGATCATCTCTGATGCAGGTACAAAACCAGAACTATTCGCCAGAACAGCAATAACAACCGCAACAATGGCAAAATTAAAACCAATTTGGAAAGACAAAAACATATCCCTAAAGTCAAAAGTAAGGCTCATGCAAGCTCTTGTACACTCCATCTTTTTATATGCTTGTGAGACCTGGACTCTGACAGCAGATCTAGTGCGCAAGATCAAGGTCCTTGAAATGAGGCTTTTCCACAAGCTTCTTAACATCCCCTACATGGCACATATTAGTAATGAAGAGGTCAGAAACATCATCAATTCAGCAATGGGACCTCATCACGACCTACTATCCAGAGTGAAAAAGAGCAAACTGTGGTACGGACACGCAACGAGATCATCGGGCTTGTCCAAGACCATACTGCAAGGCGTGGTCAATGGCAAAAGGAGACATGGGAGACAGAAAAAGCAATGGATAGACAACATTAAAGAATGGACAGGGATGAGCTTTGCCACAACTCAAGAATTGGCACATGACCACCAAAGATGGAGAGACACTATAAGGAACGTTGTCATGAAGGCGCCCCGACGACCTCGGTCAAGGGACTGATGATGACGATGATGACAGATGTTGGACCACAAGTTATGTTACTGAAGCAAATCAATATTTTTTATTGATATTCCAAATCAATATTTTTTTGAATTTTTGCTGTATGGGAAATTTTGAGCCTGTTGCTTGGTTTCAGACGCAGCCTTCCCCAGCAAGCTTCAGCATTTTCCATTGGATGGATATTTTGTTTTGACCAGCTCTATTTATAGCGGTGCATTTAGGAGTGCATTCTGCTATGGGCTTCCCCATTGTGGCTTGCACTGGGTCTCGAGTGAGCAGTCCCTGAGAAGCAGCCATGTAGCTGTTCGCTGAACCCAAAAGAGGTCCTTGGCCCCCGTCAGCATTCCCACAGTTCAGCACTTACTCCTCGATACAGTGAGAGATGAAAAAAGGCATCAATTAAATCCTAGAGAGGAAAATAGAAAGGTGCATAAACTCTGTCAAGTGAAGTGTAAAAATAGAATAAGAAAAGCCAAAAAGGAGTTTGAAGTCAACTAGCCAAAAACTCAAAAAGAAATAGCAACATGTTTTTAAGTACATCAGAAGCAGGAAGCTGCTAAACCCCCAGAGGAGTTGCTGGATGATCAAGATGCACTCAAGGACAGTAAGGCCATTGTAGAGAAACTAAACCAATTCTTTGCTTTGGTGTGCAGAGCTGAAGGTGTGAGGGAGGATGCCAAAGCTGAGCCATCCTTTTGAGGTGACAAATCTGCAGACTTGTCCCAGATTGAGGTGCAATTCGAGGAGGTTTGGAACAAATTGATAAACTTAACAGTAACAAGTCACCAGGACCAGATGACATTCAACCAAGAGTTCTGAAAAAACTCAGATGCAAAAATGCAGCACTGTGAACTGTGACTGGTAACTTACCGTTAAATTCATTTCTGTACCTACTGACTGGAGGATAGCTAATATGATACCAGTATTTAAAAAGGGCACTAGATGTGATCCTGGCTAGTAAATTACAGACCAGTAATTCTAATGTCTGTACCGGGAAATTTCATAGAATCATAGAACACTAGGACTGGAAGGGACCTCGAGAGGCCATCAAGTCCAGTTCCCTGCCCCACTGGCAGGACCAAGTACTGTCTAAACCGTCCCTGACAGCCATCTATCTAACCTGTTCTTAAATATCTCCAGCGATGGAGAGTCCACAACCCCGCTTGGCAATTTATTCCACTGTTTGACCACCCTGACAGTTAGGAACTTTTTCCTAATATCCAACCTAAACCTCCCTTTCTGCAGTTTAAGTCCATTGCCTCTTGTTCTCAGAGGCCCAAAAGAACAAGTTTTCGCCCTCCTCCTTATGACACCCTTTTAGATACCGAGAATTTAGTTGAAACTGTAGTAAAGAATAGAATTGTCAGATGCATAGGTGAATATAACTTGTTGGGGGAAAATCAGCATGGTTTCTGTAAAAGGCAATCACGCCTTATTAATCTGCCAGAGTTCTTTAAGGGGGTCAATAAGCACGTGGACAAGGGGGATCTAGTGGATCTAGTGTACCTAGATTTCCAGAAAGCCTTTGACAAGATCCCTCTCCAAAGGCTCGTCAGTGATGTAAGTTGTCATGGGATAAGAGGGAAGGTCCTCTCATAGACTGATACATGGTTAAAAGACAGGAAACAAAGGGTAAGAACAAATGGTCAATTTTCAGAATGAAGAGAGGTGGTCTCACCCAAGGGTCCATCTTGGGACCAATCCTATTCAACGTATTGATAAATGACCTGGAGAAAGGGGGTAAACAGTGAGGTGGAAAGATTTGCTGCTGATACTAAACTGCTCAGGATAGTTAAGAGCAAAACAGACAGTGAAGAGCTTAAAAAAGGTCTCTCAAAACTAGGTGATTGGGCAACAAAATGGCAGATGAACTTTAAAGCTGATAAATGTGAAGAAATGTACATTGGAAAAAATAATCCCAGCTATGCATACAAAAGGACCCGGACTAATTTAGCTCTAACCTCTCAAGAGATATTGAACTTGCTGTGGATAGTTCTCTGAAAATATCCACTCAATGTGCAGCAGCCGTCAAGAAAGCAAACAACGTTGGGAAGCATTAAAAAAGGGATAGAGAGTAAGACAGAGAATAGCATATTGCATATATATAAATGCATGGGTCATCTGATGGGGTTTCTGGGCACAGCTGAGAAAATCAACCTAGGGTATTTTTGCTTCAAACTGGGCCACTTACAGCCCCAGGCTGGGATTTCCTTCTCACTAAGGCAAATCCAACCAGCCGCAGAAGTGCCTCCGCCAGCCTCACTGACCAGCCAGAAGCTACAGACTAACTCAGCTACCTCTCTGATATCTAAAGGTTAATTAATCAAGAAAGAAAGAAGAGAGTGATTGAGAAAAACTGTTACAGTGACACATTGCACACATCAGTTACAGATACTGATGCAGCCAGCCATGTTCTGTGCTGATTTCTTGAAAGTTTTTGCAAGCATCCTTCAGAGGGACGAGCCCTCAGTCCAGACAGGCTTAAATCACGAAGACTGAAAGAATACAGACGGTCTGTGCCAGGGCCCCTCTTTTAGGTGTTTCTGTCTTCTTCCCCTAGGTACTGGAGGGTCAGGGTGTGATGGAGTGGGGGATACCTGTGTGTGTGTGAGTGGCTCACAGAGGGTGTGGGGCTCCTGCTGAGGGTAACCTTAATGACCAGGTAACACCTTTGTACTGCAGACAAAGGAGGAGGTGGAGCCTGAGGGGTCTGAATTGGAACTGGGAGTTGGAAAGTAGTTAGTCTGGGCTGGGAGAGAGAGAGAGACAAAGGAGGGGGCCAGGCCCCAGCTCTGGGGGCCCCTCGGGGCCTCCTCTCCCCAACATGGATTGGACTGGCTGTCTCTGCCTGCTGTACTGACTCCTCTGTATGATGCTGGGTCCTGTCGGCTAATAAACCTGCTGTTTTCCTGCTGAGTGAAAGACTCTCCTGCCTGCGGACAGGGTGCAGAGCTTGGGGGACCCCAAAACCCCATCACACTGGTGTCAGAAGTGGGATGTTCTGCACCCCGAGGATGGAGCATCCAGCAGTAAGTGACCGGGGCCCTGGAACAAGTGGGGCCTGCGAGACCCAGGTGTGCTGAAGGGCAGTGAGGTGCAGTTCCCCAAGGCGGAGGGGCCTGCGGCCGAACCCAAGCAACTGCGGTCGTGGTTCTCGAGAGGGGATGTCACACCCGAGCAGGGGTTACTCCTGGGAATCTGTTGGAGTCGGTCCCAGAAGGTGGAGGGGCTGAGGGCCCAACCCCCAGAAAACAAGTGACCCACAAGGAGGCTGACGCTGAATAAGTTCTTCCCAAGACAGTGTGCTCATGGTCCTTGAGAGCGGGTGTCACACTGAAGAAGGGGTTCCTCTGGGAGTCTGTTGGAGTCGGTCCCAGAGGGCGGAGGGGCCTACGGCCTAACCCCGGGGAGCTTGTGACCCACAAGGAGCCTGGCACACTGAAGGGATTCTTCCAGGAATCGTGGGGTGCAGAGGGCATCAGCCTGAGAGCCTGCAACCATGCTGAGCAAGTCCGCTGTGAAGTGGCAGCACCTGGAAACCGAATCGAGATTAAAGAAGCTGGACAAGGCAGCGTGGAAGTGCAGTGGCAGAGCTGAGGGTTAAGAAAAATCCTGCAGAGGTGAGCCCGGATCGGGGCAGGGAACCCTGGACTGCCTGGAGCTCTGAACCAAGTGGCCTGCCACAGCTCAAGGAGGGAAGGAGCGATTCCAACCCATCATCTACCAGTGGCCAAGACAGACCTGCGGAGAGTTTTCCAGGCCTGGGCCGAGGAAGGTGCCTGTGTGTCCGTGCAGGAAAGCAGCTTGTCCACTGGGAATGGCAAGTTGTCTGTGAGAGAAGCTGCTTCACCTTCTGTGTGTGTGTGGAGACCAGCCGGGGGGCTGGGACAAAGGAGAGAGTGTCTCCCATTGTCTGTCTGTGTTGAACAGCAGCAGCAGCCTGGGGAGAGAGCAGAGCCTGCATTTGGAAAAGGTGCCAATGAGGAAACTAGCCCATTGTCTGAGGAAGATTCACCAGCCTGGGGTGGCTGGAGAAGGATCCACCAGAAAAGAGCATTCCAGGTGTGACTCTGAATCCAGCCATGGGGCCTGGAACAGAGGGAATGGCTCTGGGATGGGCAGTGGTGTCCCTGCTAAGGATGCTGGTCCTTGGTGCGAGAAAAGTGCTTCTGCTTCTGGGGAAGTGAATCCTTTGCCTGAGCCTGTGGGGGCTCAAGATGGAGCCAAGATCCCAGAGCTGGATCTGAGGGCAGCTGAAGCCCAGATGGGAAGTGGGCCTGCCTCTGTGTCTCTCAGGGGGGATGATGCTTTAACTCGGTCTGATCCAGTTAGTATCATCAGGGAATCCCAGAGACCAGACGATTCTGGTACTTGTTCTTTGCCTGATGCTAAGGTGTCACTGGGAGGGGTGAGAGGACTCTGTCCTACCAGAGTCATCCTCTCACCAGGACACAAGAACAGACGGGCAATGGAGTTACGCTGACTAATGAAGATAAAGGAACTGGTAGCAGAAGAGAGGAAAGGGATCCTAACCTTCTGTCCGGTGGTACTGACTGTCTGCCTGGAGGGGGATTACGTGGGAATCTGCCTAATGGGCCAGAAGTAATCCTGGGTGTAGGTGAAACCCAGGAGCTGGTTGTGGCTCAAGGGAGCAGTGCCCCCGTGGAGGCAGACGGGTGAGTTATTGTTTGGGGAAGCTCTTAAGGAAAAGAATTTCCCTGAAACTTTTCCTGACCCGTCTGTGGGGACTGCAGAAAATGGGAGTGAGGTGAAGGAAAATGAACAGGAAAGGTGCTTGTCTGTAAGAGCCAGAGCAGCCCTTTGCCTGGGGAGAAGTTTGTTTCAGCCCCTGATGGCCAGGACCTGCCTAAGTGTGAAACCACTGGCTGTGCTCTGGAAGGGTCCAAAGCAGGCAGTGTGAAAGTTTCTCAGAAATTGGAAGTTGGTGCAAGTAAAGTGAAAACTATCAGGGAATGTGAGCAGCCCTGTGAGAACCAAGTGAAACGGCTGCACAGTCAATCTCTGTAGGATGCAGGAGAGCGCCAGCAATTCCCCATCTCCAGATGCTAAAAACACTTATATTCTCACACTGGACTCCAATTCTAATTCCATGGGGAGACAGTAGTTGGAGGTAAAAGGACAAAGGAGCTGTGGGCCTGGTGGGCCAGTAAGGGATAAACAGCGATTCCTTCATGTGGATTCTGCGTCTGGGACTCACAAAACAACTCTCAGAAAGCAGTCTGGTTTGCAAATTTCCAGGCTGGCTGGGAGGGGGCCGTCTCCCTGAGATCATCAATGGCCCAGCTCTTGTTAGAAGGGAGGGCACAGCCAGAGAGATCAGATTTCCACCCCAGGGGGCAAGGGAGAAGATTAGAACTTGATGGTGCTAAGAAAGGCCTCAGCCATTTAGCCCCAAAATACCAAATTCTCAAGGAGGTTACACAAAAGTTGTGGTCTACCAAAGAGCAACGTAAATGTACAGTTGCAATGGGTTTGTTCTGTTACTCACACTGACTGCTGTAACCAAGGGGTGCTGCTACCAAAAGCTGTAAAATTGTACCATGCACTAAATGTTTGAAAAGAGCCATGTGACATAATGACATTGATGCAGAAGCATAAATTGTATGTTAAAGGAGTCTGTAACTCTGAAATGTCACCATTGTTCCCTGTAACTAGTCTTGCAACCTCTAACATGAGAAGAAACATTCCAAACCTATTGTGTGGCATGGAAGGGGAAACTGAGGCACACAGCCATTTGGGTGGTCTGGCTAAATGCCAAGGATGGAAGCATTTGTACCTTCCGTTACTGGACTGTAACTGAATTCCAGACATCGGCTGGAGCAGCTGTATGAACTGGTGGTCAAATGGGGCAGGACCCAGACCACAAAAAACCTGTTTAATCTGTTGGTGCTGCAGCATCTGTATGGGCTCTGCCTGCCCAATTTGAGAACGTGGCTAATGAACCAAAAACAAAAGCAGGGAAACCAACCAACCTAAGGGAACTAAAGGAACTTGCCCGGCTGCATCACATGAAAAGGGCCAATACCAAGCTCCTGAGTTGGAGCCTCCCCCAGCAGGATTATGACATGGAGGTGGTGCACATCAAGGGGAGCACTAAGGGTGCAGCCGATGCCCAGTCACGAGGGGAGGGCCCCAAACTTCCCCAGGTCACTGGCTGAGTGACCCCGCTCAGTTCGGTCTGGAAGGGAGGAGAGATGTGATGGAGTGGGGGATACCTGTGTGTGTGTGTGTGGCTCACAGAGGGTGTGGGGCTCCTGCTGAGGGTAACCTTAATAACCAGGTAACACCTTTGTACTGCAGACAAAGGAGGAGGTGGAGCCTGAGGGGTCTGAATTGGAACTGGGAGTTGGAAAGTAGTTAGTCTGGGCTGGGAGAGAGAGAGAGACAAAGGAGGGGGCCAGGCCCCAGCTCTGGGGGCCCCTCGGGGCCTCCTCTCCCCAACATGGATTGGACTGGCTGTCTCTGCCTGCTGTACTGACTCCTCTGTATAATGCTGTGTCCTGTCGGCTAATAAACCTGCTGTTTTCCTGCTGAGTGAAAGACTCTCCTGCCTGCGGACAGGGTGCAGAGCTTGGGGGACCCCAAAACCTCATCACACAGGGTAACCTGCCCCAGGTGGGCAGCTGTGGCACTGTCCATTGGATGCATTGCAGGTGATGGTCCCAAATTCCTGAGATGTGTATTGGATGTTTAGGAATCTGTTCCTTTGTTTAGCCTGTCGTCCGGGCTGGGGAGGAGCTCACGCCTGCCATATGTACCCTTGGCCCTAAAACGTTTCTAAGATAGCTACCGAGCCAATATTTGTAATTTTACATACACACATGGCACAGGCGTACAAGTGACACAGACTCAAGGCATTATCAGCTTTCATTAGCCCCCTCACTTGGCCCACCTGCCACAATATGTGATGCCAATAGATACAATGGTGACAGAAATGGCTTCCTTACCCAATTTAAAAATCCCATACTGTCACACTGTGGTACGCCCATGTCTTGAACACTGCATACAGATGGTGTCACCTCATCTCAAAAAGCGATCTGGGCACTGGAAAAGATTCAGAGAAGAACCACAAAACTGAGGAGGGGTTTGGAACGGGGCCATGCGAAGACAGATTAAAGAGACTGGGATTTTTCACCTTAGAAAAGAGGAGACGGCAGGGGGATATGAGAGAGCTCTATAGAATCACAGCTGGTGTGGAGAAAGTGAATAAGAAGTTACTTACTTGTTCCCATAACACAAGAAAACTCAGGGTCGCCAAAGGAAATGAATGAGTAGCAGGTTTAAAACAAAGAAGCTTTTCTTCACCCAGCGCATGGTCGGCCTGTGGAACAACTTTCCAGAGGTGGTTGTGAAGACCAGGGCTTCCATAGGGTTCCAAAAGAGCTAGCTGAGTTTGTGGAGGTTAGGTCCGTCAGTGCCAGGGTGGGCAGGAATGGTGTCCCTAGCCTCTGTGTGTCAGAGGTTGGAAGTGGGTGATGCCAGGGGTCACTCAATGATTCCCTGTTCTGTTCTCTCCCTCTGGGACCCTCAGCATTGGCAGCTGTCAGCAGACAGGACCCTGGGCTAGACGGACCTTTGGTCTGACCCAGAGTGGCTGTTCTTATTGTAAGTGGCCCTGTTCTGGCAGTGCCCTGCCTCCTCGTTGTGCTAGCAGAGCAGCTGGGGAATGAGGCAGTCAGCAGGCTCTGTTGCTGTGTCACTTAAACAAACCCTGGGTGCTGGAGAAGCACCATGTGAGGAGGCTGAGTTGGTGTCATTTCTTCTGTCCTGGTCAAAGCTGATGGCTCTCGGTCTGTGTGAAAGGCAGATCCCACCACTAGGCCAGCTGGCGCTTGGAAGGTTTGGTAACAGGGCCAGTGGCCGGTCCATGCTTGACTAGGCTGGGTATTGCCATTTTGCCAAGGCAGCGGCTGGCAGCACCGGGGGGCCAGGGAGAGGACCTGTGATCCCGGCTTGTGTTGAAGACTCCAGGGACAGCCAGTGGAGCAGGAGTTGGCTGGATTTAGGAAGGTTGGAGAAACTGTGTGTCAGTCTCCTGGATGCTGTTCACTGAGGGGTCGACAATGGATTGTAGCCCTGTGTTCCCTCAGCATCTGTTTGCCAAAGACTCAGCTGGTTTACTGGGGTTTGGGCAGGGCTCCCTGTAAGCTGGATGCTTGTGCAGCTGCTCAAGAGAGATTCAGGTGCTGCTCAGCCGATGGGCAGAGCACCCACAACTGGCAGTGTGTGTTTCTACTGGGGGTGCCCATCTGCACGTGCCTTGGTGCATATAAAAATTATTCCACACATGCAAGGGAAAAATCCACACGTGGCTGGAAAAGATTAGAGGGAACATGTGTGTGTGTGCACTACTGCAGAAGTGCTTTGGTGTGGCACAGGCCCTGCACTGCTTGCAGAGAGGGAGATTTCCCGCCTGCTCAGTACTGAGCACCAACCCTTTTCTTCAGGAACATCACAGCACGCTTGGCCTGGGAAACGTTCCACAATGCCATGGCACATTTCCCATCGGGGGCACAGCGTGTCTCACGCAAACTGTGTGCGCTTGCTCAGGCGCCCTCTGCAGAAACACTGTAGGGACTTGGACACATCTGTCCCCGGGTGGCCCTGGCCGAGGCCAATGGCCACGTGGGAGCTGATTGCCATGGTTCACTCCTAGGCGAATGACCACAGCAGCAGTTCCTGAGTCACCTTCGTGGGGTTCTCTTCATAGTTGTGAGAGGTGCCAGCAAGATGTATGCAGCCTCGTGGGGCTACAAACCAGAGGTGCCTCAGAGCTGAGAGTGCAGAGCACATTTTAGCGGGGGAGACAGGAAACCACGTCTCCATCGCACTGGCTCACGTCTGTGCCATGGGTCCCGCTTGCTCACAGGGCTGGCACAAGGCATAATTCATGAGTGTGGTTAAACCTTAGGTGAAAGGTTCTCGCAAGATGCCAGGTATTGGTGAGTCCTAGCCAGCCCTAGCCCTCATGGCAAAGCCCTGGCACAGCTGCAGGGAAGAAAGGGCGAGGGTGTGGCATGTACGTCACAGGGCTCTATAGCTCTTTCTCTAAAACATCTACCACACTGGGTTCCCTGGAGAGGTGGTGGAATCTCCACCCCAGGGGTTTCTGAGTGCCGGCTTGACAAAGCCCTGGCTGGGATGATGGAGTTGGGACTAGGCCAGCTTCGGGCTGGGGGCTGAACTAGATAATCTCCGGAGGTCTCTTCCAGCCCTGGGATTCTGTGCTTCTGTGGCATTGGAGCCGGTCTGCAGAGCCCTTTCGTCTACTCATACCCGGGGAGGGTTCAGTGTGCCCACAGAAAGGGGGCTGTGCTCCCTGAACTTCAGCAGATCCTCCCCTACATGGCAGCTGCTCCAAAACCCCGGTGCCTCTAGGCTGGGGGCAGTTTCCTTACAGCCTGTTGGCCCTTCCTGTAAGGAGAGGATGAGAGAGCCCTGGCACACTGCCTTGGGGTGCATGTCTTGCCTGTGAGAGATGGGCGGGAACTCTGGGATAACTCCTCTGGAGCAGCAAATGGAATCAATGGAGCCGGGAGTGGGTGGTTCTGGGGCCCTGAGCTGCCTGGCCGCAGGCTGAGAACGTGGAGCATCGTGTGCGCTTGTGTCTTCCCAGCTCTGTACTCCGGGCCGGGGCTGAGCTCTCCTGCGCGCAGAGTGTGCCCTGGACCCGCAGCCCGGGATTCAGGCCCCCTCTTTCCTTGCAGATCTCACCGATGAAATGTACACGGACATCCTGTGGTGGCTGAGAGGTTGGTGTCTCATCCCTGCTCTGCTGAATCTTAGCTTCCTGGTTTGCTTTGTTTTACCAGCTCCAGCCCAGAGAGTGCCCCTTCGCTGGCTGTTGGTTGCCCTTCCCTCCGGCTGCCCCCCCACCCCCCGCAGCAAGGGCTCATCTCAGCAGCAAGCAACTGCAGCCAGAATTCCCCAGGAGCTCTTCTGTGGGACCTACACAACCACAGGGTTTTGCTTCTGCAGCGCCAAATCCTGCAGCGCACCAAAGGCGGCTCTTACGTCTCTGTGGCCTTTTTGGAGTTCTTCCCTGGGGCATCGGCCGCCACCTCTGAGCACTTGCTGGCGGGTGTGCTCAGGGCGCCAGAAGCTGCCATTCCTGTTGCAAACCCCCATCTCTCGCCTGCTGGGCTTTCAGGCCCTGCAGGCTGGCTGCGTAGGGCATGTGGGGGGAGCAGACTGCTCCTTCCCCTGGGGTCCCCTGAGATGTTGCTGCCAGGATGTCAAGGGTGCACATCCCTGAGGTGCATTAACCTGTGTTCATCTCTCTTCTTCCCTCCTGCTCCGGTTCACCACCTGCTCCTGAACACCTCCCCGCTTCCCTGCACGCGGCTCCTCTGCCATCCCCGGGCCAGCAGACGAGGAGGTAAGAGAGCCCTTGGGTTAATGCTCCTGTCCTGCCTGGCCCATCCCACAGGCTCGCTGGGAGACGAGAGCTGGCAGGTGCCCTGGGCGCTCTCCTGGCCAGCACCGTTCCCATTTGCCTGCAGCCAGCGCCACGGCCCAGGCCTCCAGCACCCCCCAGAATCACCTCCCCGGCCCTCCTCACCACTTCGCATTGCCCCTGCCAGCCCCGGGGCAGCCCTGCACCTCGTTTCCCCCAGGGGCTCCCCAGACAAATACCACGGGGGTCTCCAGCCCCCCTTAGGCACCACAGCCTTCAGTGAAAGTTCAGGTAAACAGCTGTCTTCCCTCCAGCCTGGTCCAGCCCAGGCTCCCGTCAGAGCCCTCCCTGCCTGAGCAGGCTGCTCCCCTGGGCTCGGGTCTGCCCTGCCGGGGTCTCCTGAGCTGCCCTCTGCTCTGCCGAGCAATGGCCTGGCTCCCCTCGGGGGCTTGTTCTGCAATCCGGCGCGGCTTGGCCAGAGCCCTGGCACACTGCCTTGGGGCACGTGCCTTGCCTGCCAGGGCTGCCCATCTGCGCTCACTGCCTGGGACGGGAACCCTGGGGCTTTGCTGAGTTCCCCGCTCCGACTGAGGGAGGGAGGAACGCCATGACCAGGCGCTTCCTGGGTCCCCCGCAGTGTGGACCGGCAGGGCCCTGCCCATCCTCTGCCACAGCCCTGGGCACAAGCGCAGGGGGAACCTTTTCTGCCCAGGGGCCTGGATGCCCCCAGCTCGCCAGCTTTCCTGGTATGTTCTGAGCGGGATGCTCCAGGGCGGGCCCATTCCCTGCCCTGGTGTACGGAGAGGCGGGCAGGCCCTGCCCATGGCTGTGTCTGTGCTGTGAGCGATCCAGGCGTCTGTGTGCCGGTGTGCGGGCTCAGCAGAGGGCACGGTTGAGCACCAGCAGCCCTGGCAATGGCTGCTACAGCGCATGTCCATGCCAGGCACAGCCGCCTGGGGGGTGTTCCCAGGCCAGAGGATGCTGGGAGCAGGCAGGGCGGCATCAGGCGAGGGGCTGCCCAAGAGGGTGTGTCGTGGGATCTGCAAGGAGGGGTTACTCAGCCTGACAGAGCTGGACAGGGATCACCTGGGACCACGTGGCCACGCTGGGACGGGGGCCAGTTGTCCAGCAGCATGTGACCTTCCACAGTGCAGGGCAGGGATGTGACTGGCTGCTGCCCCGAGCCCCGGGGCGCGAGAGCGATTCCCAGTTGAGCAGCAAGTGGGAGCTGCCGGCCAGGTCGGTTGCTCTGGAATAGTCCCAGCAAATGGTGCCTCTGCTCAGCACAGCCTGTGTCCCCCGAGGCTGAGCCTGGGGCAGGGCGGCCATTCCTCCAGGTTTCCGGTAGACTGAGCAGAGACTTCCCACCCGGACGGGCGCTGCTATGTCTGTGGATGGTGGCTCACCGCAGTCATGTGGTTTGCTTCTGCCCCTGCCTGGATGAATGCAGGAGAACAGCAGACAGTGACTCCCAGAGTGTACTTTCTGCTGCAGATTTCCCTGTGACAGACGTGTGAAAATCTGCAGCCGTTCCAGCGGTTTTGTTACTCCCCATGCTTGTCCAAACACTCAGGCTTAACGAACAATGGCCTCGCTGGCCCCTCAGCAGTAGTCACAAACCTAGCCACTAATGAGCTTTTTAATTATTGATTCTGTCTGGGGCCAGTGCTGGGACACACTTTGGTTACCCAGAGGGTTTGAAAAGGGACATTGAACTACAGCTTGCGAAGCTCTCATCCTTGGAGTACAGACCCTGGAGTCCCGCAGGGACTTCTGGGCAGGGTCCCAGGGAGGGGAAAGGAGTCCAGGAGATGTGGCTGTATTTCAAAGAAGCCTGACTGAGGACACAGGAACAATCCATCCCAAGGTGAGAAGGAAGAGCAAATACAGTAGGAGAAGGGAACATCTGGAGTATTGCATCCAGGTTTGTGTGTGTGCACGCACGCACACACACATGCGAACACACACATGTGCGAAGACACACACACTGCAGAAAGGAGGAGGAGAACTTGGAGGAAGTTCAGCAGAGGGAACAAGAAATATTAGGAGCTGGAGCACATGCCCTGCAAGGCAAGCCTGAGAGTTTGGGGGTTATTTAGTTTGCAGAAGAGAAGAGTGATGGGCAATTGGATACCAGCCTTCAGCTTCCTGAAAGGGGTTTCAGAGAGGATGGGGAGAGGCTGTTCCCAGTGGTGGCTGATGGCAGAACAAGGAGAAATGGTCTGAAGTTGCAGTGGGGAAGGTCTCCATTGGGTATTAGAGGTTTTTAAGACCAGGCTTGACAAAGTCCTGGCTGGGATGACTTAGATGGGGTTGATCCTGCTTTGGGCAGGGGCTGGACTACATGACCTTCTGAGGTCCCTTCCAGCCCCAGGATTCTATGACTAGGGAAAGGAATGTGTTGCCCAGACAGGTGGTGGGAGCTCCATCCCTACAGATTTTTAAGTCCCGGCTTGACAAAGCCCTGCCTGGGATGATTTACATGGGTCTGGTCCTGTTTTGGGCAGGGGGCTGGACTCAATGACCTCCTGAGGTCCCTTCCCACCCTCATCTTCTGTGCTTCTGAGTGGGATATAACCCCGTGACACCATGCCTGCTCCCCCCAGAGGCCCTACACCCCCTGCCCTCCTGTCCCTAGAGTGCCCGTGCCTGCTCCCCCCATATCCCCACCGCCCCGGGGCCCCTCCCCCACAGGCCCCGTGCCCCCACGTCCCTCCCCCTACTTGCAGTTACGCAGGCCAGCAGTAGAACACTGGTGCTCAGGAATCCAGGCCAGGTCTGGGTGGGAGTGTTGTAGAGTCCAGGGGAAGGAAGAGGGCAGCAAACAGGAAGACCTGAGACCTGAGGCCCTGCTCTGCCTGCCCAGGCTTTGAGGCATTTTCCTTGGCTGTTTGTCAAAGGGGGGCGCGGCTGTGCTGGACATGGGCACTGGGGTGCGAGTGGCACAAGAGGCTGACCAGACTAGCACGCCGGGCCCTTCGGTGGGCTTCTCTCTGCCACGTCTGCGGAAGTGCCCATCCGTCGCCCCGCCTGCCTTAGCTCTGCCGTGGAGCCTTTTGCAATGGTCTGGGGCGTGGAGAGCTCCGCAGACACAGTCAGAGCGTGTCCAGCAAGGCACCGCTGAGCTCAGCCCCTGAGGGCAGCTCCTGCTGCTCCCCCTTCTGCAAACGGCCTCACAGACATGGCCTAGGACTGCCCTGAGCGCAGCCGCTGGGCAGGGCGAGGTGTGGAAAGGAGCCCAGGGCACTAGGCAGAGTGCACGGGGAGCGGGACAGAGGCGAGCAGCCCCCGTCAGAGCACAGCTTGGCCAAGGGCCGACCTGGCCCAAGTGCCAGGGCCAGGAAGTCTGGACAAGCCGCTGCTGGTCTGGGGTGCTGGGGTGCAGCGCCGTGGGTGCCTTTGACCAGCTTGGCCGTCGCGACTTGCCAGGACCTTGTGGGTTCAGGTGGCGGTCGAAATGCCCTGTGTCCATGCAGCCCCAGCCCCTGGGCGTGTGTTGGCGGTGCTGCGGGGGGCGAGGCTGAGTAGCGCTTCATGTCCAAGTGGGGTGCAGAGTTCACTGGCTCCCCAGGCAGCATTGCCATCATTTGAGAGGTCTGGACTGCAGCATGTCACGTCCTGCAGGGGGCTGGTGAGTTCTGGGCTGCGTAGCAAGAGCAAGAGCCAGGCAGGGCCGCCTGGCATGCAGTGATCTGCCCAGGCCCCTGCTGTGTGCAGACGTGCCTGGGGCTGGCCGTCCCTGCACTGCAGAGGGGGCTCTGCACTGAGCCCTTTCCATCTTGTTTGGCTTTGCAGAATAAAGGCCTTGACCACAGCACGGCCTCTGCCCAGAATAACTCAGCCTCCCAGGATAATTACAGCCCTGGAGCCTGCCAGCCACTGGCTGCAGCTTCCCTTCCCAGGGCGTGGCATGAGAATGCTGCCTGCTGGGTCCTCCCAAGCCCTCTGCTGGGGGCTGGCTCTGGCCCTACTCCAGGGCTGGAGAAGGGAAAGTCCCTCCTCAGCAAGCCTGCTCCTAGCTGTCAGTCTCCACTGGTCTCTGCATCCCGGCCCCAGGGCACGGCACCGTCTGCCTGGGCGCTGGGGTGGGCAGCTGCCTAGAGTGGCGTCTGCCCAATGGTTCAGGGCACTGGAGCCCCCCTGCCGCCAGAGCAGCCCCCTCAACTCCCCTTCGCCTCCATCGGGGCCTGAACTGCGCAGTCAGGTCCAGCCACTGCTGGAAGCTGCAGCCCAGCAGCTGGCACCCTGCCCCGAGGGCCAGCTGGGCACCTTGGACACACCTCGGCTGCAGGGCAGGGCCTTGGGGCCCCAGCATCCTTAGAGGGTTGGGTCTGTGTGGAGCACGGCCTGGACTCCAGGCCTCCCGAAGTCTCTTCCAGCCCCGATCTCCTCTGGCCCAGGCTGAGAGCAGGCGAGGATGGGCTGGATCAGGGGGAAGCACATTCCTGCAGTGCTCCGAGGCCTGGGCCAGCGCCTCTGGGGTCGGCAGTCCTGTCTTCCCACAGTCGGAGCAGGGCTGCCCTCCCACCAAGCAACCCGCCTTTGGGAGGCAGCCAGGCAGGCTGCATTCCAGGGAGCTGGGCTGGACAAAGCTGCTCTCGGGGCGGGGGCTGGCCAGCAGGACGCCCTTTCACTGCTGGCCAGCGACCAACAGGCTTCTGCTGGGCCTGTTCACAAGGGACCCATGCAGTGAGGTTGCAAGTCCTGGCCCATCTCCCCAGCACTGCACACCAAGCACTGCAGCACCCACAGCATCCGCCTGACGCCTGCCTTTGAGGGGCTCTCGTGGTACTTCTTTTCTTTCATCCTCCACTCTCCGTGAGTGTGGGAATCGCACCATCCACCCTGGAAGTGCAGCCACCTCTGGGGTGAAGCACAGCTGCTGTTAACAGCAGAAGGAAACAGGGCAGCCTTGGAACAGCGCGGGTTAGTCAGGGTGTAATGACTTGGCCTGGATGGTGGAGTCGGCGCCTGCCTCTGGAGATCCTGCATAGTCAGAAGTGGCCTTGGAAGAAGCTGCCTCCCCACAGCAGTACAGCCCCACCACCACTGTGCTGCGTCGCTTCATTTCCAGCTTGGGGTGACAGTCCATCTCGCAAGGAAGTGGCTGCACCCTGAGGGTCCTAGCGAGCTCCCCGACCCACACACTGGCCCAGCCCTGTCCTGCTTAGCATCTCAGCAAGGGCAGGACACCAGCAGAGGCTCCTGGTTGGAAGCGTCTGTCTGGCCCTCCCACACTGGGCCTTTGAGCTCCTTGGCCTTTTAATGCCTCACATAAAGGGCACGCAGCAGCTCACCTCTCTTACCCGGGCAGCTCCGTCCAGCCATGACCTGCCTCAACCCTGGCCCCTTTCACAGGCTCCAGATCAGCTGGCCTCGAGGGAGCTGCTGGAAGCGTCTTTGTAGGCATTAGTGGTCCCATATGGAGCCACCCATTCAGCTGAGGCTGGCAAACTCGTCTCACCAATGTCCAGGAGCAGATTTCCTGTTTCTCCCCAGGGATGTGTGACCCTTAATCCTGCTGGCCTCTGAAGGACCCTGGGAGATGCAGATGATCTCCTGAAGTGTTGAAGAAGAAAATCCTCAGTAATGCTGAGCTTGGAGAAGAGGACAGCTAGGGGATTAGCGATTCAGACATCTGTTGTCTCCTCCCTCTGCTCACCTATCCCCGAGCTGCTGTAGGTGTGAGCTCTGCCGCTGCGTGTATGGAATTAGTTTCACGGCACCACACTGTTGGTGAGTGTGTCTCCGTGCTGTGAGTGGTGGGCAAGAGCTGGCCATGTCTGGAGCTGCAAGTGGAAAGGTCCCGCAGAGCCCTGAGTTCAAGAGTACACGTGTCTCCAGCATTACCAGATGGGTAGGAGTCCGTCCCTTGCCCTGGAGGGGGCTGGATGGGGGAACCCATACAGAGATCTCAGACGCTAACACTGCAGCCCAGGGAGGCCCTGCCCATGCTGTGGCCTCACCTGGGGCAGGAGCCTGACAAATACAACACAAACCTTCTCCCCAGGCAAATTTGCCTGTTCCCAGGGCGGAGCCAGGCCCCCAAACTGCTCCCGTTTCCCTTGGTGTTCTTACTTTCAGCTCAGGCAGGATGCAAAGTGTCTGGCCTCGTGGATGGCTGCAAAGACTCATGTCCTGAACTAGCTCCCTGGGCAGGAGAAGCAAACAGGGGCAGAAACTTCTGCTCCTGGGTGTGCGAGCTTCGTCCTGAAGCACACAGCCTGTCTCAGTCATGCACAGGCCACAAGGGCCCGTCCTGATTATCTGCCCTGACCTACTGCCTGCTGCAGACTCAGAACCACACCCACCACCGGCTGGGAGAGACCCCAACCCTGGTCAGTTTACTGGAGCCCTCAGATCGTACCCAGGACTTTCAGGTACAGAGAATTTGCCACTGACCCTGGTTTAACCCTGCAAGTGACCTGTGCACTTTGCTGGAAAGGGAGCTGAGAACCCCCAGGGTCTCTGCCCATCTGCCCTGGGGGAAATTCCTTCTGGAGCCCAAATCTGGGGATCACTCAGCCCCTGAGTATGTGGGCAGAGTCCTAGGGGGACATCACCAAGAACTCGGAGCCTGCCCCCACAAGCTGGCTGCCGTATGATCATTCTCTGTCTGGGCTACGCTGCAGGTGAGGGCCGAGTTCCATACGGCTGCTCTGTGGCCGGGTTACGCTGCGGCCTTGGACAGTGCTCTGCACAAACGCTCGGTGGCCAGTTTGCACTGTCGGTGACAGCTACGTTCTCCTTGAGCCCTCTAAGGCCAGGTTCCTCTCCAGTCTAGGACTATTCTCTGCAGCTGCTTTGTGGCCAGGTTACTCTGCTGTCCAGGGCTGTGTTCTCTATGGCCTCTCTCCGGCTGGGTCACGCTGTGGAGAAGGGCCGTGTTCGCCATGCGCACTCTGGCAGGGTTACCCTGCAGGTGAGACCTTTGTCCTCCATGACTGCTCTGCAGCTGGGTCACTCTGTGGGTTAGGACCACGCTTTCTTTGACTGCTCTGTGGCCGAGTTTCACTGCAGACTGGGGCCACGCTCTCCACAACCGCTCCGTGGCAAGGTTACACTGCGGGCTCGGACCGTGTTCTCCATGACCACTCCGTGGATGCATTACACTGCAGGCGAGGGCCATGTTTTCCATGACAGCTCTGTGTCCTAGTGCTGGTCCATCAGGGACCTCTGCCTATTCAGGAACACAGCAAGCCAGTCTTTGGCACCAAAGGGTGGGGAACCACTGGTGGCCCTGGTGTCACAGACACCTCGCATTGCCAGGGCCTCCCCAGCAGCCGGATGGTCAGACCTCAGTAGAGGTGGCACCAGCGCTGCAGCTTGGAGCCTGTGGTTTGCTCTGCAAACGGGGGCTGTTAACATTCCCCAGACCCTCCACCCTCTGTAGGTGTTGGTCACATTCCCAGCCTCCGCAGGTCCCCCTGGCTGCCGTGGCATTAAACTCAACCAGTCAGTGAGTGAAACCAGGCGGCCGACAGTGCCACGGACAGAGCGCTAGGCTCTCCCTGGTTCTGCTGGTCTCTCTTCACTCCCACCTCCTGTCCCACCTGCTGTCTGCCCAGCAGCGACCTGCAGGGAGGGACCATGCGCCCAGCTCAGAGCCAGGGGCCAGCAGCCCAGGTGGGGCCATGTAACTCTGAAACTCCTGAGCACTGAAATAACCCGGTGTGATGGAGTGGGGGATACCTGTGTGTGTGTGAGTGGTTCACAGAGGGTGTGGGTCTCCTGCTGAGGGTAACCTTGATGACCAGGTAACACCTTTGTACTGCAGACAAAGGAGGAGGTGGAGCCTGAGGGGTTTGAATTGGAACTGGGAGTTGGAAGCAGTTAGTCTGGGGGGAGAGAGAGAGAGACAAAGGAGGGGGCAAGGCCCCAGCTCTGGGGGCCCCTCGGGGCCTCCTCTCCCCAACATGGATTGGAATGGCTGTCTCTGCCGGCTGTACTGACTCCTCTGTACGACGCTGTGTCCTGTCGGCTAATAAACCCGCTGTTCTCCTGCTGAGTGAGAGACTCTCCTGCCTGCGGACAGGGTGCAGAGCTTGGGGGGCCCCAGAACCCCATCACACTGGTGTCAGCAGTGGGATGTTCTGCATCCCGAGGATGGAGCATCCAGCAGTAAGTGACCGGGGCCCTGGAAGAAGTGGGGCCTGCGAGACCCAGGTGTGCTGAAGGGCAGTGAGGTGCAGCTCCCCACGGCGGAGGGGCCTGTGGCCGAACCCAAGCAACTGCGGTCGTGGTTCTCGAGAGGGGGTGCCACACCCGAGCAGGGGTTACTCCTGGGAATCTGTTGGAGTCGGTCCCAGAAGGTGGAGGGGCTGAGGGCCCAACCCCCAGAAAACAAGTGACCCACAAGGAGGCTGACGCTGAATAAGTTCTTCCCAAGACAGTGTGCTCATGGTCCTTGAGAGCAGGTGTCACACTGAAGAAGGGGTTCCTCTGAGAGTCTGTTGGAGTCGGTCCCAGAGGGCGGAGGGGCCTATGGCCTAACCCCGGGGAGCTTGTGACCCACAAGGAGCCTGGCACACTGAAGGGATTCTTCCAGGAATCGTGGGGTGCAGAGGGCATCAGCCTGAGAGCCTGCAACCACGCTGAGCAACTCCGCTGTGAAGTGGCAGCACCTGGAAACCGAATCGAGATTAAAGAAGCTGGTCAAGGCAGCGTGGATGTGCAGTGGCGGAGCTGAGGGCTGGGGAGAATCCTGCAGAGGTGAGCCCGGATCGGGGCAGGGAACCCTGGACTGCCTGGAGCTCTGAACCGAGTGGCCTGCCACAGCTCAAGGAGGGAAGGAGCGATTCCAACCCATCATCTACTAGTGGCCAAGACAGACCTGCGAAGAGTTTTCCAGGCCTGGGCTGAGGAAGGTGCCTGTGTGTCCGTGCAGGAAAGCAGCTTGTCCACTGGGAATGGCAAGTTGTCTGTGAGAGAAGCTGCTTCACCTTCTGTGTGTGTGTGGAGACCAGCCGGGGGGGGGCTGGGACAAAGGAGAAAGTGTCTCCCATTGTCTGTCTGTGTTGAACAGCAGCAGCAGCCTGGGGAGAAAGCAGAGCCTGCGTTTGGAAAAGGTGCCAATGAGGAAACTAGCCCATTGTCTGAGGAAGATTCACCAGCCTAGGGTGGCTGGAGAAGGATCCACCAGAAAAGAGCATTCCAGGTGTGTCTCTGAATCCAGCCATGGGGGCTGGAGCAGAGGGAATGGCTCCGGGATGGGGCAGTGGTATCCCTGCTAAGGACACTGGTCCTTGGTGCAAGAAAAGTGCTTCTGCTTCTGGGGAAGTGAATCCTTTGCCTGAGCCTGTGGGGGCTCGAGATGGAGCCAAGATCCCAGAGCTGGATCTGAGGGCAGCTGAAGCCCAGATGGGAAGTGGGCCTACCTCTGTGTCTCTCCGGGGGGATGATGCTTTAACTTGGTCTAATCCAGTTAGGATCATCAGGGAATCCCAGAGACCAGACGATTCTGGTACTTGTTCTTTGCCTGATGCTGAGGTGTTATTGGGAGGCGGTGAGAGGACTCTGTCCTACCAGAGTCATCCTCTCACCAGGACACAAGAACAGACGGGCAATGGAGTTACGCTGACTGATGAAGATAAAGGAGCTGGTAGCAGAAGGGAGAAAAGGGATCCTGACCTTCTGTCCGGTGGTACTGGCTGTCTGCCTGGAGGGGGATTACGTGGGAATCTGCCTAATGGGCCAGAAGTGATCCTGGGCGTAGGTGAAACCCAGGAGCTGGTTGTGGCTCAAGGGAGCAGTGCCCCCGTGGAGGCAGACAGGGGTGAGTTATTGTTTGGGGGAGCTCTTAAGGAAGAGAATTTCCCTGAAACTTTTCCTGACCCGTCTGTGGGGACTGCAGAAAATGGTAGTGAGGTGGAGGAGAGTGAACAGGAAAGGTGCATGTCTGTAAGAGCCAAAGCAGCCCTTTGCCTGGGGAGAAGTTTGTTTCAGCTCCTGATGGCCAGGACCTGCCTGAGTATGAAACCACTGGCTGTGCTCTGCAAGGGTCCAAAGCAGGCAGGGTAAAAGTTTCTCAGGAATTGGAAGCTGGTGCAAGTAAAGTAAAAACTATCAGGGAGTGTGAGCAGCCCTGTGAGAACCAAGTAAAACAGCTGCACAGTCAATCTCTGTAGGATGCAGGAGAGGTTCAGCAATTCCCCATCTCCAGATGGTGGAAACACTTATATTCTCACACTGGACTCCAATTCTGATTCCATGGGGAGGCAGTAGTTGGAGGTGGAAGGACAAAGGAGCTTTGGGCCTGGTGGGCCAGTAAGGGATAAACAGGGATTCCTTCATGTGGATTCTGCGTCTGGGACTCACAAAACAACTCTCAGAAAGCAGTTTGGTTTGCAAATTTCCAGACTGGCTGGAAGGGGGCCGTCTCCCTGAGATCATCAATGGCCCAGCTCTTGTTAGAAGGGAGGGCACAGCCAGAGAGATCAGATTTCCACCCCGGGGGCAAGAGAGAAGATTAGAACTTGATGGTGCTAAGAAAGGCCTCAGCCACTTAGCCCCAAAATACCAGATTCTCAAGGATGTTGCACAAAGGTTGTGGTCTACCAAAGAGCAACGTAAATGTACAGTTGCAATGGGTTTGTTCTGTTACTCACACTGACTGCTGTAACCAAGGGGTGCTGCTACCAAAAGCTGTAGAATTGTACCATGCACTGAATGTTTGGAAAGAGCCATGTGACATGATGACATTGGTGTAGAAGCATGAATTGTATGTTGAAGGAGTCTGTAACTCTGAAATGTCACCATTGTTCCCTGTAACTAGTCTTGCAACCTCTGACATGAGAAGGAACATTCCAAACCTATTGTGTGGCATGAAAGGGGAAACTGAGGCACACAGCCATTGTGGTGGTCTGGCTAAATGCCAAGGATGGAAGCATTTGTACCTTCCATTACTGGACTGTAACTGAATTCCAGACATTGGCTGGAGCAGCTGTATGGACTGGTGGTCAGATGGGGCAGGACCCAGACCACAAAAGACCTGTTTGATCTGTTGGTGCTGCAGCATCTGTATGGGCTCTGCCCGCCCGACTTGAGAACGCGGCTGACGGACCGGGGCCGAAGCAGGGAGACCAACCAACCCAAGGGAACTAAAGGGACTTGCCCGGCTGCATCACATGAAAAGGGCCAAGACCAAGCTCCTGACTTGGAGCCTCCCCCAGCAGGACTATGACGTGGACGTGGTGCACATCGAGGGGAGAACAGAGGGTACAGCCAATGCCCTGTCACAAGGGGAGAGCCCCGAACTTCCCCAGGTCACCAGTTGAGTGACCCCGCTCAGTTCGGTCTGGAAGGGGGAAGAGATGTGATGGAGTGGGGGATACCTGTGTGTGTGTGAGTGGCTCACAGAGGGTGTGGGTCTCCTGCTGAGGGTAACCTTGATGACCAGGTAACACCTTTGTACTGCAGACAAAGGAGGAGGTGGAGCCTGAGGGGTTTGAATTGGAACTGGGAGTTGGAAGCAGTTAGTCTGGGGGGAGAGAGAGAGAGACAAAGGAGGGGGCCAGGCCCCAGCTCTGGGGGCCCCTCGGGGCCTCCTCTCCCCAACATGGATTGGACTGGCTGTCTCTGCCGGCTGTACTAACTCCTCTGTATGATGCTGTGTCCTGTCAGCTAATAAACCTGCTGTTTTCCTGCTGAGTGAGAGACTCTCCTGCCTGCGGACAGGGTGCAGAGCTTGGGGGACCCCAGAACCCCATCACACCCGGGCTCCGTCATCAAATCCGCAGAGACCCCAGCCCCGTCAGGGGAGCCGGACGCGGCGGGTGGCTGGCCAGGGAGCTGGGTGCTTCGGGCGGGGGCCAGACCAGGCATGCCCAGGGCACCCGAGCTCTTTCCACGTGAGGAACCAAGGGCCAGGTCACCCCAGCCACCAGCCCTGTCTCTGGGCTGGGACCAGCTGCAGAACCACAGGGCTGCCCTGACCAGCTGAGCCAGGCAGACAGATTTCCAGCGGCCAGGCACAGTAGGGAGCTGCCCCCCTCTTCGTCCTGGACCTGCCCACAGCGCCCTCCCCCGGCGGGGACAGGCAGGGCCAGCTCGGCCCTCGCTCTGCCCGCGGCCAGGCCTGAGAGAGGCGGCCCAGGGGACCCTGCCGCGGGCACCGTGCGCAGCGGAGCCCCTCGGAACGCCCCGGGCTGCGGAGGGAGGTCGCTGCGGCTCAGGGCTCCGACCCCCCGCGCGCCCGCGGGAAACTGAGGCACGGCGCGCCGACGTGCCCAGCGATGGGCAGCCGGGACCGGAGGAGGCTGGGCCGGGCCGGGCCGGGCCAGGCCGCCCCCCGCGCCACGTGACCCGCTGACTGCAGCCAGCCACGCCGCCCCCGCCGCCGCCGGTCCTGCGCTCGCAGCCGCCGGAGCAGCCTGTGCGCGGTGCCCGGAGCTGCCAGCTGCGCCATGGTGAGCCCGGCGGC
This sequence comes from Carettochelys insculpta, assembly GCF_033958435.1. Classification (NCBI taxonomy): domain Eukaryota; kingdom Metazoa; phylum Chordata; order Testudines; family Carettochelyidae; genus Carettochelys; species Carettochelys insculpta. The sequence continues at coordinate 25,954,012 of NC_134155.1, forward strand.
CGCGGCGGGTCCCACCTGCCCCACCCGGGGGCCGTGGCGGAGCCAGGCGCTGGCTCGGGGGGCGCTGGGCGGCGGGGGGGGCCGGGCGCGGGGGGCCGGGTCCAGCTAGGCTGGGGGCGCCCTGCCCGGCCGAGGAAACGCCCCGAGCTCCGCCCCCCGTAGCCGCAGGAGAGACCGTCCTGCCCCCGGCCAGGCCCCGTCGCCCCCCAGCCGGAGCGGGCAGCCAGTCCCATCCTTCGGGGTGTGCCCGGCCTTGGCCCTAGGGCGCCCCGGCATGGCAGGCCGCTGGGCTCCCCCTGCTGGCCCGGCCCGCCCTGGGGAGCGCCCCCTCACCCGGCTGCGCCCTGCTGGGGTCCCATCCACCTTCGGGTCCCCCCTCAGCCTGCAGCTTGGGACTCCCGTCCCCGAGCCAGGACCCTGGCCGCCAAGGTGACCCTGCGCCCTTCAGCTGCCCCGGGCACCCGTGGGCCCCGGGTGGGGGCTGTCACTGCCGCCCCTTTCGGTGCTCCCCCCGTGTCGTGCAGGGCAGGGGGCTCCAAGTGATGGGGTTTGCCAGAGCGCTCAGGCACTGCCCCGTCTCCACACTGCCAGGGAGCGCAGTGGGGCCCGGCACAGGCAGCGGGGCAGGGGCCAGGGCAGGGCTGGGTGGGGAGGGGAGAGGATAGCCTTGGTTGGAGCAGTCACTGGGATCAGGGCCCATGGGGCTGGGCGTCACTTTCCGAGCCCATGGAAGCAAGTTGGTGTTGCGAAGGGTCATTCCCCCCCGCCCCCGGTGGCCCAGCCCAGGATCCAAGCTGCTGGTTTCTGCCACACTCACCAGCCCCAGGTCCTGCCACTGGAACTTGTCCGACTGCTGGCGGAGGCAGAATCGTGCCGAGCGAGGGCTTTCTTGGTGCCACATGCAGCCGGGGTCACGGTGGTTTTTTGCAAGTGCCCTTTAAGGAGAGGACTCCAGCCCCACTGAGGCTTGTGTTTCCCTGTACCCATGAGCTGGAGGCTACGGAAAGTTGCAGAACAAACAGGCAAAGCTGTGAAAGTGCAATACACTTTGGTGTGTCTCACTGCTGGGAAGGCTCCAGGAGAGCTGGGGCTCAAGGGAGGCAGTCAGGCAGGTTACAGGACTGCAGCGAAACCCTCTTTCCATTGGCCTTGCCCACAGAGCGCAGTGGGCGACGCACCAGGCAGAGCTCCCCGTGGTGCAGAAGGGCAGCATTGGCAGAGACAGGAGAGAGGCAGCTTGTATCATTACACAGCACCCAGCTGGGCTTGGTGGCATCATTCTTAACAGCCATGTTTGCAGATTCTTCCCGTCCCTTGCAAAGCCAAGGGGAGCTCTGGCGTCCCCTGGCCTGGTCTCCTGCACAGCCCAGAGCTGTCCGGACTTAGCGCATTCACTCCCTTGCAGAGCCGAGTCCTTGCCCGAAGGGTTCCCAGCTTGGAGCACTGGCGCAGCTGCCTGCGGAGCTAGAACGGTGCCGGGGAGCCTAAGGCTGCCAGGCAGATGGCACCGTGGCCATCCCTCGTGGGTGAGAGGTAAAGGGTAGGAGTTAGGGGTCAGGCAGCCAGGGTTAAGTTCCAGGACAAATAGTGAAGTCACCAAAGAGGATAAAGGCAGCTCCAGGGCTGTGTTGTAATCCTCTTGGAATCTCTAAGGCCGTGCAGTGCAGGTTAGAAACCCGCCACTCAAGACTTAATCTCAGACGGGTGAATTGAGTTTATAAAATTGTGTGCAAGTTCCCCAAGGGTGACTGCAGCGCACGTGGGCCCTGGAAAGGGTCTGTGTACAAATCTGCTTCCTTGCTTAGCCCTGCCTGGCCAGTCTGGCAAGGGAGCGGGAATCAACCCCAGTAACCCCAGCGCATTGCCCCAGCTTGCTCAGAGAGGCTGGCTTCCATATTCTGGAGCGTTGCCACAGCCTGAGAAGGACTCCTGAGCAAACCCCGTGAGAGGAAGTAGCACAGGTGTTGCCATGGGCCTGGTTTGGGCTTTAGGCCTTGTGTAAGGAGAATCCAGCATGGTTCCTGGAACCCTTGGGACTTTGCAGCAAGGATGTTCCCTGCTTGTGATTTGTGCTCATTCGACCTGGTCTCAGGGAGAGACAGAAAGTGCCTGGCCCTGCCATGGGAAGGGGCTGCTCCCAGGAGAGCACCAACTGGAGGAAATGCCACGGAGCTGGGAAGTCCTGCTGTGCTCAGGAAAGGGGGGCTGGGAGCAAACCCAGCATGGACAGAATCACAGAATCCCAGGGCTGGAAGGGAGCTCAGGAGGTCATCTAGTCCAGCCCCCTGCCCCAAGCAGGATCAACCCCAGCTAAGTCATCTCAGCCATGACTATGTCAAGCAGGGACTTAAAGACCTCTAGGGATGGAGATTCTACCCCCTCTCTAGGTAACACATTCCAGCCCTTCACCATCCTCCTGGTGAAGTAGTTTTTCCCAATATCCAACCTACTCCTCTGCTTCTGTAACTTCAGACCATTGCTCCTTGTTCTGCCATCTGTCACCACTGAGAACAGTTTCTCATCATCCTCTTAAGAGCTCCCCTTCAGGAAGTTGAAGGCTGCTATTAAATCACCCCTCAGTCTTCTCTTCTGCAAACTAAATAAGCCCAAATCCCTCAGCCTCTCCTCATAGGTCATGTGCTCCAGCCCCTTAATCATTTACATTGCCTTCCGCTGAACCCGCTCCAGCACATCCACATCTTTTCTATACTGAGGAGCCCAAAACTGGACACAATACTCCAGATGAGGCCTCACTGGTGCCGAATAGAGGGGAACAACAACCTCTAGATCTGCTGGCAATGCTCCCCCTAATGCACCCCAATATGCCGTTAGCCTTCTTGGCTGCAAGGGCACCCTGTTTACAAATATCCGGCCTTTCATCCACCATAAGCCTTACGTCCCTTTCCACTGTACTGCTGCTTAGCCAGTTATTCTCCAGCCTATAACAATGCTTGGGATTCTTGCATCCCACGTGCAGGACTCTACACTTCTCCTTGTTGAACTGCATCAGATTTCTTTTGGGCCAGTCCTCCAACTTCTCCAGGTCATTCTGGATCCGAGCTCTCCCCTCCAACATATCTACCGCTCCCCCAGCTTGGTGTTATCTGCAAACTTGCTGAGGGTGCAATCCAGCCCTTATCCAGGTCATTAATAAAGATGTTGAACAACACCAGCCCCAGAACCGAGCCTTGGGGCACTCTGCTTGAAACTGACCACCATCCAGATATTGAGATATTGACCACAACCCGTTGGGCCCGACCGTCAAGCCAGCTTTCTATCCATCTTATAGTCCATGGATGCAATCCATTACTTCCTTAAATTGTGGGCAAAAATGTTGTGGGAGACCGTATCAAAAGCTTTGCTGAAGTTAAGGTATATCACATCCACTGACTTCCCCATGTCCACAGAGCCTGTTACCTCGTCATAGAAGCTAATCAGATTGGTCAGGCAGGACTTGCCCCTGGTGAATCCATGTTGGCTACTGTTGATCTCCTTCCTCTCTTCCAAGTGCTGCAAAATGGATTCCTTGAGGATCCCCTCCATGATTTTCCCAGGGACTGAGGTGCGGCTGAGCAGTCTGTGTTCCTTTGGATTGTCCTTCTTTCCTTTTTTAAAGATAGGCACCACATTTGCCTTTCTCCAGTCATCTGGAATCTCTCCCGATCTCAAAGGATCTTCAGAGATAATGGCCAAAGGCTCTGCAATGACCTCTGCCAATTCCCTCTGTACCCTGGGGTGCATTAAATCCAGACCCATGGACTTGTGTACATCTAGTTTTTCTAGGTCACTCTTAACTTGCTCCTTCCCCACTGAGGGCTGCCCTGCACCTTCCCATACCGCATTGTCTAGCACCAGAGTATAGGAGCTGTCATTGTCCATGAAGACTGAGGCAAAACAAGCATTGAGTACTTCAGCTTTTCTTACATCATCTGTCACTAGGTTACCTCTCTCATCCAGTAACAGCCTCACACCTTCCCTGATCACCCTGTTATTGTTAACATGCCTGTAGAAACCCTTCTTGTTACCCTTCACATCCCTTGCCAGCTGCAGTTCCAGTTGTGCCTTTGCTGTCCTGAATACTGCCTGGCATTTTCCAGCTGTATATTTATGCTCCTCCTTTGTCATCTGTCCAAGTTTCCACTTCTTATACACATTCCTTTTAAGTTTAAGCTGACCAAGGATTTCCCTGTCAAGCCAGGCTGGTTGCCTACCAGATTTGCTTTTCTCACTCTGCAGCAGGATTGTTCATTCCTGTGCCTTCAGTTAGACTCCTTTAAAATATTGCCAACTCTTCTGAACTCTTCTCCCCTTTATCTTCATTTCCCAGGGGATCCCGCCCATCAGTTCTCTCAGGGAGTCGAAGTCTGCTCTTCTGAGATCAAGGCTCTGTATGTTACTGCTCACCTTTCTTCCTTTTGCAAGGATTCTGAAATCTACCATCTCATGGTCACTGCAGCCCAGGTTGCCACCCCCTTCTATTTCTCCTACTAGTTCTTCCTGTTTGTGAGCAGCAGGTCAAGTTGTGCACAGCCCCTGGTCAGTTCCTTCAGCACCTGTACCAGGAAGTTATCCCCAACCTTCTCCAAAACCTTCCTGGATTGTCTGTGTGCTGCTGTATTGGTCTCCCAACAAATGTCTGGATAATTAAAGTCTCCCATGAGAACCAGGGCCTGTTATCTGAAAGCTCCTGTTAGCTGCCTGAAGAAATCCTCATCTACCGGATCTGGTGGTCTATAGCAGACACCAACTACAACATCAGCTCTGTTACTTGCACCTCTAAGCTTAACCCAAAGACACTCAACTGGATTTTCTCCTTCCTCATACTGGAGCTCTGAGCAATCACACTGCTCCCTCGCACAGAGCGCAACTCCTCCTCCTCTTCTCCCACCTGTCCTTCCTGAGCAGTTTATAACCTTCCATGACAGTGCTCCAGTTATGCGAATCACCCACCAAGTCATCGTTATTCCAACCACCTCATACTTATTAGACTGTGCCAGGGCCTCTAGTTCCTCCTGTTTCTTTCCCAGGCTTTTTGCATTTGTGTACAAACACCTTAGAGAAGTGGCTGATTGGCCACTTTCTCCTATTCACCCAGGAATCCTACTGTGTTGTACCCACCTCCTTCCCACCTGAACCTCAGGGTTTACATCACCGTCCCCTGACGAACCCGGTTTAAAGCTCTCCTCACTAGGTTTGCAAGCCTGCCCGCAAAGATGCGCTTTCCTCTCTTAGGTAGGTGAATCCCGTCTCTTCTTAGCAGTTCTTGTTCCTGAAACAGAATCCCGTGCTCAGAGAAACCAAATCCCTCTTTGCTACACCACCTGTGCAACCACGCATTTACCTCTGCAATTCGACGATCCCTACCTGGACCCCTTCCTTCCACAAGGAGGATGGACAAGAACACCGCTTGTGCTGCATATTCCTTGAGCTTTCTTCCTAGGGTTACGTAATCCACCATGATCTCGTCAAGGTCGCTCTTGGCTGTATCATTAGTTCCTTCATGGAGAAGTAGGAAGGGGTGATAGCTTACAGGTTTGATGATTTTTGGCAGAGACTCTAACATCCTGGATTTAGCTCCGGGCAAGCAGCAAACTTGCCGGGATTCTAGGTCTGGACAGCAGATGGATGACTCCGTCCCCCTTAGGAGGGAGTCCCCGACCACCACCACCGGTCTTCTTCTCTTAGGGATGGTGGTTGGAGAACTTGTATCCCTAGGACTGCGCATCCCTTGCCTTAGAAACCATCGGGTCTCCTTCTGATCCATTTCCTGTGAGGTATCAGCCCCAGGTATCACCTGTGCAGAGAGGCTGAAAGCGGTTACTTAACTCCACTGGAACTGGAGAGACCTGAAGCTGCTACAGAGGAGTGCTGGTCCTGGGAGTGCTCACTGGGATGGACAGAGATGCTGGCGAGAACCTAAGGCTGGAATGGCTCCTGAGAAGACACGAGGTGCCCTGACAAAGCTGAGGAGCCGGGGACTGGGTGGCAGGCTGGTCGGTGCAGCTGTCCCAGAGAGAGGAATAGGCAGTTCCGGTTTCTCAGGCTGGAGGCTCAGAGAGGGAGTCCAATGTTCTGGTGTCCCTGGGGGCAGGTCAGGGCGCGGTGCTCAGCGACTAGCTGCTCTCAGGAAGAGATGGGGTGGTGGGTATATTAGGAGTTGAGGTTAATACAGAAGAGATTTTGACACCTGGATCGAGGGTCCGTCCTTGTGGGGATGGAGGCATCTGAGCCCAGAAAAGACCCACAAGAAATTGGAGACCCCAAGAAGAAGAGAGCCTGGCTGCAGCTCAGAGTGTGTGTGTCAGAGCACAGCTGCCAGGCGAGCGGCTGAGCGAGCCAAGGGCCGTTCCCGTGGGGAACAGGAAGTGTGAGACTTCACAGAGTGGGGGTCCCCAGGCCCTGCCCCCAGCCGCAGGCAGATGTGACTCACTCAGCAGGGGGACAGGCGGGTTACGGGGCGACAGGGACACAGCGTAGAACAGACGGGTCAGCGCAGGAACCAGAAGCTGTCGGTCCCATCCATCCTGGGGAGGGGCCCAGAGGGGTCCCCAAGCTGGGCCCTGGTTCCGTTCCTCCCTCTCCAGCCAAATCAGACTGACCCACTCCCCAGCCCAGTTCCAATTCAAACCAGCCAGGCCCCTGCTCCCGCCTTGTCCTGTTTCTTTGGTTGGCGGGGGGGAACGGGGGGAAGGTATCACCTGGTTGCCTGGGTTACAAAGAGCAGGGAGGAGCATTGTGTATATGTGAGAAGTCATCACACTGAAATTCCCGTCTCTTACTGTGCATTGATGCTGTGCCTTGGGAAACTGAGGCACAACGTGGCGTTACTACAGGACAATAGGAAACACATGCTGTTAACCACTTGAGAAAGAGACCTTGGAGTCCCTGTGGAGATTTCCTTGAAAACATCCCCGCAGTGTGCAGCAGCCGTCAAAAACGCAAACAATGTTAGGAATCGTTTAAAAAGAGAGAGAGAATATCTTGCCTCTGTCTAAATCCATGGTACACCCAGAGCTTGAACACTGCCTACAGGTGCGGTCGCCTCATCACAAAAGCTATCTTGGCTTGAAAAACGCGGAAAAAGATTTGGGGTTCGGAACGGCTGCCAGATGAGGAGAGGTTAGACTGGGACTTTGCAGCCTGAAGAAGAGCCAGCTAAGGATGGGGGCGTGATGGAGGGTTATAAGTGGATGAGGAGAAAGTGAATAGAGAGCAGTTTTTGTGCCTTCCCATATCACAAGAACTAGGGATCACCATGTGACATTAAAACAAACCAAAGGAAGTTTTTCCTGCGCACAGCGCAGTCGGCCGTGGAACTCCTGGCCAGAGGAGGCGGTGAAGGCTCGGTCTATAACCGGGTTTTAAAAGGAATTAGATACATTCCTGGAGGTCAGGTCCCTCGGTGGCTGTTAGCCAGGGTGGGTAGGAATGGTGTCCCTGCCTCTGTTTGTCAGAGGCTGGAGGTGGATGGCAGGAGAGATGTCACTGCCTGTTCGGTTCACTTCCTCTGGGGCACCTGGCACTGGCCGCTGGTGGCAGACAGGGGCCTGGGCCGGATGGACCTTTGCTCTGACCCAGTGTGGCTGTTCTCAGAAGTGCTCTCGTGGCTTGTCTCTGAACCTGCTCCAGTTTACCAACCTCCTTTTTGGCTCTATGGGCCCCAGCACAGGACACAGGGCCCCCGCTGCAGCTGCATCAGTGTCAGCTACGGCTGTCAGGCCCCCTGTCGGTGCCTGGCAGGAGCCTGGCTCCGCTGGCTGGCTCCCATGTGTGGTTACAAGGGAGCCATTGCGGTTAGGAGGCGACAAGGGTAAAAGGCGGAGGGAGGATTTCAGCCTGGCCTGTAGCTCACCCGTGGAACGCGGCCGCTGGGGAGGGCAGTCACACAGGCTCAGCCGTCACGTGGAGGAGAACAGCATCTGCAGTGACCCGAGCTCAGATGAAATGACAAGGGCTGTCAATGCAGGTGCCTCGGGGCGCTACTGGGGCAGGACGTAATCCCCCCGCCCTGCACCGCCCCGCGGCCGAGCGCTGCGCATGGCAGGGAGCTGGGCTCCCGGGGAGGTAGTCAGCATCGATCCCTCTCGGACAGGGCTGGACGAGGCAGCCCCTCTGCTCCGTGTGCCCGTGTCCCTACAGGAGTGCCCTGGCAACGGGGCAGCAGGCGATGGACAGTATTGCCAACCGGTGAAGCAGCCGGTGTCCCGGGGAGAGGCTGGAACAGCCGCCCGGGCAGGGAGAGGCTCTCCGCAGCAGGTAGCTCTTGAGCCAAGAGCTGCGGAGACCAGTCCAGCTGTTGGAGTCCCACGCAGCAGGTGTTGTGCTGCTGGGTTCACAGCTGGACACCGCATATGGCTGGGCACAGCCGGGTACTGCCAGCTGCTGGCGCTGCCATAACGGGACTGGGTGACCATGGGCCTGTGTGGGTGGCGGTCCCGGCCAGGCTTCGTGCTAGCAAACTGGAGCCCCGGCCAGTTACCTCCAGAGCCAGGGCGGGAAGGCAAAGGACTCTGACTGCCCTGCCCAGCTGCCAGGCTGATCCGGAGATGGTGCCAGCTCTGGAACGCCACTGGAAGCTAAGGCTCTGCCCACTGAGGGACACCAGTGATCCCATGACACACTTCCCGACTGGAAGGGGGTTCGCTGTGCATCGTGAGGGTTGCTGCACGGCCTGAAGTGTTGCTTGCCGTTTCCTTTGGGTCTCACTTGGCGTTGTCTCCTCTGCCCTGTTAGCAGCGGTGGTGTGCGCCGTTAAACTGCTGCTGCGTCCCACCCCAGAGGTGGCTGCATTTCACTGCCGGACCCGCTCTGTACAGTCTTTTTGTGTCAGTTTGCTTCGTTTGTGTTTGCAAACTGCTTTGGGATGCAGAGAGCCGTGTCCCTGGATGGTGCTGCTGTTAGTGACCATTTGGAGGCATTCCCAACTCCTGGGGGAACCGTCTGACACGGCTGCAGCTGTACTGGCAGCCAGGGTAGCTGTCTCCAGCCCACCCTGCCTGTTCCACCCAGCGAGAGGCAGAAGCTTCTGCCTGCCCGCAGAACCCAGCGGTGGTACCAGGCCCGGGGGCAGTGCATCAGCAGAAGCAGACAGGCTCCGGGGTCAGCTGCTTTCTCGGGGCACGGTGGGGCTGTCGTGGCTGGGTCCGGGTGCTGGGCCCTACGACAGTGGGTCGTCCTGCTGCTCTGTGTGTTCTCACTGATGCAGCCGGATGGGGGGTGGGCAGGGCTCCCCTTGGCAGTCGTGGGGGGATCTCTGCTGGCTGCCTGTCTCCGGGAGGGCCTGGCTCCGCAGGGAACAGGCATCGGTTTCACAGGGGCTGTAGCTCCCCAGCTGCAGCTGGCTGGGCTGGCTGGGCAGAGAGGTCCATGCTGCAGGCCTGAGCCCTGGCCGGGGCAGCTGAGGCTGTGCTGGGGTTAGTTACCCTGTGGGAATGGAGTGAGCTCAGGAGCTGGGACTGCAGGTGTTTGTTATCCGTGCACACAGCGGCTGCAAGCTGGCTGGCCTGGCTCCCGGCGCCCCTTGCTGTGCGGTGCAGGGAGTCAGTACGCTGTGCTCCTCCTCGGCCTGGTCTGCCCCAACTCCCTGGCGCCCACAGGTGAGTCGCTCCCTTTCGCCCTTGGTGGCGGGGCCAGCGCTCCTGCCTGCAGTGGGGCAGGGCGGGCAGGTGACTGTTGGGGAGGCCTGGTGGGCTCCCAGCGGGCTGGGAGTGGAAGTGCTCAGTGAGTCCCCTGAGTACAACAGCCGGGCGGTGCCCCTCGCTGCCAGCCAGCAGCCTGCTCAGCTCCCCTCAGGCACCCTGCCTGCCCTGCATGGGCACCGACACGCCAGGGAGCTCTGCACGCAGGGGCCTGACTCCATCCACACTGGGCAATGCCACAGAGGCCCTGCTGGGCTCCGACTGGCCCCCAGGCTCCTCCGCAGCCCCCGGCTCAGCCCCTGGGTTCTGTGTGCTGCCCACCAGCCGCACGGCCCGGCTCTCGCTGGCTGCCAAGCCTCTCTGCAGGCCCCAAACCTTCTCCCTGGCCTGCCGGGGCAGGGCCCTCAGTCACTGCTGAGTCCTTGCACCAGGCTGCCTAGTCTGCCAGCTCCTGGCCCGGCCCTGGGAAGCTCAGTCCCGGCTAACTCAGCCCAGCCCGGCTCCCCTGCAGCCAGCTAGCCGGCTGCCTGATCCGGGCCCCTCGGGACTCCTCTGGCGTAAAGGGGTCGGTGGCACATCCCTGCCCACCCTCCTCGGGGTGCTGAGGAGAGGGGTGTGTGGGTGTGGGATGCAGCCTGTCCCAGGGCACAGATGTGAAGCGCTGAACTGGCCCTGGGGAGGGAGGGTCGGTCTGGCGTTCTGACTTCCCGGGGCCTGGCCCCCCTACGTGGACATTGCTTGGTGTGCAGCAGTGTCACCCGGGAGCCTGGTGAGCTGCACTGCAGGGGGGCTGGGGAGCCCCTCGCCTGCCCCTCTCTGCGGGAGGGCTCTGCTGGTGGCTCCTGCTCCCCAGCCTGTTCACTGGTTTGCCTCCCAGGCTAGACTCTGCAGCCCTTAATCGCGGGGTGCAGCTCGTTAGTGCTCCGTTCTCAGCCAGTGCCCTAGGGTGCACTCAGCACCACCTACTGCTGCTTCTCCAGCCGGCTGCTGCTTGGGCCCCCACCTCGTCCCTGTCCCAGGCTGGGGTGGGGCTGCCTGGCCTGGCCTGGCCTCCCCACCCTGAGCTGGGGAGAGGGACGTTGTCCGGGCTCCGTCCCTGGGCTGTTCGCTCCCCGCAGGGCCGGGACTCCCTGGCACAGCGGGGAGGGGGTGGGCGCATGTCAGGGCTGTGTGACGAGGTGCCCCCAGCAGCTCCAGCGTGTGGCTGAGACATGGGCCCCCCCCAGTCCTGCAGGCAGTTGCCCTTCCCCTGTGCAGGCGGCTCCAGCCGGGAGGGCGGAGCTCACTGGTGCCAGCCCTGGTCCCCGTTCACATCCTCGTTCGCCCTTGGCCGTCCCCAGGCTCAGCCATGGCCTCCCGCACCCAGCCGCCCAGCAAGCAGCAGGTAGAGTACGGACCTGGCCCTGCTGCCTGGCCCAGGCCGCCTGCACTGCTGGCCTGGGGCAGGCAGGGAGGGCGACTGACCCCACATGCCTCTCCGGGCAGCCCGCTGGGGCCAGGGGCAGGGCAGTCCCTGTGCTCTGCACAGACCTTCCCCTCTGTGCGCTCAGCCCCACCAGCCTGATCCTGTTTCTCTCTCCTGCTGCTCCCACCCGGCTCTCCTCTCTCGGCCTCCCCATCTTCTCTCACTCCCTGTCCGCCTGCTGGCGCACGCCGGGGCTGGCTGGGGGCTGCTGCAGGGCTGGCTGGGCTCCCCGGCAGTGCTGGCTGGGCTGTGGCAGGGGCTGCGTGGGGCTGTGCGCGCTGCTGGGACGGGCACAGTGAGCTCTGCCAGGCTGCTGGCCGGAGGGTGCTGCATACCACATGGATTTGCAATGGCGGGGGAGGGGACCTACTCCAGACTCTCCCAGCCCACCTGGAGGTGGCTCTTTGCTGCCCCAGCAGGGACGGGGGTGCTTTTCCAGGGGCCTTAGCAGGGCTGGCGAGCAGCAGGCTGGCTGCGAAGTGCTGAGAGCCCTGCAGGGGCGGCTAAGCGAGGTGGGGCCTGGGGAGCAGCGTGACCTTGGCTTTGGTGCAGCCCAGCCGGTTAAATCTTTGTCACGCACTGGCGGGGGGCGGGGGAGGGGCTGCTGCTGTCACTCTCGTTGTCTCTGGCAGCTCAGAGCCCCCCGGGCCCTTAAACCGTCCAGCTGGGACAGGACAGCTGCAGCTGCAGGGTGGGGCGGGGGGAGCTGGGGGGCAAGCGCAGGCTGCAGCAGAACGACATTGTGCGCCCACACCAGGGACTGGGGCACAACGGCCTGGGGGGTGCTGTGCGATCCCTGGGCTCCCCGGCCCTGCCCCGGGCAAATGCAGGGTGGGCTGTGGGAAGTCTCTGGGTCTGCACACAGACACCCCCAGGCAGGTGCAGCTGGTTGGGGCACAGTGCTGGGCAGAGACAGCCCACGCTGCACTGGCTCTGCTGCCGTGCCAGGTCTGGGGGTGGGACCCTGCACCCCAGAGCTCAGCTGAGCCACAGGGTTCGGAGCAGTCCCACGCCACGTCCTGCAGCGTCTCTGCGCCCGCCCGGCTCCGGCTCCTCCAACATCCTCGGCCTCTGCCGCTCCGGGCGCTGCCTGGCAAGGTGAGCTGGCACAGCAATGGGCAGTGGCCCTCCCGGCTGCGGGGGGCAGGACAGGCCCCTTCTGACCGTGGAGGGAGGGTGGGATTTGTAGGCTGGCCTGAGGCCCCCAGTCGCGGGAAGAAGCAGCTGGCTGAGGTTTGCACAGGGCCCTGCCAGCGAGTGGCCCACAGCGCTGCGCCGAAGTGGGGATGGGGGGTGATTCCCCTTGTGTTGCGCATTTCCTGCTCTCCTGTAGTAACCCCGTGAGGTGCCTCAGTTTCCCTGGGCACAGCCGCAGCGCACAGCTGGCGATGGGAGTTCGGTGTGATAACTTCTCACGCATTGACAATGGCCCTTCCCCGGCCCTGGTAACCCAGGCAACCAGGTGACACCTGTCTTCCCCAGAGACCGGGGCAGGGCGGGAGGAGGGGTCTGGGCTGTGGGGGAGGGGCAGCCTGGTCTGGCTAGAGGGGGCAGAAGGAGGCCAGGGCCCGGCTCGGGGACCCCTCTGGGCCCAAGATGGATTGATGGTGCCTGGCTGACAAGGCTGTTCTACAGCTGGGGATGCCCACCGTCTGGGAGAGGCTGCCAGCCGGGGAGCCTCTCTGCTTGGGGGGCCTGGCAAAGAGTCACCGGAGGGACCAGTTCCTGCGCCAGGATTCAGGGTCTGATGTGCGTCTACCCAGCTCCTGCCCTCTGCCAAGCAGTCTGCAGGCACAGGGCTGGGGCTCTGGGAGGGACTTTGTGGAGGGGGCACAGGGCTGGGGCAGCAGCAGAGGGGTGCATGTTCTGCCCAGGCTACGCCTACCTCAGGCAGCTCCTGAAAGCACGTCCGCTTCCAGGTGGTGCCGCCTGCGCTGAGCGGCACTGTCCCTGCAGCTGCCATTGGCCATGGCTCCCAGCCAATGGTAGCTGCGGAGGTGGCACTCAGGGAGGGCACTGCACCCAGCCCCTCCCTCTGGCTAGCTCTGGGCCAAGGAGCTGAGTGTGTTAGCTGGTTCCAGGAACCAGGCAGGGAGCTGTCCTTAGCCCCACTGAGCCGCCAGCCGGACTTCTAGCGGCCTGACCAGCAGCACTGACCAGAGCCACTAAAGCCACTGTTGAAGTGGGCACCAGATACCCGGCCGTTCCCTGCACTGCGAGCGCTGTGCCTGAAAGGGGGAGCAGGCCCTGCTCAGTGCTCCAGAGCTCCCAGCACATGGCGGGGGGAGGCTTGGGCCTGGGCTGCAAAAGTCTGTGGGTCCTTCCCAAATGAAGCACTGGCTACATCTCACACCGGCTAGCACGCGAACAGCCGCGCACCGAGCCACACGCTCGCAGCCCGTGCGGCCTGTGTCAGCCTGACAGAGCCGGGAGGGGCTGTGGAGCTTAGGGGGTTCTCAGTGAAATGGCACACAGCAAAGCTGGGGAGCCCTGGGGTGGTGACTCCAGCCTGCTCCCCTCCCATTGCTGAGCTGGGTGCTCAGGCTGGGCTTCCCTAACCGCAGCAGAGAACAACAGTGTTTAGGTTAAGCTGCTTGGATATTTAAATGCTCCCAGTTCTGGGGGGGTCAGAATCATGATTTCACGAGAGGAGATGCTGAGATTCAGAGAGCTAATACTTGATAACTGTAAACAGACAAATTATCCCCATCACACTTCGAAATAGATCAAGTGGAGCCTTCAGGTTCCTGAAGGGGAGCTCGAAAGAGGAGGGTGAGGAGCTGTTCTCAGTGGTGACAGACGGCAGAACAAGGAGCGATGGTCTGAAGTTAAAGAGGGAGAGGTGCAGGTTGGGTAATAGGAGAAACTTCTTCACCAGGAGGGTGGTGAAGCACTGGAATGTGTTACCTAGAGAGGTGGTGGATTCTCCATCCCTCGAGGTTTTTAAGTCCCGGCTGGACAAGGTCCTGGCTGGGATGACTTAGTGGGGGTTGATCCTGCTTTGGGCAGGGGGCTGGACTAGATGACCTCCTGAGGTCCCTTCCAGGCCTGTGATTCTGAGTCTGTGTAGATCGCTGTCCAGCCCCTCCGACTGCCGCTCAAGCAGCAGTTCTCTGACTTAGTCGAGCTCTAAATTAGGCCAAGCATGGGTGGCAGCGTTGGTTGTGTGTTTGTGTGCAGCGGAGTCAACGCTGACCAGTGCCTGGTCTGTGCTCCCCTGGGGGGCACACAGGGCAGAGACACCTACCTGCACGGCGTGTGCGTCTGCATGCACAGACCTACGCAGACTCAGCCTGTGTGCGGAGACACACAAATGACACATTCAGCCATCTTGGGAGCCTGGGCCCCTGCACATCCAGCCCAGGGCTGGCGGAGGAGGCACCCGAACTGTGCAGCAGGAGCTGGGGCACAGGGCTGGCTGGCTGCAGTGGGTTGGGGGAGGGGGCTGGGGGGTGCACAGGTTCGGCTGTGTTAAAGATGCAGCACAGGCCGGTTCCCCCAGCAGGCACTGTTCCCTGCGGTGCAGTGCAGCCCCTCCATTGCGCTCTCTGGCCATGTCTGTCCCCACTCCTGGGGGCTCACAGTCAGGCCCAGCTGGGCTCTCCCCAGCCCTGGCCACTCTCTTCCCAGCCAGCTGCCACCTTTCCCAGCCTTTGATCTTCTCTGTCTGTGATTCCTTTTCTCCATCCTGCCTGCGCTCTCTCGCCCTCGCCCGCTGCACTCAGGCCGCAGAGTGTGCAGGGGGCCTGGCTGCTCCTGGACACCCTGAAGAGCCCCAGCCCCGTGCAGCAGAGCAGGCTGTCCCAGGGGACGGGGCCAGCCCCTGCCTCCCAGAGCACGCGGAGGAGTTGGCCAAGCCACACGGGGAGCAAGCAGTAAGAGTCCGAGCTGTAACCCGAGGTGCATGTAACATCTCCAGCCTTGGCCTCCCCCGCTCGCCAATGGGACCCAGCGCTGACCTCCGGGGGCCCCGAACTGGGGGCAAGGAGAACCTTGCACCCTCCTGACTCTTCCCCAGCCCCCTCCTGGTGCACGTGATTATTAACGGCGGATTTCTTGCACCCCTCCCAAGACCGGCGCCTCCGGGATTAGCGCCCTACAGAGCCACCTGAGCCGCCCAGGCGGGTAAAGCAGCGGCCTCGCCGCTTCCCAGCCGCGGGCGGCTACGCTTGGCTCCGTGCACCGAAGCATGCGCGCATGCGCACTGCCAGGCTGGGGGCACGCTGCTCGTTTGCTGGGCAGCCCCCGGCCCTCCTGGGCGGCCGCCCCAGCTGCTAGGGAACGCGGGCGGTGCCCTGTGGTGGGCGGGGCGGGGCGTGTGGGCTGGTTCCGCCTGCTCCCTCCTGTCCAAGTCTAAAGCAGCGCGCTCCTGTCCCTGCCTGGCTCCCTCCCTCCCTGCCCCGCCCGCCCTTCTCCGCAGATCAAGCGCTTCCTGAAGGACGACTCGGAGGAGGCTGAGCTGGCCCAGTTCCTGAGGGAGTTCCCTTCGGGCGAGAGCTGTAGGAAGCTGGAGCCCGCGGAGGGCCCAAGGGCCCCTGGCCAGGGCACACTGGCCGGCACAGCCCAGCCCACTGCCGAGGAGCTGCTGGATGAGATGGACCCGAGGCCCTTCTGCCGGCCGCGGCCCCTGGACCTCCCGCAGCAGCAGCACATAGTAGCGCCCGCCCCGCTGAGCCCCTCACGGCCGAGGAGCCCCTGGGGCAAGCTCGACCCCTACGACTCCTCTGAGGTACGGTGCTCCGGGGGCAGGCTGCTCAGGCACCGAGGAGCTCCAGGCCGGGATAGCGGGGAGCAGGGAGCGACATGGCCTGTGTGACGGGCTGGGCCTCAGAAATCCCCCCGGTCTCCCCAGTGATGCCCTCGGGGTTCCCCACCACCCTGCCCTGCTGGGCGGGGTCACTGCCCCCAGCGGAGCTGCTCAGCTCTGGGAGCGCACAGCTGCAAGGCCCCAAGGGGGACAGCCCTCCACGGAGCCGGCCGACTCCAGGCCAAGGTTGTGCACGAGGGCGCTCGTGCGGGCAGCTCAGTGGCACTGAGAGGGAGGGAGGTACCGGTGCCCCTCACCCTGCCCAGGGTCACAGCTGCTTCCGCTGGGCTCCATGGCAAACATGAAATAGGGCTGCCGGGATTGCTCCAGGAAGGGGACGAGGCCGGCGCCTGCAAATCCACTAAGAACCGTGTTCCGGGCAAACTCTTCCCCAGAACCCTTGTGCTCACCTCCAGCCAGAGCTGCTGTTTCCCTCACCTGGGCCCCGCGGCTCTGCCCTCACCTTCCTTCCCAGGTCTCTTCCTGCGTATCCTCTTGGGGGAGAGGCAGCTTCAAACACCAGCTGAAGACAAAGACCTGATTGCTTCCCATTCCCTAGATAGGCTGCCCAGGGTGAGAGCCCTTTGTCCAACCCCCCAGCCCTACAGAAAAGTACCAGATTCCAGGCGGGTTCCAGTACAGGGTGGCCTGGTCATATGTCTTTCTAGGACCAGCCACAGCTTGGGCTTACAGGAAAAATAAGACGCTTGACAGGTTGTTGGTTGGAGTACTGAGCCATTAAGTTCCTCATGAGCGCCAGGGCCACACTCTGCATGTGTAACTTCACGCCCAGGACTGGTACACGTACAGCAATAGGGCAGCCACGCTCAGCGCAGCGTAACTTTCAGCTTGGCATGTCACATGGTGCATTGTGCATAAAGGGTCTGAGTTGTGCATCTTCATAAGCTGCTTTTCATAAGGGGGGTGAGAGCCTGTGCAGCTGTGCTTGGCTGCAGGATCTGCCCATTCCCTGTGCTTGATGCTGGGGATCAGGCTTGCATGGGGCCCTAAACTCCTGGTGCCTGATGGGAGGGAGGCCTGAGCGCCCATAGGTCTACTCACTCGGCCTTCCCTGGAGCCCAAGGGTCACAGCTGCTGCTGGGCACGGCTCCAGTGTCCAGTTCTGTGCAAAGGCCTGTCCCGGCCTCCCTTGGCTGGGGCGAGGAGGGGCGAAATCCCGGCTCTGGCTTCGCCCTGTGGAGGATGGCTTTGCCTGCCCGGTTCTGACGCTGTCTGGGAGCCCAGGGAAATGGGTGCCGTGGGTCTCAGCACAGGGTTTCCCCGGCCGCCCTTGGGCCTGGACCCGGCAGCCTGCCTTGGGCTTTGGTGAGGGGCTGAGGACAGGCTGGCCAGGGCAGATGAGCCGGGCAGGGGGGGCCGTGGGGCCAGGCGGGAGTGAGCCGGGCTGGTGCTCCACATTCACACGCCTCCCCTGCAGGACGACAAGGAGTACGTGGGCTTCGCGACGCTCCCCAACCAGGTCCATCGCAAGTCGGTGAAGAAGGGCTTTGACTTCACGCTGATGGTGGCAGGTAGGGGCAGCCCGCAGGCCTCTCCACTGGCTCTGGGGCAGCTGCGGGCCGGCGGAGAGCCAGAGAATGCAGCCTTGCGCTGGGGGAGCAGAAGCACCCAGCACGCCGGGTGGCAACAGGCAAGTCCCTCAGGCAGTGGAGAGCCCAGCAGGGCCACTCCCCAAAGCGCTGCCAAGGGACTCGCTCTCCCACTGGGGCCACTGCAGCATAGTGTAAGGGACGTGCTTGGCCCTGCTGCGGACGCCCTGGGGGAGGACTCGGAGGCAGAAACGTCCGAGGATCCAGGCCACCTGAGGCAGCCTTCCCTTCTGCAGCAGCAGGTCCAGATCCTGCCTCTCTGAAAGCCTGGGAGGAGCCCATGCCTCTGGCCTTGCTGGGCAGCTCCAGGAGCTGTTGTCTTTGCTATCCCCCAGGAGAGTCCGGCCTGGGCAAATCCACCCTGGTGAACAGCCTCTTCCTCACGGACATGTACCGGGATCGCAGGCTCCTCAGTGCAGAAGGTAAGAGGTGAGCCTGGGGCTGGTGGAGCTCAGCGCCAGGGGAGGCAGGTTCCCCACAAAGGGGCAGCAGCGCTGGCCGTGGGTCAGAGCGAGGGCTCTTCGCAGGGGTGTCCGCTCGCTCATGGCCAGTGGGCCTTGGGCTAGATCCCTGGCGCAGTGCCTGGCGAGAAAGCAGCCGCGCCGCTACGGAGCAGAGGGCAGGGCCAGGCCCGTAGTACAGGAGTGGGATGCTGCTGCAGAGTCCTTTCTGTGAGGGCCAGCCCTGCCCCAGGCTTCCCTGGGAGACCCCCCCGAGGGAAGCCCTGCCCAAGGGGAGCCTTGCCTGGGAGGCCCTGGGAGACTGCCCCCCAAAACAAGCTCTACCTGGGTCCCTGGGAGATCCCCCCAAGTAAGCCCTGCCCAGAGGCCCTGGGAGAACCCCCCATCCTGAGGAGAGTCCTGCCTGGGGGCCCTGAGAGACACCCCCCCCGACGAGAGCTCTGCCTGGAGGCCCTAAGGGACCCCCCGCTCCGAGGAGAGCCCTGCCTGGGGGCCCTGGGTAGTGGGTGTTTGGAGAGATTTTGTGGTGTTCAGGCCTTTGAGCCTCAGTCAGCTCCTGTGGACACTGGTGGGGGTTTTCTTTGCCCCTCTTGCTCCTGCGCTGCCCAGAGAGCTCAGCCTGTGCACCAAGGGCAATGGTGTGTTTCTATCCCTGCCTGGGCGGGGGGTGGGGGGGCTCCAGCCCTGCTTGCTGCAGGGCTGCACTGGTCCCAGGCCCCCGGCTGATGAGCTCAGGGAAGGCGTCGTCCTGGCTGGCTGGCCCAGAACACGGTGCTTGGCTCTGGAGGCCCTGGGCTTGTGCAGTCTCCTCTATTGCTGCTGCCAGGCCTGGGGCTGGTGGCCGGTCGGCTCTGAGACCCACTGATGGGTGCAGGGGGTACCTTGTCTGAGGGCCAGACGCTGTGGAGAGCAGAGGTGCTGCTGCTCTCACACTGCGGCAGAGAGGAGCAGCCGTCCCGCTGCTGCTGCAAGGCTGCTGTGTCTCCCGGGTGTCCGGCTTTAGTAGGGAATACTCCCCGGTGCACAGTAACGGTCCGGCTACCCCCTGAAGGCGTGCCCAGCCCCCCTCCCCTCCCACTGCCACGGGGACGAGCTGCTTGGACCTGGGGCAGGAAGGGTGGAGCCCCAGGCACCCAGTGCCCATGGGCTGGGTCACCAGTGGGGGTTAGAAAGTCCTCGCCTGCCCAGCTCTTCGCACAGGAGAGCACATCTGCAGTACCGCCCCACCTTGGTCGTGTCAGTGAGAAACAAGGCTGAAACCAGCGTCAAGAGTGGCTCTTGGAGGGAAACACGAGTGCGTCCCCCACCCCGAGTTTCACTGCAGCTGTGCAGACCCCTCTATTCGGCACTGGTGAGGCCACATCTGGAATATTGTGCCCAGTTTTGGACTCCCCAGTATAGAAAGGATGTGGATGTGCTGGAGCGGGTTCAGTGGAGGACAACGAAAACAATTAAAGGGCTGGAGCACAAGGCCGATGAGGAGAGGCTGAGGGATTTGGGTTTGTTTAGTTTGCAGAAGGGAAGAGTGAGGGGTGATTTAATAGCAGCCTTCAACTTCCTGCAGGGGAGCTCTAAAGAGGAGGGTGAGAGACTGTTCTCAGTGGTGACAGATGGCAGAACAAGGAGCAATGGTCTGAAGTTACAGAGGGAGAGGAGTAGCTTGGATATTAGGAAAAACTATTTCCCCAGGAGGGTGGTGAAGCCCTGGAATGTGTTGCCTAGAGAGGTGTCAAAAGAAAAAAGACATACAGTAGCACTTTAAAGACTAACAAAATAATTTATTAGGTGATAAGGTTTTGTGGGACAGACCCACTTCTTCAGACCAGAGAGGAGCTGGATTCTTCATCCCTCAAGGTTTTTAAGTCCTGGCTTGACAAGGTCCTGGCTGGGATGACTTAGTGGGGGTTGATCCTGCTTGAAGCAGCTCAATACCTCCTGAGGTCCCTTCCAGCCCTGGGATTCTGTGATTCTATGAGTCTGTGAAATGGCAGCACTCGTGAAAAGCCCCCCGTGGCGAGCAGGGTGGATGAATGAGTCAGAGCCCCTTGCTGGGCTCACCGTGTTTACCCGCAGCACACAGCAGAGTGTCCTCAAAGGCCGAAACATTTTCTCCACTGAACAAACAGTTGGGATGGGGAAGGAGGAGCAGGGGGAGGGGGATGGGAATCCCAAAAGCAGCGTCCCAAACAGGCCTGGTTTTATCTCAAAATGTGAATTTCATTGAAACTCCCCGAGGTTCAGTGGCTGTGCAGAGAGTGTATCAGGGCCAGCACTGGAGTTAGCATGTAATATGAGGGGGTTTCTGGGCACAGCTAAGGAAATCAATCCAGGGTTTCTTTGCTCAAAACCCCAGCCCCAGGTTGGGATTTCCCTCTCACTAAGGCAAACCAAACGAGCCACGAAAGCACCTTTGCCAGCCCTACTGGCCAGCCAGAAGCCGCACAAGCAAACCCCCAGACTTCTCATCTGCTCTACCAGCCCAGACCAGCAACCCCCTATTCTAGAGAGAAATTCTTAAAATCTATTTCACCAGCTCCACTCAGATTCTGCCGGGCCCCAAAGGGTCCAGCCACAGTCCCAGGTCAATATATACCTGGATATTACCCAAAACACCACACCTGCCAATCATTCAGATCTAAACATCTAAAGGGTTATTAACAACAAAAGGAAGAACAGGGTGAGAGAGGAGACCTGTTTAAGCGATACTTCACATACATCAGTTACAGCGATGGATGCAGCCAGTCATGTTCTGTGCTGATTTTTGAAAGTCTCTAAAAGTCCAGCCCAAAGGGGTAGGATTCCAGGTTACGTTGTCTTAGTTACTGGAGAACTGGAGATCTGGCGAGTGGAGCCAGCGTGCAGAAACATGGGCCCTTGGAAGAGGAGCCCAGCTGGATGCTGCTAGGTCTATTTTATAGTTTTCTCCTGTAGAGACAAAAAGTCCTTTCTTCTTCCCATGGGCACCTGGATGGTTGGGGTCACTTGACCCAGGTGAGCTGCTGTGGCAAACTGCCATTGGTTGTTAAGGCCCCCGGCATGCCCCAGTCCATAGATACCATATGTGGAAGGGGCGTCTGGGCATCTGGTTTCCATTCCATTGCTTAGCCCAAAGTGAGCCGACCCAGGTGGACTATTGTGGCCTGTCGCCGTTGGATGCATCCCAGGAGAGAAGACCCACATTCCTGAGATGTGTACTGGCTGGAGGAGCCTTTGTGCAGCGCATCATCCTGGCTGGGGTGGAGATCCCCCTCCCGTTGTGAAGCTGAGCACTAGAGCATCACTAATCCAGCCCCCGAGCTAAACCCCACAGCTACCCAAGCCTGGCACAGACGTACAAGTAGCACTTGTAGATTCAGGGCATCCTCAGCTTCCATTAGACACTTCACACGCCCCTGCCGCCACCCCCGGCACAATATTGGTGGCAATAGATACAATGGGCACATCAATGGTTTCCATACCCAGTAAAATCCAGTCATGACAGGGGTTACCCCCTCCTCCTCCTGGGACCACCCCTGTCTGAGCCTGCAGCAGGCCTGGCTCCGCCGGGTCCCCCTCGGGGAGTCCCCTCCTATTCTGCAGCCCAGAGCGACTCTCAGCCGGCCTCACTCAGGCGGTTACTGGGCCTTGAACCCAGCCCAGGGCCTGACGGCCTGGCCTCCCTAGCACTGCCCGGCTGAGTCTGCCCTGCCCCCTCCTCCCAGTCCAGCCTCCGGTGCCCCCCCAGCTGCTCCGCCCCCTCCTTTGTCTGCTGTCCGGGTAAATCGAGTCGCCCGGGCCCCTCTCCTCCCTCCTTTGCTCCTGCCCCTCCCTGCAACCGGCCGGGCAGGTCACAGGCTGCTCCCGCTGCTGCCCCCGCGGCTCTCCCAGGCACCAGCTCGCCCCGTGTTGCCGGGACGCTGGCCAGGGTCCTGAAGTCCGGACCGTTCCCTGCAGCGGCAAACTTCTCCCCTGGCCTCCTTACAGCAGGAACACCCGGGGCGCTGAGCCCCCTCCCCCCACTGCGAACCTGGGGGCGCTGACCCCCCTCCCCCTGCTGCAAACCCCGGGGCGCTGAGCTCCCTCCCCCTGCTGCAAACCCCAGGACGCTGAGCCCCCTCCCCCCGCTGCAGATCCGGGGGTGCTGAGCCCCCTCCCCCCACTGCAAACCTGGGGGTGCTGATCTCACTCCTCCTGCGGCAAACCCCGGGGCACTGAGCCCCCTCCCCCCATGCAAACCCCGGAGCACTGAGCCCCCTCCCCCCATGCAAACCCTGGGGCGCTAAGCCCCCTCCCCCTGCAGCAAACCCCTGGGCACTGAGTCCCCTACCCCCATGCAAACCCCTGGGCACTGAGCCCCCTCCCCCCATGCCAACCCCGGGGTACTAAGCACCCTCCCCCTGCTGCAAACCCAGGGCGCTGAGCCCCCTCCCCCTGCTGCAAACCCCTGGGCACTGAGTCCCCTACCCCCATGCAAACCCCTGGGCACTGAGCCCCCTCCCCCCATGCCAACCCCGGGGCACTAAGCACCCTCCCCCTGCTGCAAACCCAGGGCGCTGAGCCCCCTCCCCCTGCTGCAAACCCCTGGGCACTGAGTCCCCTACCCCCATGCAAACCCCTGGGCACTGAGCCCCCTACCCCCATGCAAACCCTGGGACACTGAGGGCTACCCCCCTGCCCTGCATGCTGTCACAGAGTAGGGGGTCCCTAGGCCCTGTGCCCACTCGCAGGCAGATGTGACTCTCTCAGCGGGGGGATCAGGTGGGTTACGGGGCAACAGGGACACAGCGTAGAACAGACAGGTCAGCGCAGGAACCAGAAGCCGTCAGCACCATCCATCCTGGGGAGGGGCCAGAGGGGTCCCTGAACCTCCTGCCTCTGTCTCCAGCCAGAGCAGAGTGCCCCACTCCACAGCCCAGTTCCAATTCATACCAGCCAGCCCCTCCTCCCGCCTTGCCCTGTTCCCTGGGGAAGACAGGCGTCACCGCTGGGGTGCCTGGGTTACAGAGGCTGGGGAGGGCCATTGCCTACGTGCAGGAACTCATCACACCAACCCTCCCATCACCAACTATGCACTGAGGCTGTGCCTGGGGAAACTGAGGCACATACCTTGGGTTACTGCAGGACAGTAGGAAACACATGCACCCCACTTCAGCACAGGGGTGGAGAAGGAAGTGCCATGTTCGGGTGCCCTGGTGCACAAGAGCTGAGGGGAAGGGGGCAGCCTGGGCTCTGGGCTGCAGGTTGCCCACCCTGGTCTGGAGTCCCAGACTGATGTCAGTGGAGCCCCCCAGGGTAACTGTGTGGAGACCCTGGGTCATGGCCGCATTGGGCGGTGGCGAAAATCACAGCTCAGCCAGTGTCCATGGCCTCAGCTGGGGCAACTTGAGTCAGAAGCATCCCTCCCACCCTGCTGGGGGTGACAATGCATGAAGCAGCGCTGGGGGGCATTGGGCCAGTCACTGCATGCGGGTCGGGTCAGGGCGAGGCAGGGTCACTTGGGCTCGTGTGGCGCTGCTCATCAGCCAGGGAGTAGGACTCAGGAGCCCTGTGGTCTGGTCCTGGCGCCGCCACTGGGTGACTGGGGGCGACATGGACAAGCAGCCTTGGCTTGTGCCTCAGTTTCCCCAGCTGTAAAAGGGGTAATGACCCTGCCCTCCTGGGAGAAGTGTGTTGGGCCATGTGGCAGGTGTTAGAGCGCAGTCCTGGTTCCTGCGGTGCAAGGCCAGGCTGGCTGGAAGTGCCGGTGAAGTTTGCACGTCAGCCCTGCTGGTTTTACACAAGCTGGAGTCCTGCTGCAGGGCAGCGTGCTACTGTGATGCTGCTGCTCCTTGCATGAGCTGGCAGGAGATTTATGCTGCTGTTTGTAGTCTGCTGGGCCCCACGTCCCCTGGGCTGCTGCTGATTGGCTGGGAGCAGGCAGCTGGATGAAGTCAAGGCATATCTGGTTATTGAAACAAGCCATTTGGGTGCCAAGGGAGGGAAGCTGTGAGTCAGCCAGGGCCCAGGGGTGCGGCCCCTGGGGTCTTTTCCCAGCTCTGCCCTAGACAGCTCTCCTAAGCAGATCCCAGGGCTGAAATGGCCCCGCCCATCCTCCTCCAGGCCCTGCGCTGGGTGGTTACACCTCTCCATGTCCTTTTAAGCTTGTGCAAGGCCAGAGCAGTCTGGCTAGCCGCACGCTAGCGCTGCCCAGCTCCACAGCCAGTCAGCAGCTGGGAGGGTCATCCCCGGTGCCCCTTGGTGGAGGGAGAGAGTCTGGTGAGAAAAGGGAAACAATCCATGAGCCTGTTAGGTGCATGGGAGGAACAGCCCACGCTGTGCCGCGATGTTCCGTGCTCAGCTCCTGCAGCTCCTGGGCACCTGGGTGTGGGGATTGCAAACGCAGCTCCCCGGGCCCTGTGGCAGGAGAGGTGCCTGAGAATGGGAGCCGCAGAAAAGGGAGTGACCCTGCGTCTTGTGGGCGTTGAGCCCCTGAGCCCCAGCTCTGCCCCTGGCGGAGTGCTGAGGGCTCCCAGCACCCCGCCACAGGCATGGAGTCGGGGGGAAGGAGCCAGGAGCTCTCTCCCAGCCCCTGGGCCTTGTGCCCCAGAACAAGGAACCTGAGTCAGGAGGGCACCCGGGCTGTCCCCTGCACGCACCAGCGGGCGCAGATCACCCCGAGAGTGAAGGGAGGGGCCGAGAGGAGGCCCAGTCCTGCTTTCCTGGCCCTGCCCTTGTGCTGCACAGTGGAGATGTGCTCACCAGTATCTGGCCTGTGTGGGTGCCCCATGGGCTGGGCTGGGCTGGTACGTCTACCCTCGGCGGTCTCTGACTGGCGACCCCGCCCTGACGGCTTGCTTTGCTCTTCGTTCCAGAGCGCATCACTCAGACGGTGGAGCTCACCAAGCACGTGGTGGACATTGAGGAGAAGGGGGTCAGGCTGCGCCTCACCATCGTGGACACGCCGGGCTTTGGCGATGCCGTGAACAACACGGAATGGTACGTCCCGCCGGAGCGGAGGGGGTCTGGCCCCACACTTCGCTGGCAGGAGGAGCAGGAGTGGCAGTCGAATCCCTGCAGACAGCACACACCTGACCCCGGGCTCTGCACATGACCCAGCTGGCGTGAGCAGGTGAGCCCGGCCTCACTGAGCTGCTCACAACCTCACAGGGCAGGGTGGGAGCCAGGTTCCCGCTGCTGGCCTGCCAGCAGGCACTGAGCCACCGGCGGGGGAGGGGGGACGGGACACCAGTCTAGAGAGGAGCTTCAAGCCCCAGTAACGCTGAGGTTGTGTGCAACGGGCCTGGGGCCAGCGCCTCTCACTGCAATCCTCCATAACCCTGGAGCAGGAGCTGTGCAGGGCTGGGAGGCTCAGGGTGGCACTGAATTCCTGGCTTCCCGGGCACATGTCTGCCCTGGTCAGGCTCCTCGGCGCACGACGCACACACACTGCAAGCGAGAAGGGGAAAGCCAGACCAGGTCACTCACACCCACCCAGGCCCCAGGGCGACCTGCACACACCCCGTGTTGGGCTCAGGTGTTGCCAATTAACAAACCCGGATTCATTTCTGCTGGTAAGTCAAGCCTGCGATGCAGAGACATTGCAGGGAGGGGAGCTAATACCAACCATCTCTAAACAACGCTGCAGAGGGCAGGGTCATTAGCTTCATGATACAGAGGGGACTAAGGCACAGAGGGAGCAGTGACTTCCCCAGGTTATCCAGCAGGTGGGTGGCCGAGGTGGGGGGGTGCCAGAGTCCCAGCCAGTCACTGGGAACACTGCCTGTGCCCAGAGACAGCGGCCGACCAGCCCCACAGCGAGGTCAGGCTCAGGCATTCAGCAGCCCTGCCCGCAGCGGATGAGACAAGGGACAAGGAGCGTTCTGTCCCCTCTGTGCCTGTCCATGGCACACCCAGGGAGGCAGCGCTGGCCCCGCCAGAGAGAGGGGAGCACTGAGCTCAGCCGCCATGCGCCATGTGGGCACACCTCCGAGACAGCCCTGCCCGGCGAGCTCCTGCTGCAAGGGCCGGGGGAGCTGGAAACAGGCAGAGCCCCAGACATCTGGGGCTACACTCAGCAAGACTCAGACACTGCCAGCCCCGCCAGGCGAGCGCGGCTTCGCTTTGGAACCAAGGCCCGGCCCAGCTCTGCTCCGCCTCTGGCTGCTGCGCACAATCCCCAGCAGAAGCAGTGCCCTGATCCCGGTGCTAGCGCAGCCCCACCGCAGTCCCAGCCGCCCTCCCACCCCCATAGCACAGGAACTGGGGCCACCGATGACATTAACGGGCAGCAGGTTTAAAACTAGCAAGAGGAAGTTTTTCTTCACCCAGCGCCCGGCCGGTGGGACTCCTGGCCAGGGGAGGGCGTGAAGGCCAGGCCTTTAACAGGGCTCCGAGCAGAACTAGCTAAATTCCTGCAGCGTCAATGGCTCTTACCAGGCTGGGCAGGACTGCTGTCTCCCCTCAGTCTGCCCGATAACAGGGGAGGGCTTGCTGCCTCTGGGGCACTGCCGGAAGACGGGACCCTGGGCTGGGGGAACTTTGGTCTGGCCCGTCTGGCAGGACGCAGGCCCCGGTGCCCTTGCTGGGTCCCAGGTTGCGAGCTAGGCTCGAGGTCTGGGAGCAGGCGGGGGCACCGAGCCTGGCGGGGGGCAGGCCGGCAGCTGCAGAGGCAGCTCTTGTGACAGGTAACAGCAGAGTCCTGGCACTCTAGTGCTGGGTCTCCTGACGTGTGACCCAGGGCACTACCTGTGCTAGTGCAAGGCACAGATACGACTGCCCAGCCCCACTGCCTGCAGGCCCAGGCCTGGCGCTCTGAGAGGGCTCTGCACTGCGGCCTGAGCGAGGGCGCACTGGCCCCAGAGCAGGCAGTGGGTGGGGGGCCCAGTGGCAGGACAGACTGGGGAGTCTCTGCCTGACGGCCGAAGGGGAAAGACAGCCCTGTGCCCCCGGTCCAGGACTGCCCCAGCCCCCAGGCTGCCAGCGAGGGAGGGAGGGGGCGGAAGGCCCCACCAGAGAGGTACGGAGCTGCTGCTGCCTGTCGGGGCTGCATTCCTCTCGGCCGGGGAAGGGCAGAGGGCAGCAAGCTGGGCACCTGCCCCTCGCTCCTGACAGGGCCATGAAGGGGCAGAGGAAGCAGCTGGGGTACCAATGAACCCTGGCCCCGACCTTCCTGCCTCCCCACCACCCCTCTCCCGAGATCCTCCTCACCCTCCCCCACAACCCCCTGCCTTAGCCCCCAGGCCAGTGCCCCACGACCCCACCCCTGCCCTGGGCCTCCCCACCCGGAGCCCCCCGCACTGCAGCCACACTTAGCTTCTCACACGTGCTGTCCTATCACAACCCCTCCAGCCTCGTGCCGTGAGACGCCCCCTCCCCTCCCCGGGGGGCAGCGGTACAGCCGTGGCTGCTCCTTTCCGTGTCCTCGTGGACTGCCCAGGGTGGGGCCAGGCTGCCAGTCACTCGTCAGCAGCGCTTAGACTCTCCGGCCTGCGCCCTGCCCTGCTGTTTGCACCCACAGAGCTGCCGTCCCGGCCTGGCTGCTGGGCTGCCCTCCCCGGTTTCAGCTCTCAGCTCCTGGCCGCGGGGTCCTGGGCTGAGCACCGCTGCGGTGCCTCCCCTCGTGGTGGGCCGACACTCCCATGCGCAGCGGCAGTGCCCGGGGCCAGGGCCTGGCTTTGCTGGCTCTCCTCAGCCTGCCCGTCTCTCCCCAGCTGGAAGCCCGTGGCCGAGTACATTGACCAGCAGTTTGAGCAGTACTTTCGGGATGAGAGCGGCCTGAATCGCAAGAACATCCAGGACAACCGCGTGCACTGCTGCCTCTACTTCCTCTCGCCCTTTGGACACGGGTACGGGGAACCCGCCGCAGCCACCCTCCCGCCCTCCCTCCCAGCCTGAGCGCGCTGCAGCCCATCCGCCCCGGCGAGCCTGGCAGCTCAGAGAGCAACCGCAGGCGGCCCCAGCGAGATGCTCCTGCCAAGCCCCGGCAGGGCACTGCTGTGGGCGTCCTGACCGAGGGCTGCCTGGGAAGGCTCGCCCTGCGGGGGTCCCAGCTGGCAGGCAGGCAGTGGCTGTAATGTCCGCGCCGCTGGACTCCTGGCCGGGCGCTGCAGAGTCCCTGCTGGGGCTGGGCTTGGCAGCCGCTCACACGGCCGAGTCTGCTAGTCTGGGCGATGTGCAGCCCCCCGTGCAGCAGGCTAACGCCGCTCTCCGTCGCAGCCTGCGTCCCCTGGACGTGCAATTCATGAGAGCGCTCCACCAGCGGGTGAACATTGTGCCCGTCTTGGCAAAAGCAGACACCCTGACGCCCCCCGAGGTGGAGCGCAAGAAAAGCAAGGTGAGAAGAGGCCTGCTGCCTCGGCCTTCTCCTGCCCCTGCTCCTCTCACCCCCAGCCAGGACCAGGGTCTTGGGCTCTGCGTGAACTGGCAGACTGGGAGCACAAGCCCCCACCAGCGGCGTAAACCGCCGACAGCCCGGGGAGCATCTGTCCTCTCCCCCAGGCTCTGCCAGGGTACAGGGAGCCCAGCACGCACCAGCACACCCCAGAGCATCCAAGGTCCCATTGACCGGTGTGGCCAAGGCCCCTGGAGCACCATGGTTTTAAACCAGCCTTTGTATGGGATTCCCCCTACGTGACGGAGAGCCCCCTCCGTGTCCCGGGAGCGGGAGGGGGTGGGGCAGGGCTTCTCCCACAGACAGGAGAGCCACCCTGGGGAAGGGGGCTGCAGGACCCTGCAGGGCCAGCAGGAGGCAGTCCCGCCGAAGCAGGCTGGGCTCTGGTGTCATGAGGGAGTGGCGGGGAGGTCTGGGAATGGGAGCGAAGTGGCAGTCTGCTGGGGGTGCAGCTGTCCCGCCGCGTGTGCCAGAGGGACCCTGGGGCAGAGGCGGTGCTCTGAACAGTCGTGGGGAGAAAGCCTGCCCAGCCCAGCCCTGCCCTGCCCGCTGAACCCCTGTGCAATGCTGGAGTGCGCTGCACGGTGGGAGAGAGAAGGGCAGGCAGGACTGTGCGTAGGTGTGTGTAGTGTGTCCGGGTTTCTGGGCACAGCTAGAGAAATCAACCCAGGGTACCTCTGCTTTGAATCCGGGCCACTCGCAGCCCCAGGCTGGGATTCCCTTCTCACTAAGGCAAATCCAGCCAACCACAACCGCACCTCTGCCAGCCCCACTGGCCAGCCCGAAGCCACACAAGCAAACCCACAGACTTCCCAGCTGCTACAACAGCCCCGACCAACAACCCCCAAACTTAGGTGAGAGGCTCTTAACCCTGTTTCACCCAACACCACACACATTCTTCCAGGTGGGAAGGGTCCAGCCACAGTCCCTGGTCAATATACACTTAGCTCTTACCCAGAACAGAACGCTCCCCAATCCTTTAGATCTAATATCTAAAGGTTTATTAACAAAAAAGAAAGAACAGGGTGAGAGAGACAAATTGTTCAAGTGATATTTTACATACATCAATTACAGCTATTGAGGCAGGCCAGCCATATTATTTGATGTTCTCTTGAAAGTCTCTGAAGGTCCATTTCAGGCCATGTGGTTTTTTTGTTTTTTTAATTGGAGATATGCATCTCCTAGGACTGGAAGGGACCTCAGGAGGTCATCTAGTCCAGTCCCCTGCCCTCTTGGCAGGACCAAGCACCATCCCTGGCATCTATTTTCCCCAATCCCTAAATGGCCTCCACAAGGATTGAACTCACAACCCTGAGGTTTAGCAGGCTAATGCTCAAACCACTGTTGGTGGAGACATGTAGATCTCACCCACTGGGGTCCCCATGCTGGCACATGGGTCCTTGGAAGGGTACTAGAGCTTCTCTCCCCAAGATGGACACTGCTAGGTCCACCCCATGGTTCTCTCTTGTGATGAGGACAAAGCCCTCTCCTCTTCCCAGAGGCCCTTGAGGGTCTGCCCCACCTGACCCCAGGTGGGCTGTTGTGGCAAACTGCCATTGGCTGCTGGTTTTGTTAACACGCCCCAGTCGTTCACATGGCAGGTGGGATGATGCGTGGGCATCCCATTTCAGTTCCGTTGCTCAGCCCGGCTCACGTGACCAGTGGGCTGCATTCCACTGACAAGTCCCAAGCCTCTGGGATGTGGATTCAATGTCTGAGCACCTGGTTTCCACCCCGTTGTCCTGGCTGGGGCTGAGTTCCCACTGTTGGGAAGCTCAGCACTGAAACATTTTCTGCTCCAGCTACAGAGCTAAAACTTCACCACACGCGTGACACAGACATGTGGGCAGCGCGGCTAAATTCAGGACATCCTCAGCTTCCATTGGACACCTCCCGTGGCTCCCTGGGCTCAATATTTGGGGCCGGTGGATATACTGAATGCACAAAATGGCTTCCATACCCACACGTCAGTGAGCGTAGCGTGTTCCTCCCTCCCCTGGGCCACCTTGCCGGACTGGGCTGCGTGTGCCAGCTCTCAGTCGGGGCGGGTGGTCGGGGCTTTCTTTGTTCAGATTCGAGAGGAAATCGAACGCTTTGGGATCCGGATCTACCAGTTCCCCGAGTGCGACTCAGATGAGGATGAGGATTTCAAGCTGCAGGACCAGGCGCTGAAGGTGAGCAGACGGTCACACTGACTGCCCGGACCGGGGTCAGTCAGCTGCTAAGCCCCCTTTTGGGTGACACCTGCTGCCGGACACGCACGGCCCCTCAGAAAGTGCTGGGTGGCCCTGCTGGCGCTCTGGCACCTTGGGGGAAGCTGTGACCGAGACCAGAGAGTAGAGCAACTCCCGTGGTATGTGCATCCCCATAGGGATCGCAGAGCCCAGCAGCACCTGGTGTCAGCCATCCTGGAGCATCACCTGGTGTGGTCAGAGCAGTGTGGCAGGCCTGTGTCACAGCCCCTCTAGTGCCAGGGCCGGAATTGCACTGCTGCCCCAGGGTGATGGCTGACACCTGCCCGTGGGTGATACCACAGTCACAGAGGCATGGCCTGGTAGTGTGCCCATGGCCAGCTGCTCTTGCTGGACAAAGGATGATCCCTGACCTGGCCAGTGCCTATAGGAATGATGGGCTGCGATAGGACGGGGTTTCTGGGCACAACCAGAGAAATCAAGCCAGGGCACCTTTGCTTAAAACCAAGCCACTTCCAGCCCCAGGCTGGGGTTTCCTTCTCACTGAGGCAAATCCAACCAGCCACCACAGCACCTCCGCCAGCCCCACTGGCCAACCCAAAGCCACCCAAGCAAACCCCCAGACTTCCCAGCTGCTGCACCAGCCCAGACCCGCAACCCCAGATTCAGGTGAGAGGCTCTTAAGCCTGTTTCACCCACCACCGCACAGATCCTTCCAGATCCCAAAGGGCCCAGCCCCAGACACTGGTCACTATATGCTTGGGTCTTACCCAACAACACACTCACCAATTCCTTAGATCTAAACATCTAAAGATTTATTAATACAAAAGAAAGACCAGGCTTAGAGAGAAGACTTGTTAAGGCGACACTTTACATGCAGCTATAACCTTACCTACATGCATGGCACAGACACGAGCAGCGCATGTAAATAACTCCTGCCGCTGCCAGCGATGTTATCTGCTGATTCTTAAAAGTCTCTGAAAGTTCATTTCAGGTTACCTAGGTTCAGTCACTGGAGCTTTGTAGATCCAGCCCACTGGGGCCCATGTGCTGGACATGGACCCGTGGAGACCAAAAGACAAAGGATCCAAGATGGACGCGGCTAAGCCCACAACATGGCTCTCTTCTTGTTCTGTCTCTGGTGTTGTCCCTGTGTTGCTCTCAGTTCGGGGACCATGCCCGTTCTTCTTCCCATAGTCCTTGAGGGTCCGTCCCCACCTGACTCAGGTGGGCTGCTGTGGCAAACTGCCATTGGATGAACCCCAGGAGACAGCCTCCAATTTCTGAGCTGGGCCTGTTCCTTTGTCTCCACTCAGGTCACTTGGCTGTAGGGCTGCATCCCACTGTCACCTCCCAAACATCCAGGCTGTGGATTCAACTGGCTGAGCACTTGTTTATAGGCCATTCATGCTGGCTGGGCTGAGTTCACACCTCCGGTTGTGATGCTCAGCACTGAAACCTTGTCTGACGCAGCTACGGAGCTGAACTCTGCCACTTACATACATGACACAGACGTGTGATAGCACACGGCGATTCAGGCATCCTCAGCTTTCACCAGACACCTCACATCCTCCCAGCACAATCTTTGGGGCCAGTAGCCCCACTGGGCACCCAAGTGGCTTCCAGACGCAGTATCAAAACCTGGCCACGTGACACGGGCGTGTGGTCTGGTGCAGCCAGCAGACTGCCTCGCCAGCGCCGGGCCGGGCCCAGCGTGCAGGACCAGCTGCCCTGGGCCTGAGCTCACGTGCTGAAAGTGGCAGCGTCTCCATGGCGGTGGGGCAGGCCGCTGCGCGAGACCGCGGCTTGGAGACTGATGGGGCTCTGGTCAGGGCAGCCCAGCTCCGCTAGCCTGTGAGCAGGATGTGTCTGCCCCCGTGGGGGTCCCAGGGAGCCAGGGCGGGGGCTCGGCTGTGGCCAGGAATAACGCTGGGGCTGTGTTCCAGGAGAGCATCCCTTTCGCCGTGATCGGCAGCAACACGGTCGTGGAAGCCAAAGGGAGGCGAGTTCGCGGGCGCCTGTATCCCTGGGGCATTGTGGAAGGTGAGGCTTGCCTGGCTCGGGCTCGGCCTGGGGCTCTGTGGCGCAGGGGCCACAGTCTCCTCCACATTCCTGCCCCCCGGGGCGGGTGCTCGCAGAGGTGCGTGCGCGGGTCTCAGTGGGGTGCACCAAGGGGAGGTTCCAGGCGTGCTGCAGGGCCCTCCTCAGCCATCTGCGTCCCCTGTGCCCCCTGCCGTGCCAGACTTGGGCTTCTCGGCTGGGGAGACCCTGAGGTCTGAGCCTGCCCCCCTCCCCTGCAGTGGAGAACCCGGCGCACTGCGACTTCGTGAAGCTGCGCACCATGCTGGTGAGGACCCACATGCAGGACCTCAAGGATGTGACGCGGGAGACCCACTACGAGAACTACCGGGCCCAGTGCATCCAGAGCATGACCCGCATGGTGGTGAAGGAGCGGAACCGCAAGTACGGGGAGGGACATGGGGGCATGGGGCCTGTGGGGGAGGGGCTCCGGGGCGGTGGGGATATGGGGGACGCAGGCACGGGCACGCTGGGGACATGAGGGCAGGGGGTGTAGGGCCTCTGGGGGGAGCAGGCAGGGTGTCACGGGGTTCAGGGTCCCCAGGTGCTGCACCCCATCCGCGGGCAGGAGTGACTCTCACTCAGCAGGAGAACAGCGGGTTTATTAGCCAACAGGGACACAGTGTCGTACAGAGGAGTCAGTGCAGCCGGCAGAGACAGCCAGTCCCAGCCATGCTGGGGAGAGGAGCCCCCGAGGGGCCCCCAGACTCTCTCTCTCTCCCAGCCCAGACTCACTGCTTCCCAACTCCCAGTTCCCATTCAAACCCCTCAGGCTCCACCTCCCCCTTTGTCTGCAGCCCAGAGGTGTCACCTGGTCGCCAGGTTACCCTCAGCAGGAGCCCCCACCCTGTGTGAGCCACACACGTAACCCCCACTACAGCACACATGGGGACTGTGGGGCCATGAGGGGAGGGGCACCGGGGCAGCGGGGGTATGCGGGGAGCAGGCATGGGGACTGTGGACCCGCTGAGGACCGGGGGTGGAGGGAGCGGGCCTGGGGCCAGAAGACCTGGGGGTGGGCACAGGGGCAGATGGTCGGGGGTGCGCATGGAGGAAGAGCTGCATTTCTGATTGTCGGTACAGGGTGTTGTAACACAGCCATGGGTGGGCCTGAGCCGAGTCAGGGACGGGGGTCTGCCAGCCACGGGGGGAGGCCACTGCGGCCAGTCCAGCCCAGCCCTGGGGGCGGGGGATGAGTGTGGCCCATCCAGCCCTGTTGTGGGGGTGAACATGGCCCGTCCCGCCGGGGAGGGGCGGTGAGCACAGCCCGTCCAGTACAAATACCCGCCCTGCTGAGAACCGCAGAGTGCGGAGCAGGGGTATCGGCCATGCAATGGGCCAGGCTGCCAGCTGCGGCCCTGAGCCCTGGGCAGGGGCCCAGGGGAGCAGGACCCGGGGCCCGGCAGCCAGGACAGCCTGGCAGAGGCGTGTCGGGGGTTGCCGTTGACCAGGGCTGGAAGCTGGAGGAGCCCCTCTGTCCCCAACAGCCCCTCCTTTTGGAGGTGGGCCCCAGGCTGGGGTGGGCACATGGCGCGATACCAGCATGAGGGCAGCCAGGGGCTGGGGCTGCCCCTCCCTGGTCACTGAGCCGTGGCGGCAGGCGCCGTGCAGACCAGCCCTGGGCCCCATTCCTCCCTGTGCTGCAAGTGTCGGTCAGAGTAGGTGGGCCCTGCAGCGGCCAGAGCCCCAAACGTGCCAGGCAGATCTAGGGCTGGGGCGAAGCGCTGGGCCTGTACTGCAGCCGGAGAATGGCTGTGATTTACGCCACCGCCCCTGCCACAGCGCCCGCCCGAGTTCCCAGCCGGGGCGCAACGCGTTTCCTTCTGCGCACTGCGGCGTGCCCAGGGACACACAGGCTGCCGGCTGCAGCCTCTCCACTCTGCCCCGCCGGCCAGCTGGGCAGCACCTGACTCCCTTGGGTGGCTGCCCGCGCGCTCAGCCCTCCTGCTGCCGCCCCTCACTCCCGGGTGTAACTCACAGAATCCCAGAATCACAGGGCTGGAAGGGACCTCAGGAGGTCATCTAGTCCAGCCCCCTGCTTCAAGCAGGATCAACCCCAACTAAATCATCCCAGCCAGGACCTTGTCCAGCTGGGACTTACAAACCTCAAGGGATGGAGAATCCACCACCTCTCTAGGCAACACATTCCAGTGCTTCAGCACCTGCCTGGTGAAGTAGTTTTTCCTAATATCCAACCTGCTCCTCTCCCTCTTCAACTTCAGACCATTGCTCCTTGTTCTGCCATCTGACACCACTGAGAACAGTTCCTCACCCTCCTCTTTAGAGCTCCCCTTCAGGAAGTTGAAGGCTGCTATTAAATCACCCCTCAGTCTTCTCTTCTGTAAACTAAACAAGCCCAAATCCCTCAGCCTCTCCTCATAGGTCTTGTGCTCCAGCCCCTTAATCATTTTCATTGTCCTCCACTGAACCTGCTCCAGCAAATCCACATCTTTTTTATACTGGGGGTCCCAAAACTGGACACAATATTCCAGATGAGGCCTCACCAGTGCCGAATAAAGAGGAATAACTACTTCTCTAGATCTGCTCGAAATGCTCCTCCTAATGCACCCCAGTATGCCGTTAGCTTTCTTGGCTACAAGGGCACCCTGTTTACTCATATCCAGCCTTTCATCCACCATAACCCCTAGGTCCCTTTCCGTCGTACTGCTGCTGAGCCAGTCAGTCCCCAGCCTGTAACAATGTTTGGGATTCTTCCGCCCCAGGTGCAGGAATCTACACTTCTCCCATTGAACTGCATGGGATTTCTTTTGGCCCAGTCCTCCAATTTATCCAGGTCCCTCTGGATTCTCCCTCTACCCTCCAGCGGATCTACCTCTCCATCCAGTGGCTGCAGACGGCTGCTCCATGTTCAGCCAGGGCGGCAGAGGGCAGTCGGTGCCCACAGAGTGGACTGCTCACCGCATGGTGACAGCCAGGGAGGAGGCTGGCCTGGCAGCTCTAGCAGCTCATTCCTGGTGATGAGTCTGAGCTTGTCTCCTCCTGCCCGTTGCTCTGCGGCGTGCTCCAGGGAGAAGGAGAGACCATTCACCTTGGGACTGCGCTGCAGCGGCTGCTCTGTGGCGTGACCGGCTGATCTCTCGGCAGCGGGGACACCAGGCAGTGCTGTCTCCCAGGGGGGCGGCTGGGAGCTGTTGTGGCTTTCTGGAGCGCTGGGCCCTTTCCTGGCACTGGGTCGTGGTGGTCCTTGGTGCAGTGTTGTTCTGATGAGCAGCCACAGGCTGCAGCCGGCCCCGTGTGTCTGTTCTACCTGCGGTAGTTCATGAAAGGATTTTGTTGTGTCAGATGCTGCGTGGTCCCGTCCATGTCCCCTGGGCCTGGCACACTGTACTCGCCAGGACTTGGTTACTAGTGAGGCTTTTCAGCTCTGTCTGGAACCTGACCTCCAGGCTGGGCTCTTCCTTTCTGGTGCGTCACCGTCAGCCATGGCGGTCCTGCAGCCTGACCCACCATGGGCCGCCCCAGCCTACCAGGCCAGCCCTGGGAGTGGGACTCTGTGCGCAGCGCTGTGGGGAAGGTGTTCCTTGTGCAGCCTGAGTACCGCTAAGGCCTGCAGAGGCCGTGAGCACCCGGGAAGCTCTGGAGACGCAGCTCGAGCACAGCCCATGGCCTGGGCCAAGCAGACATGGGAGGCATTTGCGAGAGCCCCAGCCCTACGCCGCTGGCACTTAATGGCACTGAGGCCAGCATGGTGCGGCCTCTCCTGAGCTGAACCTCCTGTGGGAGCCATGGAAATAACGTCTACCCCTCAAGCAGCTGGCGGAGCAGGACCGAATCCTGGTCTGTGCTTGGAGGTGCTGAACAGCAGAGGCCCAGAAGAGGGGTGAGAATTCAGTCCCACAGGCTCTGACCATCAGGGGATTTAGGGGCCTAGCTGATTTCAGGGGGCGCTAATCAGTTGTCCCCCATGGAAGGCCGTGGGCATTAGGCTTCTAAGCCCACTGGGGAATCGGAGCTGGCGCTCATTGGCCTTCTGTCCCGGAGTGTGATCGGGAGCTGCTGCGCTGAGGGAATCCAAGAGCAAGCTAGGAGTGTCGGTGGGGCCGCAGCTGGAGCCGTGCCATAGCTGTGAGTGTTGCGGTACTGCCGCAGGTCACCCCAGCCTGCGAGCCAAGAGGGGCTCGTTTCAGGTCATGGGCCCTGGGACTCAAGTGGCAAAGGACGGGCGAGCTGCCCCCGCTCACAGGGACGTGGGCGATAAGGCGAGTTCTGGGAGCTCTGGATGTGGCGGCCACAGAGAAGTCGCCGTTAACACCCAACAGAGGGAGAACAAGTTCCCGCCCTGCTCAGATGCACCAAATGTTCCCTCTACAGCAGCTGGTGCGGGAGGCCCCATGGAGCTGAGCCGCTCTCACACCCGCGCTCTGGGATGATCCAGGAACTGACCATCTGGTCCTACTCCTGAGCAAGGACAAAGCCTTGGTCCTACCTCCGTGGTGGGTTGTGACGTGTGCCTGTCCCTCTGCCGCTTTTCGCCAGGCCTGGCCTTCAGACCAGGAGGACACCACTAGTTAGCTCTCTCCTTCTGAAAACTGCCCCTTCATTCCTACCCTTGATCCCCTGCCTTTAGACCAGTTACTGATCCATGAGAGGACCTTCCCTCGTAGCCCATAACAGCTGACTTCGATGTGGGACCTTGTCAAAGCCTTTCAACAGCCACTGGATCCCCCTTGCCCATGTTTGTTAACCCCTCAAAGAACTGAACCAGAATGGGAAGGGTGATTTCCCTTTACGTATTCGCTCTTCCGACAAACCATGTTCGCCGGTGTGTCTGCTAATTCTGCTCTAGTTTCAACCAATTTGCCTGGTGTGGAAGTTACACTTGCCAGCCCGTGATCGCCTCTGGAGCCTTTGTTAAAAATGGACCTCACATTAGCTGCCTGCCAGTCCCCTGGGACAGCGCCGGCGTTAAGCGCTAGGTTCTGTACTGTAGTTAGAAGTTGCTCACTTTCACGTACGAGTGCCTCCACAACCCCGCATGGCAGTCTGGTCCTGGGGACCTAGGACTGATGAATTGATCAATTCGTATAAAACTTTGTTGCTTGACACCTCCGTTTGGGACAGTTGCTCAGATTTCTCACCTGAAAAGAAGGGCTCCGATGTGGGACCCTCCTTTGCGTTTCCTACAGTTAAGCAAAGAGCTCGTTCAGCTTCTCCAAAAGCCTTATCTTCCCTGGGATCTTTGAGCACCTTGGTGGCCCGGTGGCCCCTCTGATTGCCTGGCCGGCTTCCTGCTTCTGCTGTACTGAACCTGTATCTGCTCTTACTTCCTGTGTCTTTTGCTGGTTGCTCTTCAGTTCTCT
Source organism: Carettochelys insculpta (assembly GCF_033958435.1). Taxonomy (NCBI): domain Eukaryota; kingdom Metazoa; phylum Chordata; order Testudines; family Carettochelyidae; genus Carettochelys; species Carettochelys insculpta. The sequence continues at coordinate 25,991,933 of NC_134155.1, forward strand.
TTTGGCTGCTGGAGTTTCAGCTCCTGTTTTCCTCACGGGGTCTGATGTCCAGTTTTTAAAGGACGCCTTTCTGCCTCTGATTGGCTCTTTTACTTCTGCAGTAGCTGCACTGGCCCTTTCATGGTCCTCTGACTGTGGCTTTGAATTGGGGATAGACGTTCTATTTGAACCTGAGCACTGGTGCAGAAGAGGAGTGCAACGCCTGAAACGAGAATGCGGCTAACGTGGCTTTGGTGAGGAACTTCTGCCTGACTCCCTGGGCCTCGGAACAGGCCGTCTTATCGGCCCTCTTGATCTCCCAGAAGTGGTGAGAAGCTTCTGGTCCCACGCCGTGTCCAGGCCACAAGCAGCTCCTGTTTTCAGCCCTCGGCCTGGTCTGATACGTCTGTAGGCACCAGCGGTGAGCTCTGCCTGTCAGGAAGCTACGGCCTCGTCGGTCACCGAGCAGGTCATGGGGCAGTAGCACAGCAGAGAAGCTGGTGATCATCAACATTACTGTCACCCTGTTCCGTGTGGGCGAATTCTCGGGTTGGCTTCCATGCCTGCGCCCCATGCATGAGAGGTGATCACGGAGGAACCGGCCTCTGACGTTCCACGAGGCCTGTTCTGGCGCGCTTGAGATCCTAGAAGAGTCAGGCTGTGGGCGCATGTTTGTGTGGTCATCGATGCGGATTGTGGGCATCTGACAGAAACGAAGTACGGCCGTCAGCTCCCGGGGGACAGCCCCTGGCTGGGTTTGGGTTTGTGCAGCACAGGTCTGGGCTGTGGGTGCAGCCGCCCGTTGGCTGAGAGGAACATGGCAGCGTCCCTGGGTGGCGACTTGCTCAGCGCCTGGGGCAGCGTTCCAGGTGCCCGGTGAAGGCAGTGGGAGCCGAGCCAGGCCAGCCCCTAGTGCAGCTGAAGAGCCAGCCGAGCGGCCGTGGTCTGGGACAGGCCAGAGCAGCTCTTGCCGCAGGCGCCGGGGTGAGTCTGGAGCACTGCAGACACACAGCAGCAGCTCCCCGGCTGCTAGCACCCCTGGGAGCCGGCCTGGCGCCGAGCGCTCTGCAGGCGTACTCCCCAGCAGTGGCTGCAGCACCATCTCAGGGCGGGGGGTTCTCCTGGTTCTCAGGGGGGCACAGGGGCAGCAAACCCCTCCCCCATGGGAAGAGATGAGCTCAGATTCATAGCCCAGAATGAGTCTCTCCTGCCTCACACTGCTACCTGGGGACCCCCCACTCGCCCAGCTACAGGTGGCCAGCATGGCAGTGCCACCTCTGTGCCAGCAGGGGGCGCTCAGCTGCTCCTCTGCCTGCCTCCTGCTGGGCAGAGGGCCGACCCGGGGCAGGGGCCCAGGCGGCAGGACGGCGGGTGGCGGGAGGAAGCAATGCAAAGGCCCTGTGCAGACCCTCTGCTCAGGGCATCTCCCTCCTCACAGCACAGCCCTGGCGAGTCACTGAGATGCCCTCCCCAAGGCTCTCACTGTCGGCGGGTCTGTGCTGGGCCCTGGCCCTGGCCCTGGCCCTGGCCCGGGGAGGTGTGTGGCTGTCCCAGGCTGGCCGGAGTCAGGCCCATGGAGTTTCCGCTCAAAGAAACATTGTGTTGTGTTTTGAAATTGGCCCGGAGGTTGGCGCCCCGCCGTTGGCAATACCGCGCTGGCTGTGTGCGGCGCTGCCTGCTGGTGAGCTCTCCAGGGACCCCACTGGTCTGGGATCTCACCTGTCCTGCGCCCACACCCTTAGCCTGGGCTTCTCTCAGCACCAGCACTTCCCTGCCTGCCAGCTGAGTGTCTGGTGGGTGACTCAGCTCCCCAGGGCGAGCGACAGTGGCTGGCCGAGGGGGCCACAGTGGGTGGTGGCCAGTGGCTGAGCAAGGGCACTGATCACAGACCCCAGGGAACGGCCTGGCTGGGGCACCTGGCCCCAAAAGTGCCGCAGGGGCTGGACTGCAGAGAGGAGCCTGGGCTGCTGATGGGCCCGTTCTGTCTGCAGAACAGCAAGGGGAGGCCGTGCGTTCCCACAAGGTGGTGCTCGTGCTCTTGAGGAATTTCCTTGCCTGCTGGATGAACAGGTCCCTTGGGCAAGTTGCAAAGCTTATTTCCAGTGTGGTCTGAAATCATGCGCCATTTCGAGGCATCCTGCATGCCTTCTGCAGTCAGGACTACAGGGCCGCGCACCCGTACGCCTCCTACAACCAGGTCCACAGGGCCGCACACCCGTACGCCTCCTGCAACCGGGTCCACAGGGCCGCACACCCGTACGCCTCCTGCAACCGGGTCCACAGGGCCGCACACCCGTACGCCTCCTGCAACCGGGTCCACAGGGCCGCACACCCGTACGCCTCCTGCAACCGGGTCTACAGGGCCGCACACCCGTACGCCTCCTGCAACCGGGTCTACAGGGCCGCACACCCGTACGCCTCCTGCAACCGGGTCTACAGGGCCGCACACCCGTACGCCTCCTGCAACCGGGACCACAGGGCTGCACACCCGTACGCCTCCTGCAACCGGGACCACAGGGCCGCACACCCGTACGCCTCCTGCAACTGGGTCTACAGGGCCGCACACCCGTACGCCTCATGCAACCGGGTCTACAGGGCCGCACACCCGTACGCCTCCTGCAACCGGGTCTACAGGGCTGCACACGCATTGCTTCATACCATATTTTAAAATAACGGACATGCTTCCCGGATGCAGGCGAGTGAGAGCAAGGCAGCACAAATGTCATCTGCGGGAATTCTCAGAAGAAAGGTAAAAATGGACAGTGACAAGTCAGCTGTTGTGGACTGCGCAGCAAGTGCCGTGTTTGTCTTCCTCCTGGAAGACGGAACGGATTTTGTATGTGCCAAGTGCAAGCGGGTCGCCATCTTGGAAGAAAAGCTTAGAGGACTTAGGTCACAAACGTCACCCCTCCAGCCCATCAGAGAAGGTGAAGATTTCCTCCACAGAAGGCAGCATCTAGTCCTGCAGGCGCAACAGGCTGAGCAGGGCAGCACAGAGCAAGGACAAAAACTGGAAGCATGTAACCTCCAGGGGCAGAAAGCCAGTTCAGGTATCTCCAGTGCCGGTGGAGGTAAGCAACTGCTTTCCGGCTCTCTGCACAGGTGCTACGGTGGTGAATGCTGTGGCAGAGATGTCTCAGAGAAGGCATCAGAAGACCCCACTGACTGGAAGGCCTGGGACGCGCAGTCCTAGAGATGGGGGTTCTACGACCATCACCCCTAAGAGAAGAAGACGGGGGGGGGGGGTTGGGGACTCCCTCCTAAGAGGGACTGAGTCATCCGTCTGCTCTCCAGACCTGGAATCTCAGGAAATTTGCTGCTTACAAGCAGCTAGAATCCAGCATGTGCCAGAGAGACTTCCAAAACTAACCAAACCTGCAGACTATTAGCCCTTCCTACTTCTCCATGTCGGAACCAACCACACAGGAAAGAACAACCCTGAGCTGATCACTGCAGATTATGTAACTCTGTGAAAAAAGATCAAGGCATATGGAGTGTGAGTGGCGTTCTCATCCATCCCTCCTGTCGAAGGAAGGGGTCCAGGTAGAGATCGTCAAACCATGGAAGTAAACGTGTGGTTGTGCAGGTGGTGTCGCAGAGAGGGCTTTGGTTTCTTCGACCATGCGATTCTGTTTTGGGAACAAGAATTGTTGGGAAGAAACAGGATCCATCTAACGAAGGGAGGAAGGAGCATCTTTGCGGGCAGGCTTGTAAACCTAGTGAGCAGGACTTTAAACTAGGTGCATTGGGGGAGGGTGACACAAGCCCTGAGGTAAGTGGGGAAAGAGGAAGGAACAATAAAGGAGGACCCCTGGTTCAAAAGGAGAAGGTTGGCCAATGAGCTAACTATCTGAGGTGTTTTACACAAATGGGAGAAGCCTGGGAAACAAACGGGAAGAATTAGAGGCCCTGGCACAGTCGGAGAAGTCTGAAGGGATTGGAATAACAGAGACGTGGTGGGATAACTCTCACGACTGGAACAGTCATGGAAGGGTATGAACTGTTCAGGAAGGACAGGCAGGGGAGAAAAGAAGGAGGAGTTGCATGTATGTGAGAGAGAAGTACGATTGCTCAGAGCTCCAGCGTAAAGAGGGAGAAAAGCCAGCTGAGCGCCTTAGCATTAGGCTTAGAGGCAGAAGCAACAGAGATGATGTTGTAGTTGGTGTCTGTTAGAGACCACCAGCTCAGGGAGATGAGGTAGATGATTTCTTCAGACAGCTAAGAGAAGCTTCCAGATCACAGACCCTGGTTCTCATGGGAGACTTTAATCATCCGGACATTTGTTGGGAGACCAATACAGCAGCACAGACAATCCAGGAAGGTTTTGGAGAATGTTGGGGATCACTTCCCGGTACAAGTGCTGAAGGAACCAACCAGGGGCCGTGCGCAGTTTGACCTGCTGCTCACAAACAGGGAAAATGCTGGATTTCAGGATTCTGACCAAAGGCAGAGAGGTGAGCAGTAACATACAGACCCTTGATTGCAAAAGAGCAGAATTCGACTCCCTGAGAGAACTGATGGGCAGGATCCCCTGGGAAACAGATATGAAGGGGAAAGGAGTTCAGGAGAACTGGCTGTATTTTTACTGGAGGCTCAAGAACAAACCATCCCAATGCACAGTAAGAAAAGCAAATCTGGTAGGCAACCAGCTTCGCTTACCAAGGAGATCCTTGGCGAGCTTAAACTCAGAAGAGATGTGTTTAAGTGGAAACTTGGACAGATGATTAAGGAGGAGTATAAATATACAGCTGGAGAATGAAGGGAAGTAATCAAGAAAGCAAAAGCACAACTGGAACAGCAGCTGGCGAGGAATGTGAAGGGCAACTAGAAGGGTTTCTACAGGCATGTTAACGAGAGGGTGAGCAGCGTGAGGGTGTGGGGCCGTTACTGGTTGAGGGAGGTAACATGGTGACAGATGACATGGGAAGGGCTGAAGCACTCAGTGCTTTTTTTGCCTCAGTCTTCACGGACAAGGCCAGCTCCAGACTACGGCACTAGTCAACAGTGTGCCCTTGTAGCCAAGAAGGCTAATAGCATATTGGGGTGCATTAGGAGGAGCATTTCAAGATCTAGAGAAGTGGTTGTTTCCCTCTATTTGGCACTGGTGAGGCCACATTGGGAGTATTGTGCCCAGTTTTGGGCCTCCCAGTATAGAAAGGATGCAGATGCACGGGAGCGGGTCTGACAGAGGGCAATGAAAATGACCTCATGACCTATGAGGAGAGGCTGAGGGATTTGGGGTTATTTTGTTTGCAGAAGAGAAGACTTAGGGGTGATTTAATAGCAGCCTTCAACTTCCTGAAGGGGAGCTCTGAAGAGAATGGAGAGAAACTGTTCTCAGTGGTGACAGGTGGCAGAACAAGGAGCAATGGTCTGAAGTTACAGAAGGAGAGGAGTAGGTTGGATATTAGGAAAAACTATATCACCAGGCGGGTGGTGGAGCACTGGAATGTGTTACTGACAGAGGTGGTGGAATCTCCATCCCTAGAGGTTTTTAAGTCCCAGCTTAGCAAAGTCCTGGCTGGGATGAATTAGTTGGGGTTGATCCTGCTTTGGGCAGGGGTTGGACTAGATGACCTCCTGAGGTCACTTCCAGCGCTGAGATTCTGAGAGTCTATGACGAGCTATTTTGGGATACTGAGGTGGCTGAGAAATACCTCTGCCGTGTAGACATAGCCTGGTGGTCCAGCCACACTGGCAGGCATTGGTGGATGGGGTTGCACTAGAAGGCTGATCCCTGTGTGACACACAGCCGGGAGAGATTCAGGTGCTGCCCAGCTGGCTGGTGGAGCGGAGCAGCTGCAGCCAGCAGCCTGTGTCCCTGGGTGGTGCACAGCTGCACTCTCCTCGGTGCGCAGAGGGAAATGCATTGCACCCCGGCTGGGAGCTGCAAGCAGGAGCTTTGGCACCGGCAGTGGAATAAATTGCAGCCATTCTCCAGCTGCAATAAAGGCCCAGTGCTTCACCCCAGCCCAAGTTCTAGCCAGGACAGGGAGCGGAACAGGGCTCCTCACCCAGCAGCCCCAGCCGCAGCTGCTCTGTCACCCACAGTGGTGGTGGCATGGGGGCTGCTCGCTTGCACAGGGTACAGAACTTCCCCTGGGGCCAGGCTGGGACTGAGCACTCCGCTGCCACCGGGACTGGGCACCGCCACAAACCCTGCCCCACTCTGCGCCAAGCTGAGGAGTCACTGCTTCAGCCCAGCCCCAGCACCGCACAGCAGCAGAGGGGTGAGGGCTATGGGCAGCCAGGCGCTCTGAGACCCGGGTGATGGGCAGCGTCAGTCCCACTCGGGCGTGCGCTTTGCCGGCGCTTGACGTCTCGGAAAGGTGCACCAAGGCCCCGGCCCCAGTGTGCATTTCTGCCGGCACCAGGGGAGGGAGCTGGGCCCTAGCAATGGGTGTCTCCAGCACCAGCGCCAGGCTGGGGGTGGCGAAGGGGAGCTGCTGGGATGTTAGGTGTGAGCCCCTCTCAGGGGGACTGGGAACGTTGGACTGGTCCATCACTCCCCTCCCCCGTGTCAAATCATCCCACTGGGCTTCCCCCAGGGCACTGGACTCGATCCGTCACTGCGGCGTGTGCCAGGCGGGCTCAGCTCTCCCCTAGATCTCTGGGGCCAGTCCCAGCCCCCGCACCTCCGGCCCCACCAGCACACCGAGAGCCGCGCTAACCGCCTTCCTCTTTCCCCCTCTTGTGCCACCTGTCCTAGCAAACTGACGCGGGAGAGCGGGACGGACTTCCCCATCCCGGTGATCCCGGCTGCGCCCGACTCGGAGACAGAGAAACTCATTCGAGAGAAGGACGAAGAGGTGAGGTCTCCTCCCTGCGGGCCAGGCTGGAGCAGCAAGCTGCCACTGCGCACGTTGTGCTGGGCTCTGGCCTTCTCGCTCCCGGACCAGCCTGTGCACCCCCCACCCCGCTGCTTCTCATGCCCCCACAAAGAGCACCCCAGTCCCAGCTGGCACTGCCGTAGGGAAGCTCCCAGCACCCCATTCCCAGCTGGCACTGCCGTGGGGAAGCTCCCAGCACCCCGTTCCCAGCTGGCACTGCCGTGGGGAAGCTCCCAGCACCCCGGTCCCAGCTGGCACTGCCGTGGGGAAGCTCACAGCACCCCGGTCCCAGCTGGCGCTGCCATAGGGAAGCTCACAGCACTGCAGTCCCAGCTGGCACTGCTGTGGGGAAGCTCCCAGCACCCCGTTCCCAGCTGGCATTGCCGTGGGGAAGCTCACAGCACCCCGGTCCCAGCTGGCACTGCCGTGGGGAAGCTCCCAGCGCCGCAGTCCCAGCTGGCACTGCCGTGGGGAAGCTCCCAGCACCCCGTTCCCAGCTGGCACTGCCGTGGGGAAGCTCACAGCACCCCGTTCCCAGCTGGCACTGCCGTGGGGAAGCTCACAACACCCCGTTCCCAGCTGGCACTGCCGTGGGGAAGCTCACAGCACCCCGTTCCCAGCTGGCACTGCTGTGGGGAAGCTCACAGCACTGCAGTCCCAGCGGGCACTGCCAACCCCTTGGTCCCCAAGCACATGCGCTGCGTGCCCAGGCAGTGGGCCACAGGGAACTGGCTCTCACATGCGTCTCCCGTTTCAGCTGCGGCGGATGCAGGAGATGCTGCAGAAGATCCAGAGGCAGATGAAGGAGTCCCACTAGCCCCGCCCCCGCCCCCACAATCGTTTCCATCGGCCCCAGCCATCCGCACCACTGGGTCTGCGCCACGCTGGGAATAAAGGCTGAGCCGCGCCGAGCTGCAGCCGCCAGCCCTGCCTGCCTGGCCTGGCCTCCGCCTGCTCCCTGGGCAAGGCTCCAGCAAACCCAACCGGCTCTGCCCACCGCCGACACCCCAGGGTCTGACTGAGGCGGGCCCAGCCCCAAGCTGCTTCCCCCACCTTGTGTGTGCAGCCTCCTCCCAGAGCCGCCTGTCTGTGTGCAGGGCTGAGCCCCGCACGTGTGCCCCGCAGCGCCCGCCCGCCTGCCCTGGGGACCCAGCCAGGCCTCGTGCTGCAGGTGCGGGCCTGGGACGTGACTGACTGCTGCACACATGGCCCCGGCGGTTCGGGAGCAAACCCTCCATCCCCAAGGCAGCCAGCAGCCCTGCTCCCTCCCCACACAGCAGTGTGGGTGCCTGGGCCGGCCATGCAGCGAGGGAAGGGCCGTGCATGCCCTGGGAGAGCCCCGTCTGGCTGGAGTGGGTAAGAGCGGGAAGGACGGCAGCACTTAGCCCATTGGTGCCCCTGTGCCACGGGCAGTCGCTCCTCGCTGCCTGAGCCCTCTGGCAGCTCCTGCCCCAGCTACCAGCTGAGAGCCACCCTCAGTGGCCTGCACGGGTTGCAGGGCCACCTGCCGTGCTCCCCTCCTCGCGCCACGCCAGCGAGGCCAGGGGTCCCACACAGGGCACCGAGAAGGGCACCTCTGGGGCAGGAGCAAAGGCAGTAGGCCCAGTACCGAGGCCTCCCCCATGCCCTGGGGGGGTACAGACACCCGGAAATCTCTGCCCGCCAGGGCCGGGTGCCAGGCTCCTGCAGTGCCCCGTCTGGGACGAGAGCTGCAGTGCCCTGGGGCTGCCTGGCACACACCGTGCGAGGGCCGGGCCGGGCTGGGCGCAGGTTCCCCTGCACGCGTACAGTGGACGAGTCCCCTCCAGTCCCTCTGCTCTCCGGTGACCGGGGCGTGGGGGGCAGGAGGGCGGCGCTCCCCATGCCTGGTAGGTGGCCATGCGCTCGGAGGAGGTCCCCAGGCCAGGCAAGCTGCCATTCTGTGCCCTGGTTCAGAGATGCCCCTGAGCCCCCACTGGCCCTACAGCTGGGCTAGGCTCCCCTGCCCGCCTCCATCCCCCAGCCTGCCTGCGGCTCCCTCCAGGGCTGCAGCTGCTCCCTGCACCCGTCCCTTGCAGGCTACGAGCTCCGCCTTGGCGCAGGCGGGACCGCTGCAGGCGGGCGCGTTTGGCCAGGGCGGATTGCCCAGCATCGCTGCAAAGAGCCAGGACCGCAACCTGGGCAAGCTCCCCTGCGGCCTGCCTGGCCACATGGTAAACTACGGCCAAGCCACCTCCAGGGCAGGGGCAGCTTCTTTTACCCAGCCCAGCCCTCCACGCAGCGTGTCGCGCTACGCATCACCCACAGACCCAATGGGAAACCCCCTCGTGAGCCTCAGCCAGACTGCTGACTGCCCAGTGCAGCTCCAACCCCCGCAGCTGATGCATCCACCCTGGGGAGGTGCCGGAGAGCTGCGCTTGGAGCTCCGTCCTCCTGGGAGGGCAGATGAGCAAACCAGTGTGAATACAATAGCCCCAGCCCCCGAGAGGCTCTGCACGGCTGCCTGCTCCCCGCCCCGTGCTCCCTGGGCTGCCCCAGACATAGGCGCGGGCGGACGGAGACAAGCGTCGTCCTCACACCTCAGCAACGCAACGGAAGCCGGTTCCTGCGAGGCCTCCATCCCGGCGTTGCAGGCTGGCCCGGTCCGGGCTGTGCGCCGTGCAGAGCAGCCCACGTTCTGGAGGTGTCCCAGCGCTTTCCCTGCCAGGTGGGGGCCGGTGCCAGCTGATTCCTGCACCACGGCGGTCGCCGCCAGCCCGCGGCCCTCTCTGCCATTAGCAGCGCTCGAGCCCGCCCTTGGGAGGAGCCCGCAGCCAAGCAGCACCGTCAGAGCACGCGTCGGTCAGGCCGAGCGCACCCCAAGGGGCGTCTTCCGCCGCCTGGGGCGTGAAGCTCCACAGGAAACGTGCGCTGCGCGCATGGCCAGGGACCAATGGGAAGGGATTTCTGGGCCACCAGTGCTGCCGGATTTCCGAGCCGCTTGGTCCAGGCCGGTGCTCCCGTCCCACCAGCCATCCCCACCCACGGGAGCCTCAGTCCTAAGCTGCGGGCCTGTCGCACTGTGCCCCGCTGCTTCCCCAGTGAGTGCGCTCTGCCTGGGCGCCGCAGCCACCGGCAGTGCTGGCCTCGGACGCGCCGGTAACCTTCCTCTCTGGCCCTGCATGTGCCCCCGCACCGCTGAGCCCCCTGTGCGACTGTAGCAAAGGCGGCTGCACCAACGCGGGGCGGTGCAGCGTGAGCCCCTTCCCCCCCGTTCTGCGGAGCGCGGCTGCTGCGGATGGCGCCTCCAGGCCGTGTCCCCTCCGCGGGGCGCGTGCGCGTAAGGAGCGCGTGGGCGTTCCTGCCGCAGGCACGGTCGGAACTGGGCTGGCGCGCGCACGCGGGAGCAGCGCTCGAGAGCCCAAGCACCAGCGCTCCCGGTGGTGTGCAAAGGTGCAAGAAGCCAGGGCGAGAGCCTCCGCCCCAGCACGACGGCGACAGGGCTAGTGCTTCGCACAGTGCCAGGCCGAGCGGAGCTACGCGGGGGCAGCGCTCAGGGGAGTTCTCCAGCCCCCCCCGGGAGCATAGCCGGGTTCCGCTGGGCGGCTCGGGTAGGTGGCCGGTTTTCACAAACAGTCTGGTCCTGGGCTGCTCACGGGCAGCTCATGGCTCATGTGCCGGGCTTCCGGGGCTGGGCAGGGTGCAAAAGCCGCCCGTCCCGCCGCTGGCACGTGTGCGGTGCAGATAAGCGCAGAACCGGCCCAGCCCCCCCCCCCCCCCCCCAGATTCAGGTCTCAGGGCTGCACAGCCCTGTCTGCCCTTTGCACACTATGCTGCGCCTGTGCACGTGTCTGCAAAGTCCAGCTGCTTTCGCGCCATTTTTCTGTACCCCGCCGCAGGCTGTGCCCCTGCACGCAAAGCCGCAGGCCCCTGCCAGGCAGCCGCTCGGCCAAAGCAGGGCTGAGACGCGGCTGCCTCCGCCGGCGGGCTGGACAGAGGTGCAAAAGGCGGAGAGGAAGGTGTCTCTGCTCCCTGTAAGCTCAGCTCAAACCACCTGCCCCCTGCTAGGTCAGAGCAGCTTTGCTGGGCCAGAGAGCGGGCTCTAGCTCCCGCCGCCGGCCAAGGGGACAGGACTGGCTAGGCCCAGAGCAGCAGAACCTGCAGCACAGCCAGGAGAGCTGCTTCCTGCATGGGTCAGAAAGCCAGCGGGGCTCTGCCCGGGCTGTGGAGGGCCCATCAGCCGCGCAGGCGGGAGAGCCGCCGGCCTGGTAGCGCTCTGCAGTTCCTTCTCTACCGAGCTGTTTTCTTACCGAAATGCCAAGCTCTGCATGACTGTCCCAAGGGCGCTTACGAACGTGTATAAAGGACGTAGGTTTGTAAACTACGCCGGCTGTGGTGGAAATGTTTTATCCTGCCACAAAGGGCCGAAGCAACACCAGGAATTACCGGGAGCTCTCGTCACAGGAACTGGCTGTGTGTGAGTGTGCGTGTGCATGAGTGTGCGTGTGTGTGTACACTCGTAGGGCGTGCATGGCCTGCAGGTGTGATGGTGTGAGCCAGTGAGCTGCATTCCAAGTTAACAGTGACTGTTGGCTCCTGAGCAAGCCAGCCTGCGGGCCGTGGGCTGGGCAGTGGCTCTGTGACCCACAGCCTGCGGGCCGTGGCTGGGCAGTGGCTCTGTGACCCGCAGCCTGCGGGCTGTGGGCTGGGCAGTGGCTCTGTGACCTGCACCCTGCAGGCCGTGGCTGGGCAGTGGCTCTGTGACCTGCAGCTGGGTGGGCGGCTTTGGACCCCGCTTTGGCTTGCGGGACAGTAGGTTCTGGTTCTCTGGCTCCTGGTGACTAGTGCCGACTCCTTGAACACTCAGGTCCAGGCCCAGGGGCTCCGACTGGCCCCAGCTCTGCATGCGCCCGGAGATTTACTAACTTGTTCATTGGAGGCGCCCATGGACAGATGTGATGGGGTTCAGGGGTCCCCCTGCACTGCACCCTGTCCGCTGGCAGGAGTGACTCTCACTCAGCAGGTACAACAGGAGGTTTATTAGGCAACAGATGCCCAGTTTCTCACAGAAGCGACAGTACAGCAGTCAGAGACAGTCCTTCCAACCTGTCCTGGGGAGAAGACCCCGAGGGGTGCCCCTCTGGGGTGTAGCTTCCCCCTCCTCAGGCTGGCTGCCTTCCAGCTCCCTCTCCCCCTAGCCTCTAACTGCCGCCCCCGATTCAAACCCAGCTCGGCTCCTCCCTCCTCTTTGTTCAGGGCAGAGGTGTTACCTGCCAGTTGTAGCCCCAGGGTCATCCTTAGCCACTGGGAGCTGCTGCTTGCCTCAGACATCCAGCCTGACTCACACATGCACTCCCCCCACTCCATCACAACAGGTCCTGCCGATAACGTTTATCCCCGGGATGTGTCGATGCGGCTGCAGGGCGCAGCCCCTCGCGTGGGGACCAGGCAGGGCTGTGGCCGTGGTGGCTGCACCTGGGAGCCCCAGCGTGTGCAGCAGGGTGACCCAGCAGGGAGATGGTGACACAGTGGAGCCGGCCAGCTGCTGTCGCTCCCATTCCTGGGCTCCTGCTGCCGTGGCTAGCGTGGGGCAGGGGCCTTTGCCCTGCTGCTGCCCCATGCCCAGCCCCCCGCTAGCTCCCAGGCTGCTCTGGGCCCCAGGGGCCAGGTGCTCAGCATTACTGGAGCAGAGCCATCGGGTACCCTGCCCTCCCTTCCATTGTCGCGCCAACGTGCAGCAGCCCCCGGGAGGACCCCCAGTGCTGCGGCGATTGGCTCCCCTCACTTCTCCTGGCGGGGCGGGGGGGGCTGGGGGAGTTCCCGAGCCCCTGGGCCACGTCATCCTCTGCCCGGCCCCCACCAGCTGAGGCGCCCCCCTCCTGGAGCCGTTCCCAGCCCCAGCAGCCCGGCCGGCCAGACTATCCGGCACCCAGCTCGCGGCTTCTCCCAGCGCCTGGACGGCTGGGGCAGCAAGAGCCCTCCAGAGGCATCTCGTCCGGCCCCTGCTCCCAGCAGGCCCAGCCGCACCGGTCTTGTCCCAGGAGCCAGGCCGCCCGCCGCAGGGCCCTGGGCTGGCCAGCAGCGCGCGCTGGGGAGGTGCTGGCACTGAGAGCTGAGTCCTTCAGCAGGTCGAGGCCTGAGCCCCGGTCCCGCGGCGGGAGCCGGGTAGTGCCACACGCCGGCCGGCCGGGCTCTGCAGCCCCGGTGAGTGACTCGGCGCACGCTAAGGCCGTTACAGAGCGGGGCCGGGTTAATGGCAGCTCGGAACCCGGCCAGGCGCCGGGTGCACAGTGGGCGCGCCGGGTGGGGGCTCTGCACCATCCTGACACTGGCGCGGCCGAGACGCAGAGCAGCCGCCGGCGACGCTCACAGCGAGCGCACGTGCTGCTGCTGCTGCTTTTCCCTGGCATGAAATGGGATCAGTTTCAATCACTTAGCCACCCTCATTGCCCCCACGCTGGCGCGCCAGCCCCGCCCCACGCCTGCGTCACGGTGGCCACGGAGGGCGCGCGGGTGGGGAGGCGGCCGGGCAGCAGCCAGGCGAGGCGTGCAGGCTCCCCTTGAGAGCCTTGGTCTCAGGCTGCCAGCGAGGGGCGCAGCCAGGCAGCTTTCCCTGTGCCCCTCTGTCCCCGCTGGCGGGCCGTGGCCAGGACTGGCCTCGCGCCCCCAAAGCCTCTGGCTGCCGGCTCCAAGGAGAGCAGCTGTGAGCTGCCCCGGGCAGAGCGGAGGGCTTGCAGCGGGCTCAAAGGTGCCCTTCCCGCGGCACAGGCTCTGCCTCTGTGCCAGGGACAGCCGGTGCCCCGCGGGGTTCGCTCTGCCCGGGACAACCCAAAGGAAGGCCGGGGGTCCCGCTCCCCAGGGAGACGCACTGACGCTCGGCACCCGGCGCTCTGCTACGGCCACAGGGTGAAGCCGCGGGGAGGGCGAGTCCTGCAGGCCGGCCGGGTCTGGCGGTCCTCCGCTTTCTCCCTCAGGGCAGCGGATGGGTGGGGCACGGGGGGAGCGGCTGGGCCGGGGGCCAGCAGCACAGAGAGGCACCGGCGGAGCCCCTGGGCTGCAATCTGCGCGCAGAGCCCGGGGCCCAGGGCCGGCACCTGGCCTAGCGCGCCAGCTCAGTGACTCGCGAGAGGACCACGACGGTGAGCTCCCCGGAACTGCCGCGGCCAAAGGCTTCGCCCGTGGGGCCAGAGGCAGCAGCACCAGCCCAGCAGCCCTCTGGCCGGCCGTGCAGCCCGCGGCCTTCCCCCGCGCTGCGTGCCCTGGCTGGGCCGGCTGGGCAGAGCGCGCAGAGGGGACTGAACAGCTGCACCATACGAGGTCCGGTTCCTCACCGCCGCTCACACGCGCCCCCCGCACAGCTCGGCCCACGCGCGCTGTGTTCCTCACCACCGCTCACACGCGCCCCCCCTGCACAGCTCGGCCCACGCGCGCTGTGTTCCTCACCACCGCTCACACGCCCCCCCTGCACAGCTCGGCCCACGCGCGCTGTGTTCCTCACCACCGCTCACACGCGCCCCCCGCACAGCTCGGCCCACGCGCGCTGTGTTCCTCACCACCGCTCACACGCGCCCCCCGCACAGCTCGGCCCACGCGCGCTGTGTTCCTCACCACCGCTCACACGCGCCCCCCGCACAGCTCGGCCCACGCGCGCTGTGTTCCTCACCACCGCTCACACGCCCCCCCCGCACAGCTCGGCCCACGCGCGCTGTGTTCCTCACCACCGCTCACACGCGCCCCCCCCGCACAGCTCGGCCCACGCGCGCTGTGTTCCTCACCACCGCTCACACGCGCCCCTGCACAGCCAGGCCCTCCCCTGCCCGGCAAGCACAGAGCCTCGCACCAGCCAGCTCCCACCGCGTGTGTGGCCACGGGCTGAGCTCAGCTCAGAGCACATGCAGGCGCCTGCGCTGGGCTGGGGGTTGAAGGGGGTGCAGCAGCTGCTCCGCTGGTGCCAAATGCTGCCCGACTCCCAGGCCCTGTGGGCAGCCAGAGCCAGCCCAGCTCCCCCCTGCCTGGGAGAAGCCTCCTGCTCGGAGGGGACCCTGGGCAGAAGCTCTGCTGCCAGGCACCAGCCCCTTGGCAACGCCCTGGGCCTTTTCCCAAAGAGCTCCGGCTGCTCCTGCACCAGCCCCACAGCCTCGCGTTCAAGCCAAGGGGGCATCTCAGTGTCTGCTCCTCAGCTGGGCCCTGACGCAGCAAGGGGCCGGTGCTCAGACCCCGTCCCCTGGGCACTGCACAGGCAGCCAAGTGAGCCCAGCCCTGGCTGCACAGCAGGGCTGAGACCGCTGCAGCCCCCACCTGACCCCCCGTCCAGCCGCGCAGCCAACGCTGGTGGGTTATACGGGGCAACGGTTCCAATCGCAGCTCTGGCAAACCGGGCACAGGGGGCACAGCCCCGCAGGGGGCCCCTAGAACAGCCCGGCTGCAGCTCACACTGCGCGTTCCGCCGCGAACACCTCGTGTCCTGCAGCTGCCGAGCTGCGCCGCTCGCCTCCGCGGCCTGGAGATCCGGGACCGCCCAGTGGCCTGGGGCGGGGGGGCTCTCGGGAAGCTGTGAACAGCCTCCGGTGTTTGCTTACCGAGCTGGTTCCGGGTTCCCGAGAGAGCCCCACCTCGGCGCTGGCCGCTGCACACCTGGGCTGTGCCAAGGACTCCGATAGCCCCAGATAGCACCGTGCCCTTCCCAGCAGGTGTATGACAGCCCGGGCCTCAGGGCATCACCTGAGCTACACAGAGCAAATAAACCCTGGAGCCACCAGCCCCCAGAGCAAATACACCATGAAACCAGCAGCCCGGAGCCCAGGGGCCCAGTGGGGCCGGCGGGGAGGGCCAGGCAGCGCCCCACCCCTGGGAAGGAGGGAGCTATACATGCTGCGTGCAGCTCCCCTCCTGCCAGCCTGCCCCTGCCACAGCCTCCAGCGCCGCGGTGTCCGCACAGAGCCGGCATGGGTGAGTCTGGGCGCCGGGCGCGGGCAGCCAGTGCCGGCCTGGCTTTTGCCTAGGCAGTGCCCCCAGAGCAGCCTGGCCTGGCCCTGCCCACGCTGCGCCCTGAGGCCCCGCTCCTGTGCCCCACTCTGTGCCTGTGGACCCCACACTGCACTTGTTCCCCCCCCCCGCCCCACTCAGCCTGTGCCCAAAGCCCGTGGGGCTGGGGCGGGGCAGCTGCACTGCTAGCCCAGAGCCCAGGCTGGCCATGGTCTGTGCCTGGCACAGCCGGCAGGCCAGGACTCCCGGTAGCTGCTGATCAGGCTGGCTGGCTGCAGGCTCACGCTTGGGCAGCCCAGGGCAGGCCAGTGGCCTCGGGCAGTGGGCGCAGGTTGGCTGGTGAGCAGGTCTCAGGCCAGGCGGAGAGCAGGGCCTGGGGTGGCTTGAGCAGGGCACCTCCAAACATGGTGGGGCTCAGGGCCAGGGAAAGGGCAGAGCAGGGGAAGGTCCTCGGGCAGATGGGTGGGACCAGGGCAGGTCCAACAATGTGGGGGACATCTGCCCTGAGGCCTGGTGATGGAAAAGGGCCCAGGGCTGCCGGCTGCTGCCAGAGCCTTGTGCCCTTCACATGGCAGCTGGAGCTCTGTGCTCCAATCTGGGTGCTGCTGAGGGCTGGCTGCCCCAGCCCCGCCCCGGCTGCCCGAGGCCCTGCCCCTCCTGGGACATGGGGCAGCCCCCCACACCTCGCCCAGGGCCCAGAGGGGCTGCCGGCCCCCTGGCCTGGGGCTACCTGCCCTGAGCAGGGCAGGGCAGGGGAGGGGGCTCACGCGTGATTCGTGAGCGTGCGTGTGGTTTGTGTAGCACGGTGGGCAGGCGGTTATGTCGCGCGTGGGAGGAGCCGCGTGCTGGGAACCCGACGAGGGGCGGGCTGCGATTAGGGGGCGTCCCTGCGGGTGTGAGCAGCTTCAGGGGTACTGGCCCCGGGACACCTGCCTGTCCTGGGGGAAAGTGGCTTCTCCAGAGCCCACAGCCCAAGGAAGAGCGTCTGATACTACAAGGCCGGGTGTCACCTGCCGGGGTTCCCGACCCAGCCAACAGCCCGCCCTTTGCCTGCGGGTAGCGCCCACCCTGCGGAGGAGCTGGGCAGCCTTTGGCCGCCGGGGGCCATGAAATGACAGTGAGCCCGGCGGGTGCCGGCGTGTGTGCCCCGGGTTCTGCGCCCTGCTTGCCCCTTCAGAACACAGGTGCTTGCTGGGGGGCTTCCGACTGCTGGCAACGCACCAGTCAGCGCCCCTGGGGACAGCAGGCAGTGCCCCGGGACTGGGGTAAGGCCGGGAGCCCTCCGCTGAGAAGGGACTGGGACAGCGCTCCCTGCCCAGACACAGCCGGCAGCTGAGACCGGCTGGCGGCGCCAGGAGTGGGATACAGCTGCAGCTGCCCGAGCCTGTGCCAGGCCCCAGGCTCCCGGCCTCGCTGGGGCGCTCCACAGCGACAAGCCAAACTGCCGATCCCGCTTCCCCGCTGCAGAGCGCGGCGGGGCTCAGCCCACGCGTGCACCACGCAGTAGGGGTGGGCGAGCCGGCGGCACCGGGGAGCGCGCTGGGTTCGAGCCCGTCCCGGCCCCCAGCGCCTGCCGGGCGGGGGCTTCGTCGCAATGCGAGCAGCCGAAATGGGGGGGGGGGGGCTGCAGCGCTCGCGTGGTCCAAGCCCAGATCGCCCCGCCCAGCCCAGAGCTACAGGAGAGCCCTGAGCTAATGGGGTTAATTCCCACCCCCATTCTTCGGGTGCGCGAGGTGCACAGCAGCCGGGCAGGCGCGGTACCGGGGCGCTGCTCCTGCGCTGCCCAGAGAAGCAACCGGCCGGCCCCGGTCCCGGGGGGGCGCTGGGCGCACTCCTGCGAGGCTCGGGAACCAAACCGACACCCGCAGCCCGCCCGATCTGCTGGGAGCGCGGCTGAGACCCCCCAGCCGCCGGGGGGACTCACCCCTCGGGGCGGCGCGGGAACCACATTTCCCAGGGCGAATCCGGGGGGCGGTGGACGCTCGCTGCTGTGTTACCCATGAGACGCCGCCAGGCTGGTGCCCAGCGAGGCCGAGTGCCAGCTGGAGAGCCCCGCCCCCCTCAGAGCCGCCCGTGCCGAGAGCGCACTTGGCCCATCACTGCGCCCCGAGCAGCAACGTGCTGCCGGGTGGTTCCGCGAAGGGGGCTGATGCTTCACTCTGTCTGCTCCCGTCCCCAGCAGCCCCACGCCCGCAGCTCCTGCTCCTCAGCTGCCTGGTGGCCCTGGCAGCCCCCGCCCTCAGCCTGGCCAGCCCCCGCCGGCACGTCTGGAAGAGATCTGCGGCGAACGCCACCGGGATGCAGCCAAAGGCACCTCCAGCGGGTAGGTAGCTCCTGGGTCCCCGCCTCGGGCCCTGCCGCAGGCTGCGGGGGGTAACGCTGGGTTTGCCCTTCCCAGCGCTGATCCGGCTGGTGAACGGCCCCACGCGCTGCGCCGGGCGGCTGGAGGTTCTGCACCACAGCGCCTGGGGCACCGTGTGCGACGACAGCTGGGACGTGAAGGACGCGGCGGTCGTGTGCCGCCAGCTGGGCTGCGGGGCGGCGCTCTCGGCCCCCGGCGCGGCGCACTTCGGCCAAGGCGCTGGGCCCATCCTGCTGGACGACGTCGGCTGCACCGGGGGAGAAGCTGCTCTCACGGAGTGCGCCCGAAAGCCCTGGGGGGAGCACAACTGCAACCACGGGGAGGACGCCGGTGTGGTGTGCGCAGGTAAGAGCCCGACTGCCGCACCCGCGCCGCCGTGGGGAGACGCCCCCTGCGCCAGCCCCTCCGCCCTCGCCCGGGGAGACGCCCCCTGCGCCAGCCCCTCTGCCCTCGCCCGGGGAGACGCCCCCTGCGCCAGCCCCTCCGCCCTCGCCCGGGGAGACGCCCCCTGCGCCAGCCTCTCCGCCCTCGCCCGGGGAGACGCCCCCTGCGCCAGCCCCTCTGCCCTCGCCCGGGGAGACGCCCCCTGTGCCAGCCCCTCCGCCCTCGCCCGGGGAGACGCCCCCTGTGCCAGCCCCTCTGCCCTCGCACGGGGAGACGCCCCCTGCGCCAGCCCCTCCGCCCTCGCCCGGGGAGACGCCCCCTGTGCCAGCCTCTCCGCCCTCGCCCGGGGAGACGCCCTCTGTGCCAGCCTCTCCGCCCTCGCCCGGGGAGACGCCCCCTGCGCCAGCCCCTCCAGCCTCGCCCGGGGAGACGCCCCCTGCGCCAGCCTCTCCGCCCTCGCCCGGGGAGACGCCCCCTGCGCCAGCCCCTCTGCCCTCGCCCGGGGAGACGCCCCCTGCGCCAGCCCCTCCGCCCTCGCCCGGGGAGACGCCCCCTGCGCCAGCCTCTCCGCCCTCGCCCGGGGAGACGCCCCCTGCGCCAGCCCCTCTGCCCTCGCCCGGGGAGACGCCCCCTGCGCCAGCCCCTCCGCCCTCACCCGGGGAGACGCCCCCTGTGCCAGCCCCTCCGCCCTCGCCCGGGGAGACGCCCCCTGTGCCAGCCCCTCTGCCCTCGCACGGGGAGACGCCCCCTGCGCCAGCCCCTCCGCCCTCGCCCGGGGAGACGCCCTCTGTGCCAGCCCCTCCGCCCTCGCCCGGGGAGACGCCCCCTGTGCCAGCCCCTCTGCCCTCGCACGGGGAGACGCCCCCTGCGCCAGCCCCTCCGCCCTCGCCCGGGGAGACGCCCTCTGTGCCAGCCCCTCCGCCCTCGCCCGGGGAGACGCCCTCTGTGCCAGCCTCTCTGCCCTCTCCCGGGGAGACGCCCTCTGTGCCAGCCTCTCCGCCCTCGCCCGGGGAGACGCCCTCTGTGCCAGCCCCTCCGCCCTCGCCCGGGGAGACGCCCCCTGCGCCAGCCCCTCCGCCCTCGCCCGGGGAGACGCCCCCTGTGCCAGCCCCTCTGCCCTCGCACGGGGAGACGCCCCCTGCGCCAGCCTCTCCGCCCTCGCCCGGGGAGACGCCCTCTGTGCCAGCCCCTCCGCCCTCGCCCGGGGAGACGCCCTCTGTGCCAGCCTCTCCGCCCTCGCCCGGGGAGACGCCCCCTGCGCCAGCCCCTCCGCCCTCGCCCGGGGAGACGCCCCCTGCGCCAGCCCCTCCGCCCTCGCCCGGGGAGACGCCCCCTGCGCCAGCCCCTCCAGCCTCGCCCAGGGAGACGCCCCCTGTGCCAGCCCCTCCGCCCTCGCCCGGGGAGACGCCCCCTGCGCCAGCCCCTCCGCCCTCGCCCGGGGAGACGCCCCCTGCGCCAGCCTCTCCGCCCTCGCCCGGGGAGACGCCCCCTGCGCCAGCCCCTCTGCCCTCGCCCGGGGAGACGCCCCCTGCGCCAGCCCCTCCGCCCTCGCCCGGGGAGACGCCCCCTGTGCCAGCCCCTCCGCCCTCGCCCGGGGAGACGCCCCCTGTGCCAGCCCCTCTGCCCTCGCACGGGGAGACGCCCCCTGCGCCAGCCCCTCCGCCCTCGCCCGGGGAGACGCCCTCTGTGCCAGCCCCTCCGCCCTCGCCCGGGGAGACGCCCCCTGTGCCAGCCCCTCTGCCCTCGCACGGGGAGACGCCCCCTGCGCCAGCCCCTCCGCCCTCGCCCGGGGAGACGCCCTCTGTGCCAGCCCCTCCGCCCTCGCCCGGGGAGACGCCCTCTGTGCCAGCCTCTCCGCCCTCGCCCGGGGAGACGCCCTCTGTGCCAGCCTCTCTGCCCTCTCCCGGGGAGACGCCCTCTGTGCCAGCCTCTCCGCCCTCGCCCGGGGAGACGCCCTCTGTGCCAGCCCCTCCGCCCTCGCCCGGGGAGACGCCCCCTGCGCCAGCCCCTCCGCCCTCGCCCGGGGAGACGCCCCCTGTGCCAGCCCCTCTGCCCTCGCACGGGGAGACGCCCCCTGCGCCAGCCCCTCCGCCCTCGCCCGGGGAGACGCCCTCTGTGCCAGCCCCTCCGCCCTCGCCCGGGGAGACGCCCTCTGTGCCAGCCTCTCCGCCCTCGCCCGGGGAGACGCCCCCTGCGCCAGCCCCTCCGCCCTCGCCCGGGGAGACGCCCCCTGCGCCAGCCCCTCCAGCCTCGCCCGGGGAGACGCCCCCTGTGCCAGCCCCTCCGCCCTCGCCCGGGGAGACGCCCCCTGCGCCAGCCCCTCCGCCCTCGCCCGGGGAGACGCCCCCTGGGCCAGCCCCTCCGCCCTCGCCCGGGGAGACGCCCCCTGCGCCAGCCCCTCTGCCCTCGCACGGGGAGACGCCCCCTGCGCCAGCCCCTCCAGCCTCGCACGGGGAGACGCCCCCTGCGCCAGCCCCTCCAGCCTCGCCCGGGGAGACGCCCCCTGTGCCAGCCCCTCCGCCCTCGCCCGGGGAGACGCCCCCTGCGCCAGCCCCTCCGCCCTCGCCCGGGGAGACGCCCCCTGGGCCAGCCCCTCCGCCCTCGCCCGGGGAGACGCCCCCTGCGCCAGCCCCTCTGCCCTCGCACGGGGAGACGCCCCCTGTGCCAGCCCCTCCGCCCTCGCCCGGGGAGACGCCCCCTGCGCCAGCCCCTCCAGCCTCGCCCGGGGAGACGCCCCCTGTGCCAGCCCCTCCGCCCTCGCCCGGGGAGACGCCCCCTGCGCCAGCCCCTCCGCCCTCGCCCGGGGAGACGCCCCCTGCGCCAGCCCCTCTGCCCTCGCACGGGGAGACGCCCCCTGTGCCAGCCCCTCCGCCCTCGCACGGGGAGACGCCCTCTGCGCCAGCCCCTCCACCCTCGCACGGGGAGACGCCCTCTGCGCCAGCCCCTCCGCCCTCGCACGGGGAGACGCCCTCTGTGCCAGCCTCTCTGCCCTCTCCCGGGGAGACGCCCTCTGTGCCAGCCCCTCCGCCCTCTCCCGGGGAGATTCCCTCTGCACCCACCCTCACCCGGGCCCCACACAGATTCTGGTGGGCCCCAAAGGGTCCAGCCCCTCAGTTCCTGGTCAATACACGCTTGGATCTTACCCGAATCACCGCGCGGGTGCCAAGCCCGTCAGCTCTCGGCATCTGAAGGTCACTTCCCAAGGAAAGGGGGAACTGGGTGAGAGGGAAGAAGTGGTCCAGTGACACATTACACACGTCAGCCACAGCGACTGAGGCAGCCAGTGATGCTGATTCTCGAATGTCTTTGCAACACCTTTGGCGGGTGGGTCCCCGGGCCAGAGCCCTGAGGACGGCACGAAGCCCAGAGCGACGTGGCCAGGGCCCCTCTTCCAGTTTTCCAAACGGAGGGGGAAGTTCTTTCTCCTTCCCTTCGGCCCTGGCGGGGCAATGTCAGCTCCCCCAGGTGAGCCGCTGTGGCCAAACGCCATTGCTCGCCCGCCCCGGCCCATGTACCGGGCAGGTGGGACAGATGTCTGGGCAGCTGATTCCAGCCCAGGTCCCCTGACCAGTCCTTGGACAAGCCCCACATTGCTGAGCTGAGTTGTCGACGTCTGCGTCTGCGTCTGAAGCCCATCGTGCTGGTGGGGGGGTCACAGGCTGGCCTGGCGCAGACACGCACGTAACAAAGCATCGCCGGCGTGCAGGACACAGCTCACTTGGGCTGCCCGGCGCAAGGGTCGGTGCCACTGTGCAAGGGGGACAGAACATCCAGTCACGTGACAGGGGTTCGTGTGGGTCAGTGGCTCTTGGCCCCATGCTTGGAGTCCCCCACGGCGGGCGCCTCCTCCTGGGCTGGGGAGAGCTGCCCGCTGTGGGCATCCAAGGCCTAGGCCTTGCTGGCACTAGGCCCTGTCGCTGTCCACCCCTCAAGCTACGGCTGAAGCCGTGGGCACACTGGGCACTGTGGGGCTGGGGTGCGCTGGGGGGCACCAGGCGAGAAGGGGCTGGGGGCGGCAGGCCAAGGGATGGGGGAAATGTGGCGGGGGGGAGCCCCGGAGAGAGGAACGAGGGGGTGATGGGCCACAGGGAGAGGGCAAGAGGGTCTCAGCTGGTAGCGCCAGAGGGAAAGAAGGGTTGGGCAGCGTGAGTGATTTAAAGGGTTCGGGGTCAGGGCCAGGCATGTGCCAAGCTCCCTGGAGCAGCTGGGCAAACGCAGGCCAGGTTTCTCTTGGAGCACGGCCCTGCCGGGAGAGGACAGCGGCCGAGGGCGCCTGTCATGGCGCAGGCAGTTTCTCAGCCGCGGGCACCCTTTGGGGCTGCCGCCGTTTGCCGACGCAGCGCCCGCCGGGCAGACAGCCGCAGGCGGCATGGGGGCGTCAGACAAGTTCTTAGGACTTGATGAAAACTGGGCTGAGCTGGCAGCTGGCGTGGGCCCGAGGTGGCTGCAGGGGAACGGAAGGCGATGGCTGCAGCAGCCAGTGCCAGCCTTCCCCCGCGCTGTTTGCAAGGGCGGAGCGGCCTTCCTCAGGCCTGCGCCAGCCAGGGCCTCCTGCAAGGTCTCTGGCCTGAGCTGGCCGGTGCGCCCGGGGCTGGAGCCCTCTGAGCTGTGTGATGGGCTGCGGAGAAGAGCTCTGTGGTTCCAGCGCTGCCGAAGGCCAAGCCCAGGAGGAAGAGGAGGCTCAGTGATTGTGGGGCCCTGACAAGGCGGGGGGATCCCTGGCTGCCGGGATGGCTGGCTGGCCTGGCGCTTTGTCTCCACTGGGGCGAAGTTTCTCAGGCCCGTGAAGCTTTGGGGCTCCGTCCCCATGTCTGGCAGAAGCTCTGCCTGGCCCGCTGGGACTGCCCAGCCTCATGTCCTGTTTTCCGCGGCATTTCCCTGCTTCTTCAGCCCCCGCGCCCGCAGACCCGGCGGGCACGTTCATGTCTTTCATGGCACAAATGGGGCCCGGTTTCCATGGCCTGTACGACGGGGCTCGTTGCCACCTTCCTTAGCCAGGCTGAGACTGAGGTGCTGAACCAGGGACTACTTGAAGCTAGGACTGGTGCTGGGGTTCCTACCCGCCCCCCAGATGTGGACAATGCCACCCAGGCCAGGCTCTCAGCCCACACCAGGTCAGGCCAGCCCGTCAGCCATAGGCAGAGCGGCTCCAGGGCTCAAGCAGTTTGGTGGTGGGGCTCAGGCAGGTCTCTTACCTTTATAACCGATCCAGCAGCCAGAGGTACCGGGCCTGGAATGCCCACGTCTAGCGGTGCCGGGGCTGATCGTCAGGGAACGGGGGAACAGACCCAGTGACTTGCTATGGTGAGTCCACTGACCACACTGAGGCCTCTGGCAGGATACCTGGGACTAGAGAGGCATCCAGCAGGGACCAGTCAGACAGACACCCACCACACACACAGCCACGGCCTGTGCATGTTTGCCCAGGGCAGACACAGCGCCAGGCATCTGTCTGTGCCACTGCCCAGTGTGGAGGTGTGAGGGGGTTCAGGGGTCCCCACGCACTGCGCCCCATCTGCAGGCAGGAGTGGCTTTCACTCAGCAGGTAGAACAGGAAGTTTATTAGGTGACAGAGGCCCAGTTTCTCACAGAAGAGTCAGTGCAGCCGGCAGAGACAGTCATTCCAACCTGTTCTGGGGAGAGGAGCCTCAGGGGTGCCCCTCTGGGGTGTAGCTTCCCCTCGCCTGCCTGGCTGCCTTCCAGCTCCCTCTCCCCTCTAGCTTCTCCCTGCCCCTCCGATTTAAACCCAGCTCGGCTCCTCCCTCCTCTTTGTTCAGGGCAGAGGTGTTACCTGCCAGCCTAGGTTATAGCCCCAGGGTCATCCTTAGCCGCTGGGAGCTGCTCTGCTTGTCTCACACATCCAGCCTGAGTCTCACCTGCACTGCCCCCACTCCAGCACAGGAGGGAGTCCTGGCGAACTGACCCAGACTGCCTGGGATGGGGCACGACCAAGCTGCTCTGACAGTTTCCTCTGCAGCGGTAACTCCCGGGCAGACGCCTGGGGGTGAAAATTACTGCCTGCCCGCCTGCACGGCACCCGCAGCGTAACCTGAGCCTAGAGCAGGGCCTGGCCTGGCAGAGGGTGTCCCAGGCTGGGTGGTGTCGAGAAGGGGCATGCTGGTGTTACAGGCCCTGGGTAAACCCCTCTGGGGAAAAGCGGCAGCTGTGGGTGGGGAGTCGGGAGGCCTGGCCCAGCTCACCCCAAACTCTGCGGCTGCATGTGGCTTTTCAGCAGAGATCACATGAGAGCCAAACCCCCATGTTAACCCTTTCTAGGCCTTTGTTTGCCCCTGCAAGCATACGGCGTTGCCCCAAATGGAGCTGAAGCAAGGCCAGCAGCTGCTTCAGCCTAATGCCACAGGGTTTAGTTAAACCAGCCTCTCTCCTGCCTTCAGCCATGCCCAAGGACTGCAGTGAGATCCCGGCAGACAGCCCCAGCGGCGTCTACCTAATCCAGCCCACAGGACTGCACCAGCTGGTGGTCTACTGCGACATGAACGAGACAGGCGGGGGCTGGACGGTCCTGCAGAGGAACCAGCGCACCACGACCATCACCTGGGCCGAGTCCTGGAGCACCTACAAGTACGGCTTTGGCAACGTGCTGGGTGACTACTGGCTGGGGCTGGAGTACATCCATCAGATCACCAAACAGAAGGTCTACCAGGTCAGGTTCATCATCCACAATTCCGCCGGCGCCGTGAAATACGCAGACTACAGCCTCTTCGATCTGGAGGACGAGTCCAGAGGCTACCGCCTGAGGCTGGGCTCTTACAACGGGACTGCCGGGGACGCCATGGCCTCAAACAACGCTAACGCCGTGCATGACAACATGAAGTTCTCCGCTAAGGACCAGGATCAGGACACTACGAGTGGGAACTGCGCGTCTAGCTATAATGGGGGCTGGTGGTACTCGGCTTGTTACTCTGCTCTGCTGAACGTCAAAGGAAGCATCATTTGGGGCAGTTTGTGTAGTGGGAACTGCCAAGCCTCAGCGATCCTCATCAAACCTGCTGCTTTCTGTTAGTCAGCCCTTCCCCACCTGCTGGCTGTGTCCGGGCCAGCCCCTGCTCCCCGCAGGGAGGGAGAAGGGGCAGCGAGTGTCGGGGCCACATCTCCTGCCCCGCTCAGGCCTTGCTGGGGGCACAAGCCGGGTTCCCTGGGAATCGGGACCACTTTCCTTCTCCTCCTGCTCCCTGCAGCCTCTCCGAGCTCTTCTCTGCTGGGCTTTGGGCTGGTGCGTTTGAATGCTATTAAAGCTGGAATAAAGATTTGAGAAAACCTGTGGCGTCTCTGGAGAGAGAGAGTTTTCCCCAGCCCAGACCATCTGCTTTCCAATTCCCGGGTCCAATGCAAACCCCTCAGGCTCCACCTTCCCATTTGTGGGCAGCACAGAGTTGTCACCTGGTCACCTCGGTTACCCTCAGCAGGAGCTCCCCGCCCTCTGTGAGCCACATACACACGTATCCCCCACTCCATCACATCTCTCCCGCCTTCCAGACTGAACTGAGGATGGTCACTCAGCTGGTGACCTGGAGAAGTTCAGGGCCTTCCCCGCTTGACAGGGCATCAGCTGTACCCTTACTGCTCCCCCTGATGGGTACCACCTCCATGTCATAATCCTGCCGGGGGGAGGCTCTGCATCAGGAGCTTGGCATTGGCCCCTTTCATGTGGTGGAGCCAGGCAAGTCCCGTTGGTTCCCTCGGGTTGGATGGGCTCCCTGCTTCAGCCTCTGTTCCATCAGCCACATTCTCAGGTCGGGCAGTCACAGACCATACAGCTGCTGCAGCACCAGCAGAAACAGTTCCTCTCTGGTCTGGACCCCCAGCCCATCTGCCCACCAGTCCATACAGCTGCTCCAGCAAATGTCTGGAAGTCCGTCACTGTCCAGTAAACAAAGGTACAAATGCTTTGTATCCTTGGCATTTAGCCAGACCACCAAAATGGTTGTGTGCCTCAGTTTCCCCTTTCATATCACCCAGTAGGTTTGGGACGTTCCTCCTCATGCGAGAGGTTGCAAGACTAGTTACAGAGAACAACAGCAATATTTCAGAATTACAGACTCCTTCAGCACACAACTCATGCTTCTACATCCATGTCAACATGTTACATGGCTCTTTCCAAACATTCTGTTCATGGTACAATTCTACAGCTTTTGGTAGCAGCACCCACTGGTTACAGCAGTCAGTGCGAGGAACAAGAACAAACCCATTGCAATTGTACACTGACATTGCTCTTAGGTAGACCACGACCATGGCTGAACCTTCTGGAGATTCTGTCATTTTATGGCTAAATGGCTGAGGTTTTTCCTTTACGCAACCAAGTTTTAATCTTCCCCCTTACCCCGTGGGGTGGGAATTTGATCTCTCTGGGTGTGCCCTCCTTCTAACAAGAGCTGGGCCATTGCTGATCCTCAGGCAGACTGGCCCCTCCCAGCTAGTCTGGAAATTTGCATACCACACTGCTTTCTGAAAGTAACAGAGAGGGAGCCATGCTAGTCTATATACTATCAGAACAAAAAAGCAGCCAGTAGCACTTTAAAGACTAACAAAATAGTTTATTAGGTGATGAGCTTTAGTGGGACAGACCCACTTCCTCAGGCCATAGCCAGACCAGGACAGACCCAATATTTAAGGCACAGAGAACCAAAAACAGAAATCAAGGTTGACAAATCAGAAAAAAAAGGATCAAGGTGAGCAAATCAGAAAGCAGAGGGCAGGGGGAGTCAAGAATTAGATTAAGCCAAATATGCCAAAGGCCCCTATAATGACCCAGAAAATTCGCATTCTGGTTTGAACCACATGTTAATGTGTCGAATTTGAATATAAAAGAGAGTTCAGCAGCCTCTCCTTCCAAAGTAGTGTGACGGTTCCTGTTCAGTAGCACGCAGACTCTTAAGTCATTAGCAGAATGGCCCACTCCATTAAAATGTTGGCTGACCAGTTTGTGGATCAGGAGTGTTTTTATGTCTGTTTTGTGCCCAGCTTTCTGAACGTTGCGTTGTGAGTCACAGATGCAGAATCCACATCCCTTACTGGCCCACCAGGCCCACAGCTCCTTTGTCCTTCCACCTCCAACTTCTGTCTCCCCATGGAATTGGAAGTGGAGTCCATCATAAGGATACAAGTGTTCCCAGCATCTGGAGATGGGGAATTGCTGGCCCTCTCCTGCAAGCAACCTGGAACAGGACCACACTGCCAGTACGCTGGTCACACCCAGTCACTTGGGTATCACAGGGCTGCTCACATTCCCTTACAGCTTTCACTTTACTCAGACCAACTTCCATTTCCTGAGACACCTTTACACTGTCTGCTCCGGACCCTTCCAGAGCACAGCCAGTGGTTTCACACTCAGGCAGGTCTTGGCCATCGGGAACTGAGACAAACTTCTCCCCAGACAAACTGCTGCCTTCTACGGACAAGCAATTTTCCTGATCATTCTCATTTACCTTGCTCCCATTCCCTGCAGTTACCACAGACTGCTCAGGGAAACTTCCAGGGGGAGTCCCTTCCTCACGAGTTCCCTCAAACAACAAATAACCTCCATCTGACTTTATAGGGGTCCTGATCCCTTGAGCCACAATCAATTCCTTATGGGCTTCAGCTGCATTCAGATCCATCCCCGGGGTCTTACCACCATTTTCAGCCACCCTAGGCCCAGGCAAAGAACTAACTTCCCCAGAAGTAGAAGTACCTTCCTTGCACAAAGGAACAGTGTCCTTATCAGGGATGCCACTGCCCATCCCAGACACATTCCCTCTGTTCCTGCCCCCATGGCTGATCTCAGACACATGCCCAGAAGGTGAAGCAGCTTCTCTCATGGACAACTTGCCATTCAAAGTGGACAAGCTGCTTTCCTGCACAGACACAAAGGCAACTTCCTCAGCCCAGGCCTGGAAAACTCTTCACAGGCCTGTCCTGGCCACCAGTAGACAATGAGTTGGAATTGCTCCTTCCCTCCTTGAGCTGTGGCAGGCCACTCGGTTCAGCGCTCCATGCAGTCCAGGGTTCCCTGCCCCGATCTGGGCTCACCCCTGCAGGAGTTTCCTTAACCCATAGCTCTGCCATTGCACATTCCTGCTGCCGCTCGTTCTCTCAGTTGTTCCCACCCTTGAATCTCAATTCAGTTTCCAGGTGCTGCTGCCGCACAGAGGAGTTGCTGAGGGGAGTTGCAGACTCACAGGCCGATGCCGCTGCCCCCACGATTCCTGGAAGAATCTCTTCAGCGTGTCATCCTTCTCACGAGTCACGCGTTCCTGGGAGTTAGGCCGTAGGCCGCTCCACCTTCTGGTACTGACTCAAACGAACTCCCAGGAGGAACTCGTCCTCGGGTGTGACACCCCCTCTCCAGGACCATGACCACACTCTCTTGGGTTTAGCCACAGGCCCCTCCACCTTGGGAACTGCAGCTCACTGCCCATCAGCACACCTGGGTCTCGCTGGCCCCCCCTTCTTCCTCCTGCGCCCCAGTTACTTACTGCCAGATGCACCATCCACAGGATGCAGTACATCCCACCGCTAGCACCAGCTGTCATAGGGTTCAAGGGTCCCCAAGCTCTGCACCCCATTTGCGGGCAGGAGTGACTCCCACTCAGCAGGAGAACAGCGGGTTTATTAGCTAACAGGGACACAGCGTCGTACAGAGGAGTCAGTACAGCAATCAGAGGCATCCAGTCCAATCCATGTGGGGGAGAAGCTGGGCCCTGGCCCCCTCCTCTGTCTGTCTCTCTCCCAGCCCAGACTCACTGCTTCCCAACTCCCAGTTCTGATTCAAACCCCTCAGGCTCCACCTCCCCCTTTGCAGCATAGACGTGTCACCTGGTCGCCTTGGTTACCCTCAGCACGAGCCCCACACTCTCTGTGAGCCACTCATGCAGATGCGCACACACACACACACACACACACACACACACACATCCCCCCACTACATCACACCTTGTAGGACTTTTCCGCATGCCCTTAGTTCCCATGTTCAGTGCAGCTGCCGAGACCCTGCAGGTGAGAAGGTCACAAACCCACACAAGCTTCTCTCTCCTGCTTCGTGGCAGGGAAGCGTCCAGGAACACTGCACGGCTGGCCATGGCGCCTGCGTCAGAGCATAGGGGCCCTCTGGACGGAGGCACCACTCTGCCCCGGGGTCCCTCGCACAGAGCCCTAGGCGGCAGCAGGTGCATCCTCGCACAGCCCTCTCCCAGCTGAGCTGGCGGCCCCCGGCTCTGCTGCTGGGGCTGAGAGGCTGAGGTCTCCTCTGGCAGGTGTGCTCCCGGGGCTGGCGCAGGGGAGACAAGAACAGCCACTCTGCACTGCTCGGCGCCTCACCCCTGCAAAGGGACTGGGGACATGGGCTAGCCAGGGCTTGTCACCGCCCTGGCTCCAGCGCTGACCCCACACTAAGCCAAGGCTGGAGTTTCATACTCAGCACCGCGTCACTCCAGGGCTGCCCATGGGCAGCGCCCCTGGCTAAGCAGAGACGCCTGGCGAGCCCTGGGGCACAGGAGAGAAGAACGAAACCTCCTGGCGTTGCTGCCGGGCGCTGCAGGTGGGCTGGGCAGTGAACGAGCCACCCCTGAGCCTTGTGCTGGCCCTCGCGCCTGTGCAAGGCGCATCGCGTGGGTCTGAAGTGCTGCGTCCGGCTGAGCCCTGCTTGGCTTCCCCGGCGGCCAGGGCAGGGGACTCTCACTGCTTTGGGGGTGCAGGCATGAGCACCGCCCTCACTCCCAAGCCAGCGCATGGAGGCAGAGTACCCTGGCTGCTCTCCCCCGGGCTGCCAGGCAGAAGGCCAGGGCCCAGCACTGTCCGGCCCAGGGAGGAGGTGGGGAGCCAAGAGTCACACCCCCAGACATGCCTGCTCCTCCCTTGTGTCCCCCTCCCTGGTGTGCTAGCTGGGGGCTGCCCCCTGCCATGGCCACTAGCAACGGCCTCTTGCACAGCCCTTCCTTCCCCAGAGCAGCCAGGATCCCAGCTGGGGTCAGAGCCGCCTGGGGCCAGTGCAGTGACACACAGAGAGGGGTGTGAGGCTCTGGGTCAAGGGTCCCCACACTGAATCCAGGCGCCCCTGGCCACCAGGCCCTCCCCCTCCCAGCAGCTGGGCTGGAGACCCCAGAGGCCCCTGCCTCTGACCCTGTGGGGGGGACCCTGTCATTTCCCAGCCCCCAAGCAGGGGCCCTGGGGATGGAAGCCTTCCCAGCACTGTGTCCTTCTGGCCCAGGGCGGGGGAGGCCCACTCATCACTCCCACTTCCCCTCAAGCCCTTGCCAGGGGTTCCCTCCTTCCCCCAGAGCCGTGGGACAGCTTCCCTGGCAGCAAAGGCCCCCTCCGGCCGCAGGTACAGCCCCTGCCCCGGGGGGTCCGTCACACAGAGGCCCTAGCAGTCGGGAGGAGGAGCCCCATGCAGCCCTCTCCTTGCTGGGACGGAGGGCTGCAGCGCTGCGGTCTCCTCTGGCACAGCTCATCCCCCCGCCCACCTGGGACATGCACAAGCCCCACCAGGGCCCCGGGCCATCGACTGCTGCAGCTCAGCCCCGAACTGTCAGATCCATGACTCAGACCCAGAGGAAGGCTCAGCCGCACTGGAGAACTACACAGCCTGGGGGGGTGAGCCGCATCCATCATTGCCTGCATGAAGGGCACAATGCCTCTCTGGCTGCGCAGCCCCAGCTTCGCTCACCCTCCCCGACCCTGGGGTGCAGGTGTGATGGGGTTCAGGGGTCCCCCTGCACTGCACCCCATCCGCTGGCAGGAGTGACTCTCACTCAGCAGGCACAACAGCAGGTTTATTAGGCAACAGATGCCCAGTTTCTCACAGAAGAGACAGTGCAGCAGCCAGAGACAGTCCTTCCAACCCGTCCTGGGGGGAAGACCCCGAGGGTGCCCCTCTGGGGTGTAGCTTTCCCCCTCCTCAGGCTGGCTGCCTTCCAGCTCTTCCCCTAGCCTCTAACTGCCACCCCCGATTCAAACCCAGCTCGGCTCCTCCCTCCTCTTTGTTCAGGGCAGAGGTACCACCTGCCAGTTGTAGCCCCAGGGTCATCCTTAGCCACTGGGAGCTGCTCTGCTTGTTTCTCACATCCAGCCTGAGTCTCACACATGCACCCCCCCCACTCCAGCACAGCAGGGCCTCCCCCTTCCCAGCCTGCCACCTTCTGCCCCAGCCACAGGGGGAGCAGACCCTGCCCAGGGAGAAAGCAGTGAGCGGCTTGCGCTGTCTAACAGGGTGAGACACAGCTTGATTCAAACCCTGGCGAGTGTATTGAACTGAGCTGGCTGCTTCACGTTCAATCTCTGGGAGAAGCGACTCGATGTGTGTGCTCACTAGTCCAACCCCTTCAGCCCAGCTGGCTGCAGCTGCTAAACCTGTTTGACAGTTTGAGCTGTAGCTTGTAACGCTTGGGGAGCTGCTCAGCATACAAAAGCCAGTGTCTGTCCTGTCCACGCTGAGGGAGCCGCCAGCTGGGTAATTGGCAGCTGACCAGGCAGGAGGAGTCAGCTCTGGGGTCCTAGGCTGGGAAGAACCGGCTAGAGCATCTCTTTGTTGGCGCCTGAGTGGCTGGGCAGAGCACTCATGGCGCTCAGGTTGGTGTCCCTGGTGGTGGGTGGCTGTGTGAGTGCGCGACCCAGAGAGGTTTGCAGCCTGGCATACCAGCAGAGCGTGCTAGGGCGCCCATGCTGGGGAGTCAGAGGGCCCACAGTATCCCACTTCTGGGTTGCACCCAGGGGAACCTGTCACGCTAGTAGTAGCTAAAGAAGGAGCTGACACAGAGTTCAGAATGTGTTGCTGATTATTTATCATGCCGAAATCTCCAGGGATACACCACTTACACCGGGGCAGAACGGTTACAGCAGTGGGTGTGACGGCTGGGAGTCCCTACCCTGATGCTGTAGGGAAAGCGAAGTCTGTGCCCATAGTAGAACCGATGCCAGCGAGAATGCTAAGCTGCTCATGACCCAGAGCTCAGAGGCCTCTGCTTCAAAGCAGGTTTCAATGGCGCCCTCGTAAAAAATGCCTGAAATGCCCCCGGATGACCCCGCTGTCCCTGCCACCGGGGCAGCCGCTTTGCTAGCGGCCGCTGCTGAAACGCGGCAGCGACTTGGCGACAGGCGAGGCCGGGCGGGGCCGCGGCAGGGTCAGCACACGTCTGTCGGCTTCACCAGGATGCGGGACGCCTTGCACTCCCCACGGCCGCAGAACCCAGCCCAGTAGATGTAGCCTTTTCCATTCGGCAGCACATTGTGACACTTGTCGTACCACCAGCCGCCGTAGCTGCTGGCGCAGTTCCCGCTGGACTGGTCCTGGTCCCGGTCAACTGTACTGAACTTCATGTTGTCGTGGATACCCCCGATGCCGGACTGGTAGGTGGTGAAATAGTCCTGGCCAGAGCCGGAGAACCTGGCCAGCCTGAGCGGGTACCCGCTGGCCTCCTCCTCCACGCTGAAGATGTCGTACTCGGCGAAGAGGGTCTGGTTGGACTTGTTCTCCACGACAAAGCGGACCTTGTAGGTGTCCTGCTGGGTGAGCAGGTACAGGTACTCGTTGCCCAGCCAGTAGTCCTGCAGCACGTTGCCAAAGCCGTACTTGTAGGTGCTCCAGGACTCGCGCCAGGTGATCTCCGTGTTGTACGAATTCCTCTGGACGACGGTCCAGCCTTTGCCGTCGGTGTCCATGTCGCACCACACCACCCGAAGGGGGGCGCCGGCCGGCTGGATGACGTACACCCCGCTGGGGCTCTCCAGGGGGATGTAGCTGCAGTCCCTGGGGAACCCTGAAATGCCACACGCAGCCAGGTCAGGACCCGGAAGAGCCAAACCCAGCGGGCAGCGCACGGGGGCTGCCGGCACCGCCACAGGACAGCCGTGTCTGCTGGGCTGGGCACGGCTAGGAGCATGCAGGACCCGCCATGCACATGGGCCTGGGGCCAGGGGGCCCAATCCAGAGCCAGGCTGCAGCTGCTTCCAGAGCTCTCCTGCCCACTGCCGTGCTAGGAAGCAGGCAGGTGAGAGGGGCTGGCTGGGGTGCGCGCCCCGCACTCCCCCCGAGCCCCAGCCAACGGACGACCCCCCGTGCCCATAAGGGGGAGCAGGCTGCTGCCAGGAGGCCCGGAACTTTGGGGGGTGAGAGCAGCATCAGTGACCTGGTGTGTGTGGCTGCAGCCCCCTGCCCCCATCCTCACCTCCCCCTTTTTCTGCCCTACGCCCCCTGCCCCCGTCCTCACCTCCCCCTTTTTCTGCCCTACGCCCCCTGCCCCATCCTCACATCCCCCTCTTTCTGCCCTACACCCCCTGCCCCCATCCTCACATCCCCCCCACATTTGGCCCTACACCCCCTGCCCCGATCCTCACCTCCCCCCCACATTTGGCCCTATGCCCCCTGCCCCCATCCTCACCTCCCCCTTTTTCTGCCCTACGCCCCCTGCCCCCGTCCTCACCTCCCCCTTTTTCTGCCCTACGCCCCCTGCCCCCGTCCTCACCTCCCCCTTTTTCTGCCCTACGCCCCCTGCCCCCGTCCTCACCTCCCCCACATTTGGCCCTACGCCCCCTGCCCCCATCCTCACATCCCCCTCTTTCTGCCCTACACCCACTGCCCCCATCCTCACCTCCCCCTCTTTCTGCCCTACACCCACTGCCCCATCCTCACATCCCCCCCACATTTGGCCCTACACCCCCTGCCCTGATCCTCACCTCCCCCCCACATTTGGCCCTATGCCCCCTGCCCCCATCCTCACCTCCCCCCACATTCTGCCCCACGTCCCCTGCCCCCATCCTCACCTCCCCCCACATTCTGCCCCACATCCCCCCAGCCCTCGCCCTCACTCCCCCTCCCGCCAAGCCACCCCTTGCCCTGAGCTGCCTACACCCCCTGCGTTGGGCACCCTGCACTGCACCCCACACTTGCATTTCATACAGGGCCCGCAGTATTTCCACCCCCCCTGCTCCTGCCCTTTGGGCCCCCTGCGGGGTGTGATACGGCAGCACTGTAAGATGTGGGGGACTCATAGCTCAAATCCAGCCCACAGCTTGGATCCAGCCCCCAAGGCTCGGGGCACCCACTGCAGAGTGTAGACCCCTGAGCCTCATGGGGCGGGACAGGACGGGGGTCTCTGAGGCCGTGTCACAGTAAAACTCACCACTCTGGGAGCGGGGGCTCTCGCTGGCCGCTTGCGCCACCCCCGGGACACAGCTGGTGCAGAGAAGAGTCACTGAGGCCATGGCCAGGAGGACCAGGCGTCCCTGGCAATGGCCCATCCCAGCCTGGAGCCCTGCGGGAACAGGAACCGCTGCTGTGAGCGCAGCTGAGCAGAGAGAGGCCTGGGCCCGGCGCCCCCGGCGTGGTCCTGCTCCTGCGGACAGAGGCTGACGGTTCCCAACCAGAATCCCACCCCAGGGAGCCAGACTGGGGCCCTGCTCTGCCTCCCGCCGGTGCAACAGACCCTGGGGTCAGGCAGGGCGGATGGGGAGCAGCTGAAGCAGCATCTTTGGCCAAGGCCCCTTCCTCATGCTGACAAGGGGCTTAGCTCTTCTTCTCCTCTCTGGCCTCCCTCTTGCTGCTCAGCGGATGGCCGCCTGCCGCCCTGGCGAACGGCTTACCGGGCGCGTTAGTCGCAGCACTGCTGGCAGCGCTAGGGCAGCGACTATTCCCCCCGTTCAACGCTGGTGAGGCCACGTCTGCAGCGCTGTGTCCAGTTCTGGGGCCCCCAGGATAGAAAGGGTGTAGACACACCGGAGAGGGGCCAGCGGAGGACAACGGAAAATGATAAAGATCTTAACGGCCAGACTGGGTCAGACCGATGGTCCATCCAGCACAGGTGCCCCAGAGGGAGTGAACTGAACAGGGAATCCCTGAGTGATCCCTCCGTCACCCACTTCCAGCCTCTGACAGACACAGGCCAGGGCCGCCACTCCGACCCGCCTAGCTAACAGCCATTGGCAGACCTAACCTCCATGAACATCTCTGGCTCTTTTTTGAGCCCTGATAAAGTCCTGGTCTCCACAACAATCCTGGAAAGAAGTTCCACAGGCCGACCGTGAGCTGTGAGAAGAAAACTTCCTTTTGTTAGCTTTCAGCCTGCTCCCCGGCAACTTCATTGGTTGTGCCTAGTTCCTACGTTATGGGAACAAGCAACCAACTTTTCTTCTTCATTCTCTTTCTCCACACTGGTCATGATTTTTAGGGGGCTGGAGCACAAGACCTATGAGGAGAGGCTGAGGGATTTGGGCTTGTTTAGTTTGCAGAAGAGAAGACTTAGAGGTGATTTAATAGCAGCCTTCAACTTCCTGAAGGGGAGCTCTGAAGAGGATGGAGAGAGGCTGTTCTCAGTGGTGACAGACGGCAGAACAAGGAGCAATGGTCTGAAGTTACAGAGGGAGAGGTGTAGGTTGGATATTAGGAAAACCTGTTTCCCCAGGAGGGCGGTGAAGCACTGGAACGTGTTGCCGAGAGAAGTGGTGGAATCTCCATCCCTGGAGGTTTTTAAGTCCCAACTTGACAAAGTCCTGGCTGGGATGATTTCGTGGGGGTTGATCCTGCTTTGGGCAGGGGGCTGGACTCAATGACCTCCTGAGGTCCCTTCCAGCCCTGGGATTCTCTGATTGACAGAGGATCAGGGCCCCTCCTTGTCCTCGGCTTCTCTCCTTCCCTTGCCCTACTCAGAGCATTCTGCACCTGCAGGGGCAGGTCCAACCCAGAGCCTCTGGCGCAGGAGCAAAGGGTTGGGAGGAAAATAACTCACCCATTCGGCTGGTGCTGCTGAGCAGATGGACAAGAAACCTGACAGGTCCGTCTGCCTGTGCCTGAGCCCCAGATGGTGATTTGTCCCTTTATAGCTGCACCAGCAGCAGCCCGATCCTCACCCAGCTCACCTCGGAACTCTGTGCACAAGGAAGCTCTCCTGCTTTGTTAGGCTTGGGCGTTTCTTTACCCACGCCAATAAAAAAGGGCTGGGCAGCACCAGCTCCGCCTGCCAGGAGCGAGGGGGTCCGTTATTGACACTGGCCTAGGCCTAGTCATCTCTGGAGAAGTCTCGAGGCACACGGGCAAACAAGGAACAGGATGGGAGGAACCCGGGCCCTGAAGGACTTCGAAAGCAATCTCAACAGCTGATAAGCAGGGGCAGATGGAGCGTCCGGCTTGGCCCAGTCCGGCCCTCACGTGTAAGCGGGGAGGAGGGTTTGGGCCAGGGGCCAGCTGTGCAGAGCTCACCCCATGAGTGGGCACAAGCTGAGCCCCTGGACAGCAGTCTGAGTGCAGAGCCCAGGCCTGGGCCCACCTAGCACCTGAGCCCCATGGGTGGCAGCTGGGGAGAAGGGGATGTGGTGGGTCTCCGTGCAGGGGTGGCTTTCCCACACAGGACCGTGATGCGGGTCCCCGCGTTAGCTCGGCCGTAGGAGCAGTGGCTAAAGGCACGGCTGGGCTGGGGAGCTGGTGGGTTACACAAGCAGGCACGGCTTAGCCACGTGCCCAGCATCCTGGCAGGGTGAGACCAGAGGACGTGTGTGGGCCCGTCCAACCTTCTGCAGCAATGATGTGAGAGCAGGAGGAGCCTTCCTGAGCCCTGGAGTGCAGACCCCAGGCCTGCAGGCAGCTCCCCGGTGCCACCCTGCCCAGAAACGTCGCCGCGCCCGCTTGAGTGAATGGCCTTGTTTGCGCCCACGGCTCCGAAAGGGAGGCTCTGCCCGGACCACGCGCCCTGACCAGGTGTGTCACACGCCTCCCCCCATGGAGCTGCAGTGCCAGGTGTGTCACACACCTACCCCCATGGAGCTGCAGTACCGGGTGTGTCACACGCCTCCCCCCATGGAGCTGCAGTACCGGGTGTGTCACACACCTACCCCCATGGAGCTGTAGTACCGGGTGTGTCACACACCTACCCCCATGGAGCTGCAGTACCGGGTGTGTCACACACCTACCCCCATGGAGCTGCAGTGCCAGGTGTGTCACACGCCTCCCCCCATGGAGCTGCAGTGCCGGGTGTGTCACACACCTACCCCCATGGAGCTGCAGTACCGGCTGTGTCACACACCTACCCCCATGGAGCTGCAGTGCCGGGTGTGTCACACACCTACCCCCATGGAGCTGCAGTACCGGGTGTGTCACACACCTACCCCCATGGAGCTGCAGTGCCGGGTGTGTCACACGCCTCCCCCCATGGAGCTGCAGTGCCGGGTGTGTCACACGCCTCTCCCCATGGAGCTGCAGTACTGGGTGTGTCACACACCTACCCCCATGGAGCTGCAGTACCGGGTGTGTCACACGCCTCCCCCCATGGAGCTGCAGTACCGGGTGTGTCACACACCTACCCCCATGGAGCTGTAGTACCGGGTGTGTCACACACCTACCCCCATGGAGCTGCAGTACCGGGTGTGTCACACACCTACCCCCATGGAGCTGCAGTGCCGGGTGTGTCACACGCCTCCCCCCATGGAGCTGCAGTGCCGGGTGTGTCACACGCCTCCCCCCATGGAGCTGCAGTGCCGGGTGTGTCACACGCCTACCCCCATGGAGCCGCAGTACCGGGTGTGTCACACACCTCCTCGCATGGTGTCTGCTGTGCCAGTCCCGGGCCCTTCCATGGTGCCCCACTGCTGAGCAGCTCATGCTCCCGGGACCTGCTCCTCACCCAGAGCGCGCTGGCCGCCTCCGTGGGGTTCGCCCGCGCGAGGCTCTTTGTGCTGGGCGCCTGCGGCTGCACCGGCCCATGACACAGGCTCCCTGAGGCTGTGCAGAGGGGGAAGCTGGCAGGTCACTGCGGTCCTGCACTGCTGCCTGGGCTCACCCCCTGGCACGGGTCAGCAGTGCTCATCTGCAGCTGGCTGAGGGACTTGAGCACCACCTAGTGATCACCTAGAGAGCTGGTGAGTTATTCCACAGGCAGTGTGCGCACCAGGGCCGGGAGCTGATTCCTGGGGGAGTCACCCTGTGGAAGTCAGGGAGGCCTCAGAAGTGCCCCATGACTGCCATGGGCTGCTGCAGTGATGGGCCGACTGGACCAATGCAGAGACATGTAGTGGGCACTGCCAGGATAACAGTGTCACCGGCTCTTCTGCTGCCTGGGGCCTTGGCTGAAAGCCCCAGCTCCTGGAGCCCCGTGAATTTGTGAGGCTCTCCACTTGAGTCTCTAATAGGGAGAGCTCTGCCAAGTCACCCAAGAGGTGCCATGTTTGCACACACGGGGATTTCAAGCCACCCCCAGACATTTGGGGGACCTGGCTTGTGACTTTTGGTGGCTTGTTCAGTGCTTGGCTGATGGAGTCAAATTTGCAAATGAATTGCAGGTCAGAAATTTCTCCTTCCATTTTATTCTTGAAATGGTTTTGGTGCAGGACTGCTACCACAAAACAAAACCATTTCAACTCATTTTTTTTTTCAAAAATAAAATGGAAGGAGAAATTTCAGAACTGCCATTCATTTGCAAATTAGACTCCATCAGCCAAGGACTGAACAGAGCCTGGGAGTGGCTGGCCCATTACAAAAGTAGTTTCTCTCATCTTGATGTTCTCACCTCCACATCGGAATCTGACAATGAGCCACATCCCCCCAACGAACTGACTCGATTTCTCTTCTCTTGGCTATTTCTACACTAGCACAAAACCGCAAAATGACCACGCAAATCGAAGATTACTAATGAGGCTCTGAAATGCATATTCTGCACCTCATTAGCATGCTGCTGGCTGCGGCTCTTTGAAATTGCACATTTCACTCCCGCGCAGCTCGTCCACACGTTATAGACGAACAGCTATTTTGAAGCATAAGCTTTTGTGGAGCATAATGTGGAGGGATGGTGCTTGGCCCTGCCAAGACAGCAGGGGACTGGACTAGATGACAAGGTCCCTGCCAGTTCTAGGAGATGGGTGTCTCCAACTATATTATATTATATAGAAGCTTTCAGCAGATAGGAATAAGGGGATTTCGAAGTTCCCAGGGTCCTTTCAAAAAGGGCCTGTGTCTGAACGAGCCGCGCGGGAGCGAAAAACAGCAATTTCAAAGAGCCATGGCTGGCAGCGTGCGAATGAGGCACTGAATATGCATTTCAGCACCTCATTAGTAATGTTCCAAATGGCCGTTTTGTGCTAGTGTAGACACGGCCTTGACGTTCACAACTCCACATTAATTGCCAATGATGGGCCATTTCCACCTAGACTGAATAGACCATGTCAGATCTGGCCCTCCTCTTTATTGAGACCCCCTCTTTATAGTCGCCTCTGAAACCCCCCCACCCCACTCATGCATCTGCTGAAGTGGGTCTTTGCCCACGAAAGCTTATACTCTAAAATATCTGTTAGTCTACAAGGTGCCGCAGGACTTCTTGTTGTTTTTGAAGGTACAGACTGACCTGGCTACCTCTCTGATACTTGTCTGCTGACAGAGGCCAATACCAGGTGCCCCAGAGGGAGCGAACCAAACGATCTCTCTCCTGCCATCCATCTCCAGCCTCTGACAAACAGAGGCAGGGACACATCCCTATCCATCCTGGCTAGCAGCCATCGAGGGACCTAACCTCCAGGGATTTATCTAGCTCTTTTTAAAACCCCGTTTTCGACCCAGCCTTCACCGCCTCCACGGGCCAGGAGTTCCACATTTTGACTGTGCGCTGTGTGAAGAATTCTCTTGTATTTGTTTTAAACCTGCTGCCCGTTAATTTCATTTGGTGACCCCTAGTTCTATATTATAGGAACAAGTAAATCATTTTTCCTTGATCACTTTCTCCACACCATTCATAACTGTATATACCTCTGACCTACCCCCCTTAGTCTCTTTTCTAGGCTCAAAAGTCCTAGTCTCTTTAATCTCTCTTCCTACAGGACCCGTCCCAACCCCTAGTTGCCCTTGTCTGAACCTTTTCTAATGCCACTCTACCTTTTCTGAGATGAGACCACATGTGGAGGTGGAATTCAAGATGTGGGCCTCCCATGGTTTTATATAAGGGCAATAAGATATTTTCCATCTTCCTCTCGATCCCTTTTCTAATGATTCCTCACATGCTGTCTGCGCTGCTGACGGCTGCTGCACACTGCGGGGATGTTTGCGGAGAACTATCCAATGACTCCGGGAGCTTTTTTCTTATTACTCGTAGTTACACTAGCCCCCGTCGGGCTGCATGGACTGTATAGCTGGGGTTATTTTTTCCCATGTGCAGACACCAGTTTTCTTTGCAGCCTGGAGATCCGGGACTGCCAAGTGGCCTGAGGTGGGGGGGCTCTCGGGAAGCTGTGAATAGCCTCTGGTATTTGCTTACCGAGCTTGTTCCGGGTTCCTGAGACAGCCCCACCTCGGCACTGGCCGCTGCACACCTGGGCTGTGCCAAGGACTCCGATAGCCCCAGATAGCACCGTGCCCTTCCCAGCAGGTGTATGACAGCCTGGGCCTCAGGGCATCACCTGAGCTACACAGAGCAAATAAACCCTGGAGCCACCAGCCCCCAGAGCAAATAAACCATGAAACCAGCAGCCCGGAGCCAAGGGGCCCAGTGGGGCCAGCGGGGAGGGCCAGGCAGCGCCCCACCCCTGGGAAGGAGGGAGCTATACATGCTGCGTGCAGCTCCCCTCCCGCCAGCCTGCCCCTGCCACAGCCTCCAGCGCCGCGGTGTCCACACAGAGCCGGCATGGGTGAGTCTGGGTGCCGGGTGCGGGCAACCGGTGTGCCAGTCCAGGCTCTGCAGTGCTGAAGCACCTGCCTGGCCTGAAAGCTGCTGCACCCTCTCCTGGCACCTGCCTCGCCAGCGTGTCTCTGACTGCAGCGGCTCTGTCTGCGTCCAGTGCCTCAAGGGCTGCACAGTCCGCCACTGAGCTCCTCTGGCAGCTGGGGTGGGGGGCGCCTGCTGCTTTGGATGCTCTCGGGACAGCCGTTGCTGCCTCCCCTGTGGGTGGGGGCTTGGCATGCTACAGGCTGCACGACAAAGCCCGAATCACTCCTGGCCTTGCTGGGTCTCCTGCCCTGCTGGCAAACAGCCGAGTGGCCTCACAGGGGCTCGCTGGGCAGGTGGCAGAGGGCTCCCAGGCCTGAGGCCAGTGCGGCGACACCAGCTTTCGGCTGCTCCGGCCTGGGCAGCCCTTCCTTCCATGGGTGCGCGGGCGGCCACCAGGCCCCAGGCTCTCCTGGCCTGGCCGACGGCTCAGAGCAGGACCACAGCGACAGGCCAGGCGTGTGGGAGCGAAGGCTCCCAGCACAGGCACTGCCCGGGCTAGGGACACCCCGGCTTGTGTGCTTGTGCAGGGCTGGGCTCTCGTGCCCGGCGGGGGCTGGCAGAACCCATCGCAACGGCTCTGGCAGGGACGGTTCTCCTCCGCCCCGAGTGAGGCCCCAGCACTGCAACATGGGCGCCCGGGGGGGAGCTGGGAGGGGACAGGGGGCGCCCAGGGCAGCGTTAAACCGACCAGCCCCTGTGAGCACTGGTGAGCGCCGTCTGCTTCACCAGCCTGCACCCCACGCCCAGCGCAGCCGCCCGGCCCCATGAGCTGCCAGCGGCTCCCCAAGGGAAGGGCAGGGGCAGCAGTGAGCTCGACACTCCCACGCTGGGCTCTGTCCGGGGCGCAGTGACCCCAGCAGACAAGTCACCCACACGTGGATGCTGAGTGGTGGGGCGGGGGCGGGGCCAAGGCTCGGGGGAGGCTGCGAGTAGAGGGTTGGCTCTAAACCAGGATCCGAGCACATGAGGGGCTCCAAGCTGGGGCAGGTAGTTGGGGAGCAAGACGTGGTGAGGGCTGCAGCTGGGGGGGCGCAGGCTCTGGAGTGGGGGTGGGGATGAGAGGTTTGGGCACAGGAGTGGGCTCAGGGCTGGCACATAGGACGGAGATTCGGCTTATAGGAGGGG
The DNA here is from genome assembly GCF_033958435.1 of Carettochelys insculpta. Lineage (NCBI taxonomy): Eukaryota > Metazoa > Chordata > Testudines > Carettochelyidae > Carettochelys > Carettochelys insculpta. Next base: position 26,034,226 of record NC_134155.1, read on the forward strand.
GCTGTGGGGTGCCGGAGGGGATGTGAGATCTACCTGGGGTTAGGGGTACAAGAGGGAGTATGAGCTCCAGGCTGGGACTGGGGTGCAGGTGGGGGGGACACAGTCTGGGCCGGAGGGTGCAGATGGAGGGGACAGCTTCCAGGCTTGGGGTGTGCAGGAGAAGGCTGGGGATCCAGGCTGGGGGGTGGGTCACAGGAGGGGGCTGGGGCTCTGGGCTGGGGCATGGGTTGCAGGAGGGGGCTGGGGCTCCGGGCTGGGGGGGTGGGTTGCAGGAGGGGGCTGGGGCTCCGGGCTGGGGGTGGGTTGCAGGAGGGGGATGGGGCTCCGGGCTGGGGGTGGGGTGCAGGAGGGGGATGGGGCTCCGGGCTGGGGGTGGGTTGCAGGAGCGGGCAGGGGCTCTGGGCTGGGGGGTGGGTTGCAGGAGGGGGCTGGGGCTCCAGGCCGGGGCTGGGCTATGTGCTGAGGCCAGGGACGAGGGCTGTGAGGTGCAGGACGCAGTTCCAGGAGGGGGCTGGGGCTCGAGTTTCTGGGGCAGCTCCTGGGCAGCAGAGCTGAGGGAGGCTGCCTGGTTCCTGCCTGACCCAGGCACCACGCTGCACCCGAAGCCACCAGCAGAGCCAGCTCCAGGTGTTGGGGTCACTCCACCCCGCAGCACACGCGGCTCTTGCCCACAAGTGTTGCTGCAGCCAATGGGAGGGGTGGAGCTGGAGCAAGGGCGGGGGCACCATGTGGAACCCTGTGACCCAGGAGCCGGGCCTGCTGCTGGCCACTCCGCCACCAGTGCCAGCAAAGTCCTGTGTGTTCTGGCTGTGCCAGCCCCTTCCCGAGGCACACGCTGGGCCCTGGGGCTGGTCTGCCTCACACGGAGCCGGGCTCACCCCCTTCAGCCCCTCGCTGAGGAACGCAAACCCCACCTGCTTCCTGGCTGGAGCCTGGGAGTGCGGCGCCCAATGTGCAGTTGGGTTCAGAGCCAGCTCTGAGCACTGGACGAGTGCCAGCCCTGCTGCTCACAGCCAGGCGATGCAGACGAGCTCCCACCTGTGCGCCCAGGAACCCCTCCACGAGCCCAGCCGTGACCCCGGGGACCCCCCTCTGCGAGCCTGGCCGTGACCCCGGGGACCCCCTCCGTGAGCCCGGCCATGACCCAGGGGACCCCCTCAGGGAGCCCAGCCATGACCCCGGGGCCTCCCCTCTGCGAGCCCAGCTGTGACCCCGGGGACCCCCTCTGCGAGCCCAGCTGTGACCCCGGGGACCCCCTCTGCAAGCCCAGCCATGACCCTGGCAACCCCCTTAGGGAGCCCGGCCGTGACCCCAGGGACCCCCCTCTGCGAGCCCAGCCGTGACCCCGGGGACCCCCTCCGCAAACCCGGCCGTGATCCCGGGGACCCCCTCCGCGAGCCCGGCCATGACCCCAGGGACCCCCTCTGCAAGCCCGGCCGTGACCCCAGGGCTGGCGTAGGCGGGGCTGTTCCTGTCATTGGCAGCTTCGGGCCAGGGCCGAGTTCTACGCTGCTGCTGGCCCCAACGTGGATTTGTCCAGTGGGTCACGCTGGGCTGACCTCAGTGCGGCTGGGGGACTCAGCTCCCTCTGTGAGGGCTTGTGCATCTGTCTGACTGTCTCTCCTCCTGTCAGCAGCCCACCGCCTCCTGCTGCTCCCCTCCCTGCTGGTGCTGGCAGCCGCAGGCCTCGCCCTGGACATAGAGAACCTGAACATCTTCCATGGAACTGCAGATCAAATTCTGAACCTCGGCCCGGAGACCCCTCTGCCTGGTACCCAATTTACTCTGCTGTCCCGAGCACGGCGTGGCAGACCAGGTGTCAGGGGGTCAGGAAGGGACAGACGAGGCCGGGCCAATGCAGGCCTCAACAGACCCTCACCCTCACTCCAGCTGAGCCCCAGCAGGCTCAGGGTCAGGCCCTCTCTTCCTTCTCTGCTCTGCTCTGCTCCAGGAGGGCTGCAAAATTCCCCCCGAGCTTTGGTCTCTGTTTCTGACCCACCCAACAGCCTGTGAAAGAGACTGGGCATTTCGTGAGCCTTCGGCCCAATGCCAGAGAAACAAGAGCTGAGCCACCCCACCGCTCTGGGGAGCGCCGTGTGGCCGGGCAGCACCGCTGGGCTTGGCCTTGAGCACTGGGGCAATAAGATCGTTCACAGCTCTCTCCCGGTCCCAGGGCTCCAGCCTCCCGGGCTGCAGCAGTGACCGACCCCCACACCCAGCTGCATTGCGAAGAGCACCCCCAGTCGCCTGCACGACGTCTCTGCAGCAGCCTGGAGCCCAGCGCAGACCTGCCAGGCCCCTCACCCTGCTGAGCAGAACCTGCTTGTTGTGGTGCCTCCCAGCTGGCTGGCCCCATGCCCACACGCCAGGGCCGTGCCCTCTGGGGCCGGCTCAGCTGGCGCAGGCTGGCTCAGCGGAGCCAAGGCCTGGCTACCACAGGGGACCAGTGGTCCCACTTTTCAAGGGCCAGTCCCACAGCGAAAGCCTCCCACAGCTGGCCCCATATTCATTAAAAGGGGGCAAATTGTCCCATATTTTCTGCCCCCGCAGCCCGTACACGGGGGTCCTGCAGCTGCTGAATCCCGGCGCCGCTGCCCCACACCAGCAGTGAGCCGGGCCAGTGCCTGGGGTGGGGGTGGGGGCGCAAGGCTGGCGCTCAGGCATTGCTGCAGCGTGCACAGCCCCACCCCACCCCCCAGTCCAGCAGCGCAGCCCCTGCTGGGGGTCTCCCCGGGCCCCTCTCCAGCCGGCACTGGCTGCTTGCTGGGCTGGCTGGGGAGCACAGGGAGTTACAAGTTACCTCTGCTGCCCACCCGCTCCCTGCTGCTCCTCCAGACCCCCGGCGGGGCGCTCCTGCTCCCGGCGCTGCGGGGAGACCCGGCCCCTGGCCAGACCAGTCAGTTCAGCAACGGCCCGGCTGCAGCTCCCGCCCCCACCCCGCCGCCGCCGCGGGAAGCTCAGGACCCCTGGCCCCGGGCGCAGCCGCCCCCTGCATGCGCCAGAGCCCAGGTTCTGTGCCCTCAGCTAAGCCGGGAGGAAGCTATTCCCAGCCTGCCTGCGCCGGCCCCTGCCCCACCCTGGGTCCTGCCCCGGGCGCGGGGGTGGGGGCTGCTCTGGCCCCCAGCCCTAGCGAGAGCCGCTGCGCTGGGCCTGGCACTCGGGCATCCCCAGGGCTGCGCCCCGCCTGCCCCGCCTGCAGCCGGGTTATGGGGGCGGGGGGGGCGGCAGCCTGGAGGCGTGAGCGGCCCTCCTACGCGGGGTGGGCTGGAGGGGACGAGGTGCTCCTGGCCGCAGCGTGCGCGGGCGGAAAGGCAGCTGCTGCCCCCGCCGCGGACAGCCCCGCCAGAGCCGGCCTCCAGCAGCGCCAGGCCCGGGCGGGTGCCAGCCGGGTGGGGGTGGGGGGCACGGGGCAGGGGTCTCCCTGGGCGGGAACTACGGGGCTGATCTCGGTCTGCTCCGGCCACGCAGGGCGCAGCGCCGAGCACAGGCACAGCAAGCGAGCCAGCGAGGGTGCAGCCGCCGCAGCCCGGAGTGAGTAACCACCGCGCCGCGCCCCCCGCTCGGCCACCCCGGCCGGGGCTCCGGGAGAGCAGAGCGCCCTGCCCGGCCCCGAGCGGCCCAGCTCCGGCCCCAGAGACCCCGCCCCGCCCCGCCCCCCGGAGCAACAGGGCGGAGACCTGCCTGCCGGCCTAGACCGCAGCCCCGGCCCAGCGCCGCCTCCCGCCCCACCACACCGAGCCCCATCGAAGCCCCCCACCCCACCACACCGAGCCCCATCGAAGCCCCCCACCCCATCGCACCGCGCCCCATCGCAGCCCCCCGCCCCATCACAGCCCCCCACCCCCTCGCACCCTGCCCCATCGCATCCCGTCCCATTGCACCGCGCCCCATCGAAGCCCCCCGCCCCATCGCAGCCCAGCCCCGCGCCTCTCCCCGCCCCATCGCAGCCCAGCCCAGCCTCGCACCGCCCCATCGCAGCCCCCCGCCCCATTGCTCCGCGCCCCATCACACCACGCCCCAACGCAGCCCTGCACCTCGCCCCGCCCCATCGCACCCCATCGCACTGTGCCCCAGCTCAGCCCCGTGCCTCTCCCCGCCCCACCCCATCGCACCTCTCCGCGCCCCATCGCAGCCCTGCGCCTCTGCCCTCAGCTGCGCCGGGCCTGGTACTCAGGCATCCCTAGGGCTTAGCCCCACCTGCCCTGTCTGGAGCCAGGCATGGGAGGCGGCTGGGTTATGTGGGCGGCCAGGGGCGGCTGGGAGGTGCACAGTCACCCCCACCCCCAGCGCGCCCCGGCACTGCCAACCCTCACACTGACCCGAGGGGCTGTGGCCATGGGGCCTCCCCCACTCACCCACTGCTTGAGAAGCCTCAGTGCCAGGTACCAGGAGAGCTGGGGCCGAGCCGGGGCCCAGCCGGGTGTGCAGGGTGGAGCACAGGGGCCAGGGTGGGGTGGATGGGTCAGGCGGGTCAGTCCCACCCCCGTGTGAGAGGTGTCTGGGTGGGGTGCAGCTTCTCCCCGTACAATAAATCCCAAGACTCCAGCAGCAGGGGATTGCTTTCTACTGGGGCGCCGCCAGCTGGCTGTGAGTGCGGCCCTTGTGCTACGGCTCTGGGTGGTGCCACCGAAGTCGCTCGAACACAAGTCGCTTGCCCAACGCAGGAGAACATGGTCATCCGCAATGGGGCAGCGTTTCCGGGCACGTCAGCGGCAAACATGGTGGCTGCTCTAGATTCCAGGGTCAAGTAACTAGAGAAAGACATTGGAATTCCTGCCTGCCCCACTCGCCCCTGCCAGCACTGGAGCTGAGCCAACAGTGGGGTGGGAAGGGTTAAAATGCAGGGGGGGGACTGAGCCCCCCCAGGAGAGAATCCAGCCTGCGAGGGCACTCCCAGCCCAAGGGTCTGGGACGGGCCAGGTCAAGCTCCCACCTGCTCCCTGCCAGTCTGCCGGCCCCAGTAGGTAGCAGTCATGGGCCAGCCAGACCAGCGTGGGCAAGGAGGACAGAAAACCTCTGGCTGGTGGAGGGCTGAAACCTGGGGGAGACAGGCAGCAATGTGGCCTCTCAGCACCCTGTGCTCACAGCCCCACAGCGGTGCACCCTGGCTGGCTGGTGCACTTGTCCTACTCATGGCCCTGCTGAACGGCCGGTTGAGTGCCTAGTCCCCTAGGGTCTGGTTAAACCAGCCTCTCTCCTGCCTTCAGCCCTGCCCCAGGACTGCAGTGAGATCCCTCCAGACAGCCCCAGCGGCGTCTATGTCATCCAGCTCCCAGGACTGCACCAGTTGGTGGTCTACTGCGACATGAACGAGACAGACGGGGGCTGGACGGTCCTGCAGAGGAACCAGCGCACCACGACGATCACCTGGGCCGAGTCCTGGAGCACCTACAAGTACGGCTTTGGCAACGTGCTGGGTGACTACTGGCTGGGGCTGGAGTACATCCATTGGATTGCCAAGCAGAAGGTCTACCAGGTCAGGTTCATCATCCACAATTCCGCCGGCGCCGTGAAATACGCAGACTACAGCCTCTTCGATCTGGAGGATGAGTCCAGAGGCTACCGCCTGAGGCTGGGCTCTTACAACGGGACTGCCGGGGACGCCATGACCTCAAACAACGCTAACACCGTGCATGACAACATGAAGTTCTCCGCTAAGGACCAGGACCAGGACATTTACAGTGGGAACTGCGCGTCTAGCTATAATGGGGGCTGGTGGTACGCGGCTTGTTACTCTGCTCTGCTGAACGTCAAAGGAAGCATCACTTGGGGCAGTTTGTGTAGTGGGAACTGCCAAGCCTCAGCGATCCTCATCAAACCTGCTGCTTTCTGTTAGTCAGCCCTTCCCCGCCTGCTGGCTGTGTCCGGGCCAGCCCCTGCTCCCCACAGGGAGAGAGAAGGGGCAGCGAGTGTCGGGGCCACACCTCCTGCCCCGCTCAGGCCTTGCTGGGGGCACGAGCCGGGTTCCCTGGGAATCGGGACCACTTTCCTTCTCCTCCTGCTCCCTGCATCCTCTCTGAGCTCTTCTCCGCTGGGCTTTGGGCTGGTGCGTTGGAACGCTATTAAAGCTGGAATAAAGATTTGAGAAGACTGTTGTTCCCAAGGATGCCGTGTGGGGGGAGAGAAAACACACACAGCTCTGCCGTGTCTGCTCACTAGATTCACAGAGCGGACCCCAGAGCTCACCGGGAAGGCTGAAGGTCCCTCCAGTGTCCCTCGCCTTGGCATCGGGTGTTGGAGGGTCGTCTAAAGGTTCTCGTTGATGGGCACAGACCCATTCCCCCTTGAGGGGTTCGCCCAGTCCAAGCTGGCCAGAGAAGCCGTTCCCTGGGACAGAGCTTTGGAGCTGCAGTGAATGGTCCTTCAGGCTGTAAAACTGGGGATTCCTGCCAGGATGGCGAGGCCCCTTTTGGTCTGATTGCAGCAGCTGAGGCTTCAGGCTCTCTGCAGAAACGGGTTCAAAAGCTTGGGGGAATTCCCACGTGGGTCGTCCCAAGTTTTCCGCAGGAGTTTAGCATTGGGGTGGTGGCAGCATTACCAGCCAAGGCCAGGGAATCCGGGACCTTGGGGAGTTTTCACACAAGCGCACAGTGGAAAGGTATTTAAAAGTCTCTTGTGGGTCCTGACCGTCTGCACTCAGAGCGGGGAACAGACCTGCCAGCACTTCCACACCCCCCTGTAATTGCATGGGCTGGAAAGAAAGGCCCCACCTGCAGCTTTCTGTACAGGCCTGAGTCCCTGAAGATGTGGATGTCACGCATCTTTCCAGACCACCCTATGCTGGGGTCTGTGAAATGCTCATGGTGACCCGCAAGTGCCTGCAGCGCCATGGGGAAGCGTCCCCTTCCTGCTGATGTACTCACGGCCAGGGCGCTGGTGCTACAGTCAGAACAGGTCTGCTATCTATTGCCTGCCCCACTTGGAAAATCCTGTGTCTGTAAAGCCAGCCACCAGGCTGTGGCCATTTCCCAGAGGCCCCATCCTCTGCAGAAGAAGGTAATGTATTGCCCTGCCCACTTGCAGCAGTACAGCACCCACTGCAGACTTCCCCCTCCACACTGACTTGCAACTGGAGGAGTCAATGTGGAGTCACCAGCTTCCATGCTGGAATTGCCACAGGCTTCTCGCCCAAGAGGGCCGCTCTGGTTCTGGCGTCCTTGCACCGCAGCCGGGTGGCCAGCCCAGCACACAGCTCCGGGAAGATTGCTTTACACAGTCCACACCTCTGTGGCCTCTGCTTTTCATCCCACACCTGCACGGCAATGCGATCCCACCAATCAGTGCTCATTTCCCGACCCCAAAAGGGCTGGTCTACCCTGGACAGCCACTCGGTGACTGCCAAATACAACCACGGGTTCCCCCCGGCCGTATCATGCACATTATAGGCTCCTCTGAGTCTTCGTCCTCTGTCAGTAATTTCAGGACGTCCTCCGTTGCTGTCCGCAGGGACCTCCCCACAGGTTGCAGAGAGCGTGTGAGTCGGGTGGGATCCAGGCTCTCTCTCTCTGCACGGCAGAGACCGGCAATGGGAAACACAGCGTGAAAGGCGCAGGAGGCACCTGGACAAAGCCCTGTCTGCTGGGAGGTTTGCTACAGCCCTGCACTTGTTCTGAGGTCCCACAACACATATCCACAGAGGGCGTTGTGACGGGGTTCCGGGGTCCCCATGCACTGCACCCTGGACGCAGGCAGGAGTGACTCTCACTGAGCAGGTAGAACAGGAAGTTTATTAGGTGACAGAGGCCCAGTTTCTTACAGAAGAGTCAGTGCAGCAATCAGAGACACTCCAACCCGTCCTGGGGAGAGGAGCCTGAGGGGTTCCCCTCTGGGGTGTAGCTTCCCCTCCCCCAGCTGGCTGCCTTCCAGCTCCCTCTCCCCTCTAGCTTCTAACTGCCGCCTCCATTCACACCCAGCTCAGCTCCTCCCTCCTCTTTGTTCAGGGCAGAGGTGTTACCTGCCAGCCTAGGTTATAGCCCCAGGGTCATCCTTAGCTGCTGGGAGCTGCTCTGCTTGTCTCACACACATCCAGCCTGAGTCTCACACATGCACTCCCCCCACTCCATCACATCTCTCCCCCTTCCAGACCGAACTGAGCGGGGTCACTTAGCCAGTGACCTGGGGAAGTTCGGGGCCCTCCCTGCGTGACAGGGCATCGGCTATGGTGTTGTTGTTCCCCTTCACATGGACCACCTCAATGTCGTAGTCCTGCAGGAGCAGACTCCACCGCAGGAGCTTGGTGTTGGCCCCTTTCATGTGATGCAGCCAGGTCAGGGGTGAGTGATCGGTGTACACGGTGAAACGCCGTCCAAACAGGTACGGCTGCAGCTTCCCCAGCGCCCACAACATGGCCAGACATTCCTTCTCTATGGCCGCGTAGTTCTGCTCAGGGGCAGCAGCTTCTTACTCAGGTACACGATGGGGTGTTTCTACTCCTTGTCATTCACCTGCATTAGCACAGCCCCCAGCCCCACGTCTGAGGCATCGGTGAACACCAGGAAGGGCTTGTTGAAGTCTGGATTTGCCAGCACTGGGGCCCTGACCAGAGCCTCCTTCAGCGCACAGAGGGCCTCTTGGCACTGCTCGGTCCAGACCACCTTGTCAGGCTTTCCCTTTTTACACAGCTCCGTGAGGGAGCTGCAATGGAGCTAAAGTGGGGCACAAACCTCCGGTAGTACCCCGCCATCCCAATGAAGGCCTGGACCTGCTTCTTAGTCTGGGGTGTTGGCCAATCTCTGACAGCCTCCACTTTAGCTGGCTCCGGCTTTGAGCGGCCGCTACCCACCTTGTGGCCCAGGTGGGTCACCTCAGCCATCCCCACCTTGCACTTCCCTGCCTTGATAGTCAGCCCGGCCTTCTGGAGTCGGTCCAGCACCTGCTTGAACTGGGACACATGGTCCTCCCACATCTGGCTGAAGATGCAAATGTCGTCCATGTAAGCCAGGGCAAAGCTCTCCATCCCTTTCAGTAGCTGGTCCACTAGACGCTGGAAGGTAGCGGGTGCCCCCTTGAGGCCGAAGGGCAGGACCAGGAACTCGTAGAGCCCCACAGGGGTGATGAAAGCCGACTTGAGCTGGGCATCTTCGTCTAATGGCACTTGCCAGTACCCCTTGGTGAGGTCTATGGTGGTGAGGTAACGGGTTCCCCCCAGCTTGTCTAAAAGGTCATCAGGCCTGGGCATGGGGTAGGCGTCCGATACAGTGATGGCATTAAGCTTGCGATAGTCCACATAAAACTGGACAAACCCATCTTTTTGAGGGACTAACACCACGGGAGAGGCCCAGGGGCTGGACGAGGGTTGGATCACCCCCAGAGCCAGCATGTCTTCAACCTCCCACTCTATCTCCTGAGCCGTCTTCCCTGTGGCTCTGAATGGCACACACTTCATAGGGGCGTGGGTGCCTGTCTCTATGCGGTGGACAGTGAGGTCAGTGCATCCGGGTCTGTCAGAAAACAGCTGTTGGTGTGACTGCAGCACCTCCTTGATCTCCGTCTGCTGGGCAGGGGTCAGCCGGTCTGAGAGGGGAATAGACTCCAGCAAGGAGCCGGCTCCAGTCCCTGTGAGCAAATCCACCAAGGGATCATCCCCCTGTCCCTCCCAGTGCCTGCACGCGGCCAGGACCAAGTTCTCTCTGTCCCAGTAAGGTTTCATCATGTTCACATGATAGACCTGGTGGCTGTGGGCCCGGTTCGACAGTTCCACCAAATAGTTCACCTCATTTAGCTGTTTGACGATCTTGAAGTGGTCATCCCAGGCAGCTTGCAGCTTGTTCTGTTGCACGGGTATGAGAACCATCACTTGATCCCCGGTGGCATAGGCTCGGGCCTGGTCGTTACGATCATACCAGACCTTTGGCTTCCTTTGGGCCCTGGAGAGGTTCTCTCTGGCCAGGACCATGAGCTCGGTGAGTTTTTCCTGGAAGGTCAGTACATACTGTACCGCTGACTCCCCTTCAGGAGAGGCCGTCCCCTCCCACTCTTCTCTGAGCAAGCCCAGGGGTCCCCGTACCCTCCTTCCATACAGTAGCTCAAACGGGGAGAACCCTGTGGATTCCTGGGGGACCTCCCTGTACGCAAACAGCAGGTGGGGTAAGTACTTGTTCCAGTCATGGGGGTATTGATTCATGAAGGTTCTCAGCATCTGCTTCAGAGTCCCATTGAACCTCTCCACCAGCCCATTGGTCCGCGGGTTGTAGGTTGTGGCCCAGGTGTGCCGGACCCCACACTTGTCCCACAAGCTTTGCAGTAAGGCCAACATGAAGTTGGACCCCTGATCTGTGAGGACCTTCTTGGGGAACCCCACTCTGCTGAAAATGGACAGCAGTGCATCTGCCACGGTGTCAGCTTTGATAGAGGTCAGGGCCACTGCTTCTGGGTATTGCTTGGCAAAATCTACCACCACCAAAACATATTTCTTCCCAGAACGCGTTGCCTTGCTGAACGGTCCCACTATGTCCATAGCCACTTTCTGGAAAGGCTCCTCTATGAAGGGCAGCGGCCTCAGGGCGTCTTTCCCCTTGTCCTGGGTCTTCCCCACTCTCTGGCAGGGATCGCAGGACAGGCAATATAGACGGACAGCTGCAAAGATCCCTGGCCAGAAAAAGTTCTGTAACAACCTTTCCCTGGTGCGGTGGATCCCCTGGTGTTCTGTGAGTGGGACATCATGGGCTAGGTACAGCAACCTGCGCCGGTACTTTTGGGGAACCACCAGTTGCTTCTGGACCTTCCATGTCTCCGCTTTGCATCTGGGAACCCTTTCCCGGTACAGGAATCCCTTCTCCCACAGGAATCTCTCCCTGCAGCCCTCCCCCAGCTGTGGAGCTGGGCTGAGACTGGCCAATTCCCTCAGCTTCTGCAAGGAGGGGTCTCTCTGCTGCTCTGCCTGGAACTCTTCGGCAGGGGCACGGGCAGAAGCCACTTCCCCTTCCCTGCCTGGCTCCAGAACCACCAGCCTGTGAGACCCAGTTTTTGGGGGCCCCCTTTCTCTTAAAGTTGGCCCCTGTGGCTTCTGTGGCTTGGGCTGGGTATCTACCCTCAAACCTGGGAAGAGCACCCCTCGTTTTCTTTGGCTACGGGTCAAGACCAGGGCACGAGGGCATTCACCTGGCCAGTTCTCCATATCACCCCCCATTAGTACATCCGCTGGCAAATGGCTGTGCACGCCCACCTCCCTGGGGCCTTCCTTAGCCCCCCATTTCAGGTGCACCCTCGCCATGGGCAGCTTGAAAGGGGTCTCGTCAATTCCCTTTACAGTCAGGTGGGAATTGGGCATCATCCGGCCCGGTGCCATCACCCTGGGCCAGGCCAGTGTCACGTCAGCGCCTGTGTCCCAGAACCCCATGATCTTTCTCCCATCCACCTCGAGGGGTGTGAGACACTCGCTCCGCAGAGGCATTGCTGCCCCCACTCTGTAAACTGATCTCTGAGCATTTGGCCCCCCTGAGGAGCTGGTCTGTGGGGTGGGCTCGGCCCAATCCAAGGACACCCTGTCGGTACCACCCTCCTTGGCCGCCAGCCCCTCTGGCTTCTGGGACTCCATCCAGTTGACTCCATGACCCCCCGGCCTGCTCAACCTGTCTGCGAACTTGGGGCACTGGGCTGCTCTATGCCCCTTTCGCCCACAGCGATAACAGCCTGGGTCTTGCTGTGTCCCTCAGGCCGGCTGCTCTGTCCAGGCTCTGGCTGACCCTCTGGGGGGTGCGTGGTCAGCCCCTCTTTCCTGGGCTCACCCAAGAGGTGTTTGCCTCTGTCTTACAGCCAGGAACTGGTCTCTCTGAGATTCTTGGTCTCTCCGGGACACCCTCTCTTTGTGAGGCTCCCTTTCAAACATGGCCCAGCTGTTTGTGAAGTCATCTGCCAGCTTCCCCACGCTGTGTGGATCCCCTGGCTTCCGGTCCACAAGCCACACCCTCAGGTCAGGTGAGCACATCTCGTAGAATCGCTCCAGGACCGTCAGCTTGACCAGGTCCTTTATGGACTGGACTCCCATCCCGAACACCCACTTCTGGTAGTATTGCATCAGGCGGGAGGCTGCATCTACATAGGTTTCCTCTGGCTTCTTCTGCGCCTCCTGGAACCTCTTCTTGTACATCTCCGGAGTCAGCCCGAACTTATGCAGCAGGGCCTGTTTGAACCGTTCATAGTCCCCAGGCTGCAGCCCCTCCAGCTGGCTGAGCACCACTGCGGCCTTCTGGCCCAGCAAGGGGGTGAGGTGCCGGAGCCGTTCAGCTGGGGAAACCTCGTGCAACTCACAGGCTCGCTCAAAGGCGGTAAGGAACTCGTCCATGTCCCCTGGGTCCTGACACTGGGCCACCACGCGCGTCTCCAAGTGACTGGCCACCCCGAGCCACCTGGCCCTCTCCCTGCTTACCGCAGCTGGGGCCTCTTGGCATCTTGCCTCTGCCATGGCCCGCTCATGCTCCCGCTCTCGCTCTCTCTCCTCCCGCTCTCGCTCTCTCTCTCCTCTCGCTGTCTCTCTTGTAGCTGGCGCTCGTGCTCACGCTCTCTTTCCCGTTCCTGGCGCTCGTGTTCCCTCTGCCATTCCTGGTGCTCCAGTTCCTTTAATTGCACCTCGAGCTCCAGCCGTCGCAGCTCTGCAGTGGGGGACTCTGCCCGCGATGGACCACCGCTAGCTGAGCGCGACCTGGTGGGCACCGTGTCTGTCTGACGGCGTCGAGCCCCAGCTCCTGTCTGAGAATCTGAAATGCTTCCAGGGGGTGACTGGCCACTTCCTGCTGGGACAGGTTCTGGCCCCCTGGATCGGTCATTTGCTTCCAGCTGGGCAATCAGCTGGGCCTTGGTCGCCTTCCTCGCGGACAGACCCCTCTCTCTGCACAGCCCCGCTAGCTCTGCCTTCAGGATTCGGGTATAATCCATCTCCTCACTGTCTCCCGGAGTATCCACTCACCAGCAGCAGCTGCAGGAATTGCTCTGTTCCTCTTCCGGCCCCTCCAGCTCTTGTGAGGCTCCTTCCTTCTCCTGCGCTCAGTCAGCCACTGCCGGGAGCTCATCCGTGGGTGCAGTGCATCCCACTGCTGACACCAGTGTGATGGGGTTCAGGGGTCCCTATGCACTGCATCCTGGCCTCAGGCAGGGGGGATTCTGACTCAGCAGGTAGAACAGGAGGTTTATTAGGCGACAGAGGCCCAGTTTCTCACAGAAGCGTCAGTGCAGCAGTCAGAAACAGTCCTTCCAACCCGTCCTGGGGAGAGGAGCCCGAGGGGTGCCCCTCTGGGTTGTAGCTTCCCCCCTTGCCAGGCTGGCTCCTTCCAGCTCCCTCTCCCCTCCAGCCTCTAACTGCCGCCCCCCCACCCCATCAAACCCAGCTCGGCTTCTCCCTCCTCTTTGTTCAGGGCAGAGGTGTTACCTGCCAGCCTAGGTTATAGCCCCAGGGTCATCCTTAACCGCTGAGAGCTGCTCTGATTGTCTCACACACATCCAGCCTGAGTCTCACACATGCGCTCCCCCGACTCCATCACAGGCGTTGCCAGGCATTGTGGGATACATACCCACAGTGCTTTGCTCCCACTGCTGACGGGGGTGCTCCCCACGTGAAGACGATCTGTCGACAGAGAGCGCAAGTGCGAAAGCGCATTGGCGACTGGGCCGCCTCAACAAACCTCGGCCCTGGAGCCGGACCCCGCGTGACCGAGTTGAAACAGGAGAGCTGGGTCTCCACGTGGGGCGTTAAACGAAGAGGCCACACTGGCAATGCCTCTTCCTCGTGGCAGACACCCCCAGCACTGCACATTGCAGCCCCCGGGCAGGGTCTCACACCGGCGCGGAGTCTGGCCAGCACGTTCTGCCATGTGGCCTTGCTGAGCCCTTCCCGCCCCTCAGAATTAGTCTCTGGTCCCAGAGGACCGGGGCTGGGGAGCACGAAGGAAAACTGACAAGCTGCTGGCAAGCACGCTGACTTGTAAAAGGGGGCCCCATTCTGAGATGCTTCTTCCCATTTCTTACCCAGCCTGCGCTCAACAGTCAGAAGGCAATGGGGGATTCTGAGAAACATGGACCCCCAAACTCCTTCACGCTGCGCAGCGGACGGCGTTGGCAGCCGGGATGAGCTGCGGGTGGTCGTGGCACACGGCGAGTGTTCACTGAGCAGTGGGCAGCTGCCCCGCAGGAGCAGCACAAGTTCCAGGACTCCCCGGAGCTTCCCGCCCAGCTCTGCAGGGAGGGGACAGCAGAGCTACTCCACCTCCTCCAGGTGTGACCAGGGGCTGAGGGAAGCAGCTGAAGTGGTTCAGTGAGGACAGAGTGCAAAGAATGGGGCAGCTGCTCCCCAAAGCTGGGCCGTATTCCAAGAGGCAGATTTCCCAAGCCAGCATGAAACAGCCGCGGGGGCTCTTTGCCGGTTACCCAGAAGCCAGCAACACAGTCCCCTGAAAGCAACCCAGCACATACGCTCTGCCAGGCAGCCAAGGCTCACTGAGAGGAGAGTCACTGAAGTTCTCATTTATCTCACACCCAACATCTGCACCCGCCCCAAGGTTTGGGCACAGCCCCTCCTGGGACAGTGAATATTGCAGCTCTGACCCCAAATACACATGCACAGCCACTAACCTAACGCTAACCTCCCTTACGAATCATTAGCAAAGAACGGAGCGAGTGTTGGCTAAAAGAGGGAGAGCCGTACAGACGCGGGCACGATCTGGGATCGGATCCATAGTCGGCAGGGTGAGCTCTGGCGTTGCACAGAGTTCTTTGAGGATGTGCTCCATGACCCCGGGGCGAGGGGTCCCCAGGCCGCAGCTTCTCTGGATCCGGACGCCCAGGCTCAGGGCTCCCCTCCGTGGCATCTGGTCTGTGGCGGGTTTGGAGCCCTGAGCCTTGTGGGCCGGATCAGCCAAGCCAGGGCTGCATGCAGAGCACAGGCCTGCTGCTCTCCCAGCCGCAGCCTGGGCAGCCGGCCCAAAGGCTTCCCTGCCGCTCTGGTGGCCAATTGTCTGTCTGTCTGTCTGTCTGTCTGTGCACCCCGTTGCCCACCCCTGCACTCCCAGACAGCCATCCCGGGTGCTGGCAGCAAGGTGGCGCAGCCCGGGGCTCACAAGGCTCTGACGGACTGAATGCCCCTTTGGGCGCCTACCCGGTGTGTTGGAGCCCCAGCTGCCCCCTAACGCCTGACCCAGGACTGCCGCCTGTGTGGGTGGGGGTTGCTCTGGGGGTAAGGAGGGCTGATTGATGGTGCCAACCTCCACTGTGCCCACCCTCCTGCTCCAGCGGGAGAGGTCAACGTGCTGAACGCCGCCTCTCCCGGCGTGGGACTGGGGCTGAGGGCAGGGAACAGGGCACACACAGCACCTGGCCTGAGGAGCCCCAGACCCTGGGAGGGAGGCAGGGGAGCAGGGAGGTTTGGCGACACACAGAGCCCTGGTGTGTCCAAGGGGGAGCGGGGACACAGCGAGGAAAGGTGGGCACGGGGGGATAAGGAGCCCACGCCCTGGTGGGGAAGAGCGGATGGGGCATATGGAGCCCCTGGGATGGATAACAAAGTGGGGCCGCGGTAGGAAGGGGGCGGAAGACACATAGACACTCTGCATGAGGCACTGGGTGTGGGGAGTTGTAGGGACCCCTGAACAAGGAGGTGATGGGAGGTGGACACAGAGGTAAGGGGAATGCAGGGGCCCTCCCTGGGGGATGCAGTGAGCTCAGCCTGCAGACACAACAAAGGTGTCCAGTCTCAGACGGGTGGCCGGGTTAGTCTGTACCTGCAAAAACAACGAGAAGTCCTGCGGCACCTCATAGGCTAACAGACGAAGGGGAGCCTGAGCTTTCGTGGGCAAAAACCCGCTTGTGACAAAGCATCTGCTCTGATATATCCCGGCCCAGAGAGGAGCCGTGTCAGCCTGTGCTCCAGCAAAACAACCTGCGGCACTTTAACGACTCACACAATGATGTCTGAGGTGATGCGCTTGCGTGGGGCAGACCCACTTCTGCAGGTCTGCCCCACGGAAGCTCATTGCCTAACAGATCATTTTGTTAGTCTTCAGAGCGCTACAGGACTGCTCCAATACCTGCTATCTGCAAGAAGCACTTGCAAAATAATTTATTAGGTGATGAGCTTTCATGGGACAGACCCACTTCTTCAGCCCAGAGCCAGACCAGAACAGACTCAATATTAAGGCACAGAGAACCAAAATCAGTAAGCAAGGAGGACAAATCAGAAAAAGATAATCAAGGTGAGCAAATCAGAGAGCAGAGGGGTAGAGGGGGTGGGGGGGAGGTCAGAATTAGATTAAGCCAAGTGTGCAAACGAGCCCCTATAGTGACTCAGATAATTCCCATTGTGGTTCAAACCACGTGTTAATGTGTCGAATTTGAATATAAAAGACAGGGCGGCTGTCTCTCTTTGCAAGAGTGGTGGGAAATTTTTTTTTCAGTAACCCGCAAACTCTTAAGTCGCTAACAGAATGGCCCACTCCACTGAAAGTGCTACTTGACTGCTTTTTGTTTTGATAGTATATAGACTAGTGTGATGGAGTGGGGGGAGTGCATGTGTGAGTCAGGCTGGGTGTCTGAGGCAAGCAGCAGCTCCCAGTGGCTAAGGGTGACCCTGGGGCTATAACTGGCAGGTAACACCTCTGCCTGAACAAAGAGGAGGGAGGAGCCGAGCTGGGTTTTGAATCAGGGGGCGGCAGTTAGAGGAGGGAAAGAGAGAGCTGGAAGGAGCCAGCTGGAGGAGGGGGAAAGCTACACCCCAGAGGGGCACCCCTCGGGGTCTTCTCCCCAGGACGGGTTGGAAGAACTGTCTCTGACTGCTGTACTGTCGCTTCTGTGAGAAACTGGGCATCTGTTGCCTAATAAACCTCCTGTTGTACCTGCTGAGTGAGAGTCACTCCTGCCAGTGGATGGGGTGCAGTGCAGGGGGACCCCTGAACCCCATCACAACTAGCACGGATCCCTCTCTGTTACTGTTATCTGCAAGGTACCACAGGACTTCTACTTGTTTTACTCTTGTTCTGCCAGCTGGCTGCTCTGCATTTCTGTGCCCTAAGCCCTTGCACTGGGCAGGGCCAGGAGTGGCAGGCCAGGGGCAGCTGGATTGCTGCCGAGAAAGCTGTCTCGCTCTGAGCCTGGCTGTGCAACCAGAGCGTGGAGGCGCCTCCTGTACAGTGAAGCTCTGGCTCCTGGAGGGTTAATCTTCCCTGGGAGGGGATGAGGGAGCCCCACAACCCACCCAACCCTGACCCCATGCACTGGGCCCTAGGGCAGGCCTGCCGCCTCATGACTCTGACGCTGAACCTGGGCGGTGGGGCACCAGCACAGCCCATCCCTCTGTGGTGTCTGCAGTGATGCCTGGCCTGGCCTGTCCTGGCCGGGCCGGTGCCCCTTCCAGCAGGGTAGGTCCCTCCCAAAACACACTCCAGATGAGCGTGGGCCAGTGGGTAGCAGGGATAAGCCTCCCCTGGGGCTTGGCATTCCACCCCTTACCTCTGGCCGTCCCTGAGGGCTGCCACAGCAGGCTGCTGCAGCCTGGTTCTGCTGACTTTCCCCCAGAGTGGGTCTGTTAAGGTAAAACTGAAAACCCTGCCAGCTTGCCAGACCTATTAGCACAGCACAGAAGAGAACCTGGGAGAGAAAGAGCTGTTTGAGTGGTAATGAAACCATTTAACAGGCAAGTGCCATCCCTAATGACTGCCAAAACCAGTTATGCACTGCCCTGTCTACAGACCCCTCCTTTACAATTTACTTTCAATGGTTCATTAGTTTGTGTCTGAAGATTAGAAAATCTCATCTCTAAAAATCCTTGTGGAGCTAGTTTAAATGCACAATCTACGTATTCAGCTTTAACTTTCAAAAACAACAAGATGTCCTGTGGTACCTTATAGACTAACAGATATGGAGCATAAGCTTTCGTGGGCAAAGACCCACTTCAGATGCTTGGGGCTTCAGACATACAGCTTTGGAAAATCACTCTGAGCTAAAATACGCATTTTAATCGTAATCACTGTAATACAAAAACTGGCTTCCAAAGTTGTCCTGCCCTGTCTATCCCTCCCTTCTCTCCTTTCTCCCCCTAGAGGGACAACATTCTCTTTCTTACAAAGAGCTGGGAAAAGAATTATCCCTTTTATTTCTATTTGATTAACTGGTTTTAAGAGAGTCCTCCACCAAATAGTAACTTTCTTAGATACAAAATCCTTTGATGTGCCTAAAATCTTTGGAAACATATTTGAACATATGGTGAAATTTCCTAAACACAAAATAAATTAGTGTTCCCCTTTTTAACAACTTTGTTATGAATATACTAAACACACTAAATATACTGTGAGGTATGATGCTGAGCCGGTCAAGAGTGACTTCAGGGCTCTGGGGGCACGGGTGAAGGAGTTTGGGGCGCGGGTGGCATTCTCCTCAATCCTGCCTGTCAGTGGTAGGGGCCCAGGCAGAGACAGGTGCATCCTAGAAGTGAATGCCTGGCTTCGAAGATGGTGTCGCCAGGAAGGCTTTGGCTTCATTGACCACGGGATGCTATTCCAGGAAGGACTGATGGGCAGAGATGATGTTCACCTTTCGAGGAGGGGAAAGACCGTATTTGAACACAGACTGGCTAACCTAGTGAGGAGGGCTTTAAACTAGGTTCGACGGGGGCAGGGGAGCAAAGCCCACAGGTAAGTGGAGAACATGGAAACCTGGGTGATGGGTCAGAAATGGGAGGCAGCCTGGGCAACAATGTCAGAGTAAAAAAGAGGGTCAGGGCAAAACAGAGAGGCAAGATCAAATCAATATCTCAGATACCTGTATACAAATGCAAGAAGTCTGGGTAATAAGCAGGAAGAACTGGAAGTG
This sequence comes from Carettochelys insculpta, assembly GCF_033958435.1. Taxonomy (NCBI): domain Eukaryota; kingdom Metazoa; phylum Chordata; order Testudines; family Carettochelyidae; genus Carettochelys; species Carettochelys insculpta. The sequence continues at coordinate 26,053,015 of NC_134155.1, forward strand.
CTAATAAATAAATATAACTATGACATCGTTGGCATCACAGAAACTTGGTGGGATAATGCACATGATTGGAATGTTGGTATTGAAGGGTGCAGCCTGCTTAGGAAGGATAGAGAGGGAAAGAAGGGAGGGGGTGTTGCCTTGTATATTAAAAAAGTACACACTTGGACTGAGGTGGAGATGGATGTGTTGAGAGTCTCTGGGTTAGACCAAGAGGGGTAAAAAACAAGGGTGATGTCCTGATAGGCATCTACTACAGGCCACCTAGCCAGGTGGAAGAGGTGGATGAGACTTTTTTTAAACAACTAACAAAGTCAAACAGGGCCCCAGATTTGGTGGTGATGGGGGACTTCAACTGTCCAGATATACGTTGGGAAACTAATACAGCGGGGCACAGACTATCCAGTATGTTCTTGGATTGTATTGGAGACAATTTTTTATTCCAAAAGGTTGAAAAAGCCACCGGGGGGAAGCTGTTTTAGATTTGATTTTAACAAATAGGGAGGAATTGGTAGAGAACTTGAAGGTGGAAGGCAGCTTGGGTGAAAGTGATCACGAAATCATAGAGTTCACAATCCTAAGGAAGGGTAGAACAGAAAACAGCAAAATAAAGATAATGGATTTCAGGAGGGCAGATTTTGGTAAACTCAGAGAGCTGGTAGGTAAAGTCCCATGAGAACCAAAACTGAGGGGGAAAACAGCTGAGGAGACCTGGCAGTTTTTCAAAGGGACATTATTAAGGGCCCAAAAGGAAGCTGTCCCACTGTGTAGGAAAGATAGAAAATATGGAAAAAGACCGCCTTGGCTTAACCAGGAGATCTTGCACGATCTCAAAATAAAAAAGGAATTGTATAAAAAATGGAAACAAGGAAAAATTACAAAGGATGAATATAGGCAAACAACACAAGAATGCAGGAGAAAGATTAGAAAGGCTAAGGCACAAAATGAGCTCAAACTAGCTACAGGCATAAAGGGAAACAAGAAGGCTTTTTATAAATACATTAGAAACAAGAGGAAGACCAGGGACAGGGTAGGGCCATTGCTCAGTGAGGAGGGAGAAACAGTAACAGGGAACTTGGAAATGGCAGAGATGCTCAATGACTTCTTGTTTCAGTCTTCACTGAGAAGTCTGATGAAGGAATGCCCAACATAGTGAATGCTAGTGGGAAAGGGGTAGGGTTAGAAGTTGAAATAAAAAAAGAACAAGTTAAAAATCACTTAGGAAAATTAGATGTCTGCAAGTCACCAGGGCCTGATGGAATGCACCCTAGAATACTCAAGGAGCTGATAGAGGAGGTATCTGAGCCTTTATCTATCATCTTTGGAAAATCATGGGAGACAGGAGAGATTCCAGAAGACTGGAAAAGGGGAAATATAGTGCCCATCTACAAAAAGGGGAATAAGAATAACCCAGGAAACTACAGGCCAGTCAGCTGAACTTCAGTGCCAGGAAAGATAATGGGGCAGGTAATTAAAGAAATCATCTGCAAGCACTTGGAAGGTGGTAAGGTGATAGGAAACAGCCAGCATGGATTTGTAAAGAATAAATCATGTCAAACTAATCTGATAGCTTTCTTTGATAGGATAACGAGCCTTGTGGATAGGGGAGAAGCGGTAGATGTGGTCTACCTAGACTTTAGTAAAGCATTTGATACGGTCTCTCATGATATTCTTATCAAAACACTAGGCAAATACAATTTAGATGAGGCTACTATAAGGTGGGTGCATAACTGGCTGGATAACTGTACCCAGAGAGTAGTTCTTAACGGTTCTCAATCCTGCTGGAAAAGTATAACACATGGGGTTCCACAGGGGTCTGTGTTAGGACCGGTTCTGTTCAACGTCTTCATCAATGATTTAGATATTGGCATAGAAAGTACGCTTATTAAGTTTGCAGATGATACCAAGTTGGGAGGGGTTGCAACTGCTTTGGAGGGTAGGGTGATAATTCAAAATGATCTGGATAAATTGGAGAAATGGTCTGAGGTAAACAGGATGAAGTTTAATAAGGACGAATGCAAAGTGCTGCACTTGGGAAGGAACAATCAGTGTCACACATACAGAATGGGAAGAGACTGTCTAGGAATGACTACAGCAGAAAGGGATCTAGGGATTATAGTGGACCACAAGCTAAATATGAGTCAACAGTGTGATGCTGTTGCACAAGAAAGCAAACATGATTCTGGGATGCATTAACAGGTGTGTTGTGAACAAGACACGAGAAGTCATTCTTCCACTCTACTCTGCGCTGGTTAGGCCTCAGCTGGAGTATTGTGTCCAGTTTTGGGCACCGCAGTTCAAAAAAGATGTGGAGAAATTAGAGAGGGTCCAGAGAAGAGCGACAAGAATGATTAAAGGTTTAGAGAATGTGACCTATGAAAAAAGGTTGAAAGAATTGGGCTTGTTTAGTTTGGAAAAGAGAAGATTGAGGGGAGACATGCTAGCGGTTTTCAGGTATCTAAAAGGGAGTCATAAGGAGGAAGGAGAGAACTTGTTCTTCTTGGCCTCTGAGGCTAGAACAAGAGGCAATGGGCTTAAACTGCAGCAATGGAGGTTTAGGTTGGACATTAGGAAAAAGTTCCTAACTGTCAGGGTGGTCAAACAGTGGAATAAATTGCCAAGGGAGGTTGTGGAATCTCCATTGCTGGAGATATTTAAGAACAGGTTAGATAGATGTCTATCAGGGATGGTTTAGACAGTACTTGGTCCTGCCATTGGGGTAGGGGGCTGGACTCGATGGCCTCTCGAGGTCCCTTCCAGTCCTAGTGTTCTATGATTCTATGATAAACAGCTCTGACTGGTTAATTTAAAATAATAGCTTTGTTTCAGTGAGTTTAAATATGTAGTAATCTGGAATGATTACTTTATGAAGGCTGAACAGTATATTTTAAACCCAAATCAGCTTAGAAATAGTGATGAAGAAAATACAAACCAGAGAAGGGCTGCGCCAGGTAGTCCATCATATTTTCTGTTGTATTCAGCAGGACAACTGACTGCCCTTACTAGAAAGTTTTTGCATGTAAATCTCTACCAAACTTCAGGGTCTATCACAAAACCAAAAATGTGACTGACATTTTTATTCCCAAATGTAGTGCTTTTAATGAGGTCCCTTCAGCATGTCCAGAATGCCATGGAAAACATGCTCCATCTTCTGTAGAAAGAAATTTTAGAAGAATTTTTTTTGTTTGTTTTTTCCAAATGTCATTTGCTACGTTTGGGTGCCGGGGTTTGGCAGGAATGAATGAGCAGAGGGAAAAGGAAAACAGTGGGGAGAGCGTGGGGCAGTGGGGAGAGGGCAGGGCCCAGAAGGAGCAGGGGCCGAGTATGGCTGGGGAACTTGCCTCCCAAGAAGCAGCTTCACTCATCACCCATAGACTGAGCTCAGTACAGAGACGCACAGGCAAAGCCTGAGCTCCAATCACCCTGGCTAGCTCCCTGTGTCTCTGGCCCTTCTCTGTTGGTCCCAGGTGAGAGCCTGTGTCTCTGAGCCTGGCTACCTCCAACCTGCACAATAGGGTGTGAACCCTGGGTCCCAGCTGCACACGGGCTCAGACCCTCCAGCCCTGAGGAGGCCCAGGGCCCTGGCCTGAGCTACAGTCCAAGAGACTAGTATGGAGGTGGAACAGGGCTTCCAGCTTGAGTCTGAGGTGCATCCTGAGCGCTCTGTCCTGCATGCCATCTGTGGTTGCCAGCCCAGCCATGCTGTGTGCCTGTGTTCAGCTGCCATTTGCCATGCCCAGGGTCATGTCCAGTCCCTGGGGTTCCTGTTCTGCTGGTCCTAGCAGCCCTGGGTATCAGGGCTGGTCTGCGCTACAGGGCAGGGTCAACATAAGCCACATTAACTCCCCTTTGTACACAATCTGTCCTCACCACCAAGCCTCTTCCATCGATTTCAAAGGCTTTCAAATGCTTGTCCTCCAGCAAAACGACAGGAGTAATGCCAAACTGGACCTTGCAAGGTTGATTTGGAGTCAGGGGAGGCAAAGCACTACTAAAGTTGATGTTATTGGCCTCCAGGAGGTGTCCCACAATGCCCCGGAGTGACCATTCTGGCCAGCAGCACTTGCAGCTCCACTACTCTGCCAGGAACACAGGAAAGCCCTGGGAAGGTTTGAATTTCACTTCCTGCCAGACCAGCAGAGCAGCCCGCACACATGAGCTCCCCATGAATGCCCAGGGTCGCAAACAAGCTCCAGCAGGGAATGTCCAGAGCGCCTGGGTCTTGGCTCAGGCAGAACTCAGAGACAGCCACAGATGGAACCGGAGTCCTTCCTGCTCATCTGCTTAAAGCTACTGGAGAGGTACTTTTTCATCTTCTCGCCAGCTGTCTGGGGAGGCGGGTCGGCGGTGGGATACCTTCCCACGCCATGCCCACTGCAGCACACCGCCCTGGTTCCTGCTCAGAGTCAGTCAGCACCTGCACCCTGTCCTGCTGCCTGAGCCGCAGCAGAGGATAGCTCACATTGCAGCTGAGCGAACCAGGGCAAGCTGCTGCACATGGAGGGCTCTGTGTGTGTGAATGTGTGTTGCAATGCACAAAAGGCTCTGTGTGTGTGTGTGTTGCAGTGCACACAGAGGGCTGTGTGTGTGTGTGTTGCAGTGCAGACTAGGCTGTGGGCAATATCTGTTGCACTGCACGTGGAGGAAAGTGTGTGTACTGCTGTGCACACAAAGTTCTGTGTGTATTTATGCAGTGCACACTGAGGGCTCTGGTGTGTGTGTGTGTGTTGCAGCGCACACAGAGGGCTGTGTGTGTGTGTGTGTTGCAGCGCACACAGAGGGCTGTGTGTGTGTTGCAGTGCAGACTAGGCTGTGGGCATGTATCTGTTGCACTGCACATGGAGGAAAGTGTGTGTATTGCTGTGCACACAAAGTGCTGTGTGTATTTATGCAGTGCACACTGAGGGCTCTGGTGTGTGTGTGTGTGTTGCAGTGCACACAGAGGGCTGTGTGTGTGTTGCAGTGCACACAGGGCTCTGTGTGTGTGTGTTGCAGCGCACACAGAGGGCTGTGTGTGTGTGTGTGCTGCAGCGCACACAGAGGGCTGTGTGTGTGTTGCAGTGCAGACTAGGCTGTGGGCATGTATCTGTTGCACTGCACATGGAGGAAAGTGTGTGTATTGCTGTGCACACAAAGTGCTGTGTGTATTTATGCAGTGCACACTGAGGGCTCTGGTGTGTGTGTGTGTTGCAGTGCACACAGAGGGCTCTGTGTGTGTGTGTGTTACAGTGCACACAGAGGGCTGTGTGTGTGTGTGTTGCAGCACACACAGAGGGCTATGTGTGTGTGTTGCAGTGCACACAGGGGGCTGTGTGTGTGTGTGTTGCAGTGCACACAGAGGGCTGTGTGTGTGTTGCAGTGCAGACTAGGCTGTGGGCATGTATCTGTTGCACTGCAAGTGGAGGAAAGTGTGTGTATTGCTGTGCACACAAAGTGCTGTGTGTATTTATGCAGTGCACACTGAGGGCTCTGGTGTGTGTGTGTGTGTGTGTGTTGCAATGCACAGAAGGCTCTCTGTGTGTGTGCATTTGTTGCAGTGCACACAGAAGGGTGTGTTTGTTGCAGTTCACAGAAGGGTGTGTGTGTGTGTGTGTGTGAGTGCCAGCACACACCAGGATGTGGTATCACATGGGGGCTTTGGGCTGAAGAACAGGATGTGGAAGGCCTGGGCCGAGCAGCGTTTGCTGCACCTCACACACTGGCTGGAGCGTTCGGGCGGTTTGTTAACAGGGGTTTCCTGAGCCACGTGCCCTGGGCTGGCGGTGGAAGGAGCCACCGCAGGGAAACCTGCGCCGGAGTTGGGGCCAGAGTCTCAGCCACACACCTGTCCGACTCCCAACACTTGGGCTGGCCAGGCCCTCTCACCGTCCTGTCAAAACCATGGGGCGGCTGCCCCAGAGCGGGGCTCAGGGCCTGGCTCTGTACCACCCCTCCAAGAGCTATGCGCAGGGCGCCCTGCCCCTTGCACCTCAGCTGACTCCATTGCTGTGGCCACACTAAGGGGCCGGGGGCATGGTGCTGAGTGCCTGCAGGCTGCCTCAGTGAGCTAGGGTGCAGGGTGCAGGCCGGACATGACTCCTGCCTGCCTGGGCCCTGCGCTCGCTGCACCAGTAGCTGAGCTGATTAGGACAGATGCTTCTGCTTCCTGCTACTGGGCTGCACGACTGGGCTGGGGCACGAACGTGACCACACAGGGGCTGGGAGCAGCAGGGACGGCAGTCTCGTGCCTCCGCAAGGTGGTTTCATTAACCACCTCACTGCATCCTGGCTGGGAACAGAGGCCTCATCTCCAGCGCTGTGGCTACACGCTGTCCCCTCGCCTTGTGTGATGGAGTGGAGGGGGTGCATGTGTGAGTCAGGCTGGATGTCCGAGGCAAGCAGCAGCTCCCAGTGGCTAAGGATGACCCTGGGGCTACAACTGGCAGGTAACACCTCTGCCTGAACAAAGAGCAGGGAGGAGCTGAGAGGGGTTTTGAATCGGGGGTGGGGGGTGGGAGTTAGAGGCTAGGAAAAGGGAGAGCTGGAAGGCAGCCAGCCTGAGGAGGGGGAAGCTACACCCCAGAGGGGCATCCCTCGAGGTCTTCCCCCCAGGACAGGTTGGAAGGACTGTCTCTGGCGGCTATGCTGTTGCTTCTGTGAGAAACTGGACATCTGTTGCCTAATAAACCTGCTTTTGTACCTGCTGAGTGAGAGTCTCTCCTGCCAGCAGACGGGGTGCGGTGCAGGGGGACCCCTGAACCCCATCACACTGGTGTCAGAAGTGGGATGCACTGCACCCACGGATGAGCTCCCAGCAGTGGCTGACTGAGCACCAGAGAAGGAAGGAGTCTCACAAGAGCCAGAGGGGGAACAGAGCCATTCCTGCAGCTGCTGCTGGTGAGTGGATACCCCGAGAGATAGCGGGGAGATGGATTATACCCGACTCCTGAAGGCAGAGCTAGCGGGGCTGTGCAGAGAGAGGGGCCTGACCGTGGGGAAGGCGACCAAGGCCCAGCTGATTGCACAGCTGGAAGAGAATGACCGATCCGGGGGGGCAGAGCCTGTCCCGGCAGAAAGTGGCCGGTCAGCCTCGGGAAGCATTTCGGATTCTCCGACAGGAGCAGGGGCTCGACGCCGTCAGACAGACGCGGTGCCCGCCAGGTCGCACTCAGCTAGCGGTGGTCCATCGCGGGCACAGTCCCCCGCCGCAGAGCTGCGACGGCTGGAACTCGAGGTGAAATTAAAGGAACTGGAGCACCAGGAACGGGAAAGAGAGCGTGAGCACGAGCGCCAGGAACGAGAAAGAGAGCGTGAGCACGAGTGCCAGCTACAAGAGAGACAGCGGGAGGAGAGAGAGCGAGAGCGGGAGCATGAGCGAACCATGGCAGAGGCGAGACGCCAAGAGGCCTGTGATGGGGTTCAGGGGTCCCCCTGCACTGCACCCCGTCCGCTGGCAGGAGTGACTCTCACTCAGCAGGTACAACAGCAGGTTTATTAGGCAACAGATGTCCAGTTTCTCACAGAAGCAACAGCATAGCCGCCAGAGACAGTCCTTCCAACCTGTCCTGGGGGGAAGACCTCGAGGGATGCCCCTCTGGGGTGTAGCTTCCCCCTCCTCAGGCTGGCTGCCTTCCAGCTCTCCCTTTTCCTCGCCTCTAACTGCCGCCCCCGATTCAAAACCCAGCTCAGCTCCTCCCTGCTCTTTGTTCAGGCAGAGGTGTTATCTGCCAGTTGTAGCCCCAGGGTCATCCTTAGCCACTGGGAGCTGCTGCTTGCCTCGGACATCCAGCCTGACTCACACATGCACTCCCCCCACTCCATCACAGCCCCAGCTGCGGTAAGCGGGGAGAGGGCCAGACGGCTCGGGGTGGCCAGTCACTTGGAGATGCATGTGCTGGCCCAGTGTCAGGACCCAGGGGACATGGACGAGTTCCTTACCGCCTTTGAGCGAGCCTGTGAGTTGCATGAGGTTCCCCCAGATGAGTGGCTCCGGCACCTCACCCCCTTGCTGGGCCAGAAGGCCGCAGCGGTGCTCAGCCAGCTGGTGGGGCTGCAGCCTGGGGACTATGAACGGTTCAAACAGGCCCTGCTGCATAAGTTCGGGCTGACTCCGGAGATGTACAAGAAGAAGTTCCAGGAGGCGCAGAAGAGGCCAGAGGAGACCCATGTAGATACAACCGCCCGCCTGAAGCAATACTACCAGAAGTGGGCGTTCGGAATGGGAGTCCAGTCCGTAGAGGACCTGATCAAGCTGGCGGTCGTGGAGCGATTGTACGAGATGTGCGCACCTGACCTGAGGGTGTGGCTCGTGGACTGGAAGCCAGGGGACTCACACGATGCAGGGAAACTGGCAGATGACTTCACAAACAGCCGGGCCAGGTTTGAAAGTGAGCCCCACAAAGAGAGGGAGTCTCGGAGAGAGAGGGAGTCCCGGAGGGAGAGGGAGTCCTGGAGAAACCGAGAATCTCAGAGAGACCGGTCCCTAACTGTACGACAGAGGGGACCACCTCTTGGGCAAGCCCAGGAAAGAGGGGCCAGCCACCCACCCCCCAGAGAGCCAAACAGAGCCCGGACAGAGCAGCCGGCCCGAGGGACACAACAAGACCCAGGCTGTTACCGCTGTGGGCGAAAGGGGCATAGAGCAGCCCAGTGCCCCAGGCTCCCAGACAGGTTGAGCAGGCCGGGGGGTCATGGAGTCAACTGGGTGGGGTCCCAGAAGCCAGAGGGGCTGGTGGCCAAGGCAGGTGGTGCTGACAATGGGCACTCGGATTGGGCCGAGTCCGCCCCACAGACTGGCTCCTCAGGGGGACCAAATGCTCAGAGGCCAGTTTACAGAGTGGGGGCGGCAATGCCTCTGTGGAGCAAGTGTCTCAAACACCTCGAGGTAGATGGGAAAAAGATCATGGGGTTCTGGGACACAGGCGCTGACGTGACGCTGGCCCGACCCGGGGTGGTGGCACCGGGCTGCATGATACCCGATTCCCACCTGACGATAACAGGAATTGATGGGACCCCTTTCAAGGTGCCCATGGCGAGGGTGCACCTGAAATGGGGGAAGAAGGAAGGCCCCAAGGAAGTGGGTGTGCACAGCCATTTGCCGGCAGATGTACTGATGGGGGCTGACCTGGAGAACTGGCCAGGTAAACGCCCTCGTGCCCTGGTCCTGACCCGTAGCCAAAGAAAACGAGGGGTGCGCTCCCCAGATTCAGGGGTACAGGCCCAGCCAAAGTCACAGGAGCCACAGGGGCCAAACCTGAGAGAAAGGGGGCCCCCAAAAACCAGGTCTCACAGGCCAGGGGTGCTGGAGCCAGGCAGGGATGGGGAAGTAGCATCCGCTCCTGCCCGAGCGGAAGAATTCCAGGCAGAGCAGCAGAGAGACCCCTCCTTGCAGAAGGTGAGGGAACTGGCCAGTCTCAGCCCAGCTCCACAGCTGGGGGAGGGCTGCAGGGAGAGATTCCTGTGGGAAAAGGGATTCCTGTACCGGGAATGGGCTCCCAGACGCAAAGCGGAGCCATGGAAGGTCCAGAGGCAACTGGTGGTTCCCCAAAAGTACCGGCGCAGGCTGCTGTACCTAGCCCATGATGTCCCGCTCACAGGACACCACGGGATCCACCGCACCAGGAGAAGGTTGTTACAGAACTTTTTCTGGCCAGGGATCTTTGCAGCTGTCCGTCTGTATTGCCTGTCCTGCGATCCCTGCCAGAGGGTGGGGAAGAGCTGGGACAAGGGGAAAGCTGCCCTGAGGCCACTGCCCATCATAGAGGAGCCTTTCCAGAAAGTGGCTATAGACACAGTGGGCCCCTTCAGCAAGGCAACGCGTTCGGGGAAGAAATATATTTTGGTAGTGGTAGATTTTGCCACGCGATACCCAGAAGCAGTGGCCTTGACCTCTATCGACGCTGACACCGTGGCAGATGCACTGCTGTCCATTTTCAGCAGAGTGGGGTTCCCCAAGGAGGTCCTCACAGATCAGGGGTCCAACTTCATGTCGGCCCTACTGCAAAGCTTCTGGGACAAGTGTGGGGTCCGGCACCCCTGGGCCACAGCCTACCACCCGCAGACCAATGGGCTGGTGGAGAGGTTCAATGGGACTCTGAAGCAGATGCTGAGAACCTTCATGAATCACTACCCCCATGACTGGGACAAGTACTTACCCCACCTGCTGTTTGCATACAGGGAGGTGCCCCAGGAATCCACGGGGATCTCCCCGTTTGAGCTGCTGTACGGAAGGAGGGTACGGGGACCCTTGGACTTGCTCAGAGAAGAGTGGGAGGGGACGGCCTCTCCTGAAGGGGAGTCAGTGGTACAGTATGTACTGACCTTCCGGGAAAAACTCACCGAGCTCATGGGCCTGGCCAGGGAGAACCTCTCCATGGCCCAAAGGAAGCAAAAGGTCTGGTATGACCGTAACGCCAGGGCCCGAGCCTATGCCACCGGGGATCAAGTGATGGTCCTTGTACCTGTGCGGTGGAACAAGCTGCAAGCGGCCTGGGATGGGCCCTTCAAGGTCGTCAAACAGCTAAATGACATGAATTATGTGGTGGAACTGTCGAACCGGGCCCACAGCCACCGGGTCTATCATGTGAACATGATGAAACCTTACTGGGACAGACAGAACTTGGTGCTGGCCGTGTGCAGACACTGGGAGGGGGAGGGGGATGATCCCTTGGTGGATTTACTCACAAGGACTGGAGCCGGCTCCTTGCTGGAGTCTATTCCCCTCTCAGACCAGCTGACCCCTGCCCAGCAGACGGAGATCAAGGAGGTGCTGCATTCGCATCAACAGCTGTTCTCGGACAGACCCGGACGCACTGACCTGGCTGTCCACCGAATAGAGACAGGCACCCATGCCCCTATCAAGTGTGTGCCATTCAGAGCCACAGGGAGGACGGCTCAGGACATAGAGTGGGAGGTTGAAGACATGCTGGCTCTGGGGGTGATCCAACCCTCGTCCAGCCCCTGGGCCTCTCCCGTGGTGTTAGTCCCTAAAAAAGATGGGTCTGTTCGGTTTTGTGTGGACTATCACAAACTTAACACCATCAGTGTCTTGGACGCCTACCCCATGCCCAGGCCTGATGACCTTTTAGACAAGCTGGGGGGAGCCCGTTACCTCACCACCATAGACCTCACCAAGGGGTACTGGCAAGTGCCATTAGACCAAGATGCCCGGCTGAAGTCGGCTTTCATCACCCCTGTGGGGCTCTATGAGTTCCTGGTCCTGCCCTTTGGCCTCAAGGGGGCACCCGCTACCTTCCAGCGTCTGGTGGACCAGCTACTGAAAGGGATGGAGAGCTTTGCCCTGGCTTACATGGACGACATTTGCATCTTCAGCCAGACGTGGGAGGACCATGTGTCCCAACTCAAGCAGGTACTGGACTGACTCCAGAAGGCCGGGCTGACTATCAAGGCAGGGAAGTGCAAGGTGGGAATGGCTGAGGTGACCTACCTGGGCCACAAGGTGGGCAGCGGCTGCTTAAAGCCAGAGCCAGCTAAAGTGGCTGTCAGAGATTGGCCCACACCCCAGACTAAGAAGCAGGTCCAGGCCTTCATTGGGATGGCGGGATACTACCGAAGGTTTGTGCCCCACTTTAGCTCCACCGCAGCCCCCCTCACGGAGCTGTGTAAAAAGGGAAAGCCTGACAAGGTGGTCTGGACCGAGCAGTGCCAAGAGGCCCTCTGCGCGCTGAAGGAGGCTCTGGTCAGGGCCCCAGTGCTGGCAAATCCAGACTTCAACAAGCCCTTCCTGGTATTCACCGATGCCTCAGATGTGGGGCTGGGGGCGGTGCTAATGCAAGTGAATGACAAAGGGGAGAAACACCCCATCGTGTACCTGAGTAAGAAGCTGCTGCCCCGGGAGCAGAACTATGCGGCCATAGAGAAGGAATGTCTGGCCATGGTGTGGGCACTGGGGAAGCTGCAGCCGTACCTGTTTGGACGGCGTTTCACCGTGTACACCGATCACTCACCCCTGACCTGGCTGCATCACATGAAAGGGGCCAACGCCAAGCTCCTGCGGTGGAGTCTGCTCCTGCAGGACTACGACATGGAGGTGGTCCACGTCAAGGGGAACAACAACACCATAGCCGATGCCCTGTCACGCAGGGAGGGCCCCGAACTTCCTCAGGTCACTGGCTAAGTGACCCCGCTCAGTTCGGTCTGGAAGGGGGGAGAGATGTGATGGAGTAGGGGGAGTGCATGTGTGAGTCAGGCTGGATGTGTGTGAGACAAGCAGAGCAGCTCCCAGCGGCTAAGGATGACCCTGGGGCTATAACCTAGGCTGGCAGGTAACACCTCTGCCCTGAACAAAGAGCAGGGAGGAGCTGAGCTGGGTTTTTGAATCGGGGGCGGCAGTTAGAGGCTAGGAAAAGGGAGAGCTGGAAGGCAGCCAGCCTGAGGAGGGGGAAGCTACACCCCAGAGGGGCACCCCTCGGGGTCTTCTCCCCAGGACAGGTTGGAAGGACTGTCTCTGGCTGCTATGCTGTTGCTTCTGTGAGAAACTGGACATCTGTTGCCTAATAAACCTGCTTTTGTACCTGCTGAGTGAGAGTCACTCCTGCCAGCGGACGGGGTGCAGTGCAGGGGGACCCCTGAACCCCATCACACCTTGTCTGCACACACCCCACTGTCACCCAGCCACCTCCACCCCACCTTCCCGTCAGTGACTCTTGCCCCCCCGCCATCCCGAGCCCAGCGTGGCCCTGCAGGCTTAAGAGGATTGAAAACAACTGCAGCTGGCCAGTAAGGGGCCCCTCGGACGAGCTTTGCTGGTACCAGGAAGATCAGGGATGGTCTAGGCAGGGGACGGGACTTCTCAAGATGCCTTCCAGGTGTAGTGTTCTGTGGTTCTAGGATTCTACTATTAAATTAAATAAAAAGACAATGACCAATTCTCTTGGAGTACCTGTATCACTGTCCTAACAACTCCAGCTGGGAACATGCCAAATGCGTAGTACCCACACCCAGCTCAGCCTTTGATGCAAAACAAATCTATGAGTGAATTAGAAATACTCCAGAAGGTTATGGGATGGAGCTCAGGGCAGTGGACGGAGGATGTGGGAGTGCAGAAGTCAGGATGGGAGTATCTCAAGTGCTCTGAGTATGGGACTGGAGTGTGTAGGTACATGGTGCAGAAGTCAGGGCAAATATGGCACCCATCTATAAAAAGGGAAATAAGGACGACCCAGGAAACTACAGACCAGACAGCTTAACCTCCGTCCCAGGAAAGATAATGGAGCAATAATTAAAGAATCCACGTGCAAACATTTGAAAGATAATAAAGTGAGAAGTAACAGCCAGAATGGATTTGTAAAGAACAAATCATGTCAAACCAACATGATAGCTTTCGTTCCCAGAGTAACAAGCCTTATGGCTAAGGGAGAAGTGGTAGATGTTGTACACCCAGGTTTTAGTAAAGCATTTGGTACAGTCTGTCATGACCTTCTTATCAATAAACTAGGGAAATACAACTGAGACTGGGCTAGTATCAGGTGGGCACATAACTGGTTAAATAACTGTTCACGGAGTAGTAATCAATGGTTCATAGTCATGCTGGAAGGGCATAACAAGTGGGGTATTGTGGGGGTCTGTTTTGGGACTGGTTTAGTTCAATATCTTCATCAATGATATAGATAATGGCATAGAAAGTACACTTATAACGTTTATGGATGATATCATGCTGGATGGGGAGTCATATGTACTTTGGAAGACAGGGTTATGATTCAAGTGATCTGGACAATCTGGAGAACTAGTCTGAGGTAAATAGGATGAAGTTCAATACGGACAAATGCAAAGTGCTCTACCTAGGAAACAAGGATCAGCTTCACACATACAGAATGGGGGAAGCCACTGGCTAGGAAGGAGCACTGTGGAAAGGGATCTAGGGGTCACAGTGGACCACAAGCTAAATATGAGTCAACAGCGTGACACGTGCAAAAAAAGCAGACATCATTCGGGGCTGGATTAAGAGGAGTGTTGTGAGGGAGACACAAGAAGCCGTTCTTCTGCTGTCCGTAGCACTGAAGAGGCCTCATCTGGAGTATTGTGTCCAGTTCTGGGCACCGCGCTTCAAGAATGATGTGGAGAAACTGGCCACAGAAGGGCAACAAAATGATTGAAGGATTTGAGAACTTGAGTTCTGAGGGCCAATTGAAAGAATGGGGTTTGTTTAGTTTGGAGAAGTAAGTCTGAGGGGGACATGACAGCAGCTTTCAAGTACCTAAAAGGTTGTTACAAGGAGGAGGGAGAAAAAATCGTTCTTTTCTTCTTACTCTCTGATGACAGGAGAAGAAATAATGAACTTAAACTGCAGCAAGGGAGGTTTAAGTTGGACATTAAGAAAAACTTCTTAACTGTCAAGATGCTTTAAGCACTAGAATAAATTGCCTAGGGAGGTTGAGGAATCTCTGTCATTGGATATTCTTTAAGAGCGGGTTATTAATGACGGGGATGAGGGACTGGATTGCACCCCAGCAAGTTTGCAGATGACACAAAGCTAGGGGGAGAGGTAGATATGTTGGAGGGTGAGATAGAATCCAGAGTGACCTGGATAAACTGGAGGACTGGGCCAAAAGAAATCTGATGCAGTTCAACAAGGAGAAGTGTAGAGTCCTGCACCTGGGGCGAAAGAATCCCAAGCATTGTTACAGGCTGGGGACCGACTGGCTCAGCATCAGTACAACGGAAAGGGACCTAGGGGTTATGGTGGATGAAAGGCTGGATATGAGTAAACAGTGTGCCCTTGTAGCCAAGAAGGCTAACGGCATACTGGGGTGCATTAGGAGGAGCATTTCGAGCAGATCTAGAGAAGTAGTTATTCCTCTTTATTTGGCACTGGTGAGGCCACATCTGGAATAGTGTGTGCAGTTTTGGGGCCCCCCCGTATAAAAAGGATGTGGATTTGCTGGAGCAGGTTCAGCGAAGGGCAACCAAAATGATTAAGGGGCTGGAGCACAAGACCTATGAGGAGAGGCTGTGGGATTTGGGCTTGTTTAGTTTACAGAAGAGAAGACTGAGGGGTGATTTAATAGCAGCCTTCAACTTCCTGAAGGAGAGTTCTAAAGAGGAGGGTGAGAAACTGTTCTCAGTGGTGACAGATGGCAGAACAAGGAGCAATGGTCTGAAGTTACAGAAGGAGAAAAGTGGATTGGATGGATATTAGGAAAAACTACTTCACCAGGAGGATGGCGAAGCACTGGAATGTGTTACCTAGAGAGTTGGTGGATTCTCCATCCCTCAGGGGTCTTAAGTGCCAGCTTGACACAGTCCTGGCTGGGATGACTTAGTTGGGTTGATCCTGCTTTAGGCAGGGAGCTGGACCAGATGACCTCCTGAGGTCCCTTCCAGCCCCAGGATTCTATGATTCTATGACAGGCATCTATCAGGGCTGATCTAGAAGGTGCTTGGGCCTGCTGAGAGGACAAGGGACTGGACTCAAAGATCTCTCGAGGTCCATTCCAGTTTCAGTTCTAGTGTTCCATGATTCTATACATTAAATTCCTGTCCAGTTCTTGGGGGGTGGGGGCGTTTTGCTGTCTTCAGTCCAAATCCAGAACAAAACAGACACTGCAGCCATGGAGCCCATAAAGTCGATGAGAACCGATATTCACTGGGCACCACCTAAGTGATCAGCCCTGGGCAGAATATGCCAGAAACCGTGGTCCCAGCGCTGATGGGCGTAAGGTGCGTAACTGGGGAGAAGGCAGCTCAGACAGTAGGAAGTGTATGTTAGCCGTAGTCACTGGAGTGCTACACCTGGGAGTGGAAGCTGTGCTGGCAATAAGTTTTACTTGATTAAAGAGTAGAAGGTTTGCCCCTCGGACTTTCCTTCAAGAGGAGGAGCTGCCCTGCACTCCTGGGCCTGTCTATTTTCCGGCCCTGCCATAGCTCAGAAGACTCCCTTTTTTCTTCAGTTTTAAATTGTGGAATTTTGTTGTGTTGGATTTAAATGTTCTCCTGTGAAATTTGTAATTCAGTCCCTGCAGTTGTGTTTAAAAAGCTCTTCTGGAAAGCAACTAGCCTTTAAACAGAAGTGAAACGGTGTTGCCAACTCCCATGATTGTGCTGTGTGTCTCCTATTAAGTGTTGTTTTCCTTAAAGCCTCGGCTCCTGGAGTCAAGTCCTATGTGGTAATTTTAGCCTTGCTTCTTAGGAGAAAATAAAGGTTCTGGCTGTGTGGAAAACTTCAGACTCCGAGCCGAGTGCATCTTAAAGTGCCCACAGGCAGAATGTGACTTTTTAAAAACACCCCACTGTTGTTTTTACGTCATCTCATTCTCCTGAAGTCAATTTCATGCTTTTTGGTGAGCCAGATTGTTGATTTTTGGACGTTTGGGTTGGTAATGCTACAAAGGTGATAGCAAGCGGTCTACAAAATACTACAAAAGTGATATCAAGTTTCACTCCTGTTTAAAGTCATTGTGGTATATATACATTGACATGACAAAGGTAACCACCTCTCTTAAGCGCCCTACGGGAGGGTGTCAGAAGATGTGAGTATTAGAGCTGAGTGTATCTCAGAGTTATTGAATGTGCTTTCTGTGCAGGGGAATCGGAGGGTATTACCCCGCCGTAGCACTGGCTCTAAGTTAATATCTGCCAGACATCGAGTTTTCCGGCGCAACGGGGGCCTCTAATCCCCCCAGATAAAACCCGCCCAACTCTGAAATGACGCCCCTGCCGCGGAGCTGCCCCTGGCCGCTCCCTGTACGAAGGGGGCGATGGCACCTACCGCCTTCCCCCAGCTGGGCCACGCGGCGCCGGATCCCAGAGCACGGGGCTCCCGGCTGCGCTCGCCCCAGCAGTGCCCGCCCTCCGGGGCGCGGCCCCTTTAAGAGCCCCGCGGCGCCCCCTGGCGGGCCGGGCTGGCGCTGCCGCAGCCGGCTCCCCGCGGACGCTCGGGCGGCATGTACCGGGGCAGGGGCGCGCCCGGCTCCCCGGCCCGCGTCGGGGCGCCCAGCACCGCGCAGCTCCGCGGCCTGCTGCAGGACGAGCCGCGGCTGGAGCGCATCGTGCGGCTCAGCAGCAAGGTAGCGGGGGGCGCCCGGCTCCTTCCCTCAATCCCCGCACCCCGGGCCCCCCCCGTCCCCTCCGATCCCCGCACCCCCGGGGGCTCCTCCGTCCCCTCCGATCCCCGCACCCCCGGGGCCCCCCGTCCCCTCCGATCCCCGCACCCCCGGGGGCTCCTCCGTCCCCTCCGATCCCCGCACCCCCGGGGCCCCCCGTCCCCTCCGATCCCCGCACCCCCGGGGGCTCCACCGTCCCCTCCGATCCCCGCACCCACCCGGGCCCCCCCGTCCCCTCCGATCCCCGCACCCCCGGGCCCCCGCCACGTCCCCTCCGATCCCCGCACCCCTCGGGCCCCCCCCGTCCCCTCCGATCCCTGCAACCCTCGGGGCTCCCCCATCCCCTCCCATCCCTGCACCACCCCAGCTCTGTTCCCCTGGTACGCCCCTGTATCCCCCTGTCCCAGTCTTTCTCCCTGACTCTATTACCCCTCCGCTCCTCCTTATTCCCCCTGTATCACCCCTATCACACCCCTGCACGCCCCCTGGCTCCTTTCTCCCTGGTGTCCCCTGTCTTCCCGCACCCTCCCAGCTCCTTCCCACTGGTGTCCAACGTCCTCTCCATCCCCCCCGGCTCCTTCCACTGGTGTCCCCTGTCCTCTTTCCCCCGCCCCCGGCTCCTTCCCACTGGTGTCCCCCGTCCTCTCCATCCCCCCCGGCTCCTTCCACTGGTGTCCCCTGTCCTCTTTCCCCCGCCCCTGGCTCCTTCCCACTGGTGTCCCCCGTCCTCTCCATCCCCCCCGCCTCCTTCCCACTGGTATCTCACCCTTGTTTCTCAGTCCCCTCTGCCCAGTGCCCTTTGCCCCCCCATCTTTCATCCCACTGCTCCCCTGCCATCGTCCTGGTTCCTTCTCCCTGACCCAGTGCTTCCCTCAGCCCCTACCCCCACGCTCCATCCCCCTCGATCTTCCCGGCCTGGCCCTGCCCCCCATCCTCTGGTTCAGTCCCTCATCCCCTGCCTGCCCCCTGGGATTGTCCCCACACACCCGTTCCCGGCCCCCCCTCACTTCCCCCAGTTGTTCCCCTGCCTTTCACCCTGGGCCATACCCCCCACCCAGCTCAGCCTGGCCACACGCTGGGGCAGCCCCATGGGAAGGACAGGGGCAGGTGGGGTGGCACCAGGCTGGCAAGCAGACAACTGTGTCAGGGTCCATGCTGTGGCCCCTTATCCAGGCGAGGGCGGCGGAGAGCCGGGTTGGATCCCCCCCATCGCTCTGCCCGCAGGGGTCTGGGTGACAGGACCGGCAGCCCCATGGCAGCCCCATGGCAGGCCGGTTCTCAAGTTCCCGCTGGAGTGAGCTCAAGGCTGTGGAGGACCCCTCCCCCCAGGGTACTCTGCTCCCACTTGGCACCATAGCCCTCTGCCAGATCCTGGGCCTTGCTAGACGGTGCTCTCCTCTGCCGCTGGGAGCCAGTCCCCGGCCGCCACTCAGCATCGCTGCTGCTCGTGTGGGCCAGGCTGCGCCCTGCTAGGGCGCTCTGGGGCGGGCGGGGGCAGCCCACATGCAGCCAGCACGTGCAGTGGGGGTTATCGTCCAAGGCTCAGGCTCCGGCGTGCCCAGCACCCGGTTAAGAAGGAGGCAGAGGGGGACCCAGGCTTCCTTCTCCCCTCTCCTGCCTCAGACCTCTTCCTGCTCATGCTGGAAACGTGGGGGGAGATGAGGCCGTACCGGGCCTTGAGCCTCTTCTCGGCATGGCTTGCCCAGCTCGTGGTGTTCTCCGTCAGTCAGGGCCCCCTGAACTGCAGACACCCCCAGCCACGTTGCAAAGGGGAACCCACTCAGGCTAGGCAATGGAGAAGCCCCTCCTCCCAGAGCATTGCGCTTTGCCCGTGCTGCCCAGGAGTATTTTTGGTTCCTAGGTAGCTGTGGAAGGTTCTCTTCAGCTGCACAGGATGTGCTGTGCTAGCTCACAGACCCGTGACGCTCTCGTTTCCTGAGCGTGCTGTGGTTTAATTTTCAACAGCCAAGTGGTACCAGTGAGAGCCTTTGCCTTTTGTTGTCTAAGTCATAATCAGTGACCGAGTAAAGTCTGTACAAAGATTCGTGTCGCAGGAACTCTTCGCTCTTCAGTGAGAAATCCCCAGGCAGGGGCGTCTCGCGGAACAAAAGCCGCATTTGTAACTCGCTTTTTAAAGGGTTACTCGTGTCTCAGCTGAAAGTGCTCAGGTTCTAGCAGACTGCTCCTTGCGTGGAGGTGAGATCAGGCCACTAGCTCAAAAGGCCCAAGTAACACAAAATGAACAGAGCTTAGGTTTGGAATCCACAAGGTTTCCCATTGTCCTGCTCTGAAGACATGCGGCGCATTTGATCTTTAATTAATCTCAACCTGGCAAGGAGGAGAGAAGAGAGCAAGAAAGCAAAACCAGCCACAAGCAAAGATAGTTGTTTACGTCTAGTGTGGGCGACGTTGGATATATTTGGAAAGAGATTTGCTTATTCTCATGCCTAATGTTTCCGGCTATTTGCTGACAGTGACCACGCTCTTTCTGATAAGAAACGTGGAACTACTACCTGGCTAAGGGGAAGAGAGAACAGGACTGCCTCGAGGTTTCAGCACCGAACCTTTATTGGCTATCTGGAAAATCTTCCATAGCCGGGGGAGGAGTAGAGTCTTGCAAAGGATTTAATAACAGGAGAGTTAGAAGCTGCCTGTCCAGATACCAGTGCTTGCTACAATTGTCTGGTGCTGGTACAATGCTGGGCACCCTGGGCTAGCCAGTGGGCTGCATAAGTGGCCCTCCTTCCTCTCAGTGGCTGCAAGACTGCCCATGCCAAGGGGGTCCCCCAGGAGGGGCAGTGTGCTGACTGCACTGGTGTACCTGGAATGTGTGGGGTACGCCCACTGAACTGTAGCAGCGCTGTGATTGGCTGCAGGGGCAGCGCACGGCTCTCACAGACAGTGGTGTGTGCAATGAGCACGCAGCTCACTTCACCTGCCTCGGCTTTCGGTGCGTGTGGCTTTAGTAACCCTGGTAATTACGCAGCCAGAAACCAGCAGAATCTGGCAACCCTGTGCTTGGGTGAGGGTAAACCAAGCGTCTCGCAGGCCCGCCCAGAGCCCCGATGGGCCCCAGGGTGCCTACCACTGACCTGCTGTGTTCCAAGGTGCTGAGAAATTACCTTTAATTAAGACTCCAATTAGTGTCTTGATACTTCCTGTGCTTCCAGATCAACACGGTCCCCCTGTGCCCTTAGGTACCGAGTTTGGACGGGGAGATTTTACCAGTAACAGTGTCGACGCTGACACCTCAGGGTTGGCTAATTCCCCTGGAGGCCCATGGGCAGCTGTGGGAGATGGTCCGACGTTACTAGATATGAAAACAACAAGGAGTCCGGTGGCTCCTCAACGACGAACCCCTGGAGGAGGCAGAAGCCATGGGGAGTTGCAGCTCCCTGCGTCGGCTGCATGAAGGGAGCTGCCACTCAGGAAAGCTTAAAGACTAAGCTGTGGTGAGCTGCCACTCCCTTCATGCAGCCGACGCAGGAAGCTGCAACTCGCCATGGCTTCTGCCTCCTCCAATTGTTCGTCACGTGCAGCTGGGCTCCGTGTTTTTGCTGAAACAGACTAGCACGGCTCCCTCTGAAACCGTACCACCCAGCTGGGCTTTCTGTTAGCCAGCCGGATTGCTCAGCTGGTTGGAAAGCTTGCGGAGACCCTGGCAAGTGTTGGCACTTCCATGGGAGCTTGCCTTGGGCTGGGTAAGTGGGCAGGAAGAATCACCATCATCTCCAACTGGACGAGCAAAACAGCCAAGACAGTAGGCTAGGTCAGCATGGGAAGCAGGCCAGGGTGTGAAGGAGGAAAAGGGGTCCCTTACCCAGAGCCGGAGGCCTTCCCCCCATTTTAATATATAGCTCAGTGGTTCTCAACCAGGGGTCCACCGAGCTCTTCCTGAGGGTACATGAACTCAGAGTTTCTCAACCTTTTCTATGAGTAAAAAAATTGGACTTTTGGACGTTGTTGGAATGTATTTGTTTCTGCTTTTTGCAGTCACAAGTGCAATGGCAAGTTGATTGCCTGTAGGCAATTTCTTCCAACCAAACAGTTTTGGTGAAACAACCCAGCAGTCCTGTAGCACTTTAAAGACTAACAACATGATTTATGAGGTGATGAGCTTGCGTGTGGCAGACCCACTTCTTCATGCCTCTTTCCAGATCTGGAGAAGTGGGTCTGCCCCACGAAAGCTCATCACCTAATAAATGATATTGTTAGTCTTTAAGGTGCTACAGGACAGCGGGTTTGTTCTGTGATGATATAGAATAACACAGCTCCCTCTCTGGGGCTAGTTACGGTGCAAGTGTTTAAAAAATCTGTGTGTCTGAAAATTGTAGGTACCGTGGGGCCTTTCTTTAAAAGGGACACTGTATAAAAACATTGGGAAACTGATCTAGCTTTTTGATCCCTGTCCAGAAGGGACCACTGTGACCAGCTCACTTGCCCTCCTGTGTCACACAGACATGGCCATAGACCTGCCCCACCTCATTCCTGATGCAGCTCTCTTAGAAGAACATCAACTCTTGATGTA
Organism: Carettochelys insculpta; assembly: GCF_033958435.1. NCBI lineage: Eukaryota > Metazoa > Chordata > Testudines > Carettochelyidae > Carettochelys > Carettochelys insculpta. Next base: position 26,074,579 of record NC_134155.1, read on the forward strand.
ACCGTTGCCCGGGGAGGAGATCCCACCCTGACTGCTGTCCCAGGGGCTAATCCACCTCCTTCCCACACCCTGTGTCTCCCTGCCTGTGGTGCAATAAGGGCTTTGGTTAACCAACTCCCGCCAGAGTGCTCTCTGTGCTTTGTTGCCTGTGTGAGTCTAGCAACCAGTGTTAAATTGGCCACCTGTAATGCCGTGAGGAATTACCGCCACAGACCGTGTCCCCAGAGGCGCTGACAGAATGCACCAGCAGTTTCTCTTGCTTATCACATGGCTCCTGGAACAGACAGGAGAAGCGATTCCTCACACAATCGGTTCCTCCCAACCCAGCGGAGCCATAATTCCCAGGCTGCCACCGGCAGCTGCAGGGGCATGGCACGGTCCTTCCAGGTAGGGTTAGTGTCCCATAGCCAGCCTCCTGCATTCAGTGTTCTTGCAGATGGCACTAATGCAATATGAAGTCTGCAAGATCAGCTGTTCCAGAGCCCGGATATTCCCAAACTTCAGCTGTTTGGGAAATCTTGATTTGTCCCACTACAGCAGGGCTCAGGGAGTCCCTAAGTCCCTTGCCTGTGGCTAACAGAACATTTGCCTGGCTCATTTGCAGGCCTGCGCTGCCTGTTCCTGCAGAGTTGAAGCTTGCAGTGACTGACAAATAACCCTTACGACAATACAGTGTGAACACACACAGACACAGGTGCACACACACAATCCCCACTCCCCTGTCTGTTGCAGCTCAAGTCAATCCAGTGGCCAGTTAGTGAACACAAGTGAGCAGCCAGGTGCTGTGGATTGTGATGCAAGGCACTGGGACTTGGCCTGCAGCACTGACCCAGAGAACTGCTGTATACCTGTAAGTTCCCATTGGAGTCTAGGGGTTTTGCAGTATCATGCCGCCACCCTTGAATCCTGAAGTGGCGTTAAGGGAGGGGGTGCCCACAGTTATCCTCTGATGGTGATCGTCAGGGATCTCATCCTTCTCTCCTTTGTCATCTCACCTTTGGGCACGTCAGCCTGTCTCCAAGGTTCCTCTGTTCAGCCTCGGGCACAATGAATGTTCTCTGATCATTCCACATTTCTCACATCTTCTTGACTCTCTGGCCATCCATGGTGGCTTTCTGGCGTCTCCCTAGCTAGGCACACGTCCATCACTCGCACCACATGCTTTCCCAGGGAATTTCAGACCAAGGGTTCCATACTGACAGTAGAGATTTACAGAGCCACGTCTACAATGCAGACGGCAAGTACAACTTCGGCTGTAATGCCAACACAGGAGTCATCAGCATCATCATCAACCAACATGGGCTCAGCGCCCGTTGGCGTCTGATGCCTCCCTCGCTGTTTCTTTCCATCTTTCCGCGTCCCGTGCGGAGTGCCTTCGTTTCTGTGGACCAGCTCCTCACCGATCTACTGTATCGTCTGCCCATTCTCAGTGGGGTCTCCCTCTCCTGCGTGAACCCTCCATTACGCCAAATACCAGGGTCTGGAGTTTTTCGTTCTTCGTTCACTCTGCAGAGGCGCCTGACCAGCAGTACCTGCCCCTGTTCAAACTGCTGCAGCAGGTTCTTTTCCGGCTGCCTCTTCCTATAGAATTCCGCACTGGTGACCTTCTGCATCCATCCTATTCTCAGGATCTTTCTGTAACAACTCTTCTTGACCACCAATGTCCTTCTCTTTGACTCTTTCGTTATCGCCCACGTCTCAGGCACGTACAGCCTGCTGCTGAATAACACGGGATGAGAAAGCAGCGTCCGGCAGGGTCTCTGGTTGACCGCTGCTGGTACGTTGACTTGTGCCTCTGCAGGTACTGGCGATTGCAGCTCCCATTGGCCACAGGTCACCATCACAGCCAGTGAGAGCAGCGGGAAGTGGTGTGGCCCAGAACACCACTTCCTGCTGCTCCGATGGCAGTGGACGGCGATCCATGGCCATCGGGAGGTGGAGGTGCAGGTAACTATAGAGGTGGGGGCTGCTAGCAACTAACCCTGGTGGCCAGATCTGGCCCACGGGCTGGTGTTCGCCCCCCCCCGGCCTACGGGTGACGGGGGAACAGGTGCTAACGGGTGGCTGGGGAAGTGAAAACAGAGAACCCTGCATAACTTATAAGCCAGTGATGGGATGAATGCAATGTACAATGATCACCATTAGACTTCCACTTTTGTGCCAACAGTGCCACCCTCCTGAGCACGAGCAGTACAGGCGGCGCGACTGAGCTGCCACCACTGTGAGCGTGGCTGAATTGTTCTGAACTGAGCGGGCGTCTCTGGTGCCACCCAGAAGCGCAGCAGTCCCACGCTGATCCTGTCTGGGGAAGCTACAGCGGCAGCTGGTGGAGCGCTCCGGGTAGAGACGTGGGGCTGGGCTAGCAGTGCCTCTGCAGCCCTGACACCGCCTGGGGCGGAGACCACCCCTAACGTCAGCCGGGGCTCTGAGGAGTGGCTGGCGAGGCGAGAATCTCTGCAAGCAGCTGCAGGGGGCCAGGGGCTCTGCAAACAACTTATCTGAGCCAGGGGACGACCCAAAACACGGAGCCTCACCTGGCCCAGGCCGGATACCCTGTTGGGATCCCAGCACCGGCTGCCGGGGAGCGGGAAAGCCAGGCTGCTTCCCTGGCATTGCCCCTTCACCTGCGGGTGGATCCCAGTCCAGCGCTCCAGCCCTGGCTAGTTGCCCCCCGCCCCCGGGCTCTGCGCATGAACGCCAGGGCCAGCAGAATTAGTGGAGGACGGTGCTGAGGGGTGCCTGGGCAATCGGATCTGACTTGCTTTAATCTTGCTCAGCTTGTTTCCCAGCCCCACTTCCTCAGGCTCTCCCACAGCAATCCCATCGCAGCGGTGGGGAGCGCATGCAGAGCCTGCCTGGCCTGGCCCGGGTGTGTGGCGCTTTGGCGTGACTTTCCCCAGGCTGCTGGCGTGTGGGCCTCTCAGCTGTGTGGCTGTGCCCTGCCTCCTGCTGCAGCTGGGGAACCCGAGTGGAGGGAGCAGAGCGGTGCTGAGAGCAGGGCACGGGTCTTGTTTCGATGCTGCCCTGGCAGGCCCTGCATGGGGCCGGAGGATGGGCTGGTCCGTGGGGCCAGTGGCAGAGGGAAGGTGGGGGCTGGCAGTAGTGGACGGTGAGTTGGGCCCGGGGTGGGCTTAGCACTGGAACTGGCAGTGCAGTAGCGATGCCCGTGGGGCTGGTTCTCAGAGGTGGTGTCCCTGCAGTTTCAGAGCTTGCAGCAGGAGCGGGAAAGGTGCCTGGCTTCGAACTATGCCCTGGCCAAGGAGAACCTGTCCCTGCAGCCACAGCTGGAGACTGGCAAGGCCTCACTGGCCATAAAGTACCAGGAGCTGCGGGAGACGAGGGAGGCGTGTCAGGAAAAGCAGCAGCGAGTGGGTGAGTGGTGCTGCCCCGTGTCCCTGCCAAATGGGCAGGGGAGGGGGCAGCTGCCTGGGGCCGGCAATGTCAAAGGCCCCAGCCCCCGCTGCTGCCCCTGAGGTGTTGGCTGTGGCCATGGGCCCTTTGAAGAGCCTCCGCAGCCCTGGTGGCGTGCTCCCTCCAGGTGGCTGTGAAGGGCCAGGTGGGGAGGCCAGCCCCAGTCCCGCCCCTTCCAGAGGCACGAGCAAGGCCCCTGCATGTCTGTCGGACGCCCTGCCTGAGGCAGTGGGGCTGCTGTCCCCAGGCTCTGGCTCTGGGGTGCAGAGGGAGCTGGCCGGGCCTGGCCTGTCAGTCCTGGGCTGGGCCCTGCCTTGAGGGTCACCAGGGCTCAGGAGGTGGCCCCGCACCCAGGGCAGGTCTGTGGCTGGGTGATGCGGCTGGAGGCCCCTTGTGGGGCGGGTTGGTTTCTGTGCCCCGGCTGAAGCCGTTCTCGCCCCAAGCAGAGACCTACCTGGCGAAGTGGAGCCCACAGAGCGCCCTGAGCCGGCTCCAAGCCGACCTGGCTGCAGCCGAGGCGGAGTCCGAGGTGAGTCTGCAGGACCTGCTCTGCCAGGGGCAGGGGCTGAACTCGATGACCTCCGGAGGTCCCTTCCTGCCCGAAGAGTCTATGATTGACCCTGGCAGCTGCTCAGCCCCTGGCCCACTTACTCAGTACAGGGGAGCTGCATGGGGCCACCCACCACATCGGGCGTCGCCAGTGTCCTGTCTGCATGCCCCAGGCACCGCAGCCGAAACCCTTGCTCTGCAGAAGGCGCTGTCAGATCCCCACAGATCTCAGAGGGGCCAGGATTTCACACACGCCCGTTCTCCTCTGCTGCGGCCGCTGCGCTGCGGCCCCCAGCCACTGGGTCTGGCTCTTGCCCAGCATTGTCATGTTCCTTCCCAGGCCCTTGCTTCCCCCCACCCCCCATGATGTCCCACTCTCTGCCCCGCAGGAGCAGGTGGAGAGGTTCCTGGGCCGGGAGCTGCTGCTGGAGGACTTCCTGGAGCTCTTTCAGCAGAGCCGGAGGCTGTCCCACCTCCGCAGGACACAGGTGGAGAAGCTGGAGGAGCTGCTGCGGAAGGAGAAGCAGCCCCAGTGCCCCTTCCTGCGCTGTGAGGGACAGCGAGGTGCTCCGCCGAGCCCAGCCCGAGCCCAGCCTGCCCTGGTGCAGAACACAGCCTCTCCCAAGGCCTTCCTGCTCCACTCTGGCTACGCGCCCGCCCTGCTGGTCCCCTCCGATGCCCTCATCCCCTTCCCTGTGCCTGTCGCCCCTCCCAGCCGAATTCTGCCTCCCCTGGCATCTTGCCCAGGCCAGTCCTCAGCGCCTGGCTGCAGCCCCCGCATCCTGGGCTCCCCTCTGCGCCTGATTGGACACATCCCCCTACTCAGCCCACGGCCGTTCCGCCTGCAGCGCGTGCACCCGTCTCCCCCCCACAGGCAGGAGCCGCCCCACCGGTAGCTGCTGAGGCGATGGGATGTCCTCACACCCCAGCCCCCAACACAGCAGCCTGAGCTCCCTGTGCTAGAGAGCGACTGTGAGCCCACCGCAGCCCCTGCCAGCATGGCGGCGGGCGCGCTCCCACCACAGGGTCCCAGGTGAGCTGCAGGGGAGATGCAGCCAGCAGTGGGGGGTGGCTGCCTGCAGCAGGCTGGACTCCAGTGGTGGGGGCGGCCTGCTAGCGGGGGCTCCGGAGGAGCTGGGGCAGGCGGTGTCTGGGTCGGCCGCAGCAGAGAAGCGGGCAGGGGCTGGCAGGTGCCATGGCAGCAGGTGTGCAGAAGGCCAGGGGGTGCCTGCAGCTTGGGAGGCGGCTGGAGGGGCGGGCAGTTTGCAGGGAGGGGCCCCACTCGCCTTTGCGGGCCGAGGTGAAAGGGAGTGAGGGCACATTCGGGACAGAGGAGGGTTGGGGGAAGTACAGAGAGGGGAAGGCAGCCAGTGCTGCAGAGGGGCAGGGCCGGGGGGTTATTGGGCAGGGTGAGAGTGGGGGGTGGGGGCAGAGGACTCGCACAAGGAGGGCTCCTGCTGTCTCCTGCCCCCCCAGCCTTCCGGCCCGTGTGTGCATGGGTGGTGTGACAGCTTGTGGGTGGGGATGCAGGGCCCTGACAGCTGGGGCGAGTGTGAAGAGGACCGCACCTGGCCCTGGGGGCTGTGCCGTACAGCGCTGGCCTTCCCAGGTGGGAGATGGCGGTTTGTCCAGCTGCCGGGGGGCCATGGGGCACAAAGATTGTTTTCCAAATAAAGTCTCTGCTCTGTGCCTGGTGCTTGTGCTGTGCCAGGAGGGGGATATGCTCTCCCAGGAAGCTCCCCACATGCCCTTGGCAGCTGCAGGCATCCAGCAGCAAGCCTGGAGGAGGGGAGCAGACAGCAGGTTACTCTGGGGGCTGTCGTGGCATTTGGGGGGTTCCCAGACCCTGCCCCCAGCTGCAGGCAGATGTGACTCTCTCAGCGGGGGGATCAGGCAGGTTACGGGGCGACAGGGACACAGCGTAGAACAGACAGGTCAGCGCAGGAACCAGAAGGCGTCGTTCCCATCCATCCTGGGGAGGGGCCAGAGGGGTCCCTGAACCTCCTGCCTCTGTCTCCAGCCAGAGCAGAGTGCCCCACTCCACAGCCCAGTTCCAATTCACACCAGCCAGCCCCTCCTCCCGCCTTGCCCTGTTCCCCGGGGAAGACAGGCGTCACCGCTGGGGTGCCTGGGTTACAGAGGCTGGGGAGGGCCATTGCCTACGTGCAGGAACTCATCACACCAACCCTCCCATCACCAACTATGCACTGAGGCTGTGCCTGGGGAAACTGAGGCACACATGGTGTTACTGCAGGACAGGAGGAAACACCCACAACTGAAGCAGGGGAATCTAATCCCCACAGGGGCTGGGGGGAGCACAGCGCAGCGCTGGGGGGAGCGGGGAAATCCTGGCTGGTGCTGGCGGTGCTGAGGAAATGGCAGGGGCAGGGCTGGCGGACGGGTGGATGACTTTATCAAAGTGAACTCGGAAAATCCCCGTTCTCTCTCCACCTCCCCCCGTGCCCCCCTCTGGCGCTGCTGGGAGCGAGCCCCTCCCCCCCGTGCCCCCCTCTGGCGCTGCTGGGAGCGTGCCCCTCCCCCGGTGCCCCCCTCTGGCGCTGCTGGGAGCGTGCCCCTCCCCCCGTGCCCCCCTCTGGCGCTGCTGGGAGCGTGCCCCTCCCCCCGTGCCCCCCTCTGGCGCTGCTGGGAGCGAGCCCCTCCCCCCCGGTGCCCCCCTCTGGCGCTGCTGGGAGCGAGCCCCTCCCCCCCGTGCCCCCCTCTGGCGCTGCTGGGAGCGAGCCCCTCCCCCGGTGCCCCCCTCTGGCGCTGCTGGGAGCGTGCCCCTCCCCCGGTGCCCCCCTCTGGCGCTGCTGGGAGCGAGCCCCTCCCCCGGTGCCCCCCTCTGGCGCTGCTGGGAGCGAGCCCCTCCCCCCCGTGCCCCCCTCTGGCGCTGCTGGGAGCGAGCCCCTCCCCCCGTGCCCCCCTCTGGCGCTGCTGGGAGCGTGCCCCTCCCCCGGTGCCCCCCTCTGGCGCTGCTGGGAGCGAGCCCCTCCCCCGGTGCCCCCCTCTGGCGCTGCTGGGAGCGAGCCCCTCCCCCCCGTGCCCCCCTCTGGCGCTGCTGGGAGCGAGCCCCTCCCCCCCGTGCCCCCCTCTGGCGCTGCTGGGAGCGAGCCCCTCCCCCCGTGCCCCCCTCTGGCATCCCCAGCGTGCCGAGAGAGCCGAGCGCTGCTCCGCACACCCACCTGCCTGCTGCCGGGGACGCCTGAGGCACCCGGGGGAGGTCACCCTGTGGCCCTGTCTGTCAGAGGGGGCTCAGGTTTCCCCTACCTGCAGCACCTGCGGCCCTTCTCCCGCTGGCTCGGCCTCGCTCTCACCCGTCACTCAGTGAGTAATTACGGTAACCAGAGACGCCCTGCCCTGCCCTGCCCTCCCGGTGTACGTATTGGGGGGACCTCGGCAGGAGCCTCCTACCCCCACTGCCACACAGGCCAGCTCCCCGTCCCTTGTGCCCACAGCGACTGCCAGCCAGTGAGTGGCCTCCTGCCCGCCACCCACATCCCCTGCATTGCTACTGCTGCTGCCCGGCCGAGCCCCTCTAGGGCCGCTCGGCAGGCGGCTGTATTGCACCGCCCGCTGGGTCCCTCGCGTGCAGCCACCTGGGTCTGAGCAGTGCCTGGGCAGACTCGAGGCCCAGCCTCTCGGGCACATTGCCAGGGTGCAGAAGGTCTCTGGCACCCCCACCTGATACCTGCTCCCTCGGGCGTCCAGCCCCCAGGTGCTCTGGGTTAGAAAATAACTCCTTGTGGACTGCTTGACAGGCCAGGCGAGGAGCACAGGCCTTGCAAAGGAACGTCTTACGCACAGGCGTACACACCTCGCTCCCAGACTGCACCAGCGCGATGGAAAACGTCTTGCGCTCGCTCAATGGCAAGCAGGACGTTGTCCTGTCACCCTCCTGTCTGTGAGTGCGGTGATGGCTGACCAGCCCGACTGCAGCCGCAGGTCTCAGCGCAGAAGGACGGGTGTTGGCCGCCGGTGGAGGGGCACAGGGCAGTTTTGCTGCTCTTTTCTTCTCTGCCTCGCCTCGTCTGCACTGCGGTGGGGCTCTCTAACTGTGCCACCCGCCATGGCTTACGGCTCACCACAGGGCACATTCTTGGGCAAGGATCTCCCAAGTGACAACACGGATGCTGCACTTTTCCAAGTGTGCCCTTCCGCATGTCCTTATGTTTCTTCCGCTGGCCCCCCAGCCCTCCTCTGTCCTTCCTCCAGCTCGGAAACCAGAATCTGTTCTGGGAGGCGCTGATCAGACACCCGAACAGTGCGGCCAGTCCAGCAAAGTCGTTGGTGAATGATAATGGCTTCAAGGCTGGAAAACCAATGGACACCTGAATATAACGCCCTCTAGCACCCTCTGCAAGCCCTGGAGCCACCTCTCCAGCTCTGGGCCGTGTCCTCCAGGGAAGCCCAGGCAAGCGTTTGGTGGGGTACTCAGGTAAGCAGAGCTGGAAGGGCGAAATGGCATGGGGGTCTGCTACAGGCACAAGGGCTGGCGAGGTGTGGGACAGGGACATCCCTGCCTCTGGAAGGCACCGAAACGAACGGCATTGGAGAGGGGTGAGACTGTAGCTTAGCAAATGCAGCCTAACTTTACCTGAGAGCTCCAACCTGTCCCAAGGAGACAGTGCCAAGCCCTGGCTTCTCTGGCCCTAGGACCTGGGGCCAGCATCCAGGTGCTACCTGGGCACGTTCGCAGGAAGGACAATTACAACATTCATGAAGTACGTGTGGGGGAAATGACCTGGCGTCAGCGGGACGCTGTGGTGGGGTTCAGGGGTCCCCCTGCACTGCAACCCATCCGCTGGCAGGAGTGACTCACTCAGCATGTACAACAGGAGGTTTATTAGGCAACAGATGCCCGGTTTCCCACAGAAGCATCAGTACAGCAGTCAGAGACAGTCCTTCCAACCCGTCCTGGGGAGAAGACCCCGAGGGGTGCCCCTCTGGGGTGTAGCTTCCCCCCACTCCTCAGGCTGGCTGCCTTCCACCTCTCTCTTCCCCTCACCTCCAACTGCCACCCCCAATTCAAACCCAGCTCGGCTCCTCCCTCCTCTTTGTTCAGGGCAAAGGTGTTACCTGCCAGTTGCAGCCCCAAGGTCATCATTAGCCACTGGGAGCTGATCTGCTTGTCTCACACATCCAGCCTGACTCACACATGCACTCCCCCGACTCCATCACATCTCTCCCCCACTTCCAGACTGAACTGAGCGGGGTCACTTAGCCAGTGACCTGGGGAAGTTCGGGGCCCTCCCTGCGTGACAGGGCATCGGCTATGCTGTTGTTGTTCCCCTTCACATGGACCACCTCCATGTCGTAGTCCTGCAGGAGCAGACTCCACTGCAGGAGCTTGGCGTTGGCCCCTTTCATGTGATGCAGCCAGGTCAGGGGTGAGTGATCGGTGTACACGGTGAAACGTCGTCCAAACAGGTACGGCTGCAGCTTCCCCAGCGCCCACACCATGGCCAGACATTCCTTCTCTATGGCTGCATAGTTCTGCTTCCGGGGCAGCAGCTTCTTACTCAGGTACACGATGGGGTGTTTCTCCCCTTTGTCATTCACCTACATTAGCACAGCACCCAGCCCCATGTCTGAGGCATCTGTGAACACCAGGAAGGGCTTGTTGAAGTCTGGATTTGCCAGCACTGGGGCCTTGACCAGAGCCTCCTTCAGCGCGCAGAGGGCCTCTTGGCACTGCTCGGTCCAGACCACCTTGTCAGGCTTTCCCTTTTTACACAGCTCCGTGAGGGGGGCTGCGATGGAGCTAAAGTGGGGCACAAACCTCCGGTAGTACCCCGCCATCCCAATGAAGGCCTGGACCTGCTTCTTAGTCTGGGGTGTGGGCCAATCTCTGACAGCCTCCACTTTAGCTGGCTCTGGCTTTAAGCAGCCGCTGCCCACCTTGTGGCCCAGGTAGGTCACCTCAGCCATCCCCACCTTGCACTTCCCTGCCTTGATAGTCAGCCCGGCCTTCTGGAGTCGGTCCAGCACCTGCTTGAGTTGGGACACATGGTTCTCCCATGTCTGGCTGAAGATGCAAATGTCGTCCATGTAAGCCAGGGCAAAGCTCTCCATCCCTTTCAGTAGCTGGTCCACCAGACGCTGGAAGGTAGCGGGTGCCCCCTTGAGGCCAAAGGGCAGGACCAGGAACTCGTAGAGCCCCACAGGGGTGATGAAAGCCGACTTAAGCTGGGCATCTTGGTCTAATGGCACTTGCCAGTACCCCTTGGTGAGGTCTATGGTGGTGAGGTAACGGGCTCCCCCCAGCTTGTCTAAAAGGTCATCAGGCCTGGGCATGGGGTAGGCGTCCGATACAGTGATGGCGTTAAGCTTGCGATAGTCCACACAAAACCGAACAGACCCATCTTTTTTAGGGACTAACACCACAGAATAGGCCCAGGTGCTGGACCAGGGTTGGATCACCCCCAGAGCCAGCATGTCTTCAACCTCCCGCTCTATGTCCTGAGCCGTCTTCCCTGTGGCTCTGAATGGCACACACTTGATAGGGGCGTGGGTGCCTGTCTCTATGCGGTGGACGGCCAGGTCAGTGCATCCGGGTCTGTCAGACAACAGCTGTTGGTGCGAATGCAGCACCTCCTTGATCTCCGTCTGCTGGGCAGGGGTCAGCTGGTCTGAGAGGGGAATAGACTCCAGCAAGGAGCTGGCTCCAGTCCTTGTGAGCAAATCCACCAAGGGATCATCCCCCTGTCCCTCCCAGTACCTGCACACGGCCAGCACCAAGTTCTCTCTGTCCCAGTAAGGTTTCATCATGTTCACATGATAGACCCGGTGGCTGTGGGCCCGGTTTGACAGTTCCACCACATAATTCACGTCATTTAGCTGTTTGACGACCTTGAAGGGCCCATCCCAGGCCGCTTGCAGCTTGTTCTGCCGCACAGGTACAAGGACCATCACTTGGTCCCCGGTGGCATAGGCTCGGGCCCTGGCGTTACGGTCATACCAGACCTTTTGCTTCCTTTGGGCCATGGGGAGGTTCTCCCTGGCCAAGCCCATGAGCTCGGGGAGTTTTTCCCGGAAGGTCAGTACATACTGTACCACTGACTCCCCTTCAGGAGAGGCCGTCCCCTCCCACTCTTCTCTGAGCAAGTCCAGGGGTCCCCGTACCCTCCTTCCGTATAGCAGCTCAAATGGGGAGAACCCCGTGGATTCCTGGGGCACCTCCCTGTACGCAAACAGCAGGTGGGGTAGGTACTTGTCCCAGTCATGGGGGTATTGATTCATGAAGGATCTCAGCATCTGCTTCAGAGTCCCATTGAACCTCTCCACCAGCCCATTGTTCTGCGGGTGGTAGGCTGTGGCCCAGGTGTGCCGGACCCCACACTTGTCCCACAAGCTTTGCAGTAGGGCCGACATGAAGTTGGACCCCTGATCTGTGAGGACCTCCTTGGGGAACCCCACTCTGCTGAAAATGGACAGCAGTGCATCCGCCACGGTGTCAGCTTCGACAGAGGTCAAGGCCACTGCTTCTGGGTATCGCGTGGCAAAATTTACCACCACCAAAATGTATATCTTCCCAGAACGCGTTGCCTTGCTGAAGGGTCCCACTATGTCCATAGCCACTTACTGGAAAGGCTCCTCTCTGATGGGCAGTGGCCTCAGGGCAGCTTTCCCCTTGTCTCGGGTCTTCCCCACCCTCTGGCAGGGATCGTAGGATAGGCAATATAGACGGACAGCTGTAAAGATCCCTGGCCAAAAAAAGTTCTGTAACAACCTTCTCCTAGTGCGGTGGATCCCCTGGTGTCCTGCAAGTGGGACATCATGGGCTAAGTACAGCAGCCTGCGCCGGTACTTTTGCAGAACCACCACCAGTTGCCTCTGGACCTTCCATGGCTCCGCTTTGCATCTGGGAGCCCATTCCCGGTACAGGAATCCCTTTTCCCACAGGAATCTCTCCCTGGAGCCCTCCCCCAGCTGTGGAGCTGGGCTGAGATTGGCCAGTTCCCTCAGCTTCTGCAAGGAGGGGTCTCTCTGCTGCTCTGCCTGGAACTCTTCGGCTGGGGCTGGGCGGAAGCTACTTCCCCATCCCTGCCTGGCTCCAGCACCCCGGCCTGTGAGATCTGGATTTTGGGGGCCCCCTTTCTCTCAGGGTTGGCCCCTGTGGCTCCTGTGACTTTGGCTGGGCCTGTACCCCTGAATCTGGGGAACAAACCCCTCGTTTTCTTTGGCTACGGGTCAGAACCAGGGCACGAGGGCATTCACCTTGCCAGTTCTCCAGGTCACCCCCCATCAGTACATCTGCCGGCAAATGGCTGTGTACGCCCACCTCCTTGGGGCCTTTCTTGTTCCCCCATTTCAGGTGCACCCTCGCCATGGGCACCTTGAAAGGGGTCCCATCAATTCCTGTTATCGTCAGGTGGGAGTTGGGTATCATGCGGCCCGGTGCCACCACCCCAGGTCGGGCCAGCGTCACGTCAGCGCCTGTGTCCCAGAACCCTGTGACCTTTTTCCCATCTACCTCGAGGTGTTTGAGACACTTGCTGCGCAGAGGTAGTGCCGCCCCCCAACTCTGTAAACTGACCCCTGAGCATTTGGTCCCCCGAGGAGCTGGTCTGTGGGGCGGACTCGGCCCAATCCAAGTGCCCACTGTCAGCACCACCCACCTTGGCCACCAGCCCCTCTGGCTTCTGGGACTCCACCCAGTTGACTCCATGACCCCCCGGCCTGCTCAGCCTGTCTGGGAGCTTGGGACACTGGGCTGCTCTATGCCCCTTTCACCCACAGCGATAACAGCCTGGGTCTTCTTGTGTCCCTCGGGCCGGCTGCTCTGTCCAGGATCTGCTTAGCTCTCTGGGGGGTGGGTGGCTGGCCCCTCTTTCCTGGGCTCGCCCAAGAGGTGGTCCCCCTCTGTCATACTGTCAGGAACCGGTCTCTCTGAGATTCTCGGTCTCTCTGGGACTCCCTCTGTCTCTAGGACTCCCTCTGTCTCTGGGACTCCCTCTCTTTGTGGGGCTCACTTTCAAACCTGGCCCGGCTGTTTGTGAAGTCATCTGCCAGTTTCCCTACACTGTGTGAATCCCCAGGCCTCCGGTCCACGAGCCACAGTCTCAGGTCAGATGAGCACACCTCGTAGACTCGCTCCAGGACCGCCAGCTCGATCAGGTCCTCTACAGACTGGACTCCCATCCCGAACACCCACTTCCGGTAGTATTGCCTCAGGCGGGAGGTCGTATCTACATGGGTTTCCTCTGGCCTCTTCTGCGCCTTCTGGAACTTCTTCTTGTACATCTCCGGAGTCAGCCCGAACTTATGCAGCAGGGCCTGTTTGAGCCGTTCATAGTCCCCAGGCTGTAGCCCCTCCAGCTGGCTGAGCACCGCTGCGGCCTTCTGGCCCAGCAAGGGGGTGAGGTGCCAGAGCCACTCAGCTGGGGGAACCTCGTGCAACTCGCAGGCTCGCTCAAAGGTGGTAAGGAACTCGTCCGTGTCCCCTGTGCCCTGACACTGGTCCAGCACACGCGTCTCCAAGTGACTGGCCACCCTGAGCCGTCTGGCCCTCTCCCCACTTACCACAGCTGGGGCCTCTTGGCGTCTCGCCTCTGCCATGGCCCGCTCATGCTCCCGCTCTCGCTCTCTCTCCTCCCGCTGTCTCTCTTGTAGCTGGTGCTCGTGTTCACTCTCTTTCCCGTTCCTGGTGCTCATGTTCCCTCTGCCGTTCCTGGGCTTCCAGTTCCTTTAATCTCACCTTGATCTCCAGCCGTCACAGCTCTGCGGCAGGGGACTCTGCCTGCGATGGACCACCGCTAGCTGAGCGTGACCTGGTGGGCACCGTGTGTGTCTGATGGCATCGAGCCCCCGCTCCTGTCGGAGAATCCGAAATGCTTCCCGAGGGTGACCGGCCACTTTCTGCTAGGACAGGCTCTGCCCCCCCGGATCGGTCATTCTCTTCCAGCTGGGCAATCAGCTGGGCCTTGGTCACCTTCCCCATGGTCAGGCCCCTCTCTCTGCACAGCCCCGCTAGCTCTGCCTTCAGGAGTCGGGTATAATCCATCATCCCACCGTCTCCCGGGGTATCCACTCACCAGCAGCAGCTGCAGGAATTGCTCGGTTCCACCTCTGGCTCTTGTGAGGCTCCTTCCTTCTCCTGCGGTCTGTCAGCCACTGCTGGGAGCTCATCCGTGGGTGCAGTGCATCCCACTTCTGACACCAGTGTGATGGGGTTCAGAGGTCCCCCTGCACTGCACCCCGTCCGCTGGCAGGAGTGACACTCACTCAGCAGGTACAACAGGAGGTTTATTAGGCAACAGATGCCCAGTTTCTCACAGAAACGACAGTACAGCAGTCAGAGACAGTCCTTCCAACCCGTCCTGGGGAGAAGACCCCAAGGGGTGCCCCTCTGGGGTGTAGCTTTCCCACTCCTCAGGCTGGCTGCCTTCCCTCTCTCTTCCCCTCGCCTCTAACTGCTGTCCCCCAAGTCAAAAACCCGCTCGGCTCCTCCCTCCTCTTTGTTCAGGGCAGAGGTGTTACCTGCCAGTTGTAGCCCCAGGGTCATCCTTAGCCACTGGGAGCTGCTCTGCTTGCCTCTTACATCCAGCCTGACTTATTAGGGCCAGGCCCTAGGGCCACAGGAGCAAAGGCGACAAGGCTGAGTTCAGCCCAGCACGCCTCTGAAATGGAAGAATGCTAGAGGCAGGTGGGGCCCAGAGTGGCGTCAGGACTGGCAGCTCAGAAAGCAGTGGCCGGGAAGTGACTGGAGGGGAGGCAATCCAACAGGAGCGCTCTGGGGCAGGGCAGCAGAAGGTCAAATGAATTTGAATTACAAAATGAGTTGCAAGTAATTAGAGATTTGACAGCTATGGCAGGGAGCTCAGCAGAGAAAAGTAGGCCCATTAATAAATGGAGAGGCAGAAATGAATGAAGCACCAGGAATGACTGGAACAGCTGGGTCCTTTGTTCGGAAGGTGCTTGGGGTATTCTGGGGTCTACCGTAAACACAACAGTAAAACGCTGGGCCGGAAGAACTCCAAGGCTGTGCCCAGGGCGTGGAGGATCTGTAGCGGGGTGGCAGAGGTCGGCTGCGCAGCAGAACTGAGGCAGCCGGCTGGGACCAGAACAGGTCCGGAGGCGAGAAAGCGGGGCGGGTGGTGTTACGCACCGGGCAGAGCACGGCGGTGTGGACACTGAGCGGGGCCAGGGGAGGCTCCCATGTTAGTGCGCTGGCTGTGGTGACTAAGCACACGCGGGTGCCACTGCTGGCTGGACAGACGCTGGGGAGCACTGGGCACGCTGGAGCAGGCAGAGCGAGAGAAGACGACAGTTCAGTGCGGCCAGGGCCCTGCTCAGTGAGCATCAGCGTGGGGTCAGCTGGGCTGAGCCGAGCCGGGACTGCTAACGGGACTCCAGCACAACGGTGCACCAGGCCCTGCAGCGTCCAGCAGCTGCCCCGAAAGGCCAGGCCCCTTCCAGGCCGTGAGGGCGCAGAGGAGGGTGGGGAACGTGACCTCGGCCCGCTGGGTCTGGCCTGGCTCGCGGAACGCCGGGGCGCCGAGGGGGCGGCTGTGAGGGAAGCACGACGAGCCGCTCTGCGGGTGCCAGGCCGGGGCCGGGGCCGGGGCAGGCAGCAGCTGTGGCAGGGCAGCGGAACGTGCTCCAGCACAGCAGGGCCCAGGCCCACGGCAGGGCAGCACGGGTTGAGTGGGTGAAGGACAGTATGGGTGGCATAAGCTGTCAGGCTGGGGGGGAGCCAGAGGAAGGGTCTCCTGGGGAGGGGTCTGGCTGGGGGTGGGGCAGCTAGGGGGGAGGGGCCTGCAGGGCACAGCAGCCCATGGAGGCGCTAACAGGTATCCTCAAGGGTGACTGGCCCAGCCTATGAGGCGCTGAGCCCCTGCGCGTCAATGGCCTAGAGCACCCGCTGCCCACTGGCCGGGCCCCGCTGTCAGTCTGCTGCCTTGCGCCCCGCCCACCTGCTGTCAGTCTGCCACCTTGTGCCCCGCCCACTGGTGTCAGTCCGCCGCCTTGGGCCCCGCCCACTGGTGTCAGTCTGCTGCCTTGGACTCCGCCCACTGCTGCTGCCTTGGGCCTCGCCCACCTGCTGTCAGTCTGCCACCTTAGGCCCTGCCCATCACTGTCAAGCTGCTGCCTTTGGCCCCGCCCACCACTGTCAATCTGCCACCTTGCGCCCCGCCCACTGGCGTCAGTCTGCCACCTTGAGCCCTGCCCACCTGCTGTCGGTCTGCCACCTTAGGCCTCCCCACCCATTTCAGTCTGGTGCCTGGGGCCCCACAGTCTCTGGCCATGCCTGGCTCAGCCCTTTGTGCAGGTCGGCAGAGAGCTGGCATTGTGCTGCACCCCGAGGGCTTTGACAGGCCACCATCCCTGGCTGCAGGTTGACTGGGGCTGGGGCTTACGCGGTTAGCAGCCTGGGGGCGGGACGGGGCGGAGAGATTAGCTTCCTAACCCCAGTACTTAGCACCTGCCCTGAGCCAAGGTGTCTGTCCAGTCCCAGCCTGGCGGGGTGTGCGCCGTCCTGTGCAAGTGAACAGGGCTGGGCTCCAAAGCCCTCTCCCAGCCCTGGCTGAGCCCTGCTGCCTGCTTGGCTGCAGCAAGCTCTTGCAGAAGCAAGTTCCCTGGCCCCTGTTCACTGCCAGGGACCAGCCCGTCCCCAGCCTGTTCTGGCTCCTGAGGGCTGCCCACAGCCAGCACTCCTGCAAGAGGCTCACACCCTGGCAGCTGGCAGTGTGAGCGCAGTGCAAGGGCAGGGCCCAAGGCGGATGGGCGTGAGGGAGGCAGGTGGCTCTGTCCATGAGAGCGTGTAGAATGGGCCGAAGCCCAAGCCAGGCCTTCCAGCCAGCCACACGCCAC